>NW_024039185.1:0-1200000 GCF_016077235.1 Cyprinodon tularosa
AGAATAACAGATAAATTGGCAGTGTATACAGGTGAATTAATGGCTATCTTAATGGCTTTAGAATGGATTGAGGAAACAAAAGACAGGGAGGTTTTAATTTGTTCGGATTCAAGTAGTGCATTAATAAGTATTCTAGAATTTAATTCAGAGTCGAGACAAGATATTATATTGGATATTCTTCACTCAATTTTTAGGATTAAAAATGGTGGTTCTGTTGTTAAATTTGTCTGGATTCCTGCTCATATTGGTGTTATCGGTAATGAGTTAGCTGACAGTTTTGCTAAGAGTGCTGTTAAAAAGGATATTGATTTAAACATTAGCATTAGTAAAAATGAGTTAAAGAATATTATAAAAATGTATTTCAAGAAGAAATGGCAAGAACAGTGGGATAAAGGAGGGAATGCTAGATTTTATTATAGTATTCAAAAAAAGGTTGGAGAATTAAGAAAATGTAATAGAACTAAAAAAGAAGAAGATGTTATATCTAGAATAAGGTTTGGACATACAAGATTAAATAGTACTCTTAAAATAATGAATAAGCATAATACAGGGTGTTGTATATGTGGGAAATTAGAAACTGTCCAACACATATTTTTAGAATGTAATAAATATACTCAGGAAAGAGAAATGTTGTGTAGAGAGTTAGACAGGAATAAAAGTAAACTAGATATAAGGGAATTGTTTCAAAGGTCATCTGGGGATGTAGTTTTTGGGAGTATTTTTAATTTTCTAAGAAGAACAGGTATTTTACGGAGAATAAAATAGTTTGTCTGATCCATACTCCATTCTGGAAGGTGGCGGTAATGCACCTATAAGTTGTTTGCCAACCGCCATTAAAAAAAAAAAAGAAGAAGAAGAAGAAAGTTCTAGGATTGCAGGGATTCTATGGGGCCAAAATGGTAGCTTTAATATTTGCAAATGTGTGTGGAGAGTTTTGTGTCTGTATCTCGATTTGTGTGTGTGCAGTGGGATTTGAAAATGTGTAAATAAATCTGTAAATGTGTGAGGAGATTTGTGTGTCTGTACAACAATCTGCAAATGTGTAAAACTACTTGTGTGTAATCCGTTTTGCAAATGTGTAAAAAATCCACAAATCTGTATTCAGATCTGCAAATGTGTACTGAGATTTGCAAATGTGTAAAAAATCCAGAAATCTGTATTCAGATCTGCAAATGTGTACTGAGATTTGCAAATGTGTAAAAAATCCACAAATCTGTATTCAGATCTGCAAATGTGTACTGAGACTTGCAAATGTGTAGATCAATCTGTAAGCACACACAGAGACACTTGCGTCTGAAGTATTTTCGCTTCAAGACCCAGAAATACAGACAAATCATTGGTTACAAGTCAAGCGGTTTTTCGGTGGGCTCTCTTTACACACGTGATTTTCAGGGGCGGATTAAGAAATTTTGGCCCCCTGGGCCTGACATGGTCTTGGCCCCTCAACCCCCGGCGCGTGCAGGCGCACACACACGCTATGCAAGAAATACTGTATACTGTGAACAGACATGCACACTGTCCTGTACAGAAGAGTGCACATACTGCACACACACTATTAGGTATACCACACAGACACTGACAAGCACAGGTTTCACACAGACACAGGGGGAGGGGATAAATGGCCTAAAAATAAACATTTTGGAAAATGATTATGCCCACTTCAGTGATGGTGCATTGGGTCATTTGAGAGATATTATGTATTGGAAGTTGGTAGCTATCATGAAATAAACCCCCCACCCCACCCAAAAAACTAAATCGGACATGATTTTTGCCCCCTTTTCCTCCCTTCTATCATTAAAAATAAAATAATATCTTAGGAAAACACTTTGGCATAACGGCAGCTGTGCAGCAAATTGAGGCTCAAAGTCTGTATCTATTTGTGGTTAAGCTTGAGGAGAAGGAGAAAGGTAAAATGATAACATGCATCGGAGAGCACCACAAAGAAAGGTGTAGGCCAGTTCATGGTACAAGGGCTGCATGCAGGTCAAGATAGCCCATTTCCAAGAATGCTATAGTGGCTGGACAGGCACTGGACATGTCCTGAACTCAGTGTCAGACGTGGCTGCCGAATACTTGGATGAAGTGAAGCAGCTGACAGATCTCATGCTGCCCCATCTGAAGACTGTCCTGGCCAGGCAGAGGATGGATGAGGAGACCTTCCAAATGGACCCTGTCAGTGAACAGGCTAGTAACATTGATGGCACCCCTGTGCACAACATTGGGATGGAGAGACAATGTGGCAAGGTGGACTACAAACTGAAGAAGTTGGGCACACTGAACGCAGTGAATAGGTCAATAATTTTACAGAAGTGCCAGGAGCTTCAGAGGTTTCAAGGCAGCAGCACAAGCAAAAAGGGAGGTTGAACTCAACTGGAGTAAATTCATGAAGGCAAAATTCGAGAGTAGGGCAGATGAGAAACAAGAGATGGCTCAAAGAAAGGAGAGTAAGAGACTAGACATGCTGGACACACTGAAATCTTTTGATGGCCCCTTCACGATAGTGGGGAAGTTGAAAAGTTCCTTCCTCGTGTTGGATAAAGCTTTAAGTGTGAGATCTATGTTGGAATTGCCAAATACCCTGTCCCATCGGTGTGTGGATGCAGTTGTGAAGTTGTAAATAGACTGAATCAAGTCAAAATACTTAGAGACTTCATTTCCACATCTGTCAATGCTGTTGACTCCCACCAAATTCAAAGAGTGAGCTGCACATGGAATATAGTGTATTAATGGGTTGCTTTTCTTTAAGTGAGCCTGCAACCCATTATACCTCCCTGACATGTTGCTGGCATTATCATAAGCCTGCCCCCTGCAATTTGACAGCTCTAACCCGAGATTTTCCAACACAGACATGACACAGTTAGCCAAACTTTCACCTGTATGGCTAGTAATGGGCTCAAAACCCACAAAGCGTTCAACAACACTGCCCTCTTTGCTAACAAAACGGAATATGAATGTCAATTGGTCCACATGAGATAAATCTGGGGTTGAATCCACAATGATAGAGTAGTATTTGCTTGCTTGCAGTTCATCTGCTATAGCCTGTTTGGTTTTTGCACCCATCAATTCAATGAATTCCTCACAAATGGTGGAGGACAGATATGAGGTATTACCTCGACCCATCTGCCCAAACTTTCTGATGTGATCCTTTAGAAAGGGATCAAATTCAGCCAGGACCTCCAGAATACCAAGGTAGTTCCCATTGAGAGGAGACCCTAACGATTCATTTTTACCCCTAAATGCAAGGCCCCTTTCTGCAAGGAATTTAATGACTGCAACAACTCTTTGTAACACCTGCCTCCAATAGCTGCTCTCTGCCTGAAACTGTTTGAACAGGTCTGCATCAACTGTGGCACCTTTGGCGTGGTTCAAGACTGCTTGCATGCAGGTTATGTGCTCAGCACTTCGCTCATGTTCACCAAATCTTTCTGAGTGTTTCCAATCACAATAGCCTGTCACAAAAGAATGCGTTTTTGGGTAAAAACAGTTTGCATGCAAAGCAGTAAACATTACCAGTAGAGGGAGAGTACATCAGCCACTCTCTTTGTACTCGTTGTCCATTGGGCAAGTGTGAAGTAAAATGTTCATTGTTTAGGCATCGGGTTTTGCCTCCTAGCCCACTGTTCCTCACAGAAGCTGGATAATGGCTGTGACGGTTGTGAAATGATTTTGCACCTCTTTGAATAAGAACTTCCTTCATTGACTCAGTGAGGGTCTCAGCCCATTTAGCGGGATCACTATGTAGAGTTGTCACTGTAGATGGTGTTGAAGAAAGATTCAGCTCATTTTCTATGCTGTCCAGAGGTGCAGTGACCTCACATTCATCCGAGCAACTGGCTACTGCTGAATTGGTTGAATCATAAGCATCAGAAGCATTTGGTTCAGTGTCTACACTTGTAGTGGTCTCATGATCTTGGGAGCTACATGCTAGCTCAGGTGCATTGCTAACCTTAGCTGAATTTGCAGTAGCATTTATAGAATTGCTTTCAGCAGATGTCTTTGTACTGAAGAAGCTGGAGATATTTGGAACACTCTCAAGTAAAACTGATTCCTTTTTTTTTCTTTTCTTGCTGAATTTTTTTTCTAGCTCCTCCACTTAAACGTTTATGATCCATATTTCCCTTCTTTCTTTGCACATTGGCTCTTTGCCTATCACAACAGATAAACCAACTATGTGTGTGTGTGTGTGTGTGTGTGTGTGTGTGTGTGAGTTTGTTTGTGTGTTTATGATCGGTGCTGCTTCCTTCAAGTGTGTGAGGTGATTTAGAAAACTAGAAACCCAGCATCAACACTCCAAAGCAGAGAATAACAGCTTACTAGCATAGACAATTGAGAGCAGAGAATCAACTGATTCGTCTGATAGACAGCAGGAGAGCAGAGTGGTCAGTGATGATCGAATCAAGAAAATGTCTAAATGGCAAGGGAATAGACTGATTTGTACTGAGGAGAAAGAGAGAGAGAGCCAATTACAGTGAAATATATTCCAAAAGAGCCAAGTGACTAGCTGAAGGCAGGGACAAATGCCTTGGAGTGACCAACAAGAGTGCAAAGTACCAAATGGCAAAATGTGGGAAGACCAACAGGCAGATCTGCTTTTACCACTTATCTTCACAACCAAAAAGTCGCTAAATGATGTTTTTAGTCGCTAGCCAGGTATGGCCAAAAGACACGAAATCTAGCGGCAAAGTCGGTCAATCACACTGACAGTGAAACAAATATTTGGAAAAGATAATAATTGTACAACTTTGTGCACTTTTGTCTTCTATCTAAATATTTTCACAAAGGACACCAAAATGTTGCTATCTGCAGGCAGCTTGCTAGCTATGATGGCAGCAACGATGTCTGCCAGACAGGAGAGAGTGGTCAGTGACGATCGAATCGAGAAAATGACAAAATGGGTCAAAGACCAAAAAGTTATTAACTGACAGCAGTGACAAATGTCAGACTGTAAACTTTTTCGAAAGAAAAGGACAAAATGGGAAGATGCTGATAGTAACAGCAAAATGGAAAATATAAGAATTTCCAAGTAATGCTCAACTCAAGTGTGTGTGTGTGTGTATGCGCGCGTTAAACTTCTTGTTGAATGATTTCAAATTATCTCTGAGTCTGAACTGAGGGAAAGGAAACCAAATTTTGAGCAGTCTCTCACGAGTTCAAAATACCAAATGAGGAGATTCTAAAAGAACAGACCGGTTTATGAAAGACTTGATGGGGGAGGGGCACAGCTAAGAATACTTGAGTGAGATTCTGTGATCCAAATTCGAGATAGAGCTTTTTGATAATTATAATTTGTCAGAGTAAGGTTGTGTAATCAAAATTTGAGAATGAGCTTTGTCAATCAATCAAGAATATTTGCATTAAGTTCTGTGATCAAAATTCAGAAACAACCTTTAATAATTGATAAAGAATATGTGAGTGAGGTTGTGTGATCCATCCAATTTGAGAATTAGCTTTGATAATAATGATTGAGAGCCTCTGGCCCTCTGTGGATCATGGCCGCGGGGCCAATTTTGCCTGGCCCCTTGGGGCCTCTGTTGGTCGTGGCCGCGGGGCCAAGTTGGCCTGGCCCCTTGGGGCCTCTGACCCTCTATGGATCGGGGCCAAGTTGGCCTGACCCCTCGGGGCCTCTGGCCCTCTATGGATCATGGCCGCGGGGCCAAGTTGGCCTGACCCCTTAGGACCTCAGGCCCTCTGTGGGTCGCAGCCGCGGGGCCAAGTTGACCTTGCCCCTTGGGGCCTCTTACCCTCTATGGATCGTGGCCGCGGGGCCAAGTTGACCTGGCCCCTTGGGGCCTCTGGCCTTCTGTGGCTTGCGGCCGCGGGTCCAAGTTGGCCTGGCCCTTTGGGGCCTCTGGCCTTCTGTGGGTCGTGGCCGCGGGGCCAAGTTGGCCTGGCCCCTTGGGGCCTCTGACCGTCTATGGATCGTGGCCGCGGGGCCAAGTTGACCTGGCCCCCTGGGGCCTCTGACCCTCTATGGATCGTGGCCGCGGGGCCAAGTATGCCTGGCCCCTTGGGGCCTAAGATTATTATTTTTGCAAAAGTAGTTTTGCTTGGGTCGCGGCCGCGGGGCCAAGTTGGCCTGGCCCCTTGGGGCCTCTGGCCCCCTGGGCCTGGGCCCGGTAGGCCCGGTCATTAATCCACCTATGGTGATTTTTGCTACTCTTCTGCCGCGTGAGATGCACAAATGCGTAGAAGGATTTGTATGTGTATTTTCGCGATTTGTAACCCCTTGCGCAGGCTCGCAGGCTCACATGCTGCCCTGACCGCAGGCTCGCAGGCTCACAGACAGCCTCTCTCTGCTGCGGCAGTTCAGCACAACTTGCTTCACATACAGCCACATACCACCAGTTGGCGGTATTGTACAGTACGTGACGTTACTGGGGTCCTAGGGGTTGTACCTGCTAAGTTGAGAGCAATGGAATCCCGTCAGCTTTCTGTAAGTATATTTCTTTAATTTTTTCTATAGTTTGCATTAGTAAAACTGTTTCTTCTTCTTCTGCTTCTGTTTTATGGCGGTTGGCAAGCAACTTTGTGATGTGCATTACCACCATCTACTTCAGTGGAGTGTGGATCGGGATGCTATGTATTTTCCCACTGAAAAATAAAAATAAATATTAACAATATTTACATAAATAAACTTATATCCTTTTTACCAATTTCGTTTTTTCAAGATTGTTTATCAAGTTACAAAAATAATCATAAGTAGATTTTTTCCCCCAAAATATCTTGTATATTTAACTGCAATTTATTTTCTTGTAACCCTTCTCTCCATAGAATATTTATAACAAAACAACAAAACATGCTCCACCGTCTCCCCTTGATAACAAAAACCACAACCTCCTGTTCCCATTCTAAATAAGTTTCCATTTAACCCCGTGTTTCCGAAACTTAATCTAGATATAACCTCTTTTTTATTCCTTTCCGTTCTCCTCATTTCACCAATTTTCCTTTGAATACTATAAAGCCAACTTCCAGTTCTATGCTCTTCCCACAGCTTCTGCCATCTTTCCGTAACCTTTTGTTTAATAATAGATTAAATTTTTTCCTTACTGAATGGTATCAATATATCATCCTTGTCACGTCAACTCCCGCAGCGGAGGAAAAAAAAAGGTAGAGGCTGTCTGTGAGCCTGCGAGTCTGCGGTCAGGGCAGCATGTGAGCCTGCGAGCCTGCGCAAGGGGTTACAAATCGCGAAAATACACATACAAATCCTTCTACGCATTTGTGCATCTCACGCGGCAGAAGAGTAGCAAAAATCACGTGTGTAAAGAGAGCCAACCGAAAAACCGCTTGACTTGTAACCAATGATTTGTCTGTATTTCTGGGTCTTGAAGCGAAAATACTTCAGACACAAGTGTCTCTGTGTGTGCTTACAGATTGATCTACACATTTGCAAGTCTCAGTACACATTTGCAGATCTGAATACAGATTTGTGGATTTTTTACACATTTGCAAAACGGATTACACACAACTAGTTTTACACATTTGCAGATTGTTGTACAGACACACAAATCTCCTCACACATTTACAGATTTATTTACACATTTTCAAATTCCACTGCACACACACAAATCGAGATACAGACACACAACTCTCCACACACATTTGCAAATATTAAAGCTACCATTTTGGCCCCATAGAATTCCTTGTTTACATCCTCCTGGAGAGCGCCGAGGTGGGCGGTCAGCTCCGCCCCCATTCTTTGGGCCTGACGTCATTGTCGCTTGGTGTTTTTTATGAATGAAAGAATCCAACCTCAGAGCGCCACAGAGTAATTCCGGGAAAAGGCGGACTGACATTTTGTCGCCACAGTCGCGTCGAACCAGCAGGTAAATTATTTTTCATTATACAGAATATAACGGCCTAATTATGACAAAAGAATGTGTTATTCGGTAGTAATAACCGAGTATTAAAGGAATGCTCCCCGCCGGGCGGCTCGCCAACCAAGGACAAGTGAGCAGGCAGCTGTTCTGCTCTAGCTTTAAACCGTTCATGCTAGCTGCTAACAGTTAACATCACTAGCATGTTAAGAAAACGCGTTAGCTTCACTTCTTGATTTGTGTCTCCGCGTATTATTTGACGTAAGCGGATGTTTTCTACTTTAACATATCTCTGTATGATTTATCGGCGTCTAAATAAATAAAACATACATTTCCGAGGCACTTTGGTGGCTGTTTACTACAGCAACCGTGCTTTAGCTGGTCGGCTCCTCTCATATAAGGTGAAGGATTGGTTTAAAATCTCAGACAAAGTGGTAAACAACACGAGGAGGAGTTTGTTTATGTGTTGAAATCGGAATTCATTATTAAAAAGAGTATATAAAGGGTATAATAGGGAATCTATCCGAGCTTATATTTAACCGTGGCATGTTTACTTGTTGCTTCCATACATTGTTATTTAACTGTGATAGACAGTTAGAGTAACAGTTTATTTTTAACCACAAAGGGAGAGTATTTAAAGCTGTATTTGTTTCTTATTGCGTTGGCTGCTGCTGGTTGACTTCTAACAGTCTTGGCGGAGCTAAAGCAGAAGGCTTATTGCTGAATCACCCTGACTTTACAAAACGGCGGTCTCATCGGTTTGCAGCCTAAGTCCACCCGGCTGCTGCTGTTGCTGCTGCCTGGACAAACACTTTTTTTGCCTTAACCTCTGACTTCCTACGCATGTCGGGAAACGGAGAGAGCTGTCAGCAAACCAACTCGCCCATTAAAAGGCGTTTTATAGAGCTTTGGTTCACCAGCCGCTGGGTGGGAGTTGTAGACACCACGGACTTCCGGTTGGGCCCAACCAGTACAGGTGATTCTGGGTCCTTTCCATCCACTTCTGTCCTGTCTCCTTTAAGAGAGATCACATCTATATAAACAAAGTCTGAGCTAGGGATCATACTTTTTTTGGGGGACTCTATAAACATTATAGTTTTAGAACGATAACTTGTTGTATTTTTGTAATTTAGCCAGTTGTTTCAAAAGTACTCAGATACTACAGTTTAAAAACACTCTGGTAAAAGTTGAAGTATCAACTTGTCCTCTTTACCCAAGTAAAAGTGAAAAAGTATGTGCTCCAAAAACTACTTAAAGTATAAAAGTATGGAGTAACCTTTAAACAAAAACAGCTGGATGCCACTATATGAATTGAAAGCTACAATTTTTCGATTAGGTGTTTTAAATTAGGAAAATGCCACATTATATATATATATATATATATATATATATATATATATATATATATATATTATATTATATTATATTATATTATATTATATTATATTATATTTCAGAGACTGAGGAGTCCGTTTTTAATTTTGAATGGAAATAACATTTTCTCACATTACTTTTTATATTTGTAGGTTTGTTGGTCATATCATTTCTTAAAAACACGTTATGCGTTAAACCAATTAGAAATGTAGTAGGTTTGGGGTTTTTATCGATCGCGAAGCCACTGATTTTTTTGAATATAAACAAAAACTAGTAAATTGTTGGGGTGGAATGGTTTCTCAAAATCCACGGTTCGGTTCGGTTCACAGTTTCGTGGTCACGGTTTTCGGTTCGGTTCGATATATGTTGATTGTTAGCCTGACATGTTGGTCGTGTTGCTGTTAGCACAAACAAAACGTGTTGCACAATGCTTGCACACTGTTTTTATCCACAACTTTCTTTCCGCCGTCATCGTAGGTCACTCTAAATGCAAAGCGGTCCCATACAGCAGACCTATAAAGTGCTGCTGGTGCGTCTTCCAGCTCCTGTTCTTTCCCACTCGCCATACCCACACAGTTCACCATAACAACAGTTTTTTTTCTGCTACACCCGGCTACGCTGCTTCGCTTCTTCTTCTTGTTTACTACTGGTGGTTGGCTTAGGTCGCAGTACCGCCACCTTCTGCTCTGGAGTGTACACGCGTCGCCTATGAGAAAAAGGAGCAGCGCATGAACCGAACGAAACACACACCAACCGAACCAAGACGGTCGAAATGAACGGTTCGAACGGTTTTCATAAACCGTTCCATCCCTAGTAAATTGTAACTTAACATTAGTTCTAGCATTGGCACCACTTAGGAACTGGAGTGTCTTCCTTGGAAAAGGTCATCATGCAGGAGTAGAGCGTGTAACCCATGTACAGAGGCCTCAGACCAGGGTTTCTTGCATGTTTTAGGTGTTTCCCTGTCTCCTCACATCTGACAGCGAGATGAACAGTGGTGTCAAAAGTACACACATTTGTTACTTAAGTAGAAGTATAGATACTGTGGTATCAGTTGAAGAAACAAGTATGTGCTCCAAAAACTATTTAAAGTATAAAAGTATAAAGTAACCTTTAAAAAAATAAAACCAGCCAGATGCCACTATATGAATTGAAAACTCAATTTTTCAACTATTTAGAAAAAATCTTTAAGACAGGAAAAAAATACAGATACTTGTGTGAAAATGTAATGAGTAGAAGTCAGAAGTAGAAAGAAAAATAAGTAATGGAGTAAAGTATAGATACCTAAAAAGTGTACTTAAGTACAGTAACGAAGTATTTGTACTTTGTTACTTGACACCTCTGGTCTTGAATGACATAAGATTACAGTAAATACGCTTGAGAGCACCATCCCATTTATACCAATACATAAATTTCACATGAGTTTATTTGTTTAGCTTAATTATGAGCTGAATTTTGATCCTCTTTTTAAAAACTGCAAGCTAACTAGGCCCATCAGATTTTCAAACACTGTTATCAAAGGGAAACATGAAAATTTTAATACCATCCTGGTTCTGTTTCTTTTGGATCTGAACCTGATTTGAGCCAACTAGTTTTCATATATTCTGACTTATGAGGAAATCAAGAATAGCAAAGCAACTTCCTGCTGTTTGTAATAATTTGGTGGAGTTACAAAGCCACGTTTCCTTTTTTAAACCGATTGACGGATGGTGAGTATGACATGACTAGTAGCAAATGGCTCCACTTCGTATCGGAAAACTGAGCACAGGTTTGTAGTTCTGAAGGAGTCGGTGATTTTCTGGCCTTGAGCTTGTCTCTGAGGTAAGCAGTGAACATCCCATGTAACCTAATAATATGTCAAAGACAAAGACACAAAACATTGTAAATAACTAGACACCACAGGGAACGACTCTGAAGAGGCTCAAAGCTGGGAGGAACTGGATCAGAGAAACATAATACGCCTGAAAAGTTTTAAGAGAAATGTTGATGATTAAAACTAAGAACTACAAGACTAAACATAAAAACAGAAAGAAGAAATTAGACAACCACAGACTTGATATTGACGTAGTATCAGTACAGTTGATGCAAAGCAGGTAAAAAAAACTGCAGTACTTTAAAGATACAGAAATTTAAGGTAAAGAGAAATTATCTTTATTTCATTTCAAATTTTCTACATCACTGCTGATATAAGCTCATTTAGTCCACATCATCATTTTTTCATCTCATTGAATCTGACACAGAAATGTTACTGTTAAATATTTGGTGTGAAATAAGTGTTTAAAAGCATGACGTGGAAAAATATCCACCATCATCTGATATTGGGAATAATCCCAAGTATCACATCTGTATGGTTGTAAGTGAAGCTCAATTCATTTGTGTCTCAGACTGACTGACACGATACATAAACAAAGACATATAATAAATGTTAATGGCTGACAAAAGTCTCTGAGTTAACACTAAGGGTGACTCGGGTACCACCAGTTGTGTTTGGACCACAGTTTGAGAACCTTTGGCCTGGAAAAGACGTATTCTCTTCAATCTCCATGTATTATTTCTGTGTTAGACTAATCCATCTGTGGTTGTGAACCATAAATACACTAAAGCTGTTACTACTAGGCTGTTTTATGCAAGAAGGATTTGGATTGTGTTACTTAACTCTGTCTGGTTGTGATGAGCACGGTGGGCTTTAGAAGAAACACACAGGTCAGCAGTTCATGTAAGAAAGTAATAATGCAATTAAACTGGGCATTTAAATGGTAGAACAGCACAGCTAATATGTCTTTTGTCCATTGGTGAGGCATTGTAGGCTGTAGAATGTGGTTTAATTTACATTTTAGTTTAAATAAATAGTTTTCAGTTTGTTTAATTAAAAGCAAGATCACCTGGAGTCTTATTTCTGGGTGGGAAAGTAAGATTTGGCTGCTTTTCATATAAATATAGCAATGACCACAGGAATAAGTAGTGATTTGTTTTTCTCACTAAGTCTTCAAAAGAAAAAAAATTTAACTTTTTGCATTTCAAATAAAAAAACATTATCGTCTGTCAGTATCCTCTATCTAGAAGTGGAAAAGTTAGGAGTTTCACTTGTTTTAGTTTTGAAAAAAATCTTCTTTAAAGGTGCCTTTGGCTATATGATTATTAATCGATTAATCAAAAAATAATCAACAGATCCATTGATTTGCAAAATAATCGTTAGTTGCAGGTTTCTGCAGCTTTTGAAGAGACAAAAGGCACCTGTTGTTGTTAGCTTGGATTGCTAAAAGCAGTTAGCAACCAAATCAACAAAGGTCAGCTGTTTCTATTTATGTATTTTAATTTTTTGGGACTGTGGTTTCATTCATAGACCCAATTTTTTTTTATTAAGGGGGATTTAGTTTCCTGGGGAAGTGTTTAAAAAAAAAATAGTTCCTTAATTTTTCTTCTTTAAAAAAAGTTTTGATTAAGATTAACAGCAGTAAACAATTCACTCTTTTTCCAATGGGGTTTAAAGTAGCTCTACGCTGCAGTAAATTTTTGTATTTTTTGTATCTGCTGTTAAATATTGCCTTCAGTGATACCAGAACCAGTTTGCACATAGACAGTACAAAGTGATTAAGAAATAAACAAAAATAAGGCCATAATCTATGTTTTATGTTCACTGTTGGACATAGAGGGATAAAAGTAAAGAAGAACAATAATTAAGAGCAATGTGATATTTTTATTCAATTGCAAACTAATATCATTAGGAACTGTGTACTGATGGTGGCGTCAGTGTGCCCCAGCACGTCTATGGCTATGGGGCAGCTCACCACTATCGGGATAAGAATGACTGTAGTGTACAGCTCTTTGGAGCCAATCGTGCAAGAATTTTTCGATCGGGCCTACTTTCTGCTCAATCGTGCATTGTGTAGTCTACACGAGGTAACGAGGGGCGATAAGTCTCTAACGACCACCACTCGATCAGGAATCGTAAGCTCGGGAGAAAATCAAACACATTAGAAATTCAGTCGGCTGTCGTAAGGTTGCATCCGAGCGCCGGGCTGCACAGTGTGACAACATACATTGTGGGGTGTGAACTTTTAAACCCTGCAAATTTATCATACAGATTGAGCTGTAGCTGCGTGCAACGGTTGAAAATATCGTACAGTGTCTGCCCGGCTTTAGGGGCTATGTTAGTACAGGTCATAGGTTAGGTCAACAATGTGATGCTGACTGATTAGTAAACAGGAAGCGGTTTCAAAAGTTGCAGAACACCATGATAATGCTTTGAAACTTAAATGATTAAAACTGCATTCAGTGTGACTGGCCTGACTAAGTCTGTTTCACAATGAAAAAAAAAGAAAGATCATCACAGGAGCTGCCATTAGCCAACACCACCTCAGAGTAGCCGCAAGGCAAAATTGCAATCCAGGAAAAATGCAGTGTCATGCAGCAGCCCTGGTCAGTCCCCCCCCAAACATCAGGAGTGAAAGGCGTGAGTCGGAGAAAGGATGTTTGCTTTCTAAAGAGAAAAATCCCTAGTTGCGAAAAATCAGAAATTTGAAAAACTGACTTTGCAAAAGCAGGGCAGGAAAACACCCTGTGGTTTTCCTTAAGGTGTGAAAGTAGTATTGTTGCACTTTACTTTGTTTTATTTTACACCTTCCCTTTTTTTCCCCACTGTTTCCAGCTCAGATCAGCTTATAGACCTTCCCCATACACTGTAAACCTTAACAATATCAAAGTGATCCAAGTGAAAACCACTAAATGGAAAAAAAAACACCAAGGGGAAAAACAGCTTCGGTTAGCCCACTTAGAGGATAGACTTTCATCCCACGCAACGATATTTGCGAGCTGACCTTAAGTGGCTCGTAGGCAGCTCTGATGCAATTTCTGTGTGAAGTGCTGAGTGAGAAAAACAGGGAGAAACATGACAAATACAGCTGAGTTAAACAGTCTCACCTTTGTTTTTATCCACTGTTGCAACACACAGCTTTCGTTTTACCTTTAAAGGTTCACTTTAGTGGATATAATCTATTTACAGCCCTTAAAGTCTATCAGGATGAGTTATTTTAAAGCAAATCAAATAAGAATGTTAAAGGTTGTCTGTCAGGATATTCCTCAGATTTTTTTACAGTGAAAGATTTGAACCATTGGTGTTGACAAGAGGAAGTGTCGAGTGAACTTGTTAGGACACCTGCTTTGAGCAACTAAATGGCAGACACACTATATAACTTCCTCCTCACCATTCCAGCGAGTAGAAAAAAAATATAACAGCCCCGTCGTTTTCAAAACCTCCTCTTCCTCCCATATCAAACCGAAGAGTTTAATGACAGAGCGCGTTTGGAGAAGCATGAAAGATCTGCGGGTTCTCCTTTTCTTTACAGCGTGTGCATGACCGCCTGTCTTGTGAGCGGATGGTAAATGTCAGGCCAGATATAAGCCAAAAGCAGCACATTGACTTGAATCACATGGGAAAGCTTAACTTAATTCTGTTGTTTTTTCTCCATAGTGTCTATATTTGTCTGAACTGGTGCTTGGGGGAAGCTGACGACAATTGGATCATGACGACAGAAAGGAACAGCAAAGCCCTGAAGGTAAATGTCTACCAGGGGAAAAAAAACACAGTCATTACATTTATAAATAAATAATGAATCATCCTTAAAGTCCAGGAACATGGAGAAAATTTGTCCCATTATAACCACAAGTGAAACTGTATTTTATACAAATGTTATGCAACAGACCAACATAAAAAAGTTGCAAATTAAAAGAAAGGGACATTTCTACAAAGTAAATCATGAAATGGCCATACACCTAAAATGATGATGGCAGGGTGAGCAGCAGCCTCGAAGTTTATACATATTTGGAGGAGCGGCAGAGACTCACAGCTCAGGTGGAGGATAGGCCAGCTATTAGTCATCCAATCCAAAAATCAAACCATTATTGATGATAATAATTTAACTATTGATCTCAAACTGGAGAAATTCACTTCTGCATTTAACCCATCCCCTTGAGGAGCACCTGTTCACCTCCTGGGGAGCAGTGTGGGATTAATGGTCTTGCTCAGGGACATAGAGTGGCAATCTCTTATACCCCATTGACACTACCCTTGAAAAACCGTGCCGAGACCGGTCTGAGCTCAGTAACTGAGATAACCTATCGTGTGTAAATGGAAAGCAAACTGAACTGAACCGAGCTAGCACAACCAAACCAAGCTAACTGCAGACCAGTTCCAGAGGTGGACTCGACTCAGTTTTTCCCTGGCTCGGTTCTCTGATAACAAGAGCACATGAGCAGAACGCGTCATCTCCGTCTGGCTGCACATCCCGATTCACACTCCATTCCAGTAGTTGGTGGTAATGCCCCTCCGGAAACAGAAGAAGAAAAACTTCTTCCTCAACTATTAACAACAATAGAAATCTTCTCCACACAACATTTTAAATAATGGCATTTTAAACAATAACACCGAAGTACAGCAATAATAATCAAACATAACTTTCTGAATGTGACAGGCGCCGCCATTTTTATTTGCTTGATTCCCTCCTTCTTCGTCTTCTTCTTCTGTTTTATGGCGGTTGGCAAACAACTTTTGCTCAACGCCACTGTAGGGCGACAGTGGCGTTGGATGTAGGAGTTTGCCCTGTAATCGGAGGGTTGACGGTTCAAGCCCCGACTCCGACTTTCATTGTCGTTGTGTCCTTGGGCAAGACACTTCACCTGCATTGTCTACTGATGGTGGTCAGAGGGCCCGGTGGCGCCAGTGTACGGCAGCCTCGCTTCTGTCAGTGTGCCCCAGGGCAGCTGTGGCTACAATGTAGCTTGCCACCATCAGTGTGTGAGTGTGTGTGTGAATGGGTGAATGAATGTAGTGTAAAGCGCTTTGGTCAAGTCTCCTAACTTGAATAAGGGCGCTATATAAGTACATGCCATTTACCATTTACCATTTTGGTGCATTACTGCCACCAACTGCTTGATTTCCTCCTTTTAATACTGGTAGTAATACCGCAGATCGTCACTAGGAGGCGAGGAACAGAGATAGCATGAAGAGTAAATGGTTGTCAGAAATAAGCTGCATCGGGTTTTTTTTATTGGGTATTAGAGTTGAACTCAGAACCCCCGAGACCCAATCCCTCAATCCCCTCAATAATCCCCTTAAAACAACTGGAGATGCCAGGGATTGAACCCGGGACCTCATACATGCAAAGCATGCACTCTACCACTGAGCTACTCTACCCTAGCATATTTTCACCAATATCAACATGTAAGATTTTCTTCCTAATACTGAAAGTACACCTCTAAGAGGCTACAGGACAACCACTCTTTGACATATACATTTGATGCAGATGGCCGCTCACACTGAGCCTGGTTCTGCTGGAGGTTTCTTCCTGTTAAAAGGGAGTTTTTCCTCTCCACTGTCGCTACAAGTATGCTTAGTGTGAGGGATTGCATTTGAGTCAATGAATCAATGCAATCAACTGGTTTTCATTATAAAACTTTCCATCAATCTGACTGTATGATCTGGTGAACTGTAAAATGCCTTGAGATGACGTGTTGTGAATTTGTACTATATAAATAAACTGAATTGTTGGTTTAGGTCAAAGCAGATTTTTTCATAAAATGGTCTAGTCAAAGTACAGACTTAAATCTATTTGAGAATCAGAGAATTTTAGGTATTGATTGTTCATCGTTGTAATCTGACAAATTAAGCCACAGTTAGGGGGGAAAAAATCTGTTGGATGAATCTTTCTTGATACATTACCAACCTTCCTCCTCTTTCATACTCTCATCAGGTGAAGCAGGAGTGTGGAGAGAATGTACCCTTCCTGTCAGACAGCGAGCTCATGTCCCTCTCTGTGCGGGAGTTAAATCTCCACCTGCGAGGCCTCTCCCGTGAGGAGATCCAGAAACTAAAGCAGCGCCGTCGGACCTTGAAGAACCGCGGCTATGCTGCCAGCTGCCGCGTCAAACGCGTTTCCCAGCGAGAGGCCCTGGAGCAGCAGAAAATGGAGCTCCAGAGAGAGGTGGAGCGACTTGGAGCGGAGAACGCCGGCATGAGGAAGGAGCTGGAGGGGCTGGGCGCACGTCTGGCCGCCCTCCAGAGGTTCGCCAGGGGTCTGGAGGCCGGAGGAGGAAGCCTGCTGGCCACAGCTCCACGTCTTAACACCGCCTCTGTCATCACCATTGTCAAGAGTCCACAGCAGCCTCAGCAACAGAGAGAGCAGGAGCCTTCATAGAAGAGCCGCCAGAACTAGACAAGGGTGGGGGGTGGGGGGGTCAGGTTGTCTTTAATGCAAACACAGACGTAGGCATGGATTTTGAAAACAAACCACAGACAAAAACAAGAGCAACAAGACTAGATCAGTAGGAAAATACTAAACATGCCGTCTGCACCCTTTTCACATTATGTATGCAGAAGTGATTTACCTCAGTGCAGCCAGGTGTGTAACGTTGCCTAGCAACAGCAACTTAGATTTTCTATACAGGCAGCAGGAGCGGTTGAGAAGTGGCCCGGGACGTGTCCTCTGACTCCTGCAGCAGGGATGACTGGGAAAAAAAAGTCCTCCACTGTTTCAGCACGAATACTTTAGAGCAGAGGGTGAAAGGCAACGAGAACTGATAGTCAACCATCTACAAAACATAAACTCACTGTACTGCAGACATTAGTCGGCTGGACTTTGTCTGAAGCTGGACTGACCCGGAGTTACTGTACTGTAAATAAGCCACATGTGAGGCCGGGGCTTGATCAGACGTGTGAAACATCCTCCTTCCTGCTGAAAGCATCGATGTTCTGGGCTCGGCCATGTTCAGGAAGAATAACAGATGCAGTAAAATTATTATTTCAACGAAATTCTCTTCTTCTGTGAGCCAAAAAGGGCCTAAAGGTTAAATATGCTGCAGGAAATGTTGTTGGGCTAACTTTCCCCCACTGTCATCCTTATTCTTCACATGGTCTCATTAAAACGCATCAACACAGTGCCTTCAGTGTATGCAGGAGCTCCAAGAACCCAAACCTGAACAGAAAGAAGGAAAAGCAGAACCTAATCATTCCTTCTTTCCTCTTTCACAACCACAACACTTTCATTATGATTGCTGTGGATTTTCTAGGTTTCCCACCTCCCTCCCCTTATTTTACAAGCCCTATTGTGCAGTAACCTGGTTACCGTCTACCGCGGCGTTCAGTTTATCTGGTATCTGGTGGGAATCCGGCTCACGTCAATGCAAATCCTCTGAAAACATTCCAGTTTTGTGTTACTTTTAACGTCCGTATGTGCTGCAGAGACGAAAATGTTGAGTGACATTTTGAAGAGATATATATTCTATATTTTATTTGTATTTAATGGTAGATATTATGAAAAGACAAGCTAACGAGTGCTGTGATGTTCTTACATGTTTTTCAAAAGTACTTATGACTAGTCTGAGAAGATTCCCATGTCTAATTATTATTGTGTTGTGCAGCAACAAAGATTGCAAAATGTTAATAATTAGCTGCGTAGAAATATTCAAAGCCAACCGCCATATTGATGCATCATTAAGTCTCTGTGTGATTTTTTATTTTATTTTTTTTGTGTTTATTGCCATATTTGTAACAGCTTGTCACAACCGATTCCAGAGAGGGATGTTTATTTTTGTAAGACGATCTGTTTGTTTAAAAAAGAGAATTACCAGCTGGAAGGGTGGGAGAGAGAAGGAGACGAGATGAGGAAATAACAGGATGATGGAAAATGAAAGTAGAAGCTGAAGGCAGGAAGAGAAAGTGCAGAGAGGGATTGGTGATGGTTTCATTGAATAGTCGTAGCAATATAGATATGAGTAAGAATCGTAACACAACCATGTTGCAGACTAACTTCTAAAAAGAAACGAGGCATATATTTAGCGAAGTAGGAGGGCCGTTGTGGTAAAGCATTTATTCCCGATATTTTAACGTTCTTCCAATCGTGCTGGATGTTTTGTAATACCCACAAAACAAAATGGTATTTGTATTTATTACCTGTATTTTTTCTATTGTGAAAATTTAAGTACATTGTCTATTTTATATATTAATAATAAATGTTGTACATATTGTACATAAAAAACAGCTCTTGTGGGATTTTTTGGGGGGAAAAAATAGCTGTAAATGTGAAAAAAAAGGAGGAAATTGTACTGAAACTTCAGCAAACAGAGGGTCCAGATAGAGGCTTTGGGATTCCTCTAGTCGTGATTACAAAGATCAGTGGGTAACTTGGTGCTTAAGTGCAAAGGGGCAAAAATCTGGAATCAAGCAAACAGCTTAAAAATTTTAATATCATTACCTGCTGATCCACAGAAGGAAGGAGAAAAAAAAATTGGAAATATGTTCTCAAATAATAAAAATGTATGAGGATATAATTCTAAGTTTTTTTTTTTACTTGGATTCTTAACCCTTTAAAGCCCGATCCAAGAATAATACAAAACAGAAAATTACTTTTATTTGGTTTGAATTCCTTATTTACCCTTTTAACAAAATATGTAAAAAGAAAAAACAGAAATACATTTTTGATATTAATAATTTATTACTATGCGATAAGTCAAGAATATTTATTGTGTAGTCTTCTACTGGCTGTTATCAGGTATATCTGATTGTGTACAATTTCATTTCATTTATTTTGAAACATGACATGATTTTACAATGTTTGCATAGAATGCTACCTAAACATACAGTATGTTTCAAAAAGGAGCAGGATGAAGCATAAGCTTATTAAACCCTACCCCTCAGTTACATAAGTCATGGTGGTAAAGGACGATTACAGTAAGACAAACAGTATAACTTTTTGTGCATTATTCTTTTTTGTATTCATCAAAAATACTTTTCTTATATTGTTTTTTGAATTGCTGGATGCTTTTACAATGTTTAATGTTTTCAGGCAAGCTGTTCCAAAGCTTCACTCCACTAACTGATAAACTGAAGGTTCTTTTTGTTGTTCGAACACACTTAGTTTTGAAATGTAATTTTCCTCTTAGATTATATTTTCCATCTCTATCTGTAAACAATTTTTGTATGTGTGCAGGAAGTAATTTATTTCTTGCTTTATAAAGAATTTGAGCAGTTTTGAAATCGATCAGGTCTACAAATTTAAGAACTCTTGAATCTAGGAATAAGCAGTGAGTGTGATCTCTATAATGTTTGTTATTCGTTACTCGTATTGCTTTCTTCTGCATAATAATCAGTGGTTGAATGTTTGTTTTGTAAGTGTGGCCCCACACTTCAACACAATAGGTTAAATAGGGCTGAAACAATGAGAAATATAATGTGTTTAAAGCTTGTTTGGTCAGAAGATGCCGGGCTTTATTTATAACAGCCAAACATCTGGCCAGCTTTGACCGGATGTGCTGTATATGTCCCTTCCAACTAATTTTATTATCTAAAATGACACCTAAAAATTTTATTTCATCAACTAATCCTAATTGTACATCATCAATACTTAACTTTATTTCACTACTTTTTTTAATGTTTCCAAATATCATGAACTTAGTTTTTTTCAAATTTAACGATAGTTTATTTATATTACACCATCTCTTTATTTTCATTAATTCTTGTGTGACTAATGCAAGTATCTGTTTAAGATTTTCACCAGATGCAAATACATTTGTATCATCTGCAAATGATACAATTTTCATGTTCAGGATGTTGTTCAAGTCATTTGTATACATTAAAAACAAAATCGGTCCCAGCACAGAGCCTTGCGGTACCCCACTCTTTATTTCTAGTAGGTCTGATCTTATTTCATTTAATTGAACAAACTGCTTTCTGTGATCCATATAGCTTTTAATCCATGATAACACTATGCCTCTAATTCCATATCGCTCCATTTTTTTGATGAGTAAGTTATGTTTAATGGTGTCAAATGCTTTACTAAAATCCAAAAATACACCTATGGCACATTTCTTATTATCCACACATTCTGTAATTTCTTCTACCCAATCAAGTAGAGCTAATGATGTAGATCTACCTACCCTAAAACCATACTGACTCTCTGCTAATAGATCATGTTTGTCAATGAAACTATTCAATCTTTTAATAAATAACTTCTCCAAGATCTTTGAAAATTGTGATAAAATGCTCACAGGACGGTAATTTGTAAAACAATTTTTTTCGCCAGCTTTATATAGTGGAACCACTTTGGCAGTTTTCATTTCTTGTGGAAATACTCCAGTTTGGAAGGATAAATTAAACACATACCTCAGTGGTTTTACAATTACTCTTATCAATTTTTTTATAGATTCCATGTCAATATTATTAGAATCTGCAGAGGTTTTTGGCTTAAGTTCATGCACAATTTTTAATATCTCTTCCTCTTCTATTGCATTCAAAAACATTGAATTCTTATTTATTTCCACATTTTTAATAGCTTCAGCTTCTGTCTCATCATCATCTTTGATTTCATCCGCCAAAGTGGAACCCACATTTACAAAAAACTTGTTAAATTCATTAGCAATACATTTAGTATCAGTTATTGTTGTATTCTCATGGATAAAGTAATTTGGATAAGAATGTGCTTTCTTCCCTTTTTTAATAATTGTATTTAAAACTGCCCATAATCCTTTTGTGTTATCCTTGTTCTTTTCCAATTTGGAGCTAAAATATTTTTTTCTGCAGCTTCTTAGAATACTTGTGAGTTTATTTTTATATTTTTTATACCTGTTTTCAGCATCGATTGTTTTCGCCTTAATATATTCCTTATATAGCACATTTTTCTTTTTGCAAGCATTAATAAGCCCCTTTGACATCCATACATTTTCTTTTTTATTTAGAATATCCTATTTACAATAGGATTTTGAGCAAAGTTTTTACCTTTAAATTATGCAAAAGGTGTCAGATACAAAACATTTCAGAAACCGTATGTAAAAAAAAAAATACATTTGGCATTATAGGGTTAATCCAAACCTTGGGAATCTTTAAACTGATCTTCAGGCTGTCTATTGAAGGCATTTTCATTTAATCTATTTATGAAATACTTGTCAGAAAAAAGTAGAGGAAGGACAGGATTAAAATGTCAGATAGAATCCCGACATCCAAACTGGGCCACCTTCAGGTTTCACTGGGAGGTAAGAAGTTGCTGAATCATCGTTTCACAGCTCAGCTCTGAAACATATCAACCCCGAATGATAAAACATGTGGACCAGGTGATGATCCAATGAGCTCATTGAAGCTGGAACACTTGGTCCAGAGAAACATGGATCTATCAAAGCATATAAAATAAATAAATAAAGAGAAATATGGACCCAATAAGCTTTTATTCTTTTCCCCTCCTCCAGAAGTAGTGCTTTAAGCATCAAATACAAACAACTAATAACAAAATTACCGACATAAAAATAGAAAAACGCTTATTTTTACATAGAAGCACTTAAAGTTGATGGGAAACAGCAGCTTCCTCAGAACTAAACAAACATTACAGAAGAACGCTGCAGAGAAACAAGTGAAGGGAAACAATCAGGAGGGAATTCTGGGATTAAAACAGACATTTTTATTTTATTTTTAAACATGAAAACATAGAAATCCAAAAATAAGCATTAAAATGATCTGGTTTATATAGATCTAAAATGGGCTTCAGCTCCAATGTGCCTCTTTCCTGTTTATAGCTAACATAACATCAGGCTCCAACTAAATAAAAGAGCAGGGATTTCCTCTTTTCTCCAATAAACACAGTTATAAAATATCCAGACCTTTTGCTGTTCTCCTTTTACCAAAACTGAGGTCTGGGATCACTTTAGGTTGGTCCCCTCCAGAGCGCCCTCTGGTGGTCACACTGAGCTACAGCAGAGAAGTGAAAGTACTAACAAGTAAACAAGTTGGCATTTTCAGCGTGACTCATTCAGATGACTCAAGAAATCCCATAATGAGTAGAAAAAAGAAAGGCAGCTGTTTATGCTGGGATCTAAACAACCACATGAAAAGAATCAGTGGGAGAACTGGGGTGGTTTTAAACACAGCCCCCCCCCTCACCAAAATATTCACTTTCCAACTGAATCTAACATTTCTGACATTTCTACAGTAACTACAAGGCATTGTTATCCAGATGTTAGGATAAGAAATAAATAAAGTTACACCCTTGGTTCTCAGAGAAACAGAAAGATTTAGTAAAGCCGACCGGCAGTGGTTACCGTGGGCGAGTGCAGACTCAGTTGGAAACATGTTAATCAGAGCCAATCAGGACCATGTGGTTAAACTGCTCAGATTTAAAGTTGAAAAACAAAATCATTGTTTTACAGAGACTGTATAATTTTAGTGCAAAAGGGCAGATTTTAAGTTATTTCCAAAATAAATGTGGTAAAAAAAAAAATAGTTTATTGTTTTAAAATTTAATAAAAGCGCCAAAAACACGAGCTGACATCAGCAGTCTGCTCTGACCTAAATCTCTTTAGCCAACCCGCAGCGGACCAGCTCCAGCAATCTTTGCCGCCCTCCCTTGTGTTAATATCAATAACGACATGGATCGTTGCTGATGACCTTAGCATTGGACCTGGCAGCCAGCCCACCAATTAGCTGAGATCTTTACTGATTATCAATCCATATTCTTTGACCCATGATGCTGGAAACAGCTCTAGGCTCATCAATCTAGATTTAAGATAAGCCAAAGCATTCTGTAGATTATTTTTTTTTTTTGCATGTAAAATAATTAAAATAACTTAAAGATGAAATAAAAACTATAATATCTATAAAATCTTAATATATTTAATAAATATGGAGCCAATGTGGCATTTGTCAGGACACCTAACAGTGATGGTAATGCAGCACAGGAATGGGGACGGGTTGACTCAAGCAGAGAAGCAATGTGAGAGGTGTGGTTGCTTTTGCATTATCCATCCATCCATTTTCAGTCACGCTTATCCCAAGCGGGGTCACGAGGGGTGCTGGTGCTTATCTTCAACTGTCATTGGGTGAGAGGCGTACACCCTGGACAGGGCAACGCAGAGACAAACAGGACAAGCAACCATGCACACCCAAGGAGAATTTGGAGAAGCCCATTAATCTAACGGTCATGTTTTTGGACTGTGGGAGTAGCCGGAGAGAACCCACGCATGCTCATGGAGAACATGCAAACTCCATGCCGAAAGATCCTGGGCTGGGAATTAAACTCGGAACCTTCTTTCTGCAAGGCTGCAGTGCAACTGACTGCACCTCTGAGCAGCCCTGCTTTTGCATTAGGTAGAATTACTAGAGAAATATAGATAATATCTACAAATATCCTCTATCTGCCATAACATTTCTAGGGCAAACAATCGGATGAGAAAAAATAATATTTGCAACAATCCGCAAAAATATAAAAGTAAGGTTCTATCTGAGGATTTCAACTGTCCAAGCACTAAATCAGCATTGTGTGTTACCACAAAATAAGACATTGGGTGTTGCAGAAATGTTTCAGCATGAAGGTCCCACAGACGACAAGCACACAGCCATCATAGATTAGAGTTCAGCAGGCTGGGTGGTGTACCATCCGCTCTCTATGTTTCAGCCCAATTAAGATTCAGCTGCAGTGAGAAGAAATTAAAACAAGTCCTGGAAACGATCTGCACTAGAATTCATCGTCTGAGCTGAGCAGGAGGGTTTTCTCCGTGTCGCTGCGGGGCCCGAGCAGATTGTGTGCGCGCAGAACCGGCGGCGGCGCCCCCTGCTCCAGAGTGGATTGCTGCGTATACTGCTGGTAGGCTGGAGAGAAGTTGTGGATGGCGTCTTGGACCATGTCTCCTGGGTTCATCGTCTCCTTTAGGCTGCTGGAGATGCTCTTCATGGGGGCACAGCGGCCTGAGGAGGAAGAAGGAGACGCCAGCGATTAGGTAAGAAGAGGATTAGATAAGTAAAAAAAGGCCTTAAAACTAAAAATGCGACATTAAGAATAAGCTATAAAAAGCAAAAAACTAAAGGAGTCACATAGATTAAAGGAGTCGATACAAAATAAGAAACAATAAAAAAAATGGGACCTTGGGTAGGAAAGAAATTAAGATTACAACCAAAACCTTTAAAGCCTCACAGCAGGGGTGTAACAGTAAAAACTACCATAATTAAAAAAATAAATAAATAAATAAAATCCATCATTTAATTTTTTTCTAATAACAATAAATATGCAGATAACACTGCTACCAGAGATGGCAAAAGTACTCACTTTCCGTACTTGAGTAAAAGTACAGATACTTGTGTTAAAAAATACTCTGGTAAAAGTGGAAGTACTGATTAAACTTCTTTACTCAAGTAAAAGTAACAAAGTACAGGCTTGTAAATTTACTTAAAGTATAAAAGTAAAAGTAGAAACCACTTTTTTCATGCCGTTGCCTACATTTTAAATGGATGTCTGCTAATAGGACTACATCTCCGTTGTGTTTATTTTCAATCATCTCGTCGTCCATACTACTATGCTAACGCCACCGCCACCAAGCTGCAATGATTTCCTGCGAATGAATACCGCCAAATCTGTCGATTCATCTTGTAGTGGTGCGTCAAATGCAACGTAGATTCCCATCCAATTAGATTGAAATTGGTATTGATGACGTGAAAAATAACGGTAACTCCATTGAAATGATTCAAAACTAAAATAACGAGCCAATTTTTTTAAATGTAAGAAGTAGAAAGTACAGATATTTGTGTAAAAATGTAAGGAGTAGAAGTAAAAAGTCGCCTTAAAAATAAGTAATAAAGTAAAGTAAAAATATCAGAAAAATCTACTTGAGTACAGTAATGAAGTATTTGTACTTCGTTACTTCCCATCTCTGACTGCTACACACAGCAGTCCACACCAAACTAATGGAAGAACAGCTGGAAATGACTTGCTTGGTTTTTAACGGGCACGAACAGCAGAGGGTGCAAAGATAAATGGAAAGCCCCATCGTCATAAACTAATACTTTATATCACCCTATGATGAGACACCAGTATTAAATACAAACATTTTCACCTACAAATTCCTACTAGGTTCTTATATCTACTGCTAATAGCACAGATGGTTTAGCCGTGTCTGCTCTGCTTTGAGATGATTTCATGATGAAAAAGAAGGGAAAATAAATTTGGTTTTTGCACTTATTTCCCTTTGAAGCCGCAACATGATGAAAGTTAAGCTAAAAAATGCACTGTTACACCCCTACTAAAGAAAAACAAACATCGAACCACGAATAGAAGCCAAACATATGTGCCACACACGGGGAGACTGTTAAGATTCATCTGGAGTTAAACCTACCAAACTCTCCATATGTAGGAAGAAGTCCTTTTTGGTGCAGCGCACAGAAGAAAAGACAGAAGTGATGACAGATTCAAACAAAGAGTGTCTTAATTTAGTTTATATTCGATAAGCAGGTAAGAAAAGAGGTGAATGTGGTGGAAGATAAAGAAGAATATCTGTATTTCTAGAGTCCAGGATAACACGTTTACTTCAGTACACATTTAGCAAATATTGATGAGAATCATGCACCTGTGTAATAACCATCATTTAGCTTTCTGACCTCTTGAATTGAGGCTTTTATCCATGTAGACTTTGTATGTGAAGGCGTGTCGTAGGGCCAGCGCTGCAAAAAACATCTCGATGCAGATGATGAAGTTCTGGTAACCGGCGGCGACCGTACCCTCGCCCACAGAAACCTCCGGCAAGTTTATCTGCGGGATCGCTCCACATTTCTCCAAGATGGCCAGCAACATGCCTGATCACAAAATAGGTTAAGATCAACAAACGAAAGAACATCCTTCACAAGTAACAAGTAAAGATTTTAGTCCAGTAGGGCTTTATTTGTTAAAGTAGATCTTAAGTAAATCTTGAAAGACGTGCTCATACCCTGCCAGAAGGAGAGGAAGATGACAGATTTGACCATGAAGAACTTGAGCATCGGGCTGTAGGGGCTGAGAAGCTCCCTGGTGGAAAAGTAGAAGAGGAACAGGGCGTAGAGAGACAGGCTGACTGAGATGTTGTAGATGATGGTCACATACAGGTATCCGCTGGCAACACTATCATGGGAAGTCAGGAGAGAGTTAATGACTTTATGTCCTTTTCTGATTGGTTGTTCTGATAAAATCAGCGCCTCAAACAGCGTCAGGTGGAACACTCACTTAAAGTCTCCATCTTTATATTTGCCGTAGGCCTGCAGGACCACAGTGATGATGGCCATGAGAGGCTTGACCACACAGAACTGCAGCGTGGCCTGCTTACAGAACCTGAGGAATCCTATGGAGTAAGCCTTTCCTCTGAGACAGCAGGTACCGTACATACAGCTGGACCTGAAGGAGACAAATCCCAGATTATAAGGAGGAATTTCAGGACAGAAAGCTTTACACGCACAACATCAGCTTTAAATGAAAAACAGCAAAATAAGGATGTATTCTAGGAACCTACTCTATAGGTTTCCCTCGGATCTCCGCCATGATGGCGCTCTCTCCTCCCAGGTACTCATAGCACAGGCTCAGGAAGTTGTAAATTACAAACGCTACAAAAAAATGACAGAAGAAGAAACTTATCACAATCATAAACATGTCTGACATTTTGGAACATTTTGGTCATTATTGATATGCAAGTCAAGAGAAACAAAGAAAATTATTAAAATAAATTGGGTATTGGTTCAAATTATAAAGGTAGAGATTCATGGTAAGTTGTTTATATAGAAACTTCTAATAGAAATAAAAAAAAAAATAAGGCAGATATTAAAGATTTCAGAGGTCTTTTCAGGTTTTATCCATAACACAAAGAGAATACCAAAATAAGAATATCTAAAAAAAAACAAACACGATATCGATAAAGCTAAAGCAATTCAGCTTTACAACAGCTTGAGGCATAAATCTGTGTTGCAGTCTGGTGGTTCTGGTATTGATTGTCCTGGTGACGTTTCTCATATAGCAAAGCTTCAGAAAGCTCCTGTAGAGGCAGGAGAAGTTTGACCGATGCAAATTTTTAACGGCAGATTGTTTTGACATCAGTCAATGCAATTCACACTATGTGCTGCTAACATATATTCGGCAATTCTTGTAGCTGATATAGCTTTATCTTCCTCCATTTATATGATAAAAATGACAACGGTAACAAATGTTACACAGGTCTCATTTTAAACAAGAACATTAACAATATATAGGAAATGGAGGGGAGTGGCAACACTTGCACTTCATATGATTTCATGAATCGACCCACATCAGCCGGTGTAGGTACCAGATTGACTCGGGCTGCCAGATTGACTCGGGGGCCTGCGCCTTTTGATGATGTCATAATATGGCAACTCCGCCCGTCACTATATGGCAACGCCACTCGTAACGATATGGCAACTCCACTCAAACAAACTACATTGCGCCCGCGGTCTCTATTTGTCACAAATCTATTTTATTTAGCCAATAAACGGTAATCGTTTGGCACTGTCCGTTAATTGACCAAATACCTATAATACATTAAAAGATTAATTTTTCATTAATTTTGTTTACAGATTACAGGAAATGGGTATATATTTTTATTCAGAGGGACTTTAATCTCTGAATATACTTTGTATTCGTAGTATTTTTGTTTTTGTAATATTACAAGTTTATTTTTTGTATCCCTTTAGCTTCATTCTCCTGAATTTATTCTCGTTACAAATGCAGACCGCAGGCTCAATGTAGTTTGTTTGAGTGGCGTTGCCATAATGTGACGTCATCGGGAGGCGCAAGGCCCATGGCGAATTCGGTGACGTCATCGGAAGGCGCAGGGACCATGGAGAATTTCTTCGTAAAAATGTCCATTTACAAACCGCAATCCCGCTTTCGAATAAAACCTACACCCCGCTATAATTACTTTAGTAAGCTGTCCAGACCAATCAAAATGTTTTGCGCAATTGTGCAAACGTTAAAACAATTATTTATTGTGACGTCATCAAAAGGCGCAGGCCCCCGAGTCAATCTGGCAGCCCGAGTCAATCTGGTACCTACACCGGCATCAGCCGATACCAAAACAAAAAAAACAAACAAAATAAACAAAAAAATAAATGATAATATCGACCAAAAATACAGTTGGTCTATCTATAGTTTAGGGCAATATTAGAAGTACTTTTCCTCCAATGCATTAAATCAGATCCTAAAGAAAGGGGAAGCTCCTTGGTTCCCCTCTCTACTTTTTGCAGGGCCCTCCTGTTTGCTACTTGGAGCTGGATACTCACACCCAGTTAGGCACATACATACTGTATAAGAAGTTGTTAAAAGCAAAGGCAATTAAGAAAACTTCTAAGCAAAGTAAATATGTGGTCTGTGAATGACTAGAATAAAGCAGGGGGCGGAACACAACCAAGAGTGGTTCCAATGCTTGGTGAGTGGAACTAGAGGTTTTATTTCAATGCTAAATTGGCAAAGTGGTGCAGATCTAGATCTGGCTAAGTGATACTGATTTATGAATGGCAATGACAAATGCTGCAGATCTAGATATAAGACTCTGGTTTAACAAGATAGTGAGAACAGAGCACTAACAAGTGCTCCGATTAGCCATTCACACAGGAAAATATGGATTATTTCAGCGGGTAAAGAGAAGTGCTCCAATAAACATGTCAAGAAATGACCTCAATCAGCTAAATCTGATCTTTATTTTAACTTTAAAGTGCATTTACTGACTTGCTTTTAGATCAAATAATTAGACTATAGAAAGAGGGAATGCCTGTGTTAAAACAACACCTGCACCCCCCTCCCCCATGACTCTACCAGGATTAGCGGGTATGGATGGATAAAAATGAACACAACATACAAAGACAAAATAAACATACTACAACCCAGTTGTTTCTTCTTCTGCTGAACACATCAGACTCTTTCCTCCGTCTCCACGTGTTCAGACCTCAGTTTTAGCCCCCTTGGAATAAATGTAACGAGTTTATGTGGTTAGATGTTAATTCACGACAAGCCCTAATAAGACAAACCACTGAATAATACTCCCGTCTCTGGTGACCAGTGGATTATGTATCCACCGTGATGCTTCGCTGGGGGGGGCTGAAGAAAAACACAACCAGGCTAATCCTGCTAACCTCTGAGGAATTCTCCATCTCTCTGCTTGTACGGCAGAGCAGACATACCTGTCTGACAGAGTGAAGGAGAAGAACTAGAAGAGTGTTGTAAAAGCCGGGTATGTGGAATGGGTTGCTGCTCTGCTGACAAGGTTTTATTTAACCTTTTCTCACTGTCTTACTACCTCAGCACACTGTCACTGTGTGTGGTTGTCTGTCAGATAAAACCCAGGTAGGAGAAGCGGTCTTGTCTTCATACCAGAAGCCAGTAAGCAGATGAGGGTTGATGTGCATCAAAGGAGGCCTCTCTGCTACTTATTATGCTCTTTCACTCTTCCCCAAGGACGCCTGACTGCAGCGCCAGTTTCCACAGCGATACAGTAGGCCTACATACAATGAGCCGGGGAACTTACAGAAGAACTCATTATTAGATGCAGGGAGATTGGTTGATGAAGAGGATTTCTGAGGATGGTTGCTATGCAACAGGTTGGTAAGAAAAAGATCTAAAAAGGGGCTTGGCTCGACCGTGCGAAAAGCAGAAGAGGAGGCAGGAGGCGGAAAGACGAACGCACGGAGGAAGAGCAGAGGACAGATGCATCGTGAACGGACGGAGGGCGGCGGCAATGTGACGCAGAACAACGACGGCTCTATCGCCCACAAGCAGACTCATACACAGAGCCCATCCGGTTCCACGTGTGACATCAAGAGCTCAACCAATCAGGATGGGACTATTTCTGTCCTGAAGAGGAGAGGGAAGAGAAAGTCAGCTGCTTCTCACCCACCTTCCAGCAGTCAGGCTTCAGGACAACAAAGCCATCAGACAATATTTGCTGCATTTGCGTCACAAACTAAACAGCTCTTATTTTATCAGCAGGTTCTTCTTCTCTTTTCCCAGAATATAATTTCCAGAGTTTTTAGTCTGTCTTCAAATTATAAAGGCAAACGTTTACTTAGAAGGTGGACATTTGTAAAATCGGACTTTAAGAAAAAGAGAAGCAACCAAAAACTGAAGAAAGAATAGACTGATAGGAGGATGTCCTTACCTTCGTAGCAGTCCCTGACTGTATCAAAGTACACATAGTACTGGTCATTGGTGAAGAAGAGCAGGCTGAGCCAGGAATCAAAGGCGTAGATGGGAACAATGAAGAGGATCCGCACAATATGGCGCTGCTCTCTTGGTGAGCTGTAGAAACGGAGGTGCATGTAGATCTGGGAGACAGCAGATATATTTTTTTAGTCTTCAGGTAATATGTATGATTATCGTTACAGTTTGGCCAAAAGATAGCCATCTTTAAATAAATTAACATATACTCCAGGCTGGATGTAGTGAGACTTAATGATGTTTGATGGTAAAAAAAAGTTTGAAAATTTAAACCAGAATCAGGAGAAAAAAATGTTTGTTGACTTAACTTTCTATATTTTTATGAATCAAAACTATAACATAAGCTCAATCATTTTACCAGAGGAAGAAAATCTAGACGTTTTTTTATTTTTAGCAAAAAAGGGTTGTTTTTTTTTTACAAAGGCTGCACAATATATCACACATCAATCCTTATCAAAGAAGTGCCAGGAATGTAATAAATATTATGTTGATTTCCAAGTTCTCGCATTCAGGCTGTCTGTGCCTAGAATATATATTGTTAACACTTTTTGAAGTTACATTTTGATAAGATCAATAAAAACAAACTAAGTTGTTTAAATGCAAAAGCAGCTCATCTGTTGGCTGGAAGCAGCTGTTTCAATAAAAGCTTGAGATGGAAAATCACTCTTTATCTGGGTTCGCTATAAAACCAACACTGATTAATTCAATTCAAAGTATTTTATTAATATCAAAGGAGAATAACATGTTCTTACAAATTAACTCAGATTTTTTTCTCCTGTTTATCAAAGATATTCGAAATAAAAAACCTGAGGATTTCTGACTAATAAATAACCCATTAATTCAAAGCATGAACCTTGATATATGTCTTTAGAGCTTAAAAGATGTTTAATAAAGGTTAAGGGCAGGTTAGATTCAAACTTATTACTTTAATCAAAGATCCAGAAGGACTGAATTGGTACAAATCTGAAACAACGTAACAAAAACAAAAGACCTCACTGAATCTCTGATACTCTGAGACACTTTTACCTGGTGACAGGTGAGGATGAGGGCCGTCCAGACGAAGAAGCCAGACACCGCCTGCGTAGCCGGGGACATCAGAAAGGTGGGCTGGTCCGTCCCAAGCAGCGGGGCTTCGGGGAACCAAGAGATATTTGGCCCCATCGGGACAACGGTCAGCGGAGGTTCGGGCAAACCGACCAGAGGCAAGTCACCAGCCGGCCTCTCTGGCTGCGGCACGTCTCGCCTCCACAGCCTGAACATCTGGAACGGGCCGCGCTGCTGTTAAGTATTCACACCCCTGCAGAGAATATAAAGACAATAAAAGACGGTCGTTTCTGGATTTAGTCATCAACCGCTGGTGTGATCATACCCTCTGTTATCAGCGGGATTTGTAATGGGACACAGGAGGTCAGAACAAACCCAGTTAAACAAAGTTAAATAAACCCAGTGCAAATCCACATTTCCCTTTTCTCCTGAACAATGCGCCGTTGTGAGTCCTGGTTACAGAGTGTTATCACTTATTGATTCTTTTTAGTTTCTGCACTGCAGTGGATGCCTTTGGATCTCTGTCACAGAAGATCATGCAAAACATGACTCACAATGATGTCCAAAGTGCGGTCCGTGGGCCATTTGGGACCCTTGAAACGATTGTGTGTGGATTATAAAAAAGACACACACACAAAAAAAAAAACGGCACAAGTTTGTCCATCTGGCCAATGGAGCAGATGCAGATGGAATGAGACAAATGTAAATCTTAAATAGAAAATGTTTGGTTTTAAAAATGTTGCACCAAACCAGAATATAATTTAAAATGAAATTAGTTTGCTTTTTAAAAACGTCTTTTCTTGGTGATTATTGCTCTTGGAAAAATTTTTCCACTTTGTTTATTTGTAAGAGAAAAAAGGACTGAAAAACTCTCTGAAAGAAAAGTTTTTATCCCTGTTTACTAATCAAAGAACATGTTGTTGCATTCTGGTTTTCACTACACTGTAAAAAAGTTAAATAAAAATACTTAGAATCTAAAAAACTTTTTTTTTTATTTCAGATGCAATTAAAAAAGTCATCAGTTTGACCTGATTATTACACATTCTGAGCCATTTAGAGTCGTAGGGAAGCGGCTGTTCCAAACGTTGCTTTTCCAAATTCCCCCGAGTGATGCCCGACTTTACAGAGAGAATAAAATGAATGTGATTGGTCGTTTATCTAGGTGGCGGGATTGTTGTGGCGGAAGGTTCGCAAGCAAGTTTGGTTGTGGCCAGTGTCACAGAAGCATCTTGCTAACCAGTTAGCAAGTTAGTGCTAGTAGGTACCCATTGGGAAATTCCTTTGGGACCAAGTAGCAGTAAATTGGTGACTTAGAAACGACACTGTCAAGGAACGCTATGGACAGTGGAAACATGCAAGAGGAGGAGAGTTTTGTGTCGGAGGTCGTGGATGAGTCTACTCCATCATCCATTTTTTATTTAGAGAAGGAAAGCGGGGACGAAGATGTTGTGGAAAAGGACGCCAGGGCGGCAGAAGCTTGGTTTGGTGTAGAAGGCTTAGAGCCCTACATGTTTGAGCCCTTGCCTCGCATCGCTGCCAGTTCTGTTAGCTCTATGCCTGCCGAAGACACAGACGTCCATCCCCGTGAACACTGGGACGGAACTCAATGGTAAAGTACATGATTCTTATTTCTTATTTCAACCATTGCGTATATTAGCTGGGACATATTAATCATGATGCTATGACTGAAAAAATGTGATTGACAGATGACCATTGATATATGATTGGCCGAATTTAGGTGTTCAGGCTGACTTATAACTAACTGGCCTGCAGAAGATAATGAAAAAACTCCAAAAACAAACAGATTTTAAGGCAGGATTTTTTAAAATATAGAAAATTTACACTTTTGGGACAATATGGTCTGATAAAGAGTACATTTATATACACTTTAAGGCAGAATAATTTGACATTTAAATATGACTTCCTTATGACTTTAAGACAAAATCAGACTATTTGGTTATCTAGTAACTGATCGCCTCCTCTCTAGTAACCAGAAGATGTGGAGGCATCAAAAGCAGCCAGGATCACAATAGGGCTGCAGTGAGGAGAAAGGACAGCTGGGGGGGTTCATTTGGGAAGGGGAGAAAGGTCAACTGGAGCATGGTCGCAAACAGACACACACACACAGTTACACAGTGGAATAATATATTAGAGGCAGGGAGAGAGAAATAAAGCAGCAGATGGAAAGCAGACAAAGTGTTTGTAATTCCCAACACAATGGGTAATAACATTGGTAACACTAAGACTGGATTATCCTCATGTAATAAAACAAATCATTCATTTTCACGCCTCTTATTTGTTCTATTTTATATCAGACAAATAAATTGATAATTCTGCTATTGATAATGAAACTGCTGTTTTTTTTTAATATCATCTTTTTGCTGCTGTAAACACCAGAATTTCCACATGGTGAGACAATAAAGGGATTTTCTATTCTATTCTAAATCTTTGATTGCAGAAAGACTAAAACAAATCAATCAAATTAGAAGTTGACTTCAATTGTTTTTATGAACTTAAAGTAATAATACTATTTTTTCTAATTCAATAACCATGTTATAAAAATGATGCTGACACAAATAATAAAGACTTTGTGTTTGTGTGGCATACAGAGCCATCAGTAGGTTAAAATATCCACCCCATAATCAAAAACATGTTAAATCTGATATAAATGTACCACTGTTTATGTTCAAATTGTGATTGATTTATTTTCTAATAAGTACAGGTGATTTTGTTATTTCGAAATTAGTTATTGAACAGAAGTCACTGTCGACCCCTGACCAGCAGAGGGCGCGTTCGCCACACTGTGTGTTCTCGGTCATTCAGAGAATGAGGACACGTATAAACTGTGAAGCTGATATACGTGTGTGGCGAACTCTGATTCTAATATCAACATTTTTGGCTCTTTGCAGAAGAAAAATAAAGCGGAATTTCAAATTAAATGTGTAGTGGAGACAGCTTCATTCTGTACCACGCTACATTTGGGAGGAGGTGATAGTTTTATGGAGTCCAGACTAACCTGGTGAACCTAATCCAGAAGCTTCCCCGGCAGTAACAGAAACACTCTTCGGCACCAGGAGCTCAGAAAGAGCCTGAAGTCTTCCTCAGTGGAGCCCAGCTGCTCCCAGGACATCCATGTTGGCTCCGACCCGTCAACTCTCAGCGCCTCCGGCTAAACAAACAAAACTAACTTCTCCTCTAAAAAGTTCAGCTCGCATGTTCCGCAGCTCTTTAACTCTGTTTTCATCGATCTATTTAGTTCATTTCTGAAGCTTACACTCGGTGTTTGAAGAGTTTTGGTTCGGTTCGCCCTCCTCTTTCTCAATAACGGCTCCGCTATAAAACCAATCTCTGCCGGATTAACGCCACATCACAGAGGCTCCGCCCATTGGAGCAGGATCAGAGGCTCTCAGCCAATAAAACGAGGGGCACCGCGGGTGAGGGCGGGGCTTACGTCCAGAGCGCAGTGAGTTTGCGCAGTTTTATTCTGGGAATCGCAGATGTTGATGGTTCCCACTTTTTTTTCTTTCCGGTCTGTTTTCTCCATCCAAACTTTGGCTCTGTTCGAAAACCTAGGACGGGTCCTCCAAGGACGCGGTCTACCTAGACTGGATCCTTCGAAGTCCTTGAAAATAAGGAGACCGGAAGAGTTTTGGCTGTAAATTCGACCAGGTCTACCCTTCGGCGGGTTTTACCACCGTATGCTCTGTTGCTTAGCAACCGTGAACGTTGACACACAAAGCAGGAAAAGAATGAATACAGAAGTTTTCAAAACTGTTTATTTATTTATTTTTTATTGTGAAGTGAACAAAGACTACACTCACAAGAATCCAGAGTGGAATAAAGGTTCCAACCACCGGGAGGAGGAACAAATCAAATCAAATGTAATGATAGAAACCTTAGTCAGTTAAATAACCTGCTGCTGTCATTCTGCACATCTCTGATGTTGCTGCTATTTTCAAATATCCATTACTGTAAAAATGTCCATAGCTGCATATTGGTTATTTATTCCCGTTTTATATTGTTAAAACACTTTACAGTATTTTATTGTTTATATTTTAACTCTTCCCTATTATGTTATTCTTATACATTTTTCTAAGGTCCTCATCTGTGTGACCATTTTCAATAATCTTTCTGCTGCTGTAAATTTTCCCATTGTGGGAAAATAAAGGGATTTTCTATTCTATTCTATAAAAGGGGTAGAAAGATAAGTAAATCTAAACAATATATTTATAAAAAAAATATATCTGCAAAATCTCTAATATTCAACAACAAAAAATACGAAGTTAAGCATATTGTGCAAAACAGCAATAAAAAGATAAAAATCCTATCAGATTTATAGTCCCCACCCTGCAAATATATTAGAATCTGTCCTTAAATTACAGCCAAACCCATTTACACAGTAACAGATTAAAACCTTTAGATAAATCAAACATTACCGCCACATATCTGACTCAATAACCATTAAAACAACTATTTTCATTCATCTCAGACGGAACTATTCACAGAGTTGTATTATATTAAACTGAACTTCCAATTTTCACCACTGTTCGGCGCCAAATAACCTTTCCTCTGATCACAGCTTGCTTGGTCTCGCAATGAATCCTGGGATATCCAAGAATACCGAGGATACATCAGACCCGTCCTTCAAATCGGGCAAAAAGAAGGACGCATTTTAAGGCCGCATAACGAGGACTCTTGGAATCCGACCAGACCTCGGCGCCGCGCTATGACGTAATCAGCCTTCGAATCCGGTCTTCTAAGGATGCGTCCTAGGTTTTCGAACAGAGCGTCTAATATTCAACCGTTTGCATTTATTTTTTTACTCTTCACACAGTTTTACCAGTTATTTCACTTTACAGTGTCCACTTTAGTCTTGAAGTCAGTAGTAAGTTTTTTACATTATTTTAGCATTTTGTAAAATAAATTCCTGAAACCAGTTATTGAAATACAATCCTTGATATGAGTGTTAGTTAAATTCAAATGGGTAACATGGTTATTTTTTATGATAGATTTTTTTTTAAGAAAAAGCACCATGGTTGGTTCTAGGCAAATTTTACCAGGGGGGCCAGATTGGGGCCAATGTGTATTTATTTTCATAAGGGCACAGAGCAAAAGAAGAAAACAACAAGGTTATAGGTTATCATTGAATATATATAATATGAGCCAAACTGAAGCTAAAGGTGCAACATCTATCCATCCATTTTCCATAATGCTTATCCCAAGCGGGGTTGCGAGGGCTGCTGGTGCCTATCTCCAGCTGTCTACGGGCGAGATGCAGGGTCAACCTGGACATGTTGCCAGTCCATCGCAGGGCAACACAGAGACAAACAACCATTCACGCACACACTCACACCTCACAGAAATTTAGAGAAGCTAATTAACCTAACAGTTGTGTTAGGTTAATTAGCTTGTTTTGGACTGTGGAAGGAAGCCGGAGTACCCAGAGAAAACCCATGCATGCTCAGGGAGAACATGCAAACTCCATGCAGAAAGACCCCAGACCAGGAATCAAATCCAGAACCTTCTTGCTGCAAGGCGACAGTGCTAACCACTGTTCCATTGAGCAGCCTAAAGGTGCAACAATTTCATGAAAAATATATATTATTATATAAAACTGATTTGGTATTATTTCTTCAATAGAGGGGCCATTTCAGGGGCCAGGAGCAGTTCCATTCGGGGAGCTGGCTGCTGTTAGCCCCTGTCTAGAATCGCCCATAATTTTTCTAAAACATTTTTTCCTTTTCTCGAAATCTTTGGGGTAGGATAATTGTCAATAAAAAAGTGTGCATAGACATCTGAAATTTTAAATGAAAGTCAATTATGTAAATAAATGTAAGATGAAGACTTGCTGCATCAGTGGGAATACAAGTTGAGAAGTTATGAATACAACTTGCAAAGTTACAAGTATGCAAATGTACTTGTACAAATCACAAATGTAGCTGTACGGGTAACAAGTTCATGTAGAATCTAAATTTATGAGCACAAGTCCCAAATATATGAGACTAATTAATACATTTAGGAGTAAAAAACACAGGTTTATTAGTAAAACTCACAACTTTCTCAGTACAAATAAAAATTTTACTCTAAGATTTGTGAATTCGTGATTAAAAATCAGAAAAAAATATAAGCTGTGCATTTGCATTTGTCCTCTCTGCTGCAATAAATACTTTGTAGAACCGCCTCCCAGTTTACATGTAATTTTTGTACACCCCTAACATATTGGTGAAGATTCTCATAGGTCATAGTCATTCCAAAAATGTTTTAAAAAGAAGTTAAAAAACAAATCTCTGGACTTTGTTTTCCATGTTTGAAGAAGTTTCGCTTCCCATCCAGGAAGCATTTTTATTTCAAAATGCCTGGATTAGCTTTGAGTTCTAGGCTTTATAGAGTAACCCAATAAAGCCTTTAATTATATGGCCTAGAAAACATGCAAACTCAACCGAAGGAACAGGTCCACTCCTTAATAACGGGGAGTCGTTGAGGTCTTTGTTAGCCTCCCATACCCAATACTGGCCTATGCCTCTGAAAAGGAGTCATTTTAGATCCCTAATAGCTCAAGCGCACGTCTTAAGGTCTGGACTTTAACTTGGCCATTATAATAATAAGTATTATTATCTATCTGAAGTTGCACCTCCACTCCAAGCTCAGGTTTTCTAGCTTCTAACAGGGATTTTCTTCTGGATCGATGGAGGAATTTACTTAGATCCATATTCCATTCCACTTCCTCTGATTATCTCCCGTCTCCTTGTTGAAGAAAACCATCCCCACAGCATAATGGTTTCACCACCATGTTTGGATGGTGTGTTCAGGGTGTGCAGTGGCTGTGTTTCTTTTGAAGCTTAACATATGTGCTGCATCCCCTGTGTTAATTTTAACCAACTACTAAAGGGTTTCCTTGTTTCACTCTTCCATAAATACCAGATTTGTTTTGTGTAAATAATAGTAATAATTGTTTTTTTTAATCAATCAATCAATCATCCAAAATGTTGATCTCTACAGTTCTCTTGAATTACCCTTTTATTTAAGGATATCAAAGTAAGACAGGGTTTTATTCATTCACACATTTCTTCACTTTTCACTTTATTGTGATACACTTGATTGGAGCTGTGGCAAAAGCATGACCAGGACTCTGGGTAGGGTGTGTATACTTTTATTGAATCAGAAAATATACACCAATATAGTCATAAAATCGAAGATAAAGAATTGTACAGGGAAACAGTCATTTCCTTGCAGTCTCTGAGATCCAACCACTCATTCATTCATCTAGACAGACTTTGGTCAAAACATGAGTTCTTCTAAATTAGTGCTCTGCATTTATTTACATGAACCTTTCTGTCATTGTCTGCCAGAGGGATCACCTGATCATCTCACACTGTGTGCAGACACCAAAGGTTTATCAAAGAAAAATAAGCTATCTGTCACAATCTTATGATCCGTATCTACACGTTTACTGTTCACACAGACTTGCTCGCTTCCAAGGTCCTTTAACTTCCCCACCTCTGCCCATACCTGGAGTTACAAGCTGCCCCAAGGCTTCGTCAAATCATATAATCTGCTTTCTCTCTCACTGAATCGGCATTTTATCACAGGTAAGACAGGTGTGTTACAGGACGGGAACATTTAACAAGGGGTAGATCATATTTTCCCTAGATCCTTTCAGTTATTTCCTCAGATTCCTTAAAGTAAAGCTGAAGGAAAAACAAAAGTGTGAGACAAGAACACGGACAAAGATGTTGACTGTTAAAAAGCAGCAACATTTTCACTGCAGACTTTCATTCTTTTCCTCTGGTTCTCTCTTTGATTCCCACTGCAGCCTTCTCTTCTACAAAGACCTAAATATACTTTTATTTAGTTTCCAAGGTTGTGGCATTCGACTGACTCCAGATATTTACATACTCTGTAGACATTTTTTTTTATTTCATATTCTGACATTTAATAAAACCAAACTTTTTTTCCTTTTTTATGTCAGTTAAGATTATGGGTTTTTTTTCAGTTCCTATATATCAAAACAATGAGAGAATTTTTTTTAGAGAAATTTAAACAAGTTTGTAAGCTTGAATTCAGTTTGAAGGAACTTGGATAATGCTCTGCTACAGACAGGCGACCTCTCCAGGGTGTACCCCGCCTCTCGCCTATAGACTGCCGGAGATAGGCCCTAAAGGAATAAGCGGGAGAAATGGATGGATGGATGGATGGATGGATGGATGAAACTTGGATAATGATATTGCTTTTTAAACTTCTGGGAAATTCAGCCACCCATGGATGTATGTTAAAGCAATGCTTCAAACACTCTGCTTCCGTGTGTGGGATCAAGGAAAAAATCTATAGAATTTAGCCTGGAAATCAGGAAGAGAACTGCAGACCTCAGCTAATCTGGTTCGTTCTTGGATCCAATTTCCAGATGGCTGAATATTCTCACGTTTATCTGCTTGATTAATGATTAAGTTTTAACAGCCAGTTAGTCAAGGCATCATTCTGTTCTGGAAAGTGTGTTTGCTGAAGGCATCAGCTGGGACAAGGATGGATCTTCCAGAGGGACAGTGTCTCTTAGCAAACTATTAGATGAATTAAAAAGGGGTTTAAAGACAGTCAAGTCAAGCATTTCACCAAACTTATGTATGATGTTTGGAACTCAGGTTACCACCCATAGCTCTCCAGGGAGAAAGGATGGTGACTTTACTAGGAAGTGTGAGCGTGGAACCTGCTGTCAGAGTAGCAGGGTAGGAAGAGGCAGGTAAAGGAACATGTCCAGCAGAGAGGAGATGTTAGGGGTCTTTCCTACTTCCTTTTCATTACATTTGACATCACAGCCAGAAACACTCATGATCGGAGTAGAAATACGTAAGGAAGAACGGAAAGGCATAAAAAACAAAAATAAATCAGCTAAAAGGATGAATGTAAGTAAGGCAGCCTACAAAGTGGATACATTTACAGCTATAAGGAGGAATGAACCAAAAATTAAGGAAAGGAAGATGCGCAGAGGGAAAAAAACAAAGATGAATTGAAAAAATTCTGAAGTTTAAAAGGTATTTTTTAGCAAATATCAAAAGAAAAGATGGAACTTCAGAATATGAAGATCATCAGCATAATTTCCTCTCTCTCTGCCATTTTACACATTTTGTTTTTCATCTGATCTGAACTAAATCAAGGAAATTATTTTAATGTGCGACCGTGAAAATAAAGCTTGTGGGTCTTTTTATACCAAGTATGTAAACATCTGGTTTGGCTGTAGATTTAATCAGAATAAATAACACCAGAAGCAGCAGATTTAGCTTTTTAACAAAAGAAAACCCATAGCTGTTTTACTGATTACACGTCTAAACCACAGCTGTGTAAATGTAGTCCTTTTTGTGGACTTTGATATTTTCTTTCTTTTTTTATGCAAATTGAGCTGCTGCATCGATGTGAAGGTGAATAGGAGTGAAGACGGGCCTAGGCCTTGTAAAGTTGCACCCAGCTCCCTTCACTCACCACTAGTTTGAAGAGCAGCCTTAAGCAGGTCCAGGATGCAGGTTCTTCTTCTTTTTACTGGTTTCTCCGTCATCTCCCAAGGCTTTGGCACTGCGCATGCTTACATGGCAAACCGGCAGACACACAGACAGACGCTCTGGGTCTTCGTTCGCAGTGCTGCCTCTTCGTCCTCTTCCTTTACTCATTCACGTCTTCATTCGTTCGATTTTATTTGAAAAAGTCGGGGGTGTTAGATGCCCTTAGGTTTCTGAATAATAAAGGACAAAAATAAGAGATGCGTTACGCAACCTAAGGGTTAAATACAGTCTTGAAATGTAACCCAGTTTAGAGTCAAACAGATTCCTTCATAAAAATTAGACTATGAACTTATGCTACACAGTTTAGTTTTAATTTCTGTAACTCAAGTCAACCCTTGTCTTAACCTTGCAGTAAGTCCAGGTTCAGATGGTGTCAGGCCCAGATTCCGGAAGGCCTGTGCAGAGCAGCTCTGTGTGATTCTACAGCATCTCTTCAACCTTAGCCTGACCCAGTAGATGGTTCCAGTGATGTGGAAGACCTCCTGCCTTGTTCCAGCACCAAAGACTCAGCCAACAGTTCTCTGTGACCAAAGACCTGTGTCCCTAATATCCAGCATCATGAATGTCCTACAGAGACTTCTGATGATTCACCTCAACAAACACAAGCAGCATCAGGACTCCCTGCAGTTTGCTTATCACTCTGGAGTTGGAGTTAAAGATCCCATCATGCGCCTGTTTCAAAAAACCAACTGTCATTCAGACAAGGCAGGCAGCACTGTGAGGATCATGTCCTTTGATTTCATTTAATACAATTCAGGTTGACTGACTTTGTGAGAAACTCAGTTGGAGGCACCAGCAGTTGCCTGGATGAACGACTACCTGACAAACAGACCACAGTTTGTTGAACTGAAGGGTCCAACTGTCTGTAATCAGGTAGGATCCCAGGAGAACCAAAGGGGACCAACTTTAGTCAAAGGCTTCTCCAAACCCCGTAGATCCTTCCTGCCTACAGCTATTATCATTTAGAACAACTCCTTGAGAAAAAAGAGAACCCTGTGAGTAACAAAACACTGAATTTCCATTTGGGATCAATAAGTATTTTAAAGTGAATTGAATCTAAATTTTGTGGCATGTATTTACAATAAATTTATTTTTTTCATCCCTAAATAGAAACATGAAACCAACAGTATTCATAAGTCACCTAATTAGTGACTAGAGTCCATCTGTGAGTCATTTATTCTGTAGCTGTAGTGTTTCTGGCTTCAAAGGTTTGTTAGAGAACATATAAGAAAAACTACCATCATGCAGAGGAACACAGCAGAGAGGTCAGGGAGGAAGTTGGGACTTTAGTTAAAAGCAGGTTTAGATTTTAAAACATTATCTATAGCTTTAAAAATCCTGATTAGCTGCAGAGATCCAAAGTTAAGTTGAGAGAGAATCTGACCAGAGGACAACTGAGCTGTGCCTTCCACTAATCTGACCTTTATGCAAGCCCATGAGAAGAAAAGGAGCACAGTTTTTAGCTGCTAGGAGATATGTTGATAAAAATGGTTCTGCTTAGATGAGACCAACCTGAATTTTCTGGCCAAGATTAAAAGACTCTGGCAGAAACTATTGCTAAAACAATGCTCTGCCCATGGTGTTGGCAGCATCAGGCTGTGGGTTTTCTTTAGCAGGGATAGAGAAGCTGGTTAAAGTTGATAGGAGGATGGATGGAGTAAAATCCAGATTATTTCTGTAAAAAAACTTGTTAGAGCCTCAAAGCACCTGAGACTACAGGGTGAACATTCATCTTTCACCAGGAAAAGCACCATAATCTACAGCCAGAGATACTTTACTTTCACTTTATTTTTTGGTAAATGATAAAAAACAATAGTCAAACAAACCCTCAATTTACCAATAAATAAGGAATAGGCTGAAGCAAAGCTTATTTTTGCCTACCCTGTTTTATACTTACAACCTTAGCAACCTACCAGGTTTTGCACAATACGTATATACATATTTAAATCTACATAATAACATAGGATTTTATCATTTTACATTTTAAAGCTCTTTTAAAATTCACCAAGAAATGACATAAATTAAAATCATCATTCAATTCATTCCACAGTTTCACACCAATAACTGAAACACATCTAGACTTTATCTGTCTCTTCTCTTTTGCACATTCAAACATAAACAAACCTTGTAAATTACATTTATTCTCGCTTAATTTAAATAATTCATGAATACCAGAAAGAAGACTTTTGTTCACTGCTTTATACATTATTTCCAGTATAAAATAGGATGGTTCAGATCACAGCCGACACGCACAACAGAAAAGTTGGTATTATCTGTTGTTCTCCATCCAATCTGACTGAGCTTGAACTGTTTTAAGAATGGACAAAAGGAAAGAAGATGTAGAAGATGTTTGATACTTTTATCTAAAGTGACCTATGAAGATTTACAAATCAATCAATGCTAAGTTAGGTTGAGAAAAGACTTCTAGTCTGATCCTGACAAGCAGAAAAAGAAGGTGCACCTTAAAGGTTTTGGGCTGTTTGAGGACCAGAGCCTTTGGATTGTTTCGGACCTTCTGCTGGTGTTCACAATCATCCTTTTCTTTGTTCTTTATTATTAAATCCCTTTAAAATCCCCTTGAGTTTGCTTCTAACACGTCATAATCGAAAAGAGTTCAAGGCATATAAATACTTTTAAAAGTAAAATAAAAGAATTCTCACTCTGTCTCATTTTTTCTATTATCTGGTCTCGCATAAGTATTTGAAGGCTAATCTTCATGGATTCTAGGCTCAGCAGCGTTACTGTTTTTTAAATAAAGAGAAAATCAATATCACAGAAGTATTACTGACCTGCAAAACTGCAAGAAGAATGTCACTTTGCCAGATGTTCAAACGGCACACTGACCTATGTAGTACAGGAGAAGAGAGCAGTTGAAACTCCATGTTGATTAGTTGTGTTGTGTTGATTAATGTGTCGTCTTGCAATTATTTCATTTGCTGAATATATTAAATGTGTCCTCCAAACATTAGCGCCTTTTTCAATTATTATCTGGTAATGTCTGATGCTGTTCCTTTTGTGCATAGTTAATTAGAGGTAAGCACACCTGATTCTCAATAATAAAAAAAAGCACAATCTGCATGCATGAAAGTTAAACTCTCAACTCTCAAACCTCTTACCTGTGATGCAGTGATACGAGACTGGTCGAGGCGTGCTGTGAGGTCAGAGGAGGAGACATTGGCGGGGGCGCCACGGTGAAGCCTCATGGCCACCTTCCGTTCTCGTTCAGCCCTCTCTGCTCTGCCTGCCTGAGGGGAGCGGTTCCCTGCACACAGCAGTACGCACTGTTTTCATCCGAGGCTTGTCTTATAATAGCCTTGTGCCATATCTAAAAAGCAGCCTGACCTGATGGCTGGGCTCCACGGGAGGCCTGGTTGGAAGGAGTGGTCTCTGGCTCGTTCCTGACTCTGTTGGCAGCGCAGGGGTTTGGACCCGGAGGTAAAGCTCGACCCCCACCTCCTCTTTGACCCGCACCTCCTCGTTCCTCTCCTTCTTTCCCCTCCCTCCTCTCTCTCTCTCCATCCTCTGCTGTCCTGCTGGATCCCTGAAACACAAAGAAAATAACTTGTTTGTAAAAAAACAAACAAACAGCAACCTTGACATAAAAAGGCTGGTTAAAGGCAACCATGCTTATCTGCATGGTTTCACTCATTATATCAGAATTAGTCCTTTTGGTGTCTGTTCTAGATGCTCCACTTCCATCATAAAACTTTTCATCTGTAGTAAAAACTTGCCTCCGGACTGGACCGCTATCATTAAGTTCTACACCAAAGCTGCAATTTACAAAGCAGGATCATTGGTAATGTAGGGTAAGTTCTGGGGTAAATTCCTACATATCCGGGCTTTTCCGATTCAGAAAGCTAGGACGGCATGTCCCTGGGTAAAATCATGACAATAAACTCCTATTTTTCAGTTGAGATAAATATAAGATAACAAAATGTTATAAAAAACAATTATCACCCTCCTGTGATGGTGATTAGAGCATGATTAAATATTTGATCTATTTTTAAGGAAATATTTCTTCTTAAATGTTGCTTTAATAAAGACATGAGGTTTTAATACCTTCAGGAAGCCCCAAAAAATATATATATTTGTTTTTATGTTTCCAGTACATGTACAGTAGGAAATATCAGCAGTGCGAAGATGGCCAGCAGCACAGTAAATGTTTTGGGAATCAAATCATTAATCGCTGCCTGTTATGCTGCATCTGACCCATATTCCGTGCACTAACAAAAATGATTGTGTGCAGAATGATACATTTAACAAAAAAAAACATTTCCAAATGTCACGTTTCTGTCATTTACCACACTTTTTAAACAAAGCTTTAAGTCTTAAATTCACTGGCAAACACTAAATATAAATGTTAAATCTATGTCTAAATATTATGGCCATTTTTATTCGTCATTGAATTCAATAAATAAATAAAAAACTATTGATCCCAAAGGGAAATTATATTGTATTAACTAAAGGCCAATTTTTCAATGAGTTGCTATAGGTGTTGATAGATGCAGGCAATCTATTTCCAAATTATGCATCTGTATATGAATGTTATTTATTTCTTAATCTTCCATTTAGTATATATTTTTTTTTGTGAATATTGGATGAATAACAAGTTTAACAGGAAAGTTACTCGACTTTAAGTTAATTTAAGTGCATTTAGAGGGAGAGGGGTATGAAAAATAAGTTTTACTTCTTCATACCCCTTTTCAGACAATTTACATTAATCAAATGTCAAATTTCTGGCTGCATATACAGACAGGTTTATTTGGTGGAGAGTTTTGTTTCTATTTCTGTTCAGGTGAATTTCTTAAATGCTCATGCATGATTTAAATTTTAGAGTTGATTAGATGCTGGGTTGGTTACCCAACTTGTATCAGCTGTTCTGAAACAAGAAAATCTGAGTAAGGAAGACGGGGTAGAACTACTCCGGGTATCTGCTTACTATTCATGGTAGGACGGCAATTTTCTGTGAAACAGGACCCTGGGGAGGAGCTTAAATGCCTGATTGTAACCGGATAAGGTTTCCATTACTGAGAAAAGCAAACACTCACAAACTTCAGCATGTTCCAGTCAAAGACGTAATCATAGGAAAAGCCCTGTCTGTGGAAAAGGTTCCTGAAGAGCTGCCTCAGATAGGAGTAATCAGGCTTATCGTCAAACCGCAGAGAGCGACACAAGTTCAGGTAAGTAGAGAATTCAGCTGGAGGGAGAGAGGGGAGGGAGGATGAGGGTCTCAGACATATCTGAGAGGAAATCTGTGCAGCAAGGTCTGCTGGTCCAGTGACCCACTCACAGGGGTATCCTTTGCAGAGCACCTCGATGGGGGTGGACATCTTCTTCTCGCTGATGCGCTCGTACTTCTGCCTCTTGGTTGCAGCTTTCAGTCCTTGCCAAGGCAGAGAACCCAGGTTGAAGTACATGAGAACGTAACCCAGAGACTCCAGGTCGTCTCGCCTCGACTGCTCTGTGGACAAAAAGGGAGGAGGGGGACTAGTGAAGGAATGAAAGGGGAACTCTAAGAACTGAGGCTTCCATGGTAACTGTCTACTTACCGATACCCAGATGAGTGTTGATAGAAGCGTATCGTGCCGTCCCAGTGAGGTTCTTGTTCTCGCGGTAAGGGATGTGCTGGTGTGTTCTGGCGTCCCGGTACTTCTTTGCCAGACCAAAGTCGATGATGTAGACCAGGTTGCCTTTCTTCCCGAGGCCCATAAGGAAGTTATCAGGCTTTACATCTCTGTGGATGAAGTTCTTAGAGTGGATGTATTCAATCCGACTTATCTGTGGAGAAAAGTGGACCCCCATGTTCAGTGTCAGAGTCCATTCATCCTGCTCCTACAACCCGCTCAGAGATAACTAGTCTATAGCCTACAACTGCATTGCCTCCTATAACTCTTTTATAGATATATAATTATATATTATATTCTATACATATAACATCTTTTTGGGTAACTTATTTCTTTTTTTCACACTTAGTTTGTACTTATCTTCTTTTGAGAATCTTCTTGTATCGATAGCAGTTTTTTATTCCGTGCCTTTTTTGAGATCTACCTTTGTCCTGTTCTTTGCAATTGAAGACATACTAACACATTTCTGTTGTTTCTAATTCTAATACAAATATAATTAATTAGTTTTCATATTTTAATAATAAATTTTAATCTGAAACGTTTTCATATATTTAATTATTTTCATAAAATGTTGGTAGACATATAATGTCAGTTTGCATATTTCTTAGCTTGCCAAGTAATAAACCCTGGATTACCAGTTATCTAAAGGAAATGCTAATAAAAAAAAGAGCCTTCAGGAAAGAATACAGGGAAGCATTGATGAGTTTAAAGAAGCAACTTAAGGTCAAAAAGAGAAAGCAAGGAGGCATACAGAAAGAAATTAAAAGCAAGCTCCAGAAGACACAATGTTAGAGATTTGTGGTTAGGGATAAAGAAAATTAAAGAAGGAGGATCAGACAGATTGGAGTCTGGACATGGCCAAAAAAACTAAACACATTATTTAATAGATTTATTCAGCAACAAGCTCAGCATCCTGCCCACAGTCAAAACTGCATCCTCTCCTTCTTGTACCCAAAGATTTCCTCCTATACCTCTAATGATTATCTTCCACCCTCCTGCTTCTATGCGCTTGTTTTCAACCAAATCAGAATATAGAACTGCTCACTCCTCCGTCCACCTGTCTGTATGTAGAAGTCAAGTAAAGAGGCAACTATACAAGAAGAGACAAAGCAGACTGTTCTTCTTAAGGAGGCTTAGGTCCTTCTGTGTTTTCAGCAAGATGCTGCCGATCTTCCATTAGTCTGTTGTGGAGAGTTTGATCTCTTCTGCCATCATCTGCTGGGGTAAGAGCATGAGAGCAAAGGATCTCAAGAAGCTTAACAAGCTGCTTAATGTTAATTTATTTTAAAGATAAATTCTTACCTCTGACTTCTTATTTTTCTGTTTGAATTAATAAATACAACAAAAGAACAACACCCCGAGGAAGTATTTGCGTTGCTTTTTCTTTTATTTCTGTAAAAATTGAATCAATTTGACTGTATTTTGAATCAATTTGACTGTATGATCTGGTTGAACTGTAGAGTGCCTTGAGATTATTTGTGTTGTGAATTGGCGCTATATAAATAAACTGAATTTAATTGAAATTGAACAGTAGAAAGCGTTCCAAGGAGCGGCTAACCAACATAAAGTACACTAGAAATTCATCAACTAGTTATCTGGAGAGTAACAAAAGAATATAATACAAAGTTCTGTAGACCTTGCTTCCTAAGTTCATAGTTCATGACTCAACAAATGCAGAGAAAAAGAGAGACTGAACAAAATAAAGGTTTAAGGTCTGAACTACTGCTAACCCAGATGTACCCAAAGGCCCATCACATATTTGATTAAGTACAAACATTCGAGAAGCTGTGCTCTTCTCACATTATGAGTAAAACTAACATAATTTTTCTTTACCAACAATAAAACATGGTGGTGGCAGCATGATTGTCGTGGCAGCCTTGCTTTTTCAGGAACTAGAAGGCTTCCTGTAATTAATGAACACATCTCTACCGGAAAACCCTGCAGAAGAATATCCAGCCATCAGACATTGATCCAAAGCACATCAACAAGTCGATATCTGACAAGCATGAGAAAACCAATTTAAGGTTGTGCAGTGGCCTGGTAAGAATCTGGACTTAAATCTAATAAGAAACCGTTGGTGTTGGAAAAAACTGTCAGTGGGGCTGCAAACTTTAAATAATCATGTACAACAGAATCAAGTTAAAACTCCTCCACTTTGATTAAAATGACTCATTTGATGAGCTGAAAATATTAAGAAATGACTAAAAACCCAAAGCAGCACTGCACTTCTCAAACTAGCAAAGACAAATGTTTCCTCCCTGATCAGCCTTTATTTAACAACCCTTTTCTTTGGGAAGTGCACCTAAACTTTGTACGCACAAAGGATCTCATTAAACAGCAGCAGCAAAAAAACACTTTACTTTATGCCCCCTTAATGTTCAGTTAAGGTCCTGAAAAGGGAAGGTGGCCTGTATGAAGTGACCTTGTTTATTTTAGTACTTCTATCCCTAAAATTGCGTTTCTGTATGTTTATATATTGGTAAACACCCTCATTTGGCAAGAGGTCTTACTCTGATGAGAATCTGCTTCTGTTGGTCTTGACTTACACAGCAGCAGCAGCAGCAGGATCTTAGTTTTAGAGAATTGGTCCTTAAAGGTGAAATGATTGTTAAAGTACTTAGTCCTCAGTGTGCGGTCGAATATTAGCTGAGTCTGTTCAACTCATCAATTATTGTCAGCCTTTCTGCTGATCAACAGAGGCAGTCCAAATTTTAGTTACACTGCAGCATCTTTAGAGGAGGAAGTAGGAGACGGGATAAATCACAAGGACAGGAGAGAAGTTAAAAAAAAAAAAACTACCAAAAGCTCTTAAGAAAATAGGTCAAAGCTGCCAAGAGAAAGTCAGACAGACAAGCAATCTGAAATTTGGATAATGAAGAAAAATGTTGCTAAAACATATTCAAGGTTCAAACATTTTAGGGCAAATGAATGATTAAAAATGAAGAGAAATACATATATTGGATTCAGATTTAGATTTCTGTCACAATGTTGAAGTGGTTTAACCTGCAAAGGACCAAAGTTGGAATCCTGTTTGTGTCAGAAGGCGAAATGGCATAAAAAGATTTCCAAGTCTGTGATCAACTCCTAATGACATTCTGTGGTGACTCCTCATTATGAGAACAGCTGAAAGGCACACACATTTATAGATTTTAAATGAAACAATTACTCGCCTCTCGCTTGATGACCACTGGGTACAGAGGGCCGCCCTTACTACGACACCTTTAAACCCTATAACCTCATGGATATACATATAAATATTAACAGTAGATTTATTCTCCTTGAAACCCTTTGCACATTTTGCTGCTTTGCAAATTTGAACTTTAAATTATTTTACTGGGATTATGTCTAATAAAGTGATGCATGGTTTCCAAAGCCTATTATAAATAAAAATATAAAAAACGTAGAATACATTTGTATTCATCTACCTTACAATCATCCATGCACAGACCTGCAGCAGAAAGGGGGTCTGTGTATTGAGACACATGCACAGCTTAGAAAAAAAGAGTGAATATGTGAAAAAGTCACATCTTCTTTCAACATCTCTGATATGCTTAGACTTTCTGTCTGCCTGAAATTCCAGTAAAAAAGACTAAAGTCTGTCACTCCAATAAGACAACATTGTAAAGAAATGTAAAACTTTTTGGTTGGGCATGATTCCGTTCTCCTATTTTTTACCTTTTTTTGAAACAGCTTTCCATCTTTTTTTTCAGTGGGGGGGATTGGGTATTTACAAATACTTTAAATCCTGATCCATTCTGATTGTGGCTCTAAGAAACCTAGGAGCTACACCTAAAAAAAAATGAGAAAGAGACTCCTCAGGAAAACAAAGAGCATTCCATTAATTATTAATTTGACACCCAGTCAGCGCATCTCACCATCTGATCTGCCAGCAGCAGAACGGTTTTCAGGCTGAACTTGCGGGAACAGAAGTTAAACAAGTCTTCCAAACTGGGACCCAGCAGCTCCATCACCATGACATTGTAGTCTCCCTCCGCTCCACACCACTTGATGGCGGGAATTCCCACTGAGGGGAAATGAGAGTGTTAAGAAACAGGAATCGTAATCCTTCTAATCTTATCTTTAAATGTCTCACCTCCTCCCTGCATCATTTTGTAGAACTTGCTCTCAATATGGAGCTGCGGGTGTTTGGTCTTCACACATTCCAGTTTAATGGCTACCTCCTCTCCTGTAGCAATGTTGGAACCTGGTGGGCAAAGCAGAGGATACAAAGGTGCAATAACACTGAGCAAAGAGATGAGGATTTAGAGAAATATCATGATTATACAGTGTGTTCAAAGGTATTCACATCCATGACCAGATTTCTATTTCTGGTAAACCATCATGTATTTTTCTTCAAATGGGCAGGAAAAATTTTAGAGGCTGCAGAAGAAATGAGAATTGGCTGAAGGGTTAACTTCCCCCAACATCCAGTCAGACATACTACGGGATGGTTTAGATCAAAGCAGATTCATGTATTAGCTGGTCACAAATCATCTAGGTGACATAGCCAACATGGAAAAAGGGGATTATTAATTCTACTTATAAAAAGCCAGATGTGGAGGAAACCAACTACTGTACAGGAACCACAACACACAGTTTTCTATGTAATACATGGGTATGCAACCATTATGCTGTGGGGATGCTTTTCTTCAACAGAGACATAGAAGATGGGAAACAGTTGGGAAGATGTTTGAGCTAAATCTAGAACAATCTGGATAAAAAAAATAAAAGAAGAATATGAAATATAAAGGTTTCTGTCTTCAGAATGCAACAAAAAACGATTGTACAGAGTAAGGGAGATAAATTAAAACATACAAAACACATTTAAGATTTTCTTTTGTTGCATAAATTCCATTGAACTTGAATATAGATCCCAAAATGTAAAAAGTTTCAGGAATACTTTTGTAGAAAACAGTATGTTAAAAAATAATAATGATAAAAACCAAGGAAAATATCCGAGAGTGCTGAAAGAAAGCATGGATTCTCACCAAGATAGATGTCTCCAAATGACCCGCTCCCTATCTTCCTCCCGAGGCGGTATTTGTTCCCCACGCGTAACTCCATCGCCCCTGAGCTCTTCACCTCACTGTGGAAACAACATAAGCAGTCACTATCAATCCATCACTGGTGATCAATAAAGTAAAGAAGAAAAAGTGGTGCAAAGCTGCAGAATATAAACTCTGCTGTGTCACGAGTCCAACAAGTAAAATAGAGATGATGAAGTGAAAATGATAGAAGAAATGATAAAAGGTGAGGAAGATGAAAGGAAAGAGTGATGTAACTCAGAGTGAATGGGACCAGTGGAAGCAGCAGGAGAAGCAGTGAGTCCACATGGCTTAACTAACCAAAGACTGGAACTAACAGCTGAACTGGGAGATGCAATAGGCCTAATAAACTCTGGGAACAATTTTAGCAAAGCAGGATGAAGTAACTTCTATAACATCAAATTCTCCAAGGTGCAGAAAGAGAAGCTGGGTCAGCTACTATTCTCTTAAAAGGAGCTCCTGTGTTCAAGTAATAATGTGCATTAACTCCGGATTACTGACTGGAGCTCGTTGACAAAATTCCAATGAGTCATATTCTCTTTAACCAAGCTCCCTCAGCCAAAACAGGCCATGAAATGTGGTTTTAAAGTGAGAAATTACGTGATCTACACCTGCATACCCACAATTCACATTTAAAATGTAACAATAAATAAATAAATAACGTTTTTATAAAACGCCACCAATGTCAACGCAGACTGTTTTTACAGATATTCTATCCAGCTGCTCCAGAATTATGTCAGCCAAAAAAAACGACAACAACAAAAATGCAGTTGCCCCCGATTGCTCCGGCGCTGAATGCAACTGCACCATCAGATCCCAGTCCTAACCGCGCCCTGCAGCCCTGCACGACTGTTTCGGTTCTGTTTTCCCGACCCGAACCCCGCTAACACCATCACACTCATGCACGCCTGCAGACACCTTGACAAGGCAACGAACAGCCCCCACAGAACCACACCTCCTTCGCCTCCTCACCGGCTCCGTGGTCGCTCCGTCTCACTCAGGACCATGGACAGCGACGTGAAGACGAGGCTCGGGACGGATCATAACCCTCGGAGATGCGTGACCTGAACCCCTCCACGGAAAGGTGAAAAAACACTCGAAAGATCCCTTCCTCTCTGAGATATATTTTTATTTCATTTTCGAGGAGATCAGAGGGAAAAAAACAAACAAACCCTAAAGGTCCTTGTTTCTCCCCTGCGTGGCTGCTCCTCACACCCAGTCCTCTCTCAGTTTACAATATCAATGATGTCATCCACAGACAGGCAGAGATGCCCGGATTGTCTTAAAGCAGCCTCTGCAGCTCCTGTGGTGAAAAGCAACAGTAATGTAATACCTATTTAAAGCTTACGCAATCAGCCCCACATTCATTTTCATTCACCGCGTGAGATCTGTAGAAAAAAGCAGGAACTTGGATGTTTTATTGATCACACGGTGCTGTGCATGTTTCAAATCATCAAACAGATTAAAATATTATTTCATTTATAATATGAATTTATTTATCTGAGGATTTTATCAATGGACTGATGAAATCATAGCAAATACAGAAAGATGGGGATCCTATCCAATCCAACCCTGTGTGAAAATGTAACTGCTCTGGTAAAATAGTAAACCAGCTGTATTGTCCTGTTCTGTATTACCAAAGGATGATTGAACACAAACTGTCTACCAACACAGAAACTGTCTGCCGACATGAAGTAGGCCAAAAGGTCCCCAAAAAAATCAACCCAACATCCACCAGATCTTAAGAGATTCAAGAACAGATGAAAAACATCTTCCAAAACATCTTTGGAAAGGCTTGCAAAGGAATTTCTAAGGCTTTGGTGACCCGAGGAACCACAGTGAGAACCATCAACCTCAACTAAAAAAGGAAAAAGAAAAGACAAAACATGGAACTTTAAATACTTTGAAGATTCTTAGCAAAGCTCATACACCCAGAAAGTCTAAAGCACCACACACTGCCGCTCAGCTCTGGGTAGAAATTGTTGAAGAGTAATAGAAGGAAAAACCCCTCTGACCCTGAAGAACACAATGGACCATTTCAGATTCACCCAGTGGAGATTTTAGATCATTTTTACTTTGTCCACAAGTTTTTATGTAAACACAGAACAAAAGTATAAAACAAAAAACAGCCAATAGTTCATAGACTGATATATTAACAACCAGAACCAGAGATCTATTTGAAACTCTAGAGACCCCAGATATATCAGACAGAAAGTAGGGGCACATCAATTTATCAGCCCTTATTTTATTTTTAATTCTAGGAGATCGGTGATCGGCCGATACTTAGATTTTAAAACAATCTTAACGACCGATCTTATCTGAAAATCAGCCACCCTCAATGCTCTAAACGTTTTATTTATATTTGAGAGATTAATCCTGTGCAGTTAAAATAAATTTTTATTATTTCACAGGTATTCTTTTATTCCCAGTTCCCAGGAGACTGAAACATTAAATGTTTATTTTGAACTAAAAACAGCTGTTTTAAATAAAATATAGGTATTGGTCCAAATGTCAGGCTTTTTAACCCTGTAATGCCAAATGTATCATATTTGATACATATGTTTCTGAAATGTTTTGCGTCTGACACCTTTTGCATAATTTAATGGTAAAAACTTTGCTCAAAATCCTATTGTACACAATCAGATATACCTGATAACAGAGGGCAGAAGACTACACAAAAAATAATCTTGACTTATCGCATAGTAATAAATTATTAATATCAAAAATGTATTTCTGTTTTTTCTTTTTACATATTTTGTTAAAAGTCCAAATAAGGACTTCAAACAAAAAAAAAGTAATTTTCTGTTTTGTTTTATTCTTGGATCGAGCTTTAAAGGGTTAAAGATTGGTTATTGGTCAGAAAATGACAATCGCTGCAGCCCTAGGATTGTGATCCTATTTGTATAAGACTGAAGCTGAAAGTGCAATAACTTTGTTTTAGGTCACTGTGAAAAATAAACTATAAATGTAAAAAAAAAAATAGAGAACAATGAATTATGGTTTCTGTATCAGCGCATAAAATCATGAGAAATTCATTTAATATTAAATCCTCAATATGGGGCTGTAACAGTGTCTAGAATCACCCATGCATTTACCTTAAAGTCTTTTGCAGAAGTATTCTATAATATAAATCCATCTATTGTCCCACAATGGGGAAATTCACTCTCTGCATTTAACCCAAAACTTGGGGAGCAGTGGCCTGCCATTGTGTGGCGCCTGAGGAGCAGTGTGGGTTTAAGGGTCTTGCTCAGGAACCCAGAGTGTATGTGGATCGAATCTAGTACTTGCAATCTTCTCAGAGCACAAGCACACTGCTCTAAACACTAGGCCAACACTCTCCAAATATTTAACACAAAGTATATGAACATTCTTTTTCTAATTTAACATTTCAAACTGGCTGCATAGTGGCCCCAGTGGTTGCCCTCTTACCTTGCAGCAAGAAGATCCTGACCTCTTTTTCCCTAGTTTGCATGTTCTACTCATGGCTGCATGGTTTCCTCCAATACTTGAAAAATATGACTGTTTGGTTAATCGGTCGCTACCATTCATACTTCACTTTGATTTTCTGTTTGTGCGTCTCTAACCCAATGACCCTGGAGATTTGTGCCTTGCTGTGATCCGATTATGCAGTTCTTGCATCAGGAGTCATTTCATTTGATCGCAGTTTATGAATTTACAGGACTACGAAAATGATCAATAAACACACATGTATAGATGTCTAAATTCGTGAGTCATTCATGTAAATAAATGTAGAATTTACGTTTTCTTGTCAACTCAGATATATGCGAGATCAGGTTTTTCATCTGTGAGAATACAAATTAGAAAGTTAAAACTTTCCAAGGAAGTATGTGTAAATCACAAATTTACCAATTTGAGTGCAAATTACAAATTGAAGCCAACTGATCTGAAATTTCTTACATAAAAGAAATCAGACACTCAAAATGCTAATAACAGATTTAGGAGAATTAATCAAATTTACAAGAACAAACCACAGATTTCTGAGTAGGGATCACAAATTTACTCTGTTTTTCATTCTAAGTTGAAATTTTCTAACCTGTATTCATCATTTCTAAATTTGACAAATATCTGAAGTCACATGAATGTATGGGCTGAAATGAACTATTCCTAAATATATTTAACAATAAGAATTACTTATAAACTAAGACATCAAAATATTTTTTATTGTTATCCTGTTACTCCAGATGAGAATCGGGATAACTAAGAGTATTTAACTTTTTAAATATACTAAAACAAAAATAAAAATATCAAAGTTCAGAAAATTTCTGAAGCAATTAAACTTTTGAATTAATACTTCAATTTAAACTTGAATATATTAAAGATTATATCATGAAAAAGCCCAAGCTGTCCCAGAGAAATTCAGGTTAAAAGCAAAAAAATAAACAGGGGAGACTTCAACTCAACCTTTATTTTGTTCTTTTCTGCTTTAAATTAACTTCCTCAACTTTTTGTAACATATGAAATAAATGAAAACATCCTGAACAGGAGTGATGATAAAGACTGACTTAATTTAAACGGATACATAACAAAAAAAAAACAAAAAAACACAGTAAAACAGGTAATGTCTTTAACGTGTCTGTTAAACACTGTTCCAGCTCAGCTTGGTATGGTAGGACATGGCATCTTTACACAAATGCCTTCAGTTTCTTGCTTTGTCTTAAAAACAAAGCATTACTCTTATTGCATTTGACAGAAAAAAAAATAAAAAATACAAACAGGAACAAAATGCTGCTTAAAAAGAAAAAACATCTGACATAAGAGACGTATGCAATAGTGCCAGATTTGTTTAAGTCAGACGGTCAAGCACGCAAAAATTAGCACACATCCAATCGCCGCTTTTCTCTCCAACGGAAGATGTCAGAATGGCATCCATTCACTTCCCAGAATGAAACCAGTAAGTGTTCAAAGGTTAGCATACACGCAAACACAAACATTTAAAAGTGGGAGCAAAAAAAAACAAAGAAAAAAAAAACACAGACACACCCGACATCATCTTCACATACTCCTGCTTTCAGCCAATGAATGTTGACACTTTTCATGCACACACAGGCAGGCAGGAGGGCAGCTTTACAGCATGTAAATAAGTGATCCAAGTTATGATTACATCAAATCCATTTCTTGAATAAAGAAAACAAAATATTAAAAAATACAATAGCGAGGTCAGTGTTTGAAGGGCAAGAAGGACATCTCTGTACTTCCACAAAATTTCACGTATTTTGTTTCTTTTTAAAACATAAAAATATGATAAACAACCAACGTACACTGACAGAGAGAGAGAGATACAACTGTACTTGTCAAATATATAAGCAGAGAGTAAATGATGAGAGGGTGCAATGGTGTTGAAATGGCAGGGCGGCCGCTGGGTTCTCAGCCAAGGCCACAGCTGTTGCAACGTTTCAGCGTCCAGTAAGGTCCTCAGTTCTTGTGTTATAGCACAGTAAAAAAAAAAAAAACAAAAAAAAAAAAACGAGGAGGGATTTGTAGAGGAACAACAAACCCAGAGGAATATAGTGCAAGTTTGGCTAATGATGCTTGTGTTTTTACCCTGGGTCCCTCTAATGGCGAATTTCCAACCACATCGATGTGTCAGTACCTACAGACAAACTCATTTCTGCATCTCTGTTACAGCTCATCCTTTAGATTCAGTAGTGTGGTGCTGTCCCAGATTCTCTACAAGCTCACATCCTCTTCAAATCCATCTCGCTTTCAAGCTACCAATCCCCTGCCCTCCCCGAAAAAAACAAAAAAAACAAATGAAGCCTGGAGCAAAGAATTATGCCAGCCAGGTCTACGACGGCTCAGTCTGCAAGTCTGACTTTTGAGATCTGACCATTAAATCGTGATACAAAAGAAAGGAAGTGGCACACTAAAAACAGCAATGGCTGAACTGGCTGACATGTACGGCTCTGGCTGAGCCGGTCTACAGTGCATGCCTGAGTGATCGGGTCTCTGGATGCTGATGGTGAGATTTGGAGTAAAAAGTCCTACAAAGTTAATGGTTTCACCTTCTTCCCCCTTTCAAGTTTTCCTGTTCTCTTCTTTTTAAAGTCGAGCAGTCTCTGTGTGCATGTGGGCCGTGTGTAGTAAGTGTCTCTGGATGACCAGTGTAGCTTCCCATCTTCTGAGTAAATGCAGAGTGAAAACGTGAGTCAGTCGTTTTGTCAGATTGAGTCGGCGCCCCCGCCCAGCAGGTCCCCTGGCAGCAGCGCGGCGAGGCTGCCCATCTGGTGACGATCCTCAAGTGCTGGAGAACCCCAGAGACTGCTGCCGCCGCTGGGGTAACCTGCCCCGCTCATTCCCCCGATCCCGCCCCACAGACCCTGCCGCCCTGCCTCCATGGCTCCAGCTCCTCCCACCCCGGATCCGTTGCTGCTCCACTGCGTGAAGATGCCGAGCGCGGGCCCCTGTGCGGCGGACGGGTCCGATGAGCTGCCTGTACTGTCCAGACTTTGCCACCCTGAGCTGGAAGACGTTGCTACTCCAGCCGGGGAGGCGCCTTCTACTCCTCCCCCGCTGAGGCCTCCGGCCCCGCCCCTTTCGCAGCTTCCTCCATTGCTGCCGGTTCCGACTGCAGAGGCTGCTGTGGGCCCCAAGCCTGCAGAGGCAGCAGCGTTTCCTTCGCTTCCAGCCTGGGAATGTGCAATATAACGCCCAACCTCCTCCTCGCTCACAAACTCTGCCAGGATGGTGGTGTTACCCAGAACACACCTGAAACCAAAAAAAAAAAAAAAAAAAACAGAGATCATCAATTTTTTCACCACTAAAATAAGAGCTTATTATCCACTCAAATTTTCCACAGGGTTATTTGTGATTTAATTATATTGATCAGTGGCTACAAGTCTTTTTTTTTTTTTTTTATTGGCCTCCCTTTACTTTGAAAGTATTTTTAAGTTGAACAAAGAACATTTAACTTCAGTAAACATATCAGAAATAAACAAAACCACAAATCAAAAACACTTTTAAAGTATAATTATTTTAGGTTAAACTGTTAATTTGACTGTTTAACAGAAATAAACATTGCCATTAAAGTATATATTTCTAAATAATGTTTCATAACTGGTAATTCATGCAGTTTTTTTCTACCTCCCTCCCCTTTTTTTTGGGAACCATCAGGATAGACCAACACAAAAAGTTGCATATTTATAAAGTATTCCAGTTTAAACAAAATGTAAAATAAAGATATAATGGGGGCATTTACAGCCAGCCTGTATAGAAAACTGCAATCCTGGATAGGAGGCAGAGAACCTCAGCTTAACTGAGAAATTTATTAGTCATGTACTCCAATCATCTGGTGCTTATAAAAGATTTATATATATAAAAAAGAAAAAAGCAAGCCCTCAAAGTGCTGTTTGCCATGAGCTGTGAAGATCACACTACAAAAGTGGAAGAGATGACCTTAAAAACAAAATGTGAAGAGGAAAAACTAACGCTGCCCGCCACACTGAAAGCATTATCTCCAGAGTTAAAAGGTGGTGGCAGCATCATGCAATTGAGAAACAGCTAAAGAACAAAGCATTGGGCGTTTCTCAATTCACGAGAACGCGAGTATGTACTAGCGTTCGTCAAGTCCGTTCTTTGCGAGAACGCAGGAAGATCGGACTTGACGAGAACGCGAGCACGCAAGCACGTATGTGTATTGAAGCAGAAGCGTACTCGTGACGTTATCACAGGCAACGTTGTTTAGCATTTCTTTAACAGTCAAAACTATTTATTCCCTACACAAAACATTTTGAAAACAATATTTTTAATTTCTAAAGCTTAAAAAACATTTTAAAAAATTACCGAACCGCAAAAAACCGCCATCAGAACAAGCAGTAGTTCACACATAACTAGACCGAGAGAAGTGCACTACAGACGGGGTAAATTTAGCCCTGGCTGCGGTTACCCTCGGAGGTCTGCTGGTCCCTCTGGTCCGCTCAACGTCGGACTTTTTTTTTATTATTTCGCACTAACTCTGTAAACAGACCACACAGGGAGGCTTAAATGTATAATGTTATCGCCTCAAACGATTTCAAAACGTACTTTTGAAGAACAACAGCAGCAGAAAAGGGAATGTTTAACTTAACACTGTGAGCGCTGTCTGGAATCAAGCTGCGGCCGCGGGGCATTCTGGGGAAGGGGTCAGTCTGAAGAACGCACAAGTCTGCTCTGATGCATGCTCGATAAAGAGGGCGGGGCGAGAACAACATCCGGGGATTTGATGCGTTCTCGATCTGGCGTTCTTGAGAATTGGAACGGTACTCGGGCTGAGGCTGATGACGTGTCACGAGTACACGAGCACACGAGAACGCTCAAGAACGCATATTGAGAAACGCCCATTGATTTAAACGGTAAAAGTGATCTAAAGATGTCAGCTTCAGATGTTTTTTCTTCCTGTTTTTATGCATTAAATGCATAAAATTTCCATAAATATTGAAAGTAATTTTTTATCAATTGAAACGTTCTTAATAGGTTGCAAACTGTGAGCTTATTGGAAATGATTTTCTACCTTTTCTACTAATTATTCAATTGTTTGCTTTAGAAAGAAAAAACAATGGATTCGCTTAGTGGTTAGATCATAGAGCTTGGAATCCTGAGGTTCTGAGTTTGAGCCCCACTCCCACAGACTGCCACTCTGGTGTCTCTGAGCAAAGACCCTTAACCCCACACTGCTCCCTGGGCGCCGAAGCCCACTGCTCCCCAAGGGCATGAGTTAAATGCAGAGGTAAGTTTCTCCATTGTGAGATCAATAAAGTTATTCAATAATTTTTATTATCTCCATTACAAGTCCTGTCATAAAAAGACATGAATAGATATGTTGACCCAACAAGAACGGGAAAAATAATCCATACTTTATTCAAATAAAGTATCACTGTGAAGGATCAGAGCTTCAGAAATCTAGTTTTCGTTTTGTGGCTGAAAGTTTCAAGTTTAGAAGTAAACTTATTTAGTTTCTAAATTAGACCCAGTTTAAGAACAGCAGATTCTAAGATGGTGTAGAAGCTGGTCATCAAAAAAAAACATCTTTGATTTGAATATGGTTGGAGAAGGGTTATGGTTAAATCCAGGCCAGGAAAATAACTACATTTCCATCCAGATTCATTGTTTTTAACTTTATGTAGACATCCTGGTAAAGATGTACACCTAGAAACTCTAGTAGTAACAAATTACCTTAAAACGCTGTATTAACTTTTTCAGGAAACCTTGCATCGCAGTTTCTTTGACAGCGTAATTATGCAACACATCACAACATGTTGGTCTGTCACATAAAACCCAGTTGTATATACCAAAGGCTGTAGTTGCTAAAATTGTAATGCTTCACAGACAAAAATGAAGATCTATGGTGCCCATCACAGTAGAGGACCATTGTTTCTCAAGTAGTTGAAAACCTTAGTCATAAATGAATGACCTGAGCAATGCTCAACTAATCCATGCCCCCCCCCCCCCCCCCCCCCAGCCTTACATGTGGAGTGCACTCTGGGCCTTGGCTGCCTCCTGTTTGGAGCAGTAGCGAATCAGAGCAGTGCCTTGGGTCAGGCCGAGGTGAAAGGTCAGCAGGGGTCCGTGCTGCATGCAGATGGTCCTCAGAGTGGAACCGTCGATCTGCAGACGTACACAAGGATCTATCATTCTAGAGTCTAGGTTTGGATACAAGCTCAGAGGTTTTTTTTCCTGTAGGTGCCTTCAGAGTAAATTTCACTGTACCTGGGGTGTGAGGTTACTGAGCACCAACCAGCAGCTTTCCCGAGAGCTTCCGTCACTCCAGGCTGAGCCTGCAAAGAGGAAACGAGCCGCTGCAATCACGACTGCTTTCATTGGCTACATGAATCATTTTAACACTTATAAATGAAAGTTGACTTCATCGTTCTGGTGTCACATGAACAAGATCTTGATTAAGAAAAAAAGAAAAAGTACAACCCAAACATCATGCAGGGTAGTTTTACCAGTGTTGCTCGAGCCGCTTCCCCATCCTCTTCCAGCCGAGCGAGGAGCGCCTCCTGACCAAGGGGAGGGAGAGGCCTGCTTCTGACTGGCGAGGCCGGGAGGTGGACGGGATAACTGGGCCTGGCTGCTGCCACGGCTGGCTTTCCAAGACTTGTGTCCTGGAGGTTCTGGGGGCCAGCTGGTCTTGTACTCTGTGTACTTTGCTGCAAGAAAACCAGAGAGACTTTGAGGGACAAACTAATCATCATTAAAACACCCAAAACACAAGAGACTAAAGGCTGGTTCATTCTAAAGATACTAGATTTGTCAAGAGATTTTCCAAACTTACAGAGATCACACACACATAATTATAATAATAAATAAAAACAGCTTTATGCTTTGGACGCATCACGTCAGCTCCCTGCAACAATTATTCAACTACGGATAGAAACTAAAACTGAACTAAAAAGATTTAAAACATCAAAGTTATTTACATTTCTCTATTTTTACCACTAAATCTTTATGAGCAAATTTATTCAAGTATGATCAAATAATGGCTACTTTTTAGGCATGCAACGAGGCTGCATAAAAACTGAATTGAAGAAACCAAAAGAGTTTTTCACTGGTGAAAAGGAGTTTTCATCTGCTTGGTTTGTGATTCAGAATGCAGCCAGTGATTTTAAATATTATTTTTCTGCACTGCAAAGGAAAGTTACGTATGTAACTACGGTTCTATGAATCCCGGATGACCGCCAGAGGGCGGTGCTGAAAGCACTGAATGTTCCCTTCGGGCATGCGCAGTTCGAGTAATTATACCAACAGAGTCACACCTGTGACACCGGATGACCACTCAGAAGCTATATAGCCTGGTGTCATCCTTTGCTCTGCTCCTACAGAATCTTCTCGCAAAAGCAAGGATTCTGAGTGACAGAGAAGGTCTGGCGGTCATCCGGGATTCATAGAACCGTAGTTACATACGTAACTTTCGTTCTATTTCATCCCTACTGACCGCCAGAGGGCGGTGCTGAAAGCACTGAATGACTAATGCCAACGATGTCACAAGGAATCCTGAGCACATACCTCACAGAGGAGGCCCAGCAGAACCTTGTAAAAGGACCTGACCCAGGGGATGAGGGGCAGCCACATTGACACTGTAGAACCTGGTGAAGGTGGTTGGGGAAGGCCATGAAGCATCAGCACATATAGCTTCCAGCGGAACCCCTCTCAAAGCAGCCCGGGAAGCGGTGACGCTCCTGGTGGAATGTGCTCTCACACCGACTGGCAGGGAGCAGTGACCTGCAGCGTAGGCGTGGCAGATGACACTCACAATCCAATGGGACAGACGCTGTTTAGAAAGAGGACAGCCTAACCTTGGACCCCCATAGCATAGGAAAAGCTGGTCCGAGCATCTCAGATTGGCGGTGGCTGCAATGTAGGCCTCCAACGCTCTTACTGGGCACAACAACTCAGACTCATTCTCAGTTGTACCAGATTGAGGCTGAAACCGAGCCAGCCGCAATGGCTGGTTACGGTAAAAAGGAGACAACACCTTAGGCACAAACGCAGTATTAGGCCACAGGGTAACACCAGAGCCATCTGGATTCCACCTGATACACCTAGGGCTGACAGAAAGAGCATGTAGCTCGCTGACCCTCTTAGCTGAGACGATAGCTATTAGGAAAGCAGTCTTGCAGGAAAGCCACTTGAGTTCTGCTTGTGCCAAAGGCTCGAATGTAGGGTGGCACAGAGCTGTGAGAACCAACGGCAGATCCCAATCTGGGGCTCGTGGGGCTGGCTGCTGGCACAACCTACGAGCACCACGCAAAAAAAGTGAAACCAGTTCATGGCGCCCCACTGTACGGTTGTCAACAGTTCGGTGAAGACATGAAATTGCTGCAACATACACTTTAAGGGTCGAAGGAGAGCGGCCCTTATCAAGGAGAGACTGGAGGAACTCCAAAATAGTGGGCACCGAGCAGGAAACTGGGTTCTCATTGTGGGCAGAGCACCACTGAGAAAAGACGCGCCATCTGTTAGCATACTGCAGCCGAGTGGAGGAAGCCCTAGCACTCAATACGGTGTGTCTCACGGTGTCTGAACACCCAGTCAGCCTCCCAGGGGCCATGCCCACAGCTGGAGACGTTGAGGGTTGGGGTGCCATATCTGTCCCCCCAACTGAGACAGCAGATCCCTCCTTGCTGGAAGACGCCATGGAGTACCGTGACACAGACTCCAAAGCAGCGGGAACCACGGCCGCGCTGGCCAGAACGGAGCTACCAGCAACACTCTGTGGCCCTGCTCGAGAACCCTCCGTAGAGTCAGCCAAATCAGTGAGAGGGGTGGAAAGGCATACAGGAGAACCTGCGGCCATGGATGAGCCAGTGCATCCTGGCCCAGTGCGCCCGCCATCCCGGTTAGGGAATACCATAGGGGGCAATGGGTCGACTCCTCTGTGGCGAACAGATCTACCTCTGCCTGCCCAAAGAGGTTCCAGATTATGCGCACTACGTCGCAGTGAAGAGACCACTCTCCCGGAGCAGGTGCCTGGCGGGATAGAGAGTCCGCAACCTGGTTCTGCCGTCCTGGCAGATACGCTGCGCGCAGGGTACACAGACGGGGAAACGCCCATTCCAGGAGATCCCTCGACACCTTCAAGAGACGTGCTGACCTGGTGCCACCTTGGTGGTTTATATGATAAACAACAGAGGTGTTGTCTGTCCGAATCAGCACGTGCCTTCCCTCTAGGTGGGGCAGAAGGCACCTGAGGGCCATGTGCACAGCCCGCAGCTCCAGCACATTTATGTGTTCGGTGCGCTCCCTTGGGTCCCAAAGACCCCGAACAGCTCTGTGTTGCCACACGGCACCCCAGCCCATGAGGCTGGCATCCGTGGTGACCACCTCCCTTCGACACACTACTAGCCCCATTTGAACACCACTGGACAAAAGGGTCCCGTCTCGCCAAGGAGCTAGGGCATGGAGGCAGCTCCTGGTCACCATTAGCCTGCGATGCCTGTGCAGCCTGGCGTCTAGGCGAAAGCTGTTGAGCCATCGCTGCAAAGGACGCAGAAGGAGCAGCCCTAAGGGCACGACACGAGTGACTGATGTCAGTTTGCCCAGCATTCGCAGGAAGATGATGTAGGGAAACTCCCTGCCCAGTCTGAATCGACGGACAAGCTGGAGTATGTCGTCCACCCTGTGAACAGATGGACGGGCCATCATGGTAGCAGAGTCCAGATGCATCCCAAGAAAGGTGGTTGTCTGAGATGGAACAAGACAACTCTTTGCCAAGTTGACTTTGAGGCCTAACAGTGACACATGAAGTAGAAGCTGGGATGTATCCCGAGAGGCAGCTACCTGAGAGGGAGCACAAAGAAGCCAATCGTCCAGGTATGGCAGAATCCTGACTCCGGAGGCCTGTAGAGGAGAGAGGGCTGCTTTCACGCATCGAGTAAACACCCTCGGGGAAAGGGAGAGCCCGAATGGGAGCACCCGGAATTGCCAATGGCGCCCCCGATAGGCGAACCTGAGAAAACTGCGATGTTCTGCCGCAATAGGCAAGTGAAAGTAGGCGTCTGTCAGATCTACTGATCTAAACCAATCTCCCGCCACAATGGTCTGAAGGACCTCTGTTATGGTGAGCATGTGGAAGGGAAGGACCTTCAGGTACCGATTCAGTCCCCTTAGATCTAAAATGGGGCGAAAACCGCCGGTCTTCTTGGCCACAAGGAAGTATGTGGAGTAGTAGCCTCTGGGTTGCCGCAGAGGATCTACAGACTCGATTGCCCCCTTGCCCAGGAGGGCGGAAAGCTCCTGGTCTAGTGCCTGAGATTTCACCGGGTCTGTGATGACAGTCATCTTGACCCGGTGTGAGAGGGGGGGCCGCCGTCGGAACTGGAGCCTGTAGCCATTGGTTAAGGTGGCAACCACCCATGGATCTACGGCATGAGCAGCCCAGAAATTCAGCTGCTGATGGGAAAAATGTCCGACGGCTGGCCCGGTGGTATCATCTTCTATCCCCACGGCCCCTGGGGGCTCTGGGGGGAGGGCGTCCAGGATTTGAGGCCCGGGTCTGTCTAGCAGGGCGGCAGACTGGCTCACGAAAGTCCCTCCTCGGTCTCTGCCGCACATCATGGGGATAGGAACCAACAGGTCTGCCACCGGTCTGAGGTCGTGGCTGAACACTGGGGGTAGTGGCAGGGCGGCCCGAACGCTGGGGAAAGGCAGGTATGCTCCTGCGAAGGCCGGAAAGCTGTTGGCTAGTCTGACGTGCCTGAGCAGTCCGTTCCAGCGCCTCCAAGGCAGCTGATCCAAACAGCTCCCCTGGTACAACCGGGACACCCCTGAGGGTCCTACGGCATGCTTCAGTCAGAGGAGACTGTGCCAACCAGACCTGTCTACGAGCTTGGACAAGGAAAGACATGACCCGTCCAAGCTCTCTGGTCATCAGCGCGAAGGCCTGCAGCGCTGCGTCACTATAACCCATCGCCGCACTTGCACCACCAGTGTCCTGAACAGATGCAGACAGGGCAAACATGAGGTGTGCCAGAGTATTGCCAAGGCGGCCAGCACGCGCTCCTGCATTGTACGCCTTACAGAGGAGGTCATCTGTAATCCGACATTGAGTCCGCGGGCACCGGACATCAGGACGCAGGGCTTCATCTGGTGACACAATCAGTGAAGCAACAGCTGGTTCAATTGCTGGCATACGGTCCAGGCCGGCCTTCACCGACTCATGCATGGCAGCTAATACACGACCATCCGATGAGAGACGCGACAGCGCTCTCGGTTCCCGCCAACAGGCGTGGAACTCCTTCAAGTACTCCTCTGATGGAGGTACAGAAAAAGGAGTAGGAGCCCTTCCACGTCTGAAAAAGGCACTGCCGGAGCTGGATGCCTCTCCTTGTGGGAGTTCCAGCTGCAGCTGCTTCAGGGCCATAGACATGACCTCCCGCATGGAACCGTCACCGGCCTCTCCAACCGCACTCTGAGATGAAAATGAACCAGCCTCAGAGGCTTGAGAGGACCCTGCCTCCTCCTCATCTCTAAAATGAGAAGCGGAAGCAGCCAGAGAGATAACGTCATCCTCTACAACCAGCTCGGGCATTGGTGCGGAAGAGAGCCCAACCACTGGGAGCGAGGGATCAGATTGCCGTGTCTGCAACAAGGACTTCATCTCTGCCAGCTCTGCTGACAACTGCTCCACCCTTGTGGACAGGCCCTGGTCAGGTTTGGCCCGCTTCCTCCGGGGGAGGGGCACAGATGCTGTGGTCCCACCACGGCGCTTAGAACGCTTGTGGGGAACCACCTGCCCAGAGGGCGGAAGGTCCGAGCCCTCCTGGGGGCACAACTGGGCCAACCGGGCCACCCTCACTGCATGGGGCATAAAGCTGCAGTTCATACAGGGGTTCTCAGACAGCGCCTCCAAAAGGTGCTCATGTCCAAGGCAGGTAGGGCACAGGTCGTGGCCATCCTCTGCCTGCAGGGCAGCCCCACAATCCATGCAGCTGTGAGAGCCATCCATGTCGAAGGCCGACAAGGCTTAAAGAACAGAAAGTTATCGAAAATCGGGAGAGGGGGCGAAAACGCTGCCGTCACCATTTATAACTAAGCAGACCGATGAAGAAGGCTGCAAACAAACCAAAAAAGGCTAACAACGTTAGCCGTCTCCAACTTCGGCAAACGAAGTAGACCACACTTGGTTGGGAGAGGGGGCGAAAACCGCGGCCGTCAGTAATTATAGCAGCACAGACCGGTGAAAAAAAGGATGCAAAAGTAGGGAATATACTGGGAGAGGGGGCGAAAACCGCTGCCGTCACCAGGTATAACACCAACAAACTAAAGAAGCTAACTACGTTAGCCGTATATAACTTCGGCAGTGAAGTTATTCACACTGGGAGTAGGGGCGAAAACGCTGCCGTCACCAGTTCGAAACAAAACAGCACGAAGCTGTAGCTAAAAAGCTAAAGTCGTGAGCCGGGAGAGGGGGCGCGGACGCTACCATCACCAGCAAACAACTCACTTACCTTCCGTAATCCTCAGAATCGACCCGTTGCAGCCCTGGGAGGGCGGAGAATAACCGCAACTCCGGTCAAGAGACAGGGGCTTCAGACAACGGGGAAGTTAGCGAACCGCTTGCGAGAAGAAAAAAGGAGCAGAGCAAAGGATGACACCAGGCTATATAGCTTCTGAGTGGTCATCCGGTGTCACAGGTGTGACTCTGTTGGTATAATTACTCGAACTGCGCATGCCCGAAGGGAACATTCAGTGCTTTCAGCACCGCCCTCTGGCGGTCAGTAGGGATGAAATAGAACCGCAACTCCGGTCAAGAGACAGGGGCTTCAGACAACGGGGAAGTTAGCGAACCGCTTGCGAGAAGAAAAAAGGAGCAGAGCAAAGGATGACACCAGGCTATATAGCTTCTGAGTGGTCATCCGGTGTCACAGGTGTGACTCTGTTGGTATAATTACTCGAACTGCGCATGCCCGAAGGGAACATTCAGTGCTTTCAGCACCGCCCTCTGGCGCTCAGTAGGGATGAAATAGAACCGCAACTCCGGTCAAGAGACAGGGGCTTCAGACAACGGGGAAGTTAGCGAACCGCTTGCGAGAAGAAAAAAGGAGCAGAGCAAAGGATGACACCAGGCTATATAGCTTCTGAGTGGTCATCCGGTGTCACAGGTGTGACTCTGTTGGTATAATTACACGAACTGCGCATGCCCGAAGGGAACGTTCAGTGCTTTCAGCACCGCCCTCTGGCGGTCAGTAGGGATGAAATAGAACTTCAGAGCAAGGCATAGAAATCAATAAGTGAACACCATGGTTAATAAAATAAAAAGACGATGAAACTGGACAGTTTGATTTAACCTTAGTTATTTTTGCATCCAACGTAAACACTGTAAGCTGTGATTTTTTTTAATCTTACGCTGCCTTCGTTTCATTTAATGAAATTTGTGGCAGAAATCTGAACGATTATTGTGAACCTCCCCTTTATTCAAGCTGTGATACTTTTCTAGGATTCTAATATACTACTTTAGATTGGTTAAAGGCTTAATGCTCAATTCCGATTTTTTGTTAAATCCCATTCTTTTGTGTGGCTGTTCAAATTTCCAAATATATGCGACCTGTATGTGATCTCCTGTATGAACTAAATTCATACTATTTAAGGGTCCCGCATGCGCAGTACAGGAGACAATGAAGTCACAAGCAAGCATGCTCTGTGTTTACTGAAGTAAACGTGGATGGTAGTGCAGGAGAGCACCTTGCAATATTCCATTTCATTTCAGCCACTCCATTAACACAATCTTTCAAGATGGTTGAAAATAAAAGCTTCTCCCTGCATTTTCGTCCAACATGGGGGTGGTTTTTCTTGCTGCTTCTGGGTAGCAAGATGCAGAATAGTGACCTTTGGTGCATTAATGGCGTAGAGGTCGGATAAATGCGACCTAGCCGTTCAGACACAGGTACCATTTGAAAAGATCAGATGTGTATCAGATTCAGGACCACACAGCCAAGTGGCCTGGGTCACATTGAAAAAAAAAATCTGATACATGTTGTTCAGACTGTCATGAAAAGATCAGATCACTTCAGGCTGCTGTGTGAACGTAGCAATACAGGTGCTGGTCATAAAATTAGAATATCATGAAAAAGTAGATTGATTTCAGTAATTCCATTTAAAAAGTGAAACTTGTATATTATATTCATACATTACATACAAACTCATATATTTCAGATGTTTATTTTGTTTAATTTTGATGATTACAAATGACAACAAATGAAAATCTCAAATTCATCATATCAGAAAATTAGAATATTACTGAAGACCAATAAAAACAAAGGATTTATAGAAATGTTGGCCAACTGAAAAGTATGAACATGAAAAGTATGAGCATGTACAGCACTCAGTATTTAGTTGGGCCTCCTTTGGCCTGTATTACTGCAGCAATGCGGCGTGGCATGGAGTCGATCAGTCTGTGGCACTGCTCAGGTGTTATGATAGCCCAGGTTGCTCTAATCGTGGCTTTTAGCTCTTCTGAATTGTTGGGTCTGGTGTATTGCATCTTCTTCGTCACAATACCCCATAGATTTTCTATGGGGTTAAGGTCAGGAGAGTTTGCTGGCCAATTAAGAACAGGGATACCATGGTCCTTCAACCAGGTACTGGTAGCTTTGGCACTGTGTGCAGGTGCCAAGTCCTGTTGGAAAATGAAATCTGCATCTCCAAAAAGTTGGTCAGCTGCAGGAAGCATGAAGTGCTCTAAAACTTCCTGGTATGTGGCTGCGTTGACCCTGGACCTCAGAAAACACAATGGACCAACACCAGCAGATGACATGGCACCCCAAACCATCACTGACTGTGGAAACTTTACACTGGACTTCAAGCAACGTGGATGAAGTGCCTCTCTTCTTTTCCTCCAGACTCTGGGACCTTGATTTCCAAAGGAAATGCAAAATTTACTTTCATCAGAGAACATGACTTTGGACCACTCACCAGCAGTCCAGTCCTGTTTCTCTTTAGCCCAGGCAAGACGCTTCTGACGCTGTCTGTGGTTCAAGAGTGGCTTGACACAAGGAATGCGACAGCAGAAACCCATGTCTTTCATACGTCTGTGTGTGGTGGTTCTTGAAGCACTCACTCCAGCTGCAGTCCACTCTTTGTGAATCTCCCCCACATTTTTGAATGGGTTTTGTTTCACAATCCTCTCCAGGGTGCGGTTATCTCTCTTGCTTGTACACTTTTTTCGACCACATCTTTTCCTTCCCTTCGCCTCTCTATTAATGTGCTTGGACACTGAGCTCTGTGAACAGCCAGCCTCTTTAGCGATGACCTTTTGTGTCTTGCCCTCCTTGTGCAAGGTGTCGATGGTCGTCTTTTGGACAACTGTCAAGTCAGCAGTCTTCCCCATGATTGTGTAGCCTATAGAACTAGACTGAAAGACCATTTAAAGGCTTTTGCAGGTGGTTTGAGTTAATTAGCTGATTAGAGTGTGGCACCAGGGGCCATCAATTTTGAACCTTTTCACAATATTCTAATTTTCTGATATGATGAATTTGAGATTTTCATTTGTTGTCATTTGTAATCATCAAAATTAAACAAAATAAACATCTGAAATATATGAGTTTGTATGTAATGTATGAATATAATATACAAGTTTCACTTTTTAAATGGAATTACTGAAATCAATCTACTTTTTCATGATATTCTAATTTTATGACCAGCACCTGTAGATGCAAAAGGGTTGTGAAAACGACACCAGAGAAGACAGAAACTAAAATCCAAAATAAATGTGTTTTCTTCCATTTTTTTTTCTTACCTGAGTTGTGTGCATTGTTAAGGATGTCTGAGGCACTGTAGGGCCAGGCACCAGGTGAAGGCAGCAAGGTGTTCAGGGGAGGGGTGGAATCTGCATAAAAGATGCAACCAGTTACTATAACGTGACTGCAAACTGAACAATGAATTAGTTTGTAAATTAAATGCATGTAAAATTGAAATAAAAACCAAAGGAATCATAACATAAACATCTTGAATGTGTGCTACCATTCAAAGCTATACCGGTATTGTCTTGTAACAACTGGTGCTCGCTGTCGTTGAGACCGGGGGAAACTGCATTTCCCATCATGCTCCCAGGCGTCATGTATGGATCAGACTCTGGATCAACACGATCGATTCCTTTCCATGGCACCCCAGGCTGGAACTCTACAGCAGGAACAATCATGTACGCCGTTTGAGATGCAAACGGTGCAACCAGGCAGGCAGGAAGTCCATTTATGGTCGTAAAGGAAGCCTTTCGGTTTCTATCCTATTTAAACCTTGTGGAATCACTCACCAGGAGGCCAGCTTGGTGTGTTGGTAGTCTTGGCACCCATCTTGTTGCCAGGGGTGCGATGCCAGTTGTCACTCGGTCCATCACCACCCACTATGTCAAACTGGGAGTAAGGTGAGCTTCCTGGCATCTTTATCGGGGTGACAGGACCTGACAGGCAGAAGATACATGCGTCATCATTTAATACCAGATGGTTCACAAACCACATTGGAAATGCATATTATGTGTAACATTTCAACATGTTACAAACAATCTAAGATATTCTGGAAGAAAAATTAAGTACTTTTTTAAAAAAAAATAAAAATCTGAAAAGTGTGGTGCACATTTCTAATCAGCCCCTTCGTATATACTGCAGTTACAGCTCTGAGTCTTTCCATCCACTCCAATAAATAGTCGTAAATCAAGGTAAGGTGAGTTTGTTGCAGCAACAGCAATTAAAGGTGCTTTCAGTGCTGAAAACAGCATTGCAGTAATAAAGGGAACATTAAACAAATGGCTTTAACCCTAAATTTGACCCTCTTGGACATTTCAAAGTGTTCCTACTGTGAATAATGCATGCTGAATGTAAACAAACATGATTGGATCAATATGTTGATTTATTACCTAATATTTGACATGTTCATATTCATTTGAATCAGACATTACCTTTGGAAATGATTCAAATGAATCTGGTTTTAACCAAATAAATGGTAAAATTCCTTATTTGTCTTTTTGACTGAATACTGGCTGCAATGTGCTTGCAAGTTTTGACAAAAGTGATTTTACGATTCAGCCAGTTGTAGTTTTTCTACATAAATAATGGGTGATCGGTATAGGCAGCAGAAATCCTGAACGGAGCATCTATGACTGAATACAAACAGCAATAAAAGCCACATGACTGTTACCATTTTTGTGATACAAGTTGTCGGGTGAGGAAGTATCAGGGGAGCAGTTTCCCTCCATCATCCATTTAAAACGGGACTGCTGAGCCCCTAGGTCCTTCATGCCTCCAGGCCCCCCCATCATGGAGGCTCCATGTTCCAGACCCGGAAGGTTCACAGCAGAACCAAATCCTGTGAACATAAAGACAGAGAACAGGTAAAAAATAACAAAATAATATCCATAAATGGAAATATTCAAAAAAGATGGGAGCTGCAAACCACTAAAAACAAAACTTTCACAGGTTCTGACAAAAAAATGCTTGTTAACAGCTAGTGGTGAATTTTAATGTTTCTTTAGGGATATAGTCACAAATAAAAAAATTTAAGCTTTTTGTCTTCATTAATTGGTACTTTTGATAAAAATAACTCATTGAAATATTTATTATATTATCTACTTTAATCAGTAGATTTAAGAAACACCATTAACATTTTGCAGAGCTAATAAAAATATGAACAGCAGTTCAGACTGTTGTAAACAAATAATGTCTCAGTCAACTACCTGCTTCATTAAACAGAGACTGACCAGAGTACGGTCCAAACGCTTTCTGCTGCAGCTCGGCCACTGATCCGCCCAGGCCTGGGTGAGGCAACGTTTCACTTCCAGGAAGCTTTGGACCCATTCCGCTGTGGTGGGAGGGGGAGAGCTTAGGGCCGCTGCCTAAGCCTCCGATCTGCTGGTGCTGCCTCTGCTGCTGGAGGACCGCCATTATCCTGGCCAGCTGAGGTGATGAAGAAAGAAAACAGAAGAAAGTCTTTAGGGTTTACCTCCACCAGCAGACAGGATGGAATTATACCTTTTTCTAATCCTTTACAAAGTAGCAGAAGTGCACTCCAATTGGCTGGAGATCGAACAACTCTACAATTCTATCAGCTTGATGTAACAAATGTGAAAAGGAGCAAGGGGTGTGAATACTTTTGCAAGCTTAAAAAAAGAGGCTAGCAACAAAGTATGAAGTAAGGGCTGCTCTACATTGGTAACAGACCAGCTGATCCCCCACAGCTCTGTGATCCTCCCTAACCTTGATGAGCACAAACATCATAGAACACGGCCGGCCCAAATGACGGCCAGAGACGCTTGATGAGGGGTTCAGTAATGCGACCATCATGTGCAACACCTTGCAAAAGGAAATGGTGCATAGTAGTACCTGTTGAGGGTCATTCTGCTGCCGCACATTTGGTGTGAACTTCCTCTGGTTTTGCAGTATCTGTTGTTGCTGTGGTGGCTGTTGCTGCTGCTGCTGCAGTAAAAGCTGACAAGCCTAAGAGGAAAAATACAAAAAACACACACAGATGGAAGCTCATAAAATAAATGTTTGACTTAATTTTTATTAAATCTAGGCAGAAGGTGGGGAAAGGCATTTCTTTTCCTTTGTTATTTCTAAAAATGCAAAATAAAAACCCAACTTTGTACTTTAGAAAATCAAAACTTAACTACTTCTGTTAGACTTTAGACATTTGGTTCTCATCTCAATCTTTCTGTCAATTAAAGGGTCGGCTGCTGATTAAACTTATGTTTCCACTATAAAAAAAAAAAAAGAAGGTGAGTCTGCAGCAGTTTTCAGGTGTGTAGCGCTGCTTCTCACCAGCTGCAACTGGATCTGAGGTGGGTAGATGCTGCTGAGCATGGCGAGATGCTGAGGGGATAGCTGTGGAGCAAAAACTCCTCCCCCAACTCCAGCTACCCCTCCCATGCCACCAACACCTCCCACACTGCCACTGGGAGGGGGCATCGGCTTCAGCATGGACCCTGGCACCTAGAGACAAGCAGGAAGACAATCTGTTACCACAAACACAAGCTTTAACCAATGACTTCAACTGTTAGAAGGCATCCAGTTTGATAGATGAATGTTGTAGCTTTTATTTTCTATTTAGACATTGTGGTTGAAAAAAAAAAAAAAAGAAAAAAAAGGTCAAAGCGTGTGAAATGACTCTTGAAAATCTAATTTTGTGTTTGTCTGCCTTTAAATGTTCAGACTGATTTAAGCAGAGCACATTTCTCCACTGTAGGCGAAAGTTTTACACTAAATTTTAAAAGTGTGTTCACACGGAATGCAAAAGCTGCAAACATTTTGCCAGTTTCTCTTTTCACACAGCAGGTGAAAGGTTCAAACATCATGGCGTCTGCTGGTTGTTGGTTTCACCTCATCATGGAGGATATGGATTTAAAAAGTGATTTGCAGTATTTATTACTTTAGAAATAAAGCTGTCAGCATTCCAAGGTTCACCGGATTCCCAGAGATGGAACCATAGACCAGGTCTGGATGAAGCTCTCTTTCAGTGGTACTTCTGTCTATCAGTGATCCAGTACGGGACCCTGCTGTCCCACATTGGGGGACAAATCACTCAGACAACAGCCTTGTCACCTCCCGACTAGATTACTGCAACTCCCTCCTCTTTGGACTTCCTCAGAAATCACTCCACAAACTACAACTGGTCCAGAACTCAGCTGCTCGAATCATAACAAGAACTCCCTCTATCCACCACATCACTCCGGTCCTCCGACAGCTCCACTGGCTCCCCATACAGTTCCGCATTCAATATAAAATTATCATGATGACTTTCAAGGCACTTCACCATCTTGCCCCCCCATATCTGTCAGACCTCCTGCATGTTCCCACCCCCTCCCGTGCTCTTAGATCCTCATCTGCTTTGCACCTGCCTGTCCCCTCCGCCCGTCTCACCACCATGGGGAGCAGAGCATTCAGCCGCTCTGCCCCCCGCCTCTGGAACTCTCTACCACCCCAACTTCGAAATACGGACTCAATTCTCCATTTTAAAATACAACTCAAAACCCATCTGTTCAAGATTGCTTATTCTCTTTAAAAATATAAATTTCACTGTCACAGCCTCTGTATTTTTAAATGTTTTTATAATTATAATTTTTATTTTTTCTGACACTTTTTGTTTTGTACGGTGACCTTGAGTGTCCAGAAAGGCGCCTTTTTAAATAAAATGTATTATTATTATTATTAACAGAGGGTTGCTTGGTGAGACTGCATTCTGGAGCTCAGACATAAGCAGCAGAAAAGCAGTGTGAGTACACTGGCAGAGAAAAAAACAGAATCAAAACCGGCTGTCAGCTGTGTCACCCTCTGGAACTAAGGAACGACAAGGGGAGCTTGGAGGATCCCTCTAGGGAATCAGGCCTCTAGAGCTGGGAGAGAAGGCAGAGAGAAGAAAGCCAATGGGGAAAAAACATCAGCGAGGAGAGGCTACACCTGGCTAGGGCTAGCTATTTTAGCTAACTGCGGAGGAACAGAGGAGCTCAGTGGCAGATTGGACAAGGGTGGGACAGTGATTATAGCTGCCCGGGAATAGGACAGCGGAAACTGAATGAGAATCACGGAGCAGTGGAGCATGAAGCAGAACATGCTCTGATCTAATGAACAACGTAAATCCAAAGTGCAGAAAAAACGAGCGATAACATCAAGCCCCTATGGTTTGATGGGTAAACAATGACAGCTCTCGCTCATTGGACTGTTGAAAAGAGCCAACAGAAAAAAAAGATGAGGTTAAACGCGGCCTACCTGAGGTGACAGGAACTGATGAGGCACTTGTGCTCGCATCCCTGGGGACTGGTTCATTGGGGGGACACTTGGTTGATGCCTTGACTGGGACATTCCTCCAGCATTGCCAAAGATACTGTGACTGCCCTGCAATCAGAAGAAATGTCAGAAAACCTACATTTCCACAGAAAATGGAATGGAACATCAATGGATGAAAGACTTTAATGAATACATTTAACATACAATACATAATACAAGTCAAAGGTAAAAAAGACAACAGGATAGAAACAAGAGGAGTGGGAATCTTACTTGTCTAAAGGGGACAGAGTGGTTGAAGAGGGTATGGGGCTTGTAGGCAGTGGGTGGTGAGTACAGAGAGTAAGGAGCCTCCTCCCCAAGGCACCCATCCTGACTGATCAAATGCAAGGTCTGTCACAGTGACAGCCATAGGAAGCCCAATTTGGGAAGCAGTGACGGGTGTAAAGGAAGGTGGAGAAAAGGGGGAGGCAGAAAAAAAGTAGGAAGAAGAGAGCAGAAATCGCAAGAGGGGACATTATCTAGACAAAGACAACAGACAGAAACTAGATTAGATCTGAAACATTACCTTGTCATAATAAGAGCCTGCATCCAATTGTGCTGGGTCTTTGGACCCAGGAGGGCGATAAATCCCTCCTCCACTCGGACCCCCTCCTCTTCCTCCTTTTCTCATGTCTCCGTTGAAATCATTCAGTCCTATGCCTCGTTTCTCAGCCTCCATTTTCTTCTCCTGAATAGAACCTGAAGGCAGGTCAATGTTTGGGCCACTGGAATCATCGTTCTGTCCAACAGAGGAGGAGGAGGAGAATAAATCGGATTATAATCACACACAAAACCAGTACACTGCCACAAAAAAAAAACAATAATACATGTCATACTACCACATATTTTACTTTAAAAACAGATACATTTTTAACTCAGTGGAATTTTAACAAAAAATAAAACAAAACAGAAAAGTGTTGCATGAAAAACCATGGAAAACTCAGGGAGAAAATGGTGAATTAAAAGCAGGGTTAAGCCTGGTTTATGCACAGAAACCAGGTCGTCTGCGTCAAAGTTAACGCAGATATCACTATCCCAGACCCCGTACAGGATGCTAGTTTGTAGCTCAGTGCGAGGGTCTGTTGGTTTGCGCCCAAAGCCAAAACACGCAGCGCCACAGCCAGTCTTTCGGGAACACTCATAGGTGAAATGTGTGTGGTCTGGCTCTGGATGAGGGGTTGTAGAAAGCGAACAAGCTCAGCAAACCGACACATGGACACGCACAATCCTAGCTAGTTTGTGATTGTCCATCTTGCGTTGTGGCATGGCATAACATAGCGGAGACCACGCTTCAAAATTGGGCACAAATCAAAAATATCTGCTTCACACCTGCAACAAGCTAACTGCGTCACACTCCTGCGGGAGTATACACAGCACTTTAGGTTCTCTAAAAATCTCCCAGAGCTCTGTTTCATCCATCATCTCAACATAGAGAGAATAAACCAACTGCAGACCCACAAGGACCAACAGGCTGGGCATGGAGAGCGATAATCACAGAAAGAACATGAGATAGATCCTGAGCCATCTCTATAGTTATGCTACTATAGGCTTAGACTTCTGGAGGACATATAGGGACCTCTATTTCATCATTCTATCTCTATTCTTCCATTCTGCAGAATCTGTTAGTTCAATCTCTAACGTCATGTTCTCTCTGCTTTTTCTCATAGTAGCTTCATCTGGTCTGTTCCTGTTTGACTGTGACACGATCCTGGAGAGAAATATCAGCTGTGCTGCGACCATCAACACCTTTCTTTATAGATGTTCGAGATCAGCATCTTTTTCCAGTGTAGTCCTGTTTCTCTGACTGTGACTGCCGGGATGTGCTCTCTTCATCCTCTGACATGGGAGTTGGCTCAGAGCTCATCTGCCTGGCTGTGTGTTTCCTGGACGGGGCCGCCTTTAATAGCTGCTTTTTGTATCTCTGCTCCTGCCTCCTTAACCCCCAGTCAACCTCAGCAGATGGCCGCTCACACTGAGCCTGGTTCTGCTGGAGGTCACTTCTTGTTAAGAGGGAGTTTTTCCTCTCCACTGTCACTACAAGCACGCTAAGTGTGAGGGATTGCATTCGAGTCAATAAGTCGATGCAATCAACTGGTTTTCCTTAGATAGAAAACTTTGAATCAATTTGATTGTATGATCTGGTGAACTGTAAAGTGCCTGAGATGACGTGTTGTGAATTAGCTCTATATAAATAAACTGAACTGAACTAAACATGCACCCAGTGATACTATGGATCGTTTAGGTCAAAGCTGTTTCAGGATCTGGAATGGTCTAGTTAACGCAGGCTTAAATTTTCATAACTGAATCTGGTAGAAAAATAAACCACAGCTGATAGGTGGTTTACAGCAGTGATTGAGACTGGGGATAAGCATACTTTAAAGAGTTTTCACTTAAAAATCGAATTTATTCCCTTTAATTTCAGTTATGTATGTCTTTGTAAAACGTCACACGAAGCCCTGACGAAGTTCATTAGAACTTAGGGTGATGAAGGTGAACTGTTGCTCTGTGCTGTATCTGCATTAAAATTTAGCCTTACCAGAATTCCCATATTGGAGAACTGCCTGTTGATGGGGCTCATCCACGAATCCCCTCCAGCCTTTAGAGGACCCTGATAAGAAAACAGAGTGGAAACACCAAGAGTTACATAATATACAGGTAAAGACTGCCAATAACCAGTTTACCAAACCACTTGTCAGAAATGAAGTGATACATTCCCTATGATATAAGGACTTGTATCTTTCTTCTGGAACACCTAAACTTTGAATTTAAAAAAATACACCCCCCCCCCCCAGCAGTTACACACCTTGCTGCTGGTCTTTTTCACTGGGTTACTTTGAGCCCAGCCTCCATTGCTTCCTTGTCCCCAAGATGAGCCACTTCCTTGGGAACCTGTGCTGTTCCACATACTGCTGCCTTCTTCTTCATCCTCCCAGCTAGAGTGGCGTGAAGCTGCCATCGAACTCTCCTTGTCCCCCCAGCCATCTTGCATAGACTTTGAAGCTTTAGCATAGGATCAAAAATCCAAGTTATAACAAATTCTAGCTTAAATTCAGCATAATAAATAGAAAGCCTACTGGTGGGCTCCTTTAACTGCTATTCAGCTGTTTTCAAATGTTTCTTAAAGATGTGTGACTTTCTAACCAGATCTGATTGAGTTTGAAGCGTTTCCCCAGGATCCCGTCTTCCCTCCGGTATCATCAGGATCGCCCCAGCCAGTGGGAGCTTCATTGGGTTTCCCCCAGGCTGCTGTACCGTTGTCTACTGAAGGACTAGCAGGAGAAGTGCTACTCCAGCCTGAAGGTTCTGCAGAAAAATACCAATGTTAACATGCCTAATCCTGGCTTTATGCTTAGCAGAAATAGATTCAAAAGACAATCTACTTTGGGACACACAGGACATTAATAAAAGAAAAAGTAAATTATAAGAAAGCAAGATGTTCAGCACCTAACAGGAAGGTTGAAGTAATTAAAGCAATGAGGATTTGTTTTGCCTTTATCCACCTCTGTCATAAAAGATGCTGGATGTGGAAACAGTGGCATTTGGGAGATATCAAAGTTATAGACTAAACTCTGATTAGAAAACAGCCTTAAAATGTGATGTTAACACACTAGTATATTAGAAATGGATCAATAGTTTGTAGATACAGATACATATATAGCAACTACGATATAATAACTCATAACTGGAAGGATAAGCATAATTTATTTTTAGCCGTTTAACAAAAACAATAACCAACATAAAAGCAAATTAACAGTTGGGTGGATACCTGTGAGCGCTGCAGCCTGCCGGCTGGGCTGCTGCTGAACAGGAGCTCCCTGCTGCTGCTGCTGCTGCTGAGCCTGACTCTGTCCATGTGGCTGCTGGCTAGCAGAGCCGCTGTTTTTATCCCACAGGTTCACCGGCTTATAGTTGTAATGGGTTGGGTCTCCCCATGCTGATGTTCCATCATCTATCTCGCTCTTCCTGCTTATAGACTGCGGGGAGGGTTCTTCCCAGCCGCTTGGTTCAGGTCCGCCGCCACCTCCGGGGGCGCAAGGAAGAGGTCCCGAGGTCCAGCCTGAGCTTTGGTTCTGTGTCTGAGCTTGAGAGGCGAGCTTCCTCCCCCCGCCCCCTTGCATAACCCCTTGGTCCAATGCTTGCTGCAGCTGTGGATTCTGATTGCGGGGCTGTGATTGTTGCTGTTGCAGTTGTGCCTGTGGGCCTGAGACGGAGCCCGACTGGCTGTTTGGCATCTGGTGCATTTTGTTTCCTCCACTCCAACCCTGATGGGGTTTAGGCCCTATGCCTCCAACCCCATCCATCCCTCCCCCTCCGCCACCCCCTCCCCCTGTGCCCCAGGTCCTCCGGGGTGCACTGCTGTCCCAGTTCCCCCAGCCACCTCCACCTGAATCTCCCCCTGAGTGCCCTCCGTTTCTCCTCTCATCGCCCCAACCTCCTCCACTGCTGGATTTTGATTCTTGCTCCAACCAGTTTTTTCCTGCCCCAACCTTCGATTTTGATCCCCACCCACTTCCCTCATCACTCCCGCCCATGTCTTTCCAACTCCCTGCTCCTTTTTCATGGTGACCATCTCCCCATCCTCCACCCGATGAGTCACCTTTCTGCCCAACGTCCCCCCATCCTCCGCCCTTTTCTGCTTGACTGTTACTTCTCCATTCTTCGTTCCCCCATTCCTTGGAATCAAGATTATCCCCGGCACCATTTCCTCCACCAACCCAACCCGTAGCTTTGGCCTGGGTTCCCGGCATTATCCCAGACGCCAGACCAGGTGCAGATGAGGTCACTGGCCCAGATTGTGAGACGCCAAGATGCCTCATGTTGGAGGATGTAGGTGGGGGGGCTCTCCCAGACAAAGATGCTCCACTACTGCTGGTGTTGCTGCTGCTGCTCTCCCAACTCTCTCCAGATGACCCAGTGGGAGGAATCAAGGAGGGACTAACACCTGGACCCTTTGAATCAGTGCTTAGGGTCCTGGGTCCACTAGAATATTGGGTAGGACCACCAAGAGCAGCCGGGTGTTTCGATGAAGCTGAAGGCGGTACAGCCTTGTTGGGTCCTTCTTGTTCCTCAACATCCCAGGATGTGTTTTGCCGGATCTGTGTCTGGCCCCAGCCCGAGTTGGACAGGACCCGAGGATCCAGATCAGACCGACTTAGCAAGTTCTGTAAGGCAGCTTCAGCGTTTGGTGCCTGTCGGCGAATACGATTACTGTTAGTCATGCTTCCGCTTCTGGAATTCCCACCGCTAGATGAAGATCCCCCTCTTCCTCTGGCTCCGTCGCCCCATTCCCCCACTTCGCCTTCTCCTTTCTGATTGTCCCAGGCTCTGTTGGCAGCAGCGGCTGTTAATGATGAAGAAGCAGTAGGGGGGTTGCCCACAGTGCTTCCACCACTGCTGCTGCTGTTACTACTGCAGTTTCCCATTTCATCAGGTGCTGGATTGGATCCACCAATGCCAGCAGAGCTGCCTCCCCAACCACTACCAGAAGCCCCTCGATCCGCTCCGACTACTGATAACCCCCACCCTCCCTGAGTTGCCCCGGAGGTTTGACCACAATTACCCCCATTTTCAGCACTGCCACAAGTAGAACTAGGGTACCCCCAACCCGATGTCCCTTTATCCCCTTCTGCTGCTCCTAACTTCCCACTCTCCCCACCTTCCCATCCGTCAGTTCTTGAGACACCCGTTTTGGAGTAAGCTGCAGAGTAAGAAGGTTGGCCTCTCCAGGAGGTGGCAACGTTAGGGTCTCCCACACCAACCCTGCCTCCTCCAACACCATGGTCCATTCCTCCCCCAATCCCTTCCCCCCCTGAAATTTTTGGTCCGGCTGATTCACTGTCCCACTTCCCTCCCCCAGCCTCTCTGTCTCTGGATTGCATTTGGTGAAGTTGGTGCTGATGGGCGCTTGACGGATTCACAGATATAGATGGGTGACCCCCCAGAACACCGACTGCCCCGCCTCCCAGCCCCATGGAAGCAGAGTTGTTGGCGGACCCTTCGGAGACCTGGTGATGGAAGGCAGTCAGAGCTCCTTCCCCTGAAGCAGCGGGGCTGTCCTGCTGCACCAGAGCAGGCCAGGCTGAAGGGTTGGCATTTGGACTGAAATTGGCACCTGGAATTCCACTGCTACCATCCACGGGGCCACTGGCATCATGGGACCCGTGCACAGCGGGGGCTTTGGAAAGTGAGGAGGGCTGCTGTAGCAGAGGCCCAGCTGCAGCTACTGCAGCACCTCCTCCTAGCTGACCCTGGGAGGCAGTTGTCCCCCATGCCGCACTGTTAGACAACTGCATACATTCATTGGGCAAAGAGAATGAGGAAGTGAGTGAGGGTTGGTTGCCAGAGGCACTGATGCTATTCACAGGCATTCCGCTGTTGCCGCCGTTTCCTCCGTCACTGCCAGCAATACTAGGCCACTCCTCCAAGTCGTTGCCATCGACAATGACTTTCTCCTTGCCCTGAGAGGAAGCCTGGCCGCCTGAGCTTGTCCCCCACATGGAATTTGCATAATTAGAAGTAGAAGCAGCAATTGATGAGGTGAGAGCCAATGAAGATGCAGAATCTGTAAAAAGAAGGTAAAAAAAAAAAAATCAGCAGGAGTCAAACAGAAACGCAAATACAACGCATGAAAAAAAACACCTTCCATTTTTCTGTCTATTTTCTTAAATTAAAGAAGGGTCACTACGTTTCCTTACTTATTGAATCTACACAATCTAGAACATACTCCAGTTCATAAAGGCCAGCTTCCTAAATGCCGAAATGTTGCAGACCTGCAGGAACGTCAGATTCCATGCAGCAGTTTAAAGCCTGAAACATCCAGAATATTGTCCCTGAAGGACATGACAGCACACTGCTGTTACCTGAGACAGCAGCCATATTTGGGTTTGGGCCATCCCCTCCTCCTCCCCCTCCTCCCAGCAGCATGGAGGACAGCGGCGGCTGACCCCTCTTCAGTAGCACTTTATGGTCCTGCTGGCAGCGAAACCGCGGTGGCACTTCTCTCGGCATGTAGCGCGATGGCTGCTGAGGTGCTTGGGTTCCGCCTCCACTACCTGTACTGCCGTTTCCAGCAGCGCCGAGGCCACCAGCGGTGGAGGAAGAACTGGTGTTGGAGGCGGGTTGTCCGTTGGCCACTGCCAGGCGCTTGGCATTGTTGCCGCCCTGAGACGGGGTGGCAGCGCCGCCAGGGTCTGAGGTCGCTGGAGATGGAGAGGCAGTGGCAGGGATGGGTCCAGGGCTGGGGGAGGCTGAGCTGCTTTGGGTGGCAGGAGACTGGGCAGCAGCCGGCTTGGTCACGTCTGTCACTAGAGGAAAAGCAATGCAGAAAGAATTCCGTAAAAGTAAAAAAAAAAAAAAAATCCACTGGACTTGGTTTCCAGGATTTGAAGATGTTTCTCTACCTCTCCAGGAAGCTTTCTCAATTCAAATGTCAATGACATTTGAATTAAAAAAGCTTTCACGGAATTACTATGACCTGGATGACTGAGAATCTTCATCAGCACAATGCAGAAAGAAAGATGAGAAAAACTGGAAGCACTGGTAGGGGATTATCTACGACTGGTAGAAACAAAACCCAATAAATGGAGTCAACCAGAGACGCCATCAAACAATTTCTGGAGCTGACTCTGGACCCAGTCGAGTGTTATCAATTCAACACCTGATGTTTTTATTTTTTTGTTTTTCAATTTGAATTATTTCCATTAATTTAAAACAATCAATAGTTTCACAAAAAATCAGGTTACTAATTGCATAAAAAGTAAAAATTAGAAAGGCCATTGAAAGTGATAAAAAGATTATTAAATTAGGGAAAGCCAAAATATAGGGCTAAAATAAGCCAATTAAGGGATTTATTTCAGCAAAGCTGAATTAAAATGCTCTTGTACCAATTAATTTTTTTTCTTCAAAAAACTACCAATAGTACCAATGGATTTGATAGAGTTCACTTTTAAAAGAATCAAAATGTAAACAACATTTCTAATAAGATTATAAATCTAAAAGGAAACCAAACCCAACCAAAAAATTTATGCTAGAGAAAGAAATTAATATTGCAAACTACCAACATGATCACAAAAAAAAAAACATGCGAACAAGATACACAAGTAGATAAGGTGACATGCAAGTATACGGACAGACATGCTGCTTACCTTTGTTTTTTTGCTCTGCAACCTATGATGGAAAGAAAACAAAATGTTTCCGAATTAATTTTTATACTTAAAAATACACCCAAAACATACAGAAAATAACTTGATGTCAGGAAACTACCTCAGCAATATTAAATGCTTTCTCGATACGTTCTCATATCAACTGAATAACTGGTATCAAACATTTTAAATCGATGCATAAATCCCAGTTTATTTTTTAAAGATGAATAAAAACTAATTATTACAGTCTCTGCCAGCAAGTTATATTTTAAGAGAACAATAAATAACAGGAAGAAAACGTGGTACCCATCCCTAACTACATTTGACCCTTTACTAGGTATATCCTATTTCCATAAATTTCAATGTAAACAGTTTCCAGTTTTTTTTGTCTGAGCTCTCAAACCACGTTACACCGGAGCCATGTCCAGTTGCATGTAATGATTAGTACAAGTCATTTATCCTATATAGCCCAAGGATAAAGATAAAGGATGACAGAAGGAACATGACTGTGTTTAATACTTGTCACTGATTTTGTACCCAAAAACTTAATTTATTTAACTTGATTTATTGTCCAACCCCAATTAAAAAAAAAAGTTAATTTTATTCAGTGATGTAACTTTTGAATAAATTTTTTGTATTTTAATGTACGCTGCATTCTGTAGTAACAGCGTTGGCAACCGATTGACACTCCGGCCGAACACAAAGGGCCGCAGAACGTCGGCTACATTAGCTCTGTAGGCCGTGCTGCTCAGTTAAGATTCAACGGCAAAGTTTAACAAAAAAAATGATCGCCCACATAAACGTGACCAAACGTCTCATTTTGAATTATCATGGCAGAAGCTCCTCTTATACCCCTTTAACGCTGTCGGAAAAAGTGGTTTAAACCCGGGACCAATCGGCTTTTAGTGGCAGAGGGAACTGCTCACTGAAGCATGTTTACGCGGCTCAAACAACTCAGCGAGCGGCTGGTGTTAAAAATGCATCGGCTCTCATCGGCATGCTGTGGATCACCAGAGCGGGTTGTCCCGCTAAACTAGGTGACACCATTGCGCGCAACGTACAGATGTCAACACACCAAGCCAGCCACGTCTGATCTAACAAGCTGGAACAACTCTGTTTACATTCGTTAAACATGAAGCAGCGCTGGTGAGAGGGATTTGGAAAGATAACAGAGCAAAACAATAAAGCATACTTACTATGCCCTGCATTCCTAACATGTTGCTCTTCGCTATTTATTTTTATGATTTCTGTCACACTGGTGACAGTATCAATGCTAAACCAGCGTGATGGTGTCACCAGACACGCAGGAGAGGAAGCACAGAAGCCTCCCAGCTTGCCAGCGAGGGGTTAGTCCCAGCTTTCTTTGCCAGGCAAGGGAGCAAAATACTTATTTTTAGCAGGTTGAAAAATCCCCGTAAACTCTGTACTTTCAATGGAAAAGAGGCTTTACTTCATCACCCCATCCAGGAAGTGATGACTCCAACTAAAAAGCTGAGCAAACTCCGAAGATTTGCAATGAGCACTGTGCTCGGTCTGAATACACCTTAAAGCTTCCTATGATGAACTTACCAAAAGTTAAGATTTCTGTGAATTGATTGGGACCTAAAGTCTGTATTTTAAGAGCTAGTTATGAGATTATAATTGTTTTACTAGTCATTATAATTGTTTTACTAGTCATTATAATGGCTTTTGAATATAGACTTTCAGGCTTAGATGTGTTTGTTTTCTTGATAATATAAACGTTAGACATGAAAAAAGAAACTGCAAGAGGCAATAAACCATGGACTGAAGAATAGGAGGATGCAGAGATAATCCTCTCTTTAAGTGCATTGAATTGTTTAGCTTGCACCTAAAATAAAAAAGTGTTTTATCTAAAAAACAATAACTTCCAAAATGTAAAGCCCATATCACACCTTGACGATTTAGACTAGCGTAGCGTCGTTGGATAAGCTATGGGTACGTTTTGTATAAGTAAAGAGCACGTAAGTCGTGATGTCTAGCTTATCCAAAACCTATGAGTAACTTCTCCTACAGACTTCATCCCCATCAAAGGGTGAGCCTAAAGGTTAGTGTGATGGATCCTCCCTGCGTTCACGCCCATAACCAAAAAAACCTCCTAGCAGACATGATGCTGAATCTGCTGTGATTGCAAACCTTTTTAGTTTTTGTTCATTCTTTTTTTTGGCTGGCAGTATCATTGCTTCATCGCATCGCTTTTACTGATGCCATATAATGCTGCTCAAGCATCGTTTCATGGGCATCACGCTGTTGTGCATTAAGCATAATGCTACGTTCACACTGGACGCAGCAAAAGCAGCAAAATCGCGTCTGCTGCTTCATTTTTGCTGCTTGTTCCAGTTAGTTCTGACGCGCGGCTGAAGCAGCTTTGCTGCTCTGGCTGCGCGGTGCAAAAGTGTGTCTGACGCGCGTTGGGCGGAGCTTCACTATCCTTTCTCTGCCTTGCAGCTATATTTGCTGTGATCAGTGGGAATAAAGTAGTTTTAATATGATTTTAAGTGAGAAAATACACCTTAAAAAACGTAATCAGTGCAGTCAGTTCATTCAGATTATTCTCCTGCCTTGCAATATTTTTTCTGTCGGAGCCGCTCAGACCCCCACATACCAGCGGTGCGCCGAGAAACACCTACCACGGCAGCTGGTAGGTGTTTTTCATCTAAATAATCCAAACTGCAGGCAGCAGGATAATAAAAGCCAACATATTCTGCCGGCAGATTTCAGCATTTTAAGTTAATTTTGGCGTCAATAAACTGTTTAAGAGGAGTGATCACAGCGCTCTGATCATCAGCGCTGTGTCTCTCTCCCTGCCAGCTCCCAGATCAGCTTCTCTGATTGGTTGACGCGGCGCGTCGAGCAGCAAAAATTAAATTTTTCCATCTCGAGCAGCAGCGCTTTTGCGGCGCGTCAGATGCTTAAACGCGCCCGACGCGATGCTTCAGCTGCTCAGACGCGCTGCACCTGCTGCTCAAAACGCACCGCGGGACCTTTTGCTGCGCCTTGACGCGCGTCAACCATTGACTTTGCATGTAAACTCGCTGCTTCTGTCGCGCCAGCTGCGTCCGGTGTGAACGCAGCATAAGTTAGGCTTTTGTTGGAAGTTTTGGACTCGTAATGAATATGCCCAAAATTGAAAAATGACAAAGAAAGTTCAGGGTATGGCAGCGTTTTAGGAGATTCTAGGATGTCGGGCATACGCTGTCTACATCAGCAAGGTGACAGGGCCCTAAGTTTTATTGACTTGGCAAAATAAAGTTAAGAAGTTTGTAACGGCATCTGTTGTTGGCTTTCTTGGCACTTTTTCTGAGCCTTCTATATTGTTTGTGTCAATATCAGAATCATATCGTTCAACTGAAATTGAGACATACATGATAATATAATACATTTTGGCTGTATTGTTGAGTCCTACTTTGGATATGTGGATTACTTAGGCTCTTACCAACTTCTAGTAAAACTTACCTTCTGAGAGGCTTCCCTTTTCCGTTTTTCTTCTTTTTTCCTTTTCTTGTCTTCCATGAACTGCTGCTCCTGACCAGACTCTCGTTTCTGTAAAATAATGAAAACACAGGGAGCCATTTTAAATGTTCATCAGTTAAAACAGGGGTGGTTCTATGAGGAATACAGGAGTGTTGAGCTCCCCTAACAACGCTTGCTTCTGTTAGTTGTTAGTCACAGTTAAATTACAACTTTCTTGATTTTATAATAAAACAAAAAACAAAAGACCCAATAAGGCATAAAAAAAAATAAAAGTGTCACTCATCATGGCCTTATGTGATTTAAAAAGTGCATTTAGAGGCCTATATGCATCATTTCAGTAAAGAACCAGCCAAAAGAGACGGTTCTACTAATTTGCCCCCTTATATATTATCTTTTTATTCGGGCAGGGCAATATGCTCTTGAAATCTTATGATATTGGCTGATATTATAGTGAAATTTATAAAAATTGCAAACAAAACAAATAAAACATTACTTCTATGTATCAGTTTACTGTGACTGCCTACTACAGCAATCATAGCCCCACAATGACAAATCCTGAGGAATATAAACATTTGAAATTTTGCCTCTTTGGGACAGCAGTTACATAAAGAATTATATTTTATATCGCTAAACATCTCGTAACTTAATTTAATCATATTCTTAAAATTTGGAAGAAAAAAATGAAAGAAAAAGAGGAACAATAGTATAATAAGTATAAGAAGTCTGACATTTCACCAAGTCTCTGGAGTTTTAAAATCATCATTGATTCTAATTAATGATTTAGATGATAAATGAAAAATTCTTATGACTAGAAACTGATCATGATAAATGATACAATAAATGCTCACCCCTACTCTTTAGTCTGCTTTGATATTCCATCAACAGCAAAACAATCATTCTAGTCCCTGTTCACATTAAAAAAATTATTATTAACGATTATTAATCTTGTTGCCAAGAGAAAGACGTTACTTGGATATAACAAAACCGAATATCTTCAGAACAGCTCCAAATGACACAAAACTCATATGGGTGAGTAGAACATGATGTAATAACGTAAAATCAAGGTGCCAATGTAAAAAAAGCGGTGTCCCCCTTTAATACTGGCAATAATTCACTACATTTGCTGTAAAAAACTGTAATTATAAAAGACCTTAGGAATGAATAGATTTGAGTATAACAAGTATTTTAATAGGGCTGGGTAAAAAAAAAAATTTGATTTAATCGATTTTGAATCGTTTCTTTTACATTTGTCTAAAATCGATGTCTAGGGAATGAGATTGATTAGTTTTATAGTGATGCGCGTGACGTTCACATTCAAATGAGCAGGAAAGATGCACTCAAGATTACTTCAATCCAGACAGCTGCAAACATAGCCAATCGGTTGACTGAAGACACTAACAAATGGGGGCTGACCAGCAACCACCCTGTAGTTGTTACAGACAACGCTGCAAATATGGTTTGCGCAGTGAAGATAATGCAGCTCATGCATGTCTGCTGTGTCCCCGCTGTGTCACATCTGCTTACTTGTGAGGCTTCACTTTTTCACTTTTCACAAACAAGTTTGCACTTACAAGACAGTTTTGTTCACATCTCAAGTTTAAACTGTCTGATTTACAAGTTTGCACTTTGTGTTTAATGTGACAGGACAAAAATAAAATGAGTATTTTGAAACGCAGTTGAACCATTTTCATTATTGTAAAAACAGATTGAATCGAAATGAATTGATTTAGAACTGCATTACTGCAAATCGAATTGATTCAGGACTTAGGCGAAAATACCTAGCCATATATTTGAATGAGAAAAGCCATTCGATTACTTTTAAAAAATATAGGGAGATAGACATTTTTATTTAACAGTACATTTCTTAAGTAATGAATGAGGTGTAAAGGAATGCAAATAGAAAGGCAGCTAAAGTGTCAATATATGGTATTGATGAAAAATTAGAAGCTATAACTAATGTTAGAGAGCTATAGAAGATCAATGTCTAACACAGGAGCTCAGTGCACTGCTGAGCTGGGGTTGTGCCAACCTGTTAGTTTCGTTTTTGGTTTTCCAACAGGCAGGATTCCTGAGCTTTCTGAGCTTAGGGCACTTCTGACCTCAGGCCTCGAGGTCCACAAAGTAAAAACTGGCTTCGATTATATTTCCATCAATCATATGATCCCCAATAATCCCCCCTCCCTCCCCAGATGACAGGTGGAGCTAAACCCAATCAGCATATGCTGTTATAGGTGCTGTTAAGATTTTTTTTAATATCGTTAAAGCTAGCTAACGCCATAGTATAAGGATACGTAAAGCAAACAAAATTAAATCCCTTAAACAGAAAACCACATATATGGTGATTAACTGTAAAACGTGCACTCTAATAAAGCATTCATGCTAACACCAAGAATGGATGTAATTCTTCGTTAAAATGAAGGGACGCTAAAGCGCTCTGTAACCTTTTAATCAGGACAAATGTCACTCAACTTTAAGTACGGTTAAGTAGAACTCAACGATCAGAACCTGCAAGCAGACGGAAGGCCGAAAACCGAGCTCTGCAATAGCACCGCTACACCTAAGCTAGGCTAACGTAAGCAAATGACAGCAGCTACGAGTAGCAGCCGAATGCGCTAAAGAGGCATCAAGCGTCGCACTTCACTGACAGTTGCCGCGTTTTGCATGCGAACATTTAATGACACAACCCACCATTAAAGAACAATCCAAGCTACTCACCTCAGGAATCACATAAGAAGATATGCTAGCTTGCTAGCTAGCTTAGCTAAAGTGCTTTAGTGCGATCTTTCTGTTTTTGAGGCATTCGTCGAGGCAACAAGGACCAGGACGCCTGAGCGGAGAGCCGAGTAAGTGGCTAGTGATGAAAAAGACACGCGAAATAATACGCCACTGGTTTGCAAATAAGTACTAATGTTCCGAGTGTAAACCCTAATGTGCGGAAGAGTTTAAATTTCAAAGCGCTGTGGAGTCGGTCGGTTGACGGGCGGCCATTTTGCTGCTCAGCATGCAGCGTCTCCAATGGGCAGCCCGAAGCAGCTGCGGGGATGCGCTCTGACTGGCTGGCTCCCATCAGGAGGGCTGAATAAAACACGCTTTCTGACCTTCATAAACTTCACACTAACTTTATATCAGCTCATCAGGGTTTGAACGGAATACAAATAAAGCGAATCTGCAGCAAAGATATAAGTAACTTCTTTCATTGACAGAATGGGTCCGAGAAAAGGAGTGACGAGAAAAAGGAGAAGTGAGGATGCAGCTTTGGTGGAGGAACCAGAAGCAGCAAAGACTGAGGAGAGAGGAGGCATCAGAGGGAGCAACAAATACATAGGAGCTCATGTTGGGATTCAAGGTAAGAGTTATGGAATCTCCCAAGGCGCTTCTCCTTAACCTGTTGACAACTTTTTAATTTGCGTGGTTCAGGGGTCAGATCTGGAAAAGGGCCCCATATAAAACCCTCTGAGGAATATTCATAAAAATCAGCTGCAACTCGCTTTGCGGTGACATTTTCATCCGGAAATGTCAAACGTTACTAGAGACCGTTACAGGGAGATGCCACACTCCATGGAAGGGGATTATTGAAAAAACAACAACAGCAAAAATTCAACCGAATATAGTGAAAAATACTGTTTTCTGACTTTAAATCTGAGAATTAAAAGTCGCATTATTTAAGAATTTACTGCCCAAGTATATGATTATTACTTTGATAAAGTAGGACTATTGCAAGCAATCATTCTATGAGAATAATCCTTAGATTAAAGTCTGCATTTTGAGCCTTTTTGGGTCGTTTTTTTTTTTCTAACCCTGACTTAGCCCTAACCCGTTTTGTCAGGTTGATAACTTAAGTTGGTGCCAATTCACAACACATGTCATCTCAGGGCACTTTACAATTCAACCAGATCATACAGTCAGATTGATTCAAAGTTTTCTATCTTAGGAAAACCAGTTGATTGCATTGAAGGCAATCCCTCACACTAAGCATTCTTGTAGCAACAGTGGAGAGGAAAAACTCCCTTTAACAGGAAGAAACCTCCAGCAGAAACAGGCTCAGTGTGAGCGGCCATCTGCTGAGGCCGACTGGGGTTCAACAACAAAAATTCCACCGAATATATAGTGAAAAAGAAAAGTTTTCTGACTTTAAATCTGAGAATTAAAAGTCGCATTACTTAAGAATTTACTGCCAAAGTGCATGATTATCACTTTAATAAAGTAGGACTATTGCAAGTAATCATTCTATGAGAATAATCCTTAGATTAAAGGCTTTTTGAGACTAAGTCAGAAATCAATAGCCTTTTTTGGGTCGTTTTGTAGTCTTTTTTTTTCTAACCCTGACCTAGCCCTAACCCAACAGGGTTGAACAGGAGCACTTGAATCATAAAAGATTAAGATAATATTAATAATTAATATTAATTATATTAGATAATGATATAAGATATTAGTTTATTATATTATAAATATAAAGTAAAGGAGATACATTTATTGTTAGTATACTGTCATTTTGTTCCACAATTCATACCAGTAGGTGGCGATAATGCACTTTTAAATTATTTGCCAACTACCATCAAACCTCACTTAAAGGAATAGTACACCCAAAACATGATTAGCCTTCATTTTCTACTCACCCCCATGCTGAACAACACTCTGGAGTACTTTTTTGATATCTCAAATGCATCTGGAGATCTGGGAGGCTTCTTGCTGTCTGCTGACATTCAAATAATGGAGGTGCCCAGCGCCCGAGGCAGAAAGGTCCATAAAAGTCCACAAAAAACGTTTCAATATTCCTCCATACTGCTCGTCCAATGTATTCCAAGTTTCCTGAGTGGGTAGCATCCAGAATTTACTCGAAACGAAGTCATTTAGAATGTTTTTAGAGCATAAACAGTAGTGTATAGGATTTCCTGAAAGCGCGCACATGCGCAATCACGACGCTACGGAAGGCCCATTATAAGCCTCCATTATTTGAATGTCAGCAGACAGCAAGAAGCATCCCAGATCTCCAGATGCATTTGAGATATCAAAAAAGTACTCCAGGGTGTTGTTCAGCATGGGGGTGAGTAGAAAATGAAGGCTAATCATGTTTTGGGTGTACTATTCCTTTAAGAAGAACAGTTCCCCTTTAATTCCGTAAAAGTTCAACAACAACAAAAATCCACTGGACTTGGTTTCCAAGATCTTGGAAACCAAGTCCAGTGGATATTTTTTTTGAACTTTTACGGAATGACTATGACCAGGGTGACTGAGAATCTTCATCAGCATTTTCCCCTTTAAACCAGGGGGTGGCAGCAGTGACTATTGATAGCTTCAACACCAGACTGAAAAACTCTGGAAGTATTTTGTATAAAATACTAAAACAAGAAAGGTGAGCCACGCCTTGCTCAAAGTCTGGATCTGCTGATCAAAGAAGAAAGCAGAGCAAATGAAGAAGGTGGGAGAAGAACAGACACCAGAGGCTGCAGACACACGCAGTGCCTTACTCATAAACATTAAAGGATTTTAAGGATATTTTTACCAGAGTTGGGCCTCATGTTAAGGAACAGTTCATAAAAACTGGTAACGATCCAGATTCTGTGTGAGTTTTAGCTACAAATGTAAGTCACCATATTGAGGGGAAATGTGCTCTTTGGGGAATCTCCGTGCTTTTCTAGTTTAAATTTCTTCATGGTCATTTCATGGTTTAGGTTAAGTTGCTTTTAACATCTGATTAGGCGACTTAACTGTTTATATTTTTTTAAGTTATCACATTGTGATCTCTGCTTTATTGGCTTTCTGTTGACTCCAGGTGGGATCTGGAAAGCGGTGGAATCCAGCGTGGAGATGGGGGGCAAAGGTTTTGCTCTGTTTCTCGGCTCTCAGCGGTCATGGAAGAGGCCTGCTTTGGACCAGAAAGCTGCAGAAAAGTTTCAGGAGCAGTGTTCCCTGCATGGTTTTGACCCAGTTCACATCCTGCCTCATGGCTCCTACCTGATGAACTGTGGCTCTCCCAAAGATGGTTTGTTAGGACATTTCATTTATGTAGGAGCTTTTTTTTTAACCTGCATGCAAGTTGTATTTTATTGAAGAAATTGGTCTGTTTTTTTGACTTAACAAGATAATGCTGCTGCAATGGATGTTACTGTTGGTTTTGCAGATTTGTAAGCAAGAGACGCCTTTCCTTGGAGAAGCTTCAACATGTCCAGTTTGTTGATTTTAATTGTTTAATTCGCACTGAGAAATTCTCTTGTCTCAGAAGATGCGACTTGGCGAAGCAACCTGTTAAAATGGCACAGTTACCTCCCTTCCCCTTTTCTCAAAGTTTATCTTGTTAATTCAGAAAAAAAGACCAGTTTCTTTATTTTTTTTTAAAAGATGAATTCAATACGTACCCCTCCTTTAGTTATCAAATTGATTTCTCTTCAAGTTTTCTATCTGTTAGATCATGCTTTTTTTTTTGGTTGAACCAATCTGTTAAAGATGTGTTTGAAAAGAGCCAGGCGCTGCTGGTGGATGAGCTCAGCCGATGCAGCCTCCTGGGCCTCAGCCTCTATAACTTCCACCCCGGCTCCTCTCTTGGCACCATCACTACTGAGCAATGTGTGAACAAGATAGCAGGAGCTATTAATCATGCTCACCAGCAGACGCCTGCTGTGGTCACAGGTACAGAATAAGACATCAAACCCGAACACGCAGGTTGTTCTAAAAGAGACCGTTTGTGAATTTGCATCCATCTCGGAATCTCCAGATTTTTCAAATGTTTTAGTTTGTGTTATTAATTCTAATATTAGTAACAAACTGTGCTAAAGGCAATAAAATGCCAAATCTGTATGCACTATGTTGATTAATTCTGTAAACTCACCTTTTTAATTAAAACACTGCTCTGGTTCTTTATGTAAGTGATGGATGAAAATGGCAGCTTCATTATGGCTTCTTTAAATGGGAAAAAATATGCTGTAATCTAAAATATAGCAGTTTTGCTTTTAAATATTGAGTCAAACACAACAGTTTCTTTTCATTTTGAAATCCTCTTAAAGAAAATCTGGTATGCTTTTATTTTTTCAGGTGTACAAAATAACTGAAGTCCGTCTTATAAAGAAAGTGGGACTGTCTTAGTCAAGTTGTTGATGAATAGATGAACTTTTGTTTTATTTTTTTTCCCCAATCAGTTTTCACTTTTAAATGAGATGTGGATAAGATAGGTGATATGAAATAGAACATTTCATCGTCAGGGCGGATTCCATGAGGTGTTCAGAGCTTGCTCTTTTAACTAAATACATTTTATTGTTTAGCCAGGCATCCCCAAAGTCGGTCCTCGAGGGCTGCTGCCCTGCAGGTTTTAGAGATTTCTCTTCTTTAGTACAGCTGACTCTGATAATTGCAGTTCAGCAAAAGTCTCTTTATCAACTATCAATGTAAATCAGCTGTGCTGGAGCAGGAAAACCTCTAAAACCTGCAGGACAGCGGCCCTCGAGGACCAACTTTGAGGATGCCCGGTTTAGTAAAAAAAAAAAAAAAAAAAAAAAAAAAAAGCTAGTAGTTACAGGTCAGGAGGAGAAATTGAATTGGTTCATTTCTGCCAAAGCTTCATAATATCTCTTAATCAATGCAGGTTTTATTCACCGTTTTTTTTTTTTCCAAACCTACATTATGGCTGGAAATCGCCTCCAGTTTATGGATGTTTTGGGTTTTTCTTTATGGGATTTCAAAGTCCTATTGGGCTTTGAAAGGCAAAATGATAACAAAAAGTGCTTTGTTGTTATTTTTTTGTTTTCCTATATGAGACCAATAAGCCCCTTATGTCAGTGGATGTGCAGCTGTTACCTGTAGACGACACTGCCAGTACTTCATTTTTATGTAGACTTCTTAAAAAGTTACTTATAGATTTTACCTCTTTAAGTAAGTTTTGCAGATTTGAGACAAATTCATAATTTGGTTATCTTCAAAACAATTTTTATTTATATATTTTTTTATGGGGTCAGTTTTGGAGAACATGAGCGGCCAAGGCAGCACCGTTGGCGGGAAGTTCTCAGAGCTTAAGAGCATCACAGACAAAGTGAGAGACCAGACGAGGGTGGGAGTGTGTCTGGATACCTGTCACGCCTTCGCAGCAGGTAAAAGTCACCTCAACCTTTTTTTATTTTTTTTATTTAAACTGAGTAAAGTTGAGTTGTGTACATTTAATTTGATATTGTGTGAGTTTCTGCTTGTTTATCTGCTCTTTCTTTCTTTGGGAGGTTATGACCTTGCTGCAGAGGGAGGAGTAACCGCCATGCTTGATCTGTTTGATCAGGAAGTCGGTCTTCGCTATCTGAAGGCTGTTCATCTTAACGACTCTAAAGGTGCAGGCAGGACCTACTAGATATTCTGTCTAGAAATGTTGGTGTTTTGCCATTCTTTACGCTCCTTTCTTGTTTATAATCACAGGTAAGCTCGGCTGTAACCTGGATCGACATGAAGATATCGGCAAAGGCAACATCGGACTCTCTGCGTTCAGGGACATCGTCAATGAACCGAGACTGGACAATATTCCACTGATACTGGAGACGCCCGGACGGTGGGATTTTTTTTAAAGAAAACAATTTAGAAAATCTAAAAAAAATGTTAGGGTGTTTGATGACATTTTAGGGATGCAACCACATGTGAACTGCTAATTCAATTTATGTCTTGTTTCGCTGCAGGCCTGGATTCGAATATGCTGAGCAAATCAAGCTACTCTATTCCTTGTGTGAGGACAAAAGCAAGCATGGCCAAAACTAAAGCTTTCACTGAATGTTACGCACAAAGAGGATTATTACCACACTGTTTTAAAGAGTTTATTTTTTATGTTTTTCAATAAAATGAATAAATGTTGCACTTGGAGTATTTTATTTTCTCAATGACCACAAGGGGGCAGCAGACTCAAGCCTGTTCAGGTTTTCCTACCAGTCAGAAAAGAAATAAGATAAACATGAAATAAACAGTCATGTTTTTTTATGGTGTTTTTAAGGCATAATGTAGTCAAAAGTTCATGTTAAAAGCATCTTAAGTTTATCCTTAATGTAAATAAAATTCTGTCATTTCATTTTAATTGGAAAGAATGCTTTAAAAGACATGCTATTAAGTAAGGGAATCTTTTATTAGTTGGGTCCATGATGCTGGATGTGATGCTGTTCCATCTGCCCTGTTTTTAAGAACATGTTTGGTCTAAATTAACCTCATATTTGAGATGAACTAAAAGTGAACTCTCATTCTGTGCACAGTGGGAATACCCTGGATCATAAATACAAATTTCCCGTGTAACATGTTGGTACAGCTGAAGGAACTGATTCTTTTCCATTCCTTTTAACACACTGAAGTTCATGAAAATTGGCTGAACACTTACCCAAGGAGGTGTGGAAATATTTGCCTAATTGTTGCTTTACAAACGAGCTACGGTGTGTTCTGGGATAAATGGATAAACAGAGTTGCACATAATTGTTGGGTGGAGAAGAATGATTAACATTTTGTGACAAAAGGCAGATTTCTAAATCGTATTGCTGCAGCTGCTGAGGAAGAGCCTCCCCACAGCATGATGCATCCACCACCATGAGGATGCTATATTAAGGTTATGTTCAGGGTGAGTTGCATCAAGCATAGCCTTTTTATTGGGTATTTACGTCAGAGAATTGAATCTATGGTTTGCACGATGGTTTCATTCTCTCATTCACTGACACCAGTGCTGCAACTTTTTTTCGTTACCTGATCTAACCACCTTGTGTTAATCCACTACTGCACCCAACACAAGCTGGGACAGATGGAGCCCTTTTCCATGCTCCGGTCCAGACGCTGTCTTTCAAAGACAGGAAGCTGAGGTGCCTGGCTGAAAGAATGTCTCCGTCTCAGGTCCCACCCACAGGAAATGCCTGTCCAGCCTGTGTGAGTCTATAGCCATGAAAAGACGTGTTTCTGTTGGTGGAGTGCTGCCTTTAGCAGAGGAAGAACTGGAGGGAGTATGCATGCGTTTTGGGTCAGATAAGAGATGCCTGATGGGTTTTAGGAGTTGTGGGGTTACAACCAGGTGAAGTCGGAGACTAAATAGTGAACACATGATCGTAAAACCCAGGGAAACCTGGATGGAACCATAAAATGTCTTTCCATTATCTAATCGTCTTGAGATGTGTTTTATTACAAGATTCTACTGTATTGTTTGCACTGGTTTCATGACTCACTGCTTTGTGCTTCAAATATTTTCCACTGTGGCCTTAAACCACCGGTCTAATTATAAAACTTTTAAAGACTGGCAGATAATGTAGTCTCTCTCTCTTTCTTCCTTTGTTTCTCTCCAAAGTTTGTACTGTAGAGAGAAACAAACTCTTGAGCTCTTTGTGTCTAAACCAAGTTTCCATCGGGCCGATGGCTGCAGGGGAATCTGTCAACAAGCTGCTGTATAGTGAAGATGGAAAACCGTTTCAGGAACATGAAGAGTTTGCATCCTGACCTTTGTGATACAAAGAGAAAACCTCAGCAGGGTGCAGACACCACAATGTTCTTAGCTGCCTTTGACCATGTCGCTCTGCAGAGCAATACTACATAAATCAGCAAGTATCTCTTTTGCTTTTATCCATTTTCTTACATATTTAAATGTATATAATATGTTTATAATTACAAGCTGTGAAAAAAAATCCTTTGATCTAAATCTAAAGCTTTTGGTTAGAGTGGAGGACAATCTGGCCTTTAGGATTTTAGGATAATTTCCCACTTGAACTTTAAACCTGCTGAGACAGAAAATACCCAGTGATAGTTTATCATTGTGTAGAAATAATTCTTAGCAAGTTTAGCTCCATGTCAGGCACTTGAGCAAAGTAACCTGGGCTTTTGGAGGTGAAACAGGCCCACAGCATCACAGATCCTCCACCGCACTTCACAGTTTGGACGAGATGCTCGCCTAAAAAAATAGTGGTTGCTTAGTTACCGATACATCCAGGGTGTTTGCTGGTAAAGAAAAAAAAAAAAATATCCCATTAAAGCCCACAGTTCTAATTATTTACATTTTCATTTTTTGATTGTGATGTTAGGGAAGATAAGGGCTTTTTCTCTGCCCTTAAAGAACTTGGGGTATGTAGATAGCACTTAATGTTTGTTATGCTCATTTAATGTGACTATATACTGTGATCTGGCCTTTTTCACTCTTAATAACTGAAACAATCAATTGACTAATGAAAAAGACATGAATCAATCCATGATTTTACCAGGAGAAAAAAAAAACCTTAAAAACAAAAGTAGACTTCTATGAAGTCAAGTGCAGAAAAAGTAGAAAGAAAAGAGATGGGGTTGTGTTCAAGCCTTGAAAATCAAACTAAACCAAACCACCTCACAGTCTGAATGATCCATCTGCCAGCACACCCCAACATGACCAGGCACAAAATCTTCAGACTGCCTGTACGCTCTTGCTCATATAAGCCTTAGAAATCTCCAACAAACACGAGTCGTCTTGTTCAGTAGATATAGGAGCTTCAGGGCAGGGTGGAGACCTCTCTGCTTTTTCAGCCAGTCCTTCATATCTGCATCTTAGCAGCAGCAAATACATCAACAGCACACTTTACTGTCTGGCATTCCTGTTACCTCTGAGAAAGCCAGGCAGTGAGGACGTTCAGGAATAGTTTATTATAGCTCTGCGTGAAGCCATAACTAGTGGACAGCTGTTTTAGAGCCAGTAGATGAGACAAGAAACAGAAGAGGTGGAAAAAAGGGAAGGTCACAGACAAACCTGTGCTCTAAAAATCATTAACCGACCTGCTTCATACAGAATGTATTCTGGTTGTTCTTTTCATTCCTTCTTTTAGACCCTTTCCAATCCCCCTTGAGGTCCTTTGCTTCCTGCTGGCCCAGGAAGAGGAAAGCTACCCAGCGGTGGCTACACAGGAGAGATGCATAAATAAGAACCACAATGCTCCAAAATATACAGGAGGAAAACCGGTGGGATTAACAGAGAAACATGAAGAGTATTTGTAAAGCAGAATTTGTCTCCGCTTAGATCTTGATCCCCACTTTGACTTCTTTGTCATGAATTTAATGATCTACATCTGCTGTCAACTCTGCCTCCTTTTAATTCGTCCCTTCCTCTAACAGACCCAAGAGGATCCGATTCTTATTTGCTGCTCTGAGAAGTTGAAACAACAAACTTAACTAAAACATACAAGTTTGATGGAATATTTATCAATTTTCAGTTAGTTTCTTTTGATAGGAAACCTGATTTCAATGTTTCTTTTTATAAAACATGGACTCTTGGAGACGCCTGCTCCTCCACACAGAGAGGAACCAGCACTGAAGGATCAGGATCCCTTATCTGTCCCAGCAGGATAGATGTGATGGACTTGGACCAAAAACAGACCTCAAAAAGCCTTGCTCTCCTTCTGCATTAAAAGAGTGCCAAACATAGTTTTCTTCATGTCTTTATACACTGTATTGCAAAAAATATTCACTTACTGCCACAAATCCATGGATCAAGGTCCTGCAGTCGCTTCCGTACCTACATATGGATCAAATCAAGCACTTAGTCTTGCAAACTGCTCCTACAAACACGGATCCTACCTGTGCAACAAATCCAGCTGTGATTCTGAAAGCTAAATATTCGGCAGTGAAAGTGAGCAGGAAAAATAAAAAGCCAGCCGATGTGATGTATTTTAGAGAATAAGTGTTTGTTTTCCTGTTTCTTCTTGGTGTAAAACAAGGGTGCGGTAAATGGATGCAGTGGGAAGGTTTCAGGAACAAACCTAAAATCCATATCAGATGGAACTGGAGAATGGATGATAATGTATAAATAAGGAGAGCTAAAGTAAAGGACTGTTCTAGAAAAGCACCATGTTCAAACATGTAAAGCGTCTTCAGCACATGAGAGGGAAGTCTGTGCATACAAAGGGGGTCTTCCAGGTCAATCATCCACATGGAGAGACAGGGGGTCAGACATAGATGATTGTCACTGCTCGGAGTCGCTCATCTACTCATATTTGTTTTCTCCTGACCTTTCTTTGAGCGCAGCCTTGGAGCTCAGCAGCCAGTGGAATTAGTTAAGTAAACAAACAGTACAGTACATAGGAGTCTTTGTCATCACACCTTCAGATGGATGAGCCTGAAAGAAAGAGGTTTTACTCAGATGCCACATACCATCAGAAATGTAAATAAGCCATTTTCCTATGGATTTTTCCTTCCTTTGCTCAGTTGGACTGCTTCTGTGGACTCATACATTATCCAGCCTTACTGTTTGGCTTTGTTGGATATCCTGCAAATGGCGATGATCCTGAAATCAGAGACTTAGGGTTGCACTCCCACTCTGCCTGAATAAAACTGCTTGAAAAGACCAGCAGACTATTACTGAAGCTTCTTCCCCTAGTTTTAAAAGGTTACATTGGGCATCTGTTCATCAAAAAACAATCTGTTCAGTTTCATACTAAAGAGCATATATTTCTCCATCTGAAAATAACAAAATAAACTTTAATTAAGCTCCCCACAGCATCTTATCCTCCTGCTCTATAGCTGGTTGTATGTTTGAGTGGCTTTTAAAGGCTGGATTAAACAGGCTTGATGCAGAGATAAGGTCCTGCCTGCAGATTTTAGATGTTTCCCTGCTTTAGCACAGCTGTTTTCCATTGATAGCTGATTAACAGGCTGCTGTTGAACTGAATTAATCAGAATCAGCTGAGCTGAATCTGAGTAACATTGAAAACCTGTAGGACAGCGACCCTCGCGGACCGACTTTGGACATACATGGTGCACACCAACCAGGCAAATTTACAAGCACCGAACAGGTACACAAACTGGTAGAATCCCCCAGTTCAGCAGCTCACACTGATCTCAACAGGCAGCTTTTTATTACCTACGACACCCTCAAATTAACAGACCTACCTAGGAACTCAAACAAATAACCCAGACGACTAAAATAGATTAAAAACTGCCTCAATATTATGTTGAATATAACAAACCTTTAGAAATATTTAATGTGAACTATTACATGTAGATTTACAGCATCCCTCGTTTATAATATCTAACTCTGAGTGAAGAGAAAAACCTTTAATGTAGCTGCATAGAGTGAATAAGTCAAACATACAGTAATAACTAAAAGGAAGCGAGTTAATCATTACACCAAAAATAACTTTTCAATTACTTAGATATTTCATTTAAACTGTTCTTAATGTAGTGTCACAATTGAGGTGAAAGGCCTTTTTATGATAGACTATAACGCCTTGTGAGCATCTCTGTCGTTTCTTCCTCATTTCACTGCCAGTCTTCACTCTTTTTTGTTATTTAACTCAGACCCACTTCTCAGACGTACAGGCAGACGTACATTTGGAAACATTTCTACCCGGTTAAACCAACAAAACCCTCAAAAAACACCAAAATCTGCAGCCTAAAGGAATATGTGACCCAAGGATTAGATCAAGAAGGTAACAGGTCCAGGAGGGAGATCCAGACGTCCCTCTCCTTTGTGATGCAGCTCATTCTGTGGGAAAGCAAGGTGTTAACAGGCCTGATTGGACAAAAGGTGCCTTAGGAAGTTCTGGGTCGGCCTCAGGGTCTCCTCCAATTGATAAACATCTAGAACGAGGAGTTCTGAAAGAGTACTAAAAAATTGTAATTGAGTAAAAGTATCTTTACTTTGCCTAAATTCTACTCAGAGTAAAAGTAAAATTACCCATCTCAAAATGTACCCAAATAAAAGTAAAAAATTACTTCATTTAAATGTAATTTGAGTAAAAGTTACTTAGTTACTTTGAGTTATTTAATGCAAAAAAGGATGAGTCATAAATCGAATTGAGCACAAGGTGTTTTAATCAATTTCAAGGTATATTTCAGTGGACATCCACACTTACAAAAGATCAGCTGGGCTAAAGAACATACTTCCTCACAGCACAAAGACAGTCACAACCTGTACCATAAAGTGCAAACAATTTTCAATCTTACTGTCCAACACACAACACCATAATAGGAATAAAAAAATGTAAACTACATTTAAAAGTTTTCAAAATGCACACAAAATTAAATACCCAAAAGATACCAGAAATCAAACTAAAACGCAACAGGAACCCACTGTTATTAAAAAGCTCCTCTTTTAATGATTTTACCTGACACTTGTTTTACTTTAATAGTGATTTTTAACTGACACTTGTTTTTACATCAATTGCTTATATGTTTGAATTGTGTAATTAAAGTGCTGTTAAAAGTCAAAAGTCTTCTTCTATTTTTTAATGGCGATGAAGTGTCGGTTCCGTAACACAGGGGTTTAAATTTCTGTCAGCATTTAATTTTTTCACCATCAGTATTTTTTATTTAATTTTTTTACTCAGTAACGTGAGGAGGTTTTAAATGTAGCGAAGTAAAACTACTTAGGTTCAAATTTACTCAAGTAAAACTAAAAATTACATATTTCAAAAACTACTCCGAAGATTACAAATTACTCATAAAAAGTACTCAATTACAGTAACGTGAGTAAATGTAATTCGTTACTTTCCACCCCTGGAATCTAGCATCTCTGTTTAACCTCATTTCAGCCACTTAAGGACTGAAATGAGGAAGGTTGGGGGAATCTTTAAGTGCATAGAAAAACAGCACGAGAACATTAATTAAGGAGGTACTTATTTGTTGAAATGTTGTTTTTGATACCAATTCTCTAGTATAGATCAACACTATGGTAACTCAGGTGTTATTGAATGTTCTCCTCAGGTCTATTGAGTACAGAGTAGTGGATTATGGGGAGTATGCATATCTAAAAGGGTTTCAGAGGCAGCTACAATAACACAACATAAATGCCCCCTTTATTCTAAAAAGATGATGCTTTCCAGCATAAGCTCCTGTCTGCAGTGTCCAACTTCAGACCATTAATGTCTTTGCCTGTCTCACTGGGCTTTCCTGTTTGAGCTTTGCAGCAACATAAAGTATTTTCTTAAAATAGCCCATTGTCCCGTCTCTACATGCTTCCTGCCAGGTCAGAATTCGCGGAAATAAGGACGCAGTGCAAACAAACAGCAGCCGCCATGGCTCTCCACCCACCATGGGGCCACTCAGGAGGAACCTGGCTTCTGCTCAGGGGTGGGTGGTAGCGTTCCTGTCAGGAAGCTAATCAGCGTCACATCCCTACTTGACCAGCCGCATCTACAGTGTGCATGCGTGTGAAAGTGGACTAATGGGGACTACGTCAGGAGGTCGGAGAAGGGTGGAGTGCCAAAGGGTTGGAGTTTGTAAAATAAAACCTGCAGTGGTGGGGATTTCCAGCTGAGGTCTTTATGGCTTGTAGTATATCAAAAAGCATGACCTCACTCCCAGCATGGTGGTTCTCTTTGGTTTGCAAGCAGACCTTGCACTTTTTTATGCTTGCGTGCATAGCGGTTTACTCTGCAGCATCATCTGGTTTTTAAATTTAAGGCTTGACAAATTTGGGCTCCAACCTTAGCAGAGAAGAGAAAGGAAACTGCAAGAAAGACAATTTTGATATTTAAAATATAGTTCTGAACAGAAGTCCCAGAATAAAGGTAACTAGATAAAATGTTCAGTGATTATAGATACTATATTCCTGACACATTCTGCAAAGAGAAACTATTGTGGTGTTTCTACTGAGCCAATTCTAACAAAAAAATATGCTCTATGTGCTCATTGTGATCATTTAGGTACTAGTCATTATTTGAGTTCAATGTCAATCCCTAGACGGCAGCAGTTTTGCTGTGATGAACAATCTTTCTGTTTGCTTAGAAGCTTTGAAAAATACTTATTTACGCTTATTTTATCCTTTATTTTAAACAGATTGTTTGTAATCTCCAACATGCTCAGTCAGAAACATCAGTGAATACCTCACTTGCTTCCATAATTTTTTTAATAGGTTGAATCTAATCCTATATAAGGGCTTTATTTGTTAATTTTATATTGAAGAACTATTGGCACCCCTGGCAAAGACTGAAGTCTGAAATACATACCAAGAGGTCAAGCATTAACCACAAGGACGGATGTTTTACAGGTTTCTTTTCTAACTGGATCTAATTTATTCTATTAAGAACTAATACTCTCACTGTTTTTTCACCTCTATCAGGGAGCCAGATTCTTAGAATCCATCAATCTGATTTTTATTTGATTGTTGTGATGACATGCTTATTAGACTAGGACCAAAATGCAGTGAGCATCTCCCAAGTGGTGCGATAAAAGGACAAGGAAAGAAGGTATGGAGAAGAAAGGCCAACAGGAAGCAGTAGGACTTCTCATGAGGAGAAGAATAACAGTAGAGACCAGTGAGAAACAGAGGCAACAGGAGAATATATGCACACCGGTAAGATAGAAAACAAGCTCAGCTGCTGAGAACAGACCCTGTAAATCTTATTTTCTGTTATCTTGCTCACATGAATAAACTCTATCTAATTGATCCATATGAGCCTAGAGATTTTTTAAGATAGCAAACCTTCAGTGGGTCTGGTGTGTCTTAGTACTGCTCATCTACTTTTTCTATCGTATCGTCCATTTTTCAAGCATGTTTCATCTCAGTCACTCACAGTGCTGCCTTTAAATTTATGACTTGAACAAGGGAAGGCAAGTTTAATTATACAGCACAATTTAGTTCAAAGATGATTCAAAGTGCTTTACATAAAATTAACAGTAAAATAGAAGCGGCATACTAACAAGTAAAGAAGAAACCAAGATAAAAGCATGCAGTAGAGCAAGTAGAACAGTTAGACCACAAACTTATACTTATGATACCTTAGTTAACAGTTCAACTTTAACCCAAGAAAATGGCGACCCCCAACTGCATTGCATGATCTCTCGAAGCCTTTCTAGCCCCATTAGACCAAATGCACAGAGGTATACAAAGCACTGAATAAAGAGAGATACCACAAAACACAAATGCAAGGGAAAAAGTAGAGAAGGAGCAAAATAAGACATTAATTCAATTTATTTATATAACGCCGATTCACAACACGTCATCTCAAGGAACTGCTCACCAGATCATAGAGTCAAACTGATTCAAAGTTTTCTATCTAAGGAAAACCAGTTGATTGCATCAACTGTTTGACTCAAATGCAATCCCACACACTAAGCATGCTTGTAGTGACAGTGGAGAGGAAAATCTCGGTTTTAACAGGAAGAAACCTCCAGCAGAACCAGACTCAGTCTGAGCGACCATCTGCTGAGGCCGACTGGGGTTCAAGGAGACAGAAGCAGACATACAAAAATCAACTGTAAAAGGCGGCCCCATCCAGGAAACACACAGCCAGGCAGACTCCGAGCCAACCCCCATGTCAGAGCACAAAGAGAGCACATCCAGCCAGTCACAGTCAGAGAAACAGGACTACATTGGAAAACAGGCCCATCTCGAACATCCATAAACAAAGCTGTTGAAGGCAGCAGCACAGCTGATATTTCTCTCCATTAAGCACCAGAACTGAGAAAATAACATCCAATTAAAAATAAGAAGCATAAGAAAGAATGACTTAGGGGGCATGAGAGCAAAGAGAGAGTCAAAATACAAGCAAACAAGTCAATTAAGACACAAATGCGTGGAGTTTGCAACATGATCATACTGAAGGATTTAAAGTGTATGGAGGTGAAGGACAGCTGACTTCGTTTATTTATTTATTGTTATTTTTTTTAACAGTGTCCTGTCTGGCAATGTGGCAATAAGAATAATTGTCTTGATGCCAAAAAGAGCCCAACAGATTTTACTTTCACAAGTGTAGCAGTATGGCAATTGCCATATTGCTCCACTTGTTTCATGGATATAAATTGCTTTATTATAATTATGCAGGGAGTTTTACAGTTTATATGGACACTGCAATGTAAATAGAGCAGAAAAACAGAAGAAGAAAAAGGAAAAAAAAAAGAGAAAAGGTGAAAGAAAGAGGAGATAGAAAGGAGACAATGACAAAACATTTTCAGTCTGCTTCATCACCTGCAACGAGATGTAAAAAGAACAGCACAACCGAAAGACACGGTACGAGACATACAATAAAGCAACACCTTGAAACTATCGCTGACAGTGACGCTGACTTCGTTTTAGGGTTTCTCACAGAAAACCTCAAGCTGGGTAACTCTGGAAACACAGGGAGACAGAAAGAGGCAAAAAGGTATGGTTAACAAGCAGAAAGCCTGATTAAACGACACATGCTGGTGATCGAGGATCAGCTAATGTATCAGATGTGTATGAGCAATGCCTGCTGGGATGATGGAGCCGGACATTTGAAGACAAATATAACAATCTGTCCTTGAATCAAAGAACAAAGGGATTTTGAAGCCAGGTCTGCTTTTGTTTACTTTTTTGTATATCAACAAATCATCTGTTTCTCATTTGGAAACATTGCCGCTCCACATATTTATTTCTCTGCAGATGAACAAACAGCTTTAGGAACATTCTCCCTGAAATAGTATTTACATAGATGTTAGATGGAGCTAACCAGAGACAACGGCTATCAGATATGCATATGGCCGTATGTACTGTAAACACAGAGAAAACCCACAGCCACATCAGAACATATGAATAAACTCAAGCTAACGTTGCAGAATGCAGAGACACAGCAGCAGGAAACATTTAAGATAAATCAAAAGACATATTTGTTCCCATTTAAAAAGGAAACCGTCCTATTGAAGTCCTGCTGGACCAGAAACCTGAAGGGGAAAGATAAACTAAGTGGGCACCTGTAGCCACTGCAGACTCCTGAAAAACTTGGCTCGAGACTCCTGAAAAACACAGGAGCCAAAGATATTATATCAGAATGTCTGCTAAAAGCTGCAGAATCCTGGGAAGCGCAGCAGGCTTAGATTGGAAAAGGGATTCACTTCAAGGTGGGCTGTTTACATTTTCTCAACATCTGCATCAATTTATACCTAATTATTAGCCATTATGAATGGTTTATTTTTTAAATATCTTTTGTTAGTATTTGCAGAAAGATTGATAAAAAAAAGAGTTCCTGCAAAAGTTTTCACACCACTTTTAAAATAAGAAAGTGCTCTGCTGGAAGAGACTAATTTAACAGCTAGGTGTAACACAAGGTAGTGGCAGTGTGATGCAATGGGGATGGTTTTAGAAGAAGTCATTGTAAAGCTTTTCAGACATGATGGGAAGTTGGGTGGAGCTAAATACATGATCAGCTTGTAGGAACACCTGTTAGAGGATGCAGAGGATCTCAGGTTAACAACAACGTGAAACATCCAGCCAGAGATACAATGGATTAGATCAAAACAGATGCATATATTACAATGGCCTAGTCAAAGTCTAAACCTAATCATATCAAGTAGAATGTGAGAGACTAAAAAAAACATTTTCAGAGTTGTTTTCTGTCTAAATAAGCCCCAGCTATGGGCAGATATTTGAATATAACGAGATAATGATCTAGTCAAAAATAAATCCTAAATAGGACCTGAAACTGTAAATGCAATGAGAGGTTATTGATACAATGACCTGTCACTCTTTTCAGACGTTATAATAACATTTCATATGTATCATTAAACACTTAAATTCACAATTAAGCACTAGTTTGTGTAAATATTCCACAACATTTATCTATAACATAAATACTAATAAAAGACATTGAGGATTGTGGTCATAACAATATGTGGAAATGTTTACACAGGGTGGGTGCCGCAGGCAATGCTTTGGCCCACATTTCTTCATCAGTTTGTTTCTTTCTGTTTAACCTCTGTGTCTTTAAGAATCAGTTACCACATATATTGTATGTGGTAACTCTGCTCCATTTGCCTGTCAGTTGCTAATTTTAATTGCACATTTGGTTCTTTTTTAGCACACATTTAATTTACCTGTTCAGAAGAAAAGCGATAACCTCCACGACTCCTAAACCTCTCTGGTTTCTTAAAATGGCACCAACACTCGAAAGCTCCCCAGATGTTTATCCTTCTTGTTTTTTTCTTTTCTTGAATCTGATAAGTATAACTTTGAGCAGAAAAAATGTCTCAGCTCTGTCACAGAGCGAATAGGATCTGACAACACCTGAGCATCTTTCAACCCATAAACAATCATAAAACAATTATTTATTTACCTTATTTATTTCAGAAAAAACAGAAAAAATTTATTCTGCACTACTCTAAAGGATAAATCTTTTGGGAAATGTTAATTGTTTTGATTAAAAAGTTGTAAAAATGACCTTTAAAATTATTTTTCATGAGGCTTCAGGAATTGAAATTGGGGACAATTTCAAGCCAATTGAGAAGATCTCCATCAAATTTGGAATATACCAAGGAGATGCTAACCTCTACTGTTCTGCATAGGCCTTTCAGTAAAATAGCTAAGGTGTATGCTAAGAGTGAACGAAACATCAACTTGCTAATCTACAAAACCAGGATCTACAGCAGGGACACTGGAATGTAAGTTGGGCTGGAATAATGTGGACGTATGAAAGGGAAGGTAATCCACACAGAGGGATCACACTCCCAGGAGGGAGAATAGCAGATGTAGAAGAAAGCTACAGGTACCTTGGAATACCACTAGCAAGTGGCAACCATGAAGAGGCCTCAAAGAAAGCAGCAACAGCCTGCAACGAGTACCGTAATTCTCGGACTATAAGCCGCGACTTTTTCCCCATTTTTCGACCTTGTGGCTTATATAACAATTCGGCTTATCTATGGACTTTTACAGCTAACGGCCATTAGGGTAATACCTAAATCTATAGATTTTACCATCCACCATGTTTACGTCACATTTGCTTCAACACACAAGTACGGTAGCCGCGGAGGTCCTCCGGAAGCAGACTTCTACCGTGAGTGGTACGAGACAGAAAGACAGCAAGAAAGACGGACATTGCGAGCGCAAGACGGTTTGTGTTTAAACATAAAAAACCAGCGGTTTATAGGCGTGGCTTGTATATGTACAAATCATGCAATTTAGCTTCTGTGGCTTATATTCAGGTGCGGCTTATAGTCCGAAAATTACGGTAAATTCCGATAAGTCAGCTCAATAGTTAGAACTAAGTCCAGGCAATCAATAGCTATGCCTTGCCAGTGGTCAAATACACTGCTGGGATGATAAGTTGGCCCAAGGAGGAACTTCAGGCCATTGATGTTAAAACACTGAAGCTACTCACCAAGCATGGCGGATTCCGCCTGACAGGTAATATTTTTTTCTTCCAGCTTTTATTGTCATTACACTATCACAAGTACAACACAACAGAATTAAATCTCTGCATTTAAGCTATGCAAGAGGCCCCAGAAACAATCCAGCATTTCATAAGCGGCAGAGGATGACCAAAGTGATCCATGTGGCCTTACCAAATGATGGAAAAATCAGGAAAAAAAACCCCATGAGAAATACCAAGGTCTCATGGATGGAAATAGAGAGAGCCTGGAAGGTGAAGGCAACTGTAGTGCCCGTGGTCATTGAAGCTGTTTACCTAGTGTATTGTGTAAAGTGGAAGGTCTTGGTCTCAAATTAGCAGAAAGCATCAGTCAGGTTCAAAGGATAAAAACAAAGATCACAAACATACCTGAAAGCAGGTTTTGCAATCTGTAAAACAGGCTGGAAAATCCTGGAATAAAGTGATTTAAAAATGGCTAAACGCCCAGCATGAATTGTGCAAGAAGCTTGAGTTTGGCTGATGTGTTCTCCACTGGAGCAGACTGCTTAATTCTCCAGGATAATCGCTACAAATTTCAGGCTTGTGTATCTGGTTATTTTCTTTCTCTTAACGCACACACACACATCATGCTTATGTTAAGGTCAAATTAGGTATTGGATTTCCACTGAAAAAAAACTAATTTGTTTCTTATTGGGCTGAATAGACTCTCTGCAAGTGTTTGATTTGAAAAAAAAAAAACCTCATACTTAAACTGGTTTAAATCTTCACAGATAGCTGATAGTGTCATGATCTGGCCTGTTTGCTCTCCCTTAATTAGTAATTCCTCTCACCTGCTGTTTTCCCTCCATGCCTCAATTATAATTTATTCCTCTCACCTGTTTCCTCTGGTTTATATTCAGTTCAGCCTGAGAATTCAGTGCCAGGTCCGCATTGCAAGCAGAAACTTCCACAGCAGGACAGACCCAGCAGAAGCACACACACATTCAGCACGTAGGTCGAAGCGTGATGACGTCGCCTCCGTTGAAGTCGACGCTGATTGAGTGAAGTTGTTTGGGCTAGGTTGGGGTCGAGGATTGCATGTGGATGGTCGTTTGGTGCATGGCGCGTGTTTTGAAGCTGCTTATGGAGAAATGTCTTGGGCCGTGAGTAGTGAGGAAACAGGAAGCGATTCTTGTGGGATGGAAGAGGGAAATAGTGACAATGAAGGTTGGAAGATAGCAACATCAAAAAATGAGAAAAAGCGGAAAAAACAGAGATCAGTTCAAGGGGAATCTAGTTCAGAACAATCCAGTGATTATCATTCCATACATTCCACAGCACAACAAAATGAATTCAAAGTCATATTCAAAGTCGTTAATCAGGCAGACTCTTTTACAAATTGGAATCCGGTTCACTTAACAAAAACCATCAATAAACTTGTCGGAGAAGTCAAAGATGCCAGAATTCTGTACAGTGGAGACCTGCTAATTAACTGCAGAGACAGCGCCCAGCAAGGCAAAGCAATACGTATCAACAAAATTGACGGGATAAGAGTTCAGTGCAGCTTAATGGAGAACAAAAAGATCAGCAGGGGAGTCATTGGAGGAGTTCCTCTAAAAATTTCTGAAAAAGAGATTCTGGAAAACATAACCGGTGCAAAAGTAAAAGAAGTAAAACGGTTAAAAACAACAAGAAACGGAGAAAGATCTGACAGTTTATCTGTGCTAATTAAATTCGAAGTAGAGCAATTACCAAGCAAAGTATTCATCGGTTACATAAGCTATAATGTCAAAATCTACAATCCTCCACCATTGAGATGTTTCAAATGCCAAAAATTCGGTCACATTGCAGCAGTTTGTAAAGGGAAACAGAGGTGTGGAAGGTGTGCAGGAGAACATGAGTACGGAAAATGTGGAAAAGAAGCTAAAATAAAAAGCTGTAATTGTGGTGGAGAACATACTGCTGCCTATCGCGGCTGTGAAGCAAGCAAAAGGTCTGAGGAAATTAAAAAAATGAAATTTGAGCTCGGAATAACCTACGCTGAAGCTGCAAAAAGGATCCCATCTCAGTCAGAAAAACCCAAACCTACAGTTCAACACACAGCAAATTCCAAACCTCTAGAGAAATCTCTAAAAATTGATGAAGACTCACTTATTGTTAAAAAGACAAATTTTGTTCTTTTCATGGTAGAAGTAATTAATTGTACTGCACAGACAACAAAAAAAACGGAAAAAATCAAAATAATAGTGAAGGCTGCAGAAAAATATCTGGACATTAAAGATTTGAACTGGGAGATGGTTGGAAGTATGATGGGAGGACCGATGGGACCATCAGAAACTGGCAGAGTTAAGATGACCTAGAGTAAATTAAAATTATATGGGCAAATGTGATTTAGTATTATGTTGGTTTAAGTTACACAGGTTTTTTTTTTTTTTTTTTTTTTTCTTTTTTTTTTGGGGGGGGGGTGAATCGTTTCCTGTTTTCTTGCTTTACTCCATATCAGTTGGTGGCGGTAATGCACAATTCACAAGTCTGCCAACCGCCATAAAATCCCATAAGAAGAAGAAGAAGAATTCAGTGCCAGATCATTAATTGTCTTTGTGTTAGTCTGTCTGTTCAGTTTTAGTTCATGGTTCATGTCCTGGATCCTTGCAGCCAGGGGGTCAGTTTTTATTCAGTAAGCCTGGCTCCAGGGAGGAGACCAGTTTAAAGTGCTGCTTCAAGTTCCGGTTCCACCTCCAGTCTCGGCTACCCTCTTCCACTGAGCCTGCCTGTCTGCACCTGATCCTGTCTGCTCCTGTGCGTGACCACCTGGTCATGCTTCTGGTCCCAGTCAGACTCTGAACCCTCCTGTCCTGGAGCTCTGTTAAAGCCTGGAAGCCTGGATCCTGCTACCTGTTCTTTTCCTGCCTGATCTGCAACCTGTTCAGGATCGGCTTCCCCCAACTCCTCCGGAGCTGCAGCACTGGGGACACTCTGGGCTCCGCTTTTGTTTTGTTTCTTTGATAAACGTTTTGAACTTTCCTACTGACTGTCTCTCCTTGAATACTGGGTCCATCTGTCCTCGGTTCATGACAGATAGACTCATGATTAAAGCTTAATCTTAACTGGGTCACTTGTGATGGGTGTTGATCTCAGAGGAAAGAAGTCTTCTATTACATGTTTAATCTTCCCGCTAATATAGGCATGAACATTCAAAAATAACATTATTCAAATAAATATACAATTAGTGGCAAACCAAATGAGGTTTTCAGATACATATTTGAATGTCTAGCCTACATGTTTTGGGTGTAACCCTTTAGTTATACTCGTAGTTAATCAAAGGGCAGCTTTAAAAAGTCTGAATCGCATTTGATCACCTGCTGTTTGAATTTACCAACTCATATAAATGTATAACATATTAACTAACAGACCATATCATAGTAACCTATGACATTTTAGTTGCAGAATGAGTGCAGAAGTAGGTAGATGTCTAGGGATTTTATATGACTATATATATTTTTTTTTTATTTCTCCTCATGGTTAATAAGCAAACCTCTCTGGTTTTGCAGTTTTGTAGTTTTGTTTATTATTTCATATGTTGTTATTCCAGCAGATAATTCAAGAATTGTCACTTATCCAATCCTTCTCTGTTCCTTAAACATGCAGAGAACAAAAGAATCAGACACTGATCAGATGCGAAAAACTGTCCCCACTCATCCACAGAGCTGGGTATCCAAAAATTGTTCTTAAAGGTATAGTGGAGGAGGTTTTTTTTCCAGGTGGATCATCAAAATAAGTGGTCCTCCTAATTGTCAATCATTCTGGTGAAATGTTTACGTAAGGCCATCCTATGTGTTGGTCCCCATTTTTACTTACCGGTGGTGAGTCTGACATGGTGGAAAAATTGCATATCTTCTTTTGGAAGTAAGCTTGTATGAGCGATAGAAACAACAACTTTTACACAAAGCGTGCACAAGGGGAAATGGGTTAACCGTTAATGCATGCTCTCGCACATGTTTATTAAGAGTTCCTTCTCTGGAACGGGTACAAGGTTGTGCATGTGCATTTTTTTTTTTAAAGTTGAGAGGTCAAGTCTTTTCAAAAATTTGGGAAAATCCTGCACTATACATTTCAGTAAGAGTAGCACTACTTCATCATATTTGTGCTCAAGTAAAATTGAAAAGTTGCGTTTAAAGATATTACTCAACAAAAAGGTATTTTGTAAAGAGGCTACTTGCTAACTGGTGTATTTGCTACCCATGATCATAATGACTGATTTCATAATTTAAAAAAATATGTAAAATCTAACATGGGTGATATGCAAATTTTGGTGTTTCAAATAGGCAGAGATATACATATAACATACAGAAATTACACACAAAAAATTTGATGAAATGAAAACTCTTCAAAATACATTTTTTGAGATAGAAAACTAACAAAATGAATAGTTATAGTATGTAAGAATAGGTGAAATTACAGAATACTGTTTACTGTATTATCACTTAACCTCCAAATGACACGACAAACTCAGCAGATGGAAAACAACATTTAGCCAATATACCTTAAATACAAAAAATTAGAAAGAGAGTCTCTCAATGGGGCCATTTTATTTTTTGGAACAAGCTTGTTTTCATAAAGTGAAGTTACTCACAATCGACGGAGCAGACAGAAATTTTACTCTGGTAAGCTAAGTGATATTTTATCATATTTTTACTCATGTTAAAGTAAAAGCACAATGATAAAAAACTACTGCGATAAGTAATTTTTTTCAAAAAGCTATTCAAGTAAATATAACTAGTTACTACCCACCTCTGCACACCAACCCTTAAGGTAGGAAGCAACTTTTCATAGTGATTGTTAGAAATGTGATTTTTCAGTGAGATTATATAATCAGAGTTAAACCTTTTTTTTATTTTTATTTTATCTTTTCGGGAGCTCAAAAGTGAAAATATTTGGCTTCAAGAAGAAGGTGGGTGGGTCGGGCGGGTCCAGGAAGGGAAAATCAGCTGTTCCTCTTCCTGTCTTTGCCCCCACCTGTCCACCCTGCTCTCCTTTGTTCCCTTTCAAGATAGTTCAAATTAGTCACTATGAGCACAACAACAACACAACTTTATGTATCCGTAGGAAGGAACCTTAGTGTAGCATCGACTCAACTCCTGCTTGTATGTAATCTAAGCAGGTTATCCAGAGATGAACCCAGTATATAAAACAGACTACTTAAACAGTGTATGTGTATACTGTCTGTGTTCATTTTGTAGAGCATAGTGAAACATCTCTGTGTTTTTTGTCAGTTTAAGGGGTCAGTAAGTGAATATCAGGTTAACCAACAACCAAAGTCCAAAGAAAATGATTCAAGCTTTTAAAACAACATAGAATCATGATGTGTGGTTCAGGAATGGCTTTATGTTAGGTCACCACCTCACAGTTTTAGAGGACCAGTGGTACTCTCAGGTACTGCCAGATTGTACCATCCAGTCATGGTAATTGTTTATTTGGAGGTTAAAATTTGCACATCCCTTTTTTCCCCCTTGGCCTAGAGTTAAAAAGCAAGAAATTGATTTGATCCTCCCAGACATGCATCATCCAGATTTCCAAGTATTATCCAGATCCATGCAACCCACAGTGGAAATAGTTAATACTGGTTATAATGATTATAACAAATAAAGGTTGTGCTGAGATACAGCACCCCCTACATTCCTTCCTAAGGATTTTCAGTCGAGAAAATTGGTGATATTTTGAAGCATATTTCACACAGATGGAGTAAAAAGGAAAATGGGTTTTGGCCTATTTTAACTAGACAGAAATGTCTTACAGTAGTTTTGTATCTTCAGTCCTGTTATGACATGATATGGTCACTATAATGGCTGAGAAAGGAAGTACCAGAATTCAGGCAAGAAAGTTAGTGGATTTCTTAAAAAGCATTTATTCAAACAACAATGGGCAGTGGCTGCAGCGGCAAAAGAGTCTGAGGCAGGAACGTCGATTAGAGAGAAACACAGGTTAGTGAAGGCGATAATCTGAGGGAGGATGATTATGAACGCATGAGACTTTAACCTGGTTTGATAGTTCAGTCTGTGCCTAGAGAATGAGGATTATTCAAGAAGTCGAAAAGAAAAGACGCAGCGGAAGCTGCCAGAGTCCCAGACGCGGGAGCCTAGAAGTTTGCAGAGCTGACAGGAGATCAGATCTGAGCTGACAAAGGAAGACAGGATAATCCACAGGGCGAAGTAAAGAGGCAGATCCGGGTTCAGTCCATGAAAGAACCCGACAAGAGTCCGAAGACAGGCAGGCAAACTAATCAGACAGGGGCGGGAAGGCTCAAATGTCTAAATGCAGAAACAGATCAGAAAAATTGTAACACTATAGTAATGCTAGAGAACTCTCAACATCAAGTGCTCAAGAGTAATCTGGCCCGATGGCTGGGAAACAGGCAGCTTAAATATGAAACCGGAACAGGTGGATCTGATGAGTGATGAGGAACAGGGCAGAGCTAGACAGGTGAACGAAATGAGCAATCAAGCCAGCAATCAGTGCAAAAAACATGACAGTTACAGGCATTAAAAGAATAAAAAGATTAAATTCAGCTGCAGTTTATCTTTTTCAAGTATATGTAGTCCTTACTGGTTTTGTTTACCTAGTTTTTTAAATGACGGCGTCATCAGCATATGCATGCTTTTTCAGCTTCAGACCATTTACCTTTATTGAGAAAAAAATAAAACACTTTTAAGCTCAGAAAAAAACAAATTTTGCAAAAATGTTTACTATTTCTAGTAAACACCTGCTGAAGGTTATCTTGCAGCTTATCTCCTTCTGCCTTCCTGGAATCTTCAGAATCGCCTTTGTTCCTGTTAGTCTTGGTAAAGAACATCTCGCCTGATAAACTCATGTACTATATTATCTTCTTCTATGGTTCTTTCCTTGGCTATTGTGTTTATGCATTTGTGTAAGGACAAAAAATACACAATGTGTCCCATGTGATACAACATGTGCTGAACTTCTACTAACCTTTTGAAGCCCCGGCCCCTGAATCCCTGATCACTCACACATATGAAAACCTTATTTCATGCATCCTTGATGTCAAGAAAACAAACTCTTTGGGTCATTACTCTATAAAAAAATTTCCCAAACAAGCCTTTGATAAGCAAATGCCAAATGAGGAGGTCTGGGAGTTTTTGTGAAGTCTCTTTGTGTGAATTAAAGGGGATACAGGCTGACCACAATCATCCCAAATGTTTTCGCACTTTACTTCTCAGTCTGAGCGCTCATCAGAGAAGAGTGATGAAATTTTTTGACACCAATCACAAATTAGCAAACAAGAGAGGAATCCAGAGGCTCCATTTGGCCAAACTTACTAGAACACAAGGAACAAAAGGTCAGATTCAAAGGTGGTAAGGTGTCAAAACCCACAAATCAGTGTGTCACCGTGGAGAGTGAGAAATTATGGAGCCGTGAGAGAGTCAGGGAGAAAGACCAAATATATACTTAGACCAAGAAAAATTACAAAACAGAGGGAGGCAGATTGTGAAAAGCACTAAATTTGTAATCTACCCTCCCTTCAGGGACGCAGTGCTGAACGGCCTCCAAAAGATTGTGAGCTTTTCTGAACAAATAGCTGACATGCTTCAGAACACAAGTTGTTTATCTTGGGTTGCAGTGCTGTAGAGAGAGTGGAGGGATGCTGATACAGGCTTGGGGGTAGATGGTGGGGGGTGGCAGGGAAATGGACAAAAGAATCTGACATTGTGCAGAAAATAAAAAGGGACTTTCTGATTGTTTTGTAAAACATCGGGAAACCGAAAGTAGAGAAGACTGAGAGAAACCATCCAGTGACTTTAGAGACTTGTAAGCAGGGCCTGATATGTTGCTTTCAGGTATCTAATGGCTCAGTTCATGTTTAACTTGAGATACAATAGGTGTGTTTGCTTTCTGGATGTCTTTACCGTCATAGAATTTTAATGTAATTATATATAGGCTTGCATTAAAAACAGCATATAATAACTTTCTGCAGGTTATGTTTTATGTCTAAAGTGAATTGTGGATTTATTTCACAGTTAAGAACCAATTAACTGTTAGCAATAACTTGGATAGTGTTTTGATATCCAAACCTTCTATTGAAAGCAAATTTCTCCATGAGTTGGATCAACAGTGCTGAATGGACTTTGGTTTGTCACTTTCTTTCTTTTTTACTGTAACCAATTGATCCTAATTGTTTGGAAATAGCGTGGTAATGATCCAGAGATAGAGTCATGTGATGCATCTGGTACATACACTCAGCCAAGTGAACCGGAGGGTAATATGGAGTAAAACCAGACCAGTACTGCCAACACCCTCTGCTTGAGGGGGAGTGTGGGCAAAGGTGGCAACAGCAGACAACACAGACCAAATACAGGCCTAGTCTCAAACACAGATCCTGCTTGTTTGGGCCACCCTGGCAAGATTCATACCAATGCAAATTTCTTGTGCTGCACATTGAAAGGCCTCTTCTGAAGGAGAATCATTTTAATCCTAAACTTATATTAACATCATAAGATTTGATTCAAAAAATTACTTTGAAAATATTTATCTAAATTGTAACTTGTGCACATGTTTGCTTCATACTAAGAGAAAACAACTAAATCCGCCATACACACTGCAAAAAATGTAAATCTAACAAAGTTAGATTAGTTAGTCTGAAAATAAATACATATTTTTTCTTGAATTAAGCCAGTAAGTGGAATAAGATAATTTACATTTAAAATAAAGAAAAAACTGCTTTCTCTTATTCCATGTGCATAATATGTAATTATCTTATTTTAAGCATAAAATGCTAATTCCATTGGCAGATCATCTTATTTTCTTACTCAGATTAAGAGTAAATACATTTATTTTAAGAACTATTTACTCATTTTCAGAACATTTTGCAGTGTAAAGCATGCTAACTTCAGGTTTATGTTTGACCATTATGTTTGACCATTTGACCTTGAAAGGAAAGCATATCCTGATTTTTTGACTGTCTACCATACAAACAGATTAGAGATGCGGATAAAGCAGTTTCAGTTCTACAGCTGTTTGTCACCAAACAATAAGTTCACGTACCGGGGATGAGGTTCTTCACAGACTTTCTAAAGCGAGATGCACTTCAGTGAACAAAATCACTGTTATATGAAAGAAAATGACCCAATCCTCTTAATGGTCAAGGTCCATTTTCAGGAGCTACAGCAATCTATTATAAACACAACGCTTTCCATGTGTCTATACTTTTGTACAAAATATGATTTCTCTTCAAAAAGCTAAAAAAGCTTATGACTCAGATCAGAGGAGTGTTTTTCTGTTTTGCACTTTCCCAATTGTGTCACAGTCAGGAAGCAGGAAGCTGCTGTAGCTCATTCCCAGGCAGACCTTTGAGGATCAGGATGGGGATTCTATTGCTGTTGATAAACGTTTTTTTCCTGTTGGACGCTTTAGTGTGAAACCATTTCCATTTGCACTCAAGATTGTTCTTGTTTGAATAAGAGTAACAGCAGCAATTTGGGGAACAAATAATATGTAGATAATGTATTCCTCTAAGGTGTGACTTAAGTTTTAGGCATTCACTAAATAAATTAATAGCAGTTCCTCGTGATCTGTTTTACTTTATGAAGGGGGAGCGTTGGACTAGTGGTTAGAGCAGTGCACTTGTGCTCTGAGAAGGTTGCATGTTCCTGGTTCGATCCCCACACCCTGCACTCTGGGTCTCTAAGCAAGACCCTTAACTCCACACTGCTTCCCAGGCACAAAGGTAGCCCACTGCTCCCCAAGGGGATGGGTTAAATGCAGAGGTGAATTTCTCCAGCGTGAGAATAATAAAGTTCAATTATTATTTTAATCAATTGAAAATCCCCTCTTTGGCATAAATGTGACCTTTTTGTGGTGTTTGTTGGTTTGAGGTTTCATTTAGGTCTCTGTTTCATAATTTCAACACTATTTATATTCTCTTTTGCTGTTTTCTGTTGCTCCTTTTTTATTTATTCTTCCGTTCTTTGTTCATCTAAAGTCATGGAAGTTAGATTTTCCTCTAAGTATTTTATCATCTCTGTTCAGTTCCTTTGTTGATCAGTTTAATCTTCTCAGCTCCCTGCTCTCCCTCTGCCTTAGTTGTTCTTCATTTTTAACATATTGCTCTCATTTGCATTCTATGCCTTCTCCACGTTTTCTTTTGGGTAAAGCTCTTTAGTTTTAAGTATTCACTGTGGGATTCTTCCATTTAACTACCATTGTTCATTGATGTATTTCCTGTATCTCCCTGCCCTGTTCTTTTTGTTCAAACCAGCTACAACAAACATTGGATCTATTGGATCTAAGCATACCAATGGGGTTCTGCAGATTTTCGATTGATTGGCTATTACATCTGCACATTATGTCATACCTAATTGGAGCTACTTATAGAAGGCTAAAAAACTAGAGAGATTTTCTCATTATTGTGTTGCCAAATAGCAGCAGTAATACATTTAGATGTGTCTTTATTCCGTACATTGAAACCCTAATTGAGCGTTTACAAACTGCTTTAAAACAACAGATGTTCAACAAGGTTTCATCAGGAACTTGAATAAAAACTTTACCTGAAAATTGCACTATAGTTCATATGCATGAAAACCACTGAATATTGAGCTACAGGCTGGTTGCTGGATATTCTTTGTTAATTTGGGGCCTCAAAAGATCAAGTTTAAATAGACTTTAATATGACGGAGAGAGCTAACTACTCTTAGCAACAAAGACTAATTATGTGTTTTCTGCATTTAATTCATTGCAAAAAAAAGGTACATGTTCACAGCTACAGGTCGTAATTTTTGAATTAAAGCGCAACAAACGATTTAGGTTTTAGTGAAGGATTTAGTGTGCAAGTTTTAGCAGGATTTGTCCACACTGCAGGCATATCGGATGAAAGGAGGAGGCTGATGTTTACCCTCATCAGAAATGTTTGTCTTGTGTTTATATGTGCTTTTGTTGTGCTGAGGTGTTTTTTTATATCTCAAACTGTACCCTGTCAATGATAAAGTGTGAAATAGGCTTTTTTTCCCCCTCTCCCTCCCCAACGTGGCTCCTTTTTTTTCCACAGAAATAAAGTCAGTGCCCTAAGGAAACCGCCTCACGGCAGGGCCCCTGGCAGCCGAAAGAATGCACCTAACGGTATGCGTTCTTTGGCAAGCATGGCCTCAGTCAAATCGTTCCCCTGTCCACCCCCCATGTATGTGATGTATGGTTTGTACTGAAACTGAAATCTTGATTACAATGTAAATGTAGTTAACAATAAAGATTGATTGATTGATTGATTGATTGGTTGATTGATTGATTGATTGAGTTAAGAGAGCCCTGACTTTTAAAACTAAGCCTTTTTAGCATAACAATCTATTGCATTCAAATTTGCCTGGAAGAGAAACAGAACAGACAAGTTGAACTTCTTATAGGTTCAAAAACCAAACAGATTAGCCTATTTTTGTGGTGCTAACTCTGTTTAGCAATATAAGCTAAAAGCAGCCTAGGATCATCTGTTATTTTAATGAAACACAAAGGGAAAATATGAGAAAATGCACATTCTTGTTACTCTTAATTAAAGAAAATAGGGAAAAAAACTGATGTAAAAACCACACCGTAGGAAAAGGAGTAGCCTATATACAAGAATTTAATCCTGAAATCTATTATACTTTTAGTATATTGGTAAAATGCAGGCATAAATAAACTGGTTTTCTTTGTTTGCCTTTGGCATGCATTTGAGATCGAGGTAAATCTCGGTTTTAACAAGATTAAAGTATTTTATATTCAATTTCAAAGAAAGTGTTAAAGAGAGCTGACCCAGATCTTTGGATTACAGTGTTTAGTCTTATTTTACTTCTAAGGAGCCCAAGGTTTAACTTCTGAGTTATAATATTCTCATCATGTCCACCTGATATGATACACCTGTGTAAGATTTTAGCCATTTTGATAGGAAATAAATGTGAGGGAATTGCTTTTTTTTCCTAATTTGAACAATTGTTGAATCTGAGAGCAGTTATGACTAAAATATTGGAAACCCCACTGGCTCAATAGGGTGTCCTGATTATCCCACATGATGGTGGAATATTTCCTCAGTATTACACCAAGCTGTCAGCAGACATTCATCTGATAAAGTCTGCTGATGAGCGCTTGGCCAACTGGCAAAAATACATTTTTACATTAAAAAGCAGGAACTTATTTTAGCCGCATATAGTTATAGTTTCTTTTTACAGAGGGAATTGTTTAGATGTAAAAATAACAGCTTTCTATTCCTCGTGGTGCTGGCATGAGGCTCCTGGAGCGGCTCTCCAGGGTCCCGCCCCTTTCCTCCGCGGCTCTCCGGCGCAGCAGACCAGCAGCTCTGGCGGCGCGCTCAGACCAGCCGGACCTGCACACAACCACTGGACGCGCTGCTGTTTTTATTTATACTTTTTTATTCTTTTTTAATTTCTTTATTTGGCTTTCTCCTTCCCAGGTGAGTGTCAGATTTTTTTTAATGTCTACTTTATTGCCTCATTTTAAGGTAAATGTGAACTCAGATGAACTTCATTGCTTATGCGTCTGTAAAGCCTGATTCATTCACTCACTTTTGGTGCTGAAATCCTATTTTCTCTAATTCATTGATGCATAAATATATTTCTTTCTGGATATGTCTTAAACTTGTGTTTAAATTCACATTTAAAATACCTGATTTCACTGCTTTGGTATGTTGGGATTAATTATTAGACCCCCTCCATATCACAAACCCAACAGATTAGGTTTAGGTTTAGATAAAGCAGTTTTATATTAAAACATGGCTGTTAATGTTCAATCGGTCTCACTTTCCAAGATTTAACTAAACCTGCTGGCATATTTATATGTAACAGAAGCAGCAATATGTCATCTTTATTGCCAAACTGGGGGGAAGTATACAGCAGAGCTTTGGTTGTGCCTTGTAATTACACAACTTGTGAAACATAAGCCATCAATTTCCCGCCGGTATATCTGAATGACATTACTCTGAGTTAAAGTGTCTGGTTTAAGTGTTTTGATTATGGAAACAACAAATCCAACAATGGTCATCTGACCCTATAGACCTCTATCTGAAACAGCACAGATGCTCACTGAACCCTGCTCTAAACAAACATGCAGAGATCAATATAAACCCTGTCTGATGTAATGATGACTACATAAAATCCAATAATAAATCATGCAGGGAGGAATCCAAACCTCCTTGCTGGAGATCCGTGTCCTGCCTGACTTTTTCATGTTTAGCTGGCTCTATAATTCCCGTAATCTCCCCTGGTAGGCGTCCACTTTGTCTTACTTGAGCACATGCTTTGATACCGCCAACATGGTCTCTTCCAGGATGCAGAAGCAGATGGTTAGCACATGTATGTAATATGTTTCCAATCTTACAACCATGATTTACACTAATTGTACAGTGCTTGTTGATGACATAAACAAGTACAGCAAGGCATTTCCTGTGCTATTTTCTGTTTTTCCACCTGAGGTCCTAACATTCCTCTGAGGGGGGAATCCTCATATAAAGCCAGCCAACGTGAAAACAGTCCTTCATGAACCCTGGCTGGTGTGTTAGTTTTCACACGGCAGCACTCTACTGGGATTTTTTTCTTTCTTTCTTTGGCCACACAACGTGATGTTTGGAAACCTTTGACATCACTCGTTGCCGTCAGCAAATGGTCACAGTTCAGTCATTTGTCAACAACCTGCAACCCCCCTGTTAACGGCTGCAACGTGTTTTTAAAGGATTCAAACTCACATTTTGGTCCTGACAGATATTGAGGCACCAAAACTGACACTTAAAACATTGTACTACTGTATAATGTCATAAAATCAACCAATATAAGGGTATAAACCAGAAATAAGCAATAATTGATTTTTCCTTGTTTTTAAAACAGACAAGTAATTAAAGCATATTAAAGAGGACATTTTATATTGGAATCGGTTGAATGTGTGGCAGATTAATAACTGTGCATTATCTGCATGAACAGGGGGTAGTACTGGTGCCTCGAGCAGACAGTTAGCAACCAGACCAGAAATGTGAATCCGACTGTTCTTTGTGAGTGTAATGTTTCTTAAGTAAGAAACTGCTTTCTTTAAAACTGATCCATTAATACTAACAATACACTAGAAAAGGTAACAGTAAACTAGATCCACAGTTGGCTCTGTCTAGGAAATAAACAGCAAAGCAGACGAGCTCTGAGCTGGTTTTCATGCCAAAAGGGATGAAAAGATATCACATAAAGTTAGGCGTTGGTATAACAAATACTGCAAAACTGGAGGATAGACATAGAATGAAGTAGAAGGATAAGAAGTAGACCCTATGTCCTCCAGCAGCCTAAGTCTATAGCAGCATAGCTATGGAAAAGTAGCTCCTGATAACCTGAGCCATTTTGACGAACTAAAACTGGTTGTTGGTTCCACAGGAGAGGAGCCTGATTGAAAAGCCTGTTCCCATTCAACTTTTAAAGATTTTAGGAATCACTAATCCTGTAGATTGAGAGCGATTTGCTCCTGTTAGAACAAGGTACAATCAGATCTCTGATACAAGATGGAGATAAGTTATTTAGAGCTTTATACATGATTTGACAGGAAACCAATGAAAGAAGCTGAAATAGGAGAAATGTATATGTGTGAGAAATTTTCATCAGAACTGTGGCTGCAGCATTTTGGATAAGCTGAAGGATTTTATCTACAGATCAGCATTTAGGGCTAACATGATTCTAAATTTACTGTAGACTGGCTCATATAGCTTTAGTGGTGCAACCGACAGTTGTTGATCACTACAGTGTGGTGCAGTGAAACCCTTACAAGTTCTGTACGACAGATTATGTGGATACAATTGAGACTTGTACACAATCCACTAACAAAATTACTTACTTTGTCTGATAAGTCTGGTTACTGATAATTTATTCAGTTTTTTTTTAATAGTTCTATTTTATTATCCAAAGATTTCTAGCAATATTGAGTTTACTTGCAACCAGGAGGATTTCAGAAACAAAAGATGTCAAGACAAATACAACCTTGCCGCAGATTTGTGTAGTCAACATGGATTAAAAGACATCCAAGATTTACTGAACATTTTAGACTTTACTTGAAAAGTTCAATGTTCCTCTTCAAACAAATTGGAGTTGTTCTGCTAACATAAGTTTGAAATGATTGTATCAGAAGTTTAGTGGCCAACTAAAAATAAATCTGATAGAAAAAAGAGGATTTAAATATTACTTTCCACATTTAGATGAATTTTCTAAGAAAAAATGATCACAATTTGATATTTCCTGAGGTTCCCCTAAGTATTGCAGAAAGTTGTTTAAGAAATCAAACAATACCTTTTTCAGCACTCTTCAGGATTTTTACATTTTCTTGATACTGCAAGTTATTTTAAATTTTGTTTGGATTTTATGTCCCCACAGCATGATGCTGCTACTGCCATGTTTCATAATGGTATTTCTTCATACTTACATACCTTCTAAAGGTGATCATTTACACTGTATTTCATTAGGTTTATCTGTGTAAAAGGCTCCATACCTCTGTGGTATAGCAAGCTAAGTTTAAATCTTTGATCCCAGGTTCGAGACCTGGATGTGTCAGAGGGGACTCTGCCAAGTCTGTGTGAAAGTTGTAATGCTTTGCTGAGGCGTCTGAGTGGCAGCTGAAAGAACTCAGTCATTCAGTCATTTCTTTTTCTTCTTCCTGGGGCCCAGAGCATATCCTAATGGAAATTTAAGAGTTTGAAATTATCACTTTTTAAAAAAGATTACTTGGCTTTATTTACAGTAGGCAGACAGCTGAATCAAACATAAGCGTTTGAGCAACCAGCTCTACCAGTACGCCATGTGTTCCCCTAAACTTTCCTTAATATCTGAACAGGAGAGATAACTAAAACCCTAGAACTGTAACATGCAAGAAAGAATGAAAAATAAGGCAAGGAAAAATAGGGCTGCCAGCTCCAGCAAGCACAGGAATTAAAGCAGTACAGGGTTTGGATACTTTTTGGAGGCATGTGAGCGTTTTTTCGGCTGAGGAGGAAGTGTAGCCCTGTTTATCTTGGATTCAGACCGAGTTAGAATGGTGAAAATAGGAACTTAAGTGAGAGTGAAGTTGTGGCCCTGAAAAGCATAGCCTTATCGTGTATGTTTGTTCACCTGGTTAGTGAGTAACAGAGGAGGGGGAGGGAGCGGAGGACCTGCATTAGATTATGAAAACATTAGCAAACCTAGGTGGAAAACCTCCAGAGATACATATGTGTTTTCATTGAAGAAGTTAGAAGAAATACTGAAGGCTTATTTAATGGTAAAGGAGGGCAAAGAGAGAGAGAGTGAATGAATTTGATATAGAGACCAGAAAGATCCCAAACATGGTTTCAATCTGTTCTGATGGTGGCGGAGGGTCGCACTCCACTGAATGATGCTCTGCTCAGGAATGTCTTCATGCAAACTCAGCACACACGGCTCCTTTTAGACTGTGGTTACTCTGGTTTACTTCTAACTAAACCATCTCAAGTAGACCATATGACACAGGAACGTTGGTCTGGGTCTCTGAAATAAGAGCTTATAAATAAGAGATAAATAAGAGATAAATAAGAGAGAAAAACCGGACAACAGCTTTTTGTTTTTTGATCTTTAGATTACTTCTTTACTTCATTTACATTAATCTATTTTTTTTGCTTTTAGATATAAAGATAAACTTGAAATATGTGTTAGTTTCAAAATTTGACTAGCTTTTTCAACACAAGACTGAGGAAAATTAATATCTATCCTTTTTGTTTCCTTGTTGGACAACTGATCAACAGCAGTGAAAATATACAAGTTTTAAGAAAGATCTTCTGATTCCCTGCTTCATCAAATCTGTCCTATATGTTGGTTTCTCTGAAAAAAGACCACAGTCTCATTCCGCCACTGCCATGCTTAATAATGTGTTAATCAGTATTGGAAAAGACAAATCTTCATTTTTTTTTTCTTCATTTTTTGATCAGTATTGGATAACTAAAAAAAAAAAAAAGGGAAAAATCTTCATTTTTTGATTAGTATTGGATAACTAAAAAAAAAAAAAGGAAAAATCTTCATTTTTTCAACTGGGTTAAATTTGAAGTGGTCAAGAAAAATAATTAGTTTCTTATTTTATAGTTTGTATCTGTTTGTTGTTATGTTATTAATAAAAAATAAATAAATAAAAAAAAACGTGACCCAATATCATGTCAAAAAAATTCACATTATGTTTTCATTCAGTGTTTATGTCTGTCAGCAACAAAATAAATAAAGAAAGTAGAAAAACTTTGCCAGCTTGTGATAGTTTGACTTTAAGTCTAAAATGTAAAGTTTTAATTTTCTCATCTTTAAAATTATTTACATTTAGACTTTTTTCCTATTCAGTCGGATTTTCCTTGTTTTGTGCAAACCCTGTTCTTTAAACCAACAACGTTATTCAAGTAGGTTCGATCTTTGAGTGTTTGTCCTCTGACAGAAACCTGTAATGGTGAGAAGGAGGACCAAGATGGTAGCCAACAAGCTCTGTCTACAGGGATAATGGGAAAGACTCGGGATTAGGGGATAATCCAGGTTCCTGCTGTCAAACCGCCCCCTACTTTTCTTATATCTAATACAAAGAGAGACAAGCTGTCTTTGAGATTGAAATGTTAAATGTACTAATTTTTAAATCTAAAACATTTTTTTATATATTTCAGGGCATTTTGAGTAAAAATATTTATGGTTTTGTGTAGCATAGATGAAGGAAACAGCTCAGAAAGGAGGAAAGAAGAAGACTGGATGTGTCGCTCATTTAACTCCTTCTTCTACCTCATGAGAGGAGTTATTCCTGCTGTGCCGTGGCTGAAGGTCTTTTAATAGGATTAATCAGAAATCCTGCCTGTTTATTCCATGAGTAAATTAGGATGCAAGTTTTAAATTAAAATAATAGAAAAATACTTTTTTTCTAATAAGAAAAGTTGCTTGTTGATCCAGTAAAGTTAATGGGAACATTCCCAGGGTCCCTGAGGCCCTTGATGTTTCAGACTGAAGATCACACCTCAGTATACCCTTCCCCTACATTCCTCTCTGACCCTGAGTATGGCTCAGGCACAGTATTCAGTATGTTTCTTTCAAGTTTCTTCTCCTTCTGCTCCCCGACGTCCCTCTTAAAACGGCTGCCAGGAGAAGTGGAGCGTAGGGCCCAGGACTGCGGTTAGCGGCAAATTAGAGGGGCTGCCTTGGACCTGATGCAATCCTCGCTGTCATGACCCATAGCAGGTCATTAATGAAGCCAGACAAAGCTTCGCATGTGTGGGAGGCTATTTAGCTGCTGCTGCGAAAAGCTTTTAAACAGAAACAGAGTGCATTTTTATTTAATCTGGGGACATTTCCAGTTGGTAGATAAACAGAAATATATCTTATCAAGAAGATTATATTAAGAAACTGGGACAGTGGTTTCCTTTATTTTTACATTTTTATTAATATTTAAACAACGAATATCAAGTGTAAAGCCAGCAATACCTCTCCACTCTGTTAGTATTTCCTAAGGTTAATAAAGTTATTAAATCGATAGTGTTATTATTAGAAAACTACAATTGTGTCTCTGGGTTGGGGGAAAGGTGTGGCAGTGGAAATGGAGGATTCAAGGGTGGATACCAGGACTAAAGAGCTCCGCCGTCCCCTAAGTGGAGATTGACTTTAGGCAAAGAAAAAACTGAAAAGTAAATACAAATATTTATCCAACATTTAGCCTATGCCTGTGACTGTCTGTGGATACAGAGTTTCCTCATCTCTTAAAAAAGTTCAACAAACACTACTTCTGTTACACATGGGCTATATATAATAGGCTATATGCACAGCTCCTCTACTTCCTGAAATTTAACCTGCTCCTTTGTTTTTTGTCTTTCATTATTGGACAGGCTGATTAAACCCAGTGTATCTTGCTGGTTACTGGGGTCCTTTTCTTTTTAGCCCTCTTCTGACCTTTGCCTGAATAACTCCTGCAATTTCTTTTTCTTCTCTTTAACAGTTTTTTCCATCAGAGACATAATATAATCAACCGCTTCCAAAAACATCAGAAATTAATGTTAAAATAAAATCTATGTTTCACACAGCGACTGGAAGTAGGTTATTATTAGATTAGATATTTGGGTTATCTTAGTATAATCTCATCATACATATTATTATTATTATTGTCTCACTTGATAAATACAAAAAATCCTAATTACTACAATTAGGGATGCACGATATAATCGGCCCCCTATCGGTATCGGCCTGTATCGGCCTTAAAACTGAATATCGGACATCGGCCACCCCACCGATATTTAACCCGATATTTGATCAGCTTCTGAGTTTCTAAAGTCTAAAAAAAAAAAAATACTACTTCTTCTTCTTTTTCAAAAACTTCTTTTTTACAGACTTAAAAACTTCTAAAGACGAGGGAAAAAATATTGATACATTAAAATATCACAATATCTTCATATGCTGATATATTGCCATTTAAAAACACCATATCAATCTCTTTTACTAATGAAATATTGCTATATGTCATCGTTATGCTACGAAATCCCCCGAAAACTCACGAAATTTTGCCATATTTTTATATGTTGATATATTGAGCGGTATCGATCTATTTTACTAACAAAATCTCACAAGAATTTGCAAAATATCACAAGAGTTTGTAACAGAACAATGAAATTTCATGAGATTTTGAAAGTAAAATAGATGGATACCGCGTTTTTAAAAATCAATTTGATATCAGCACATGGAAATATATTTGAATATATAATTTTTCAAAGTGTCAGAAATGGATAACAAAACTGCTATTTTCAATGACTACTTATTTTTGTCCAGCTTTAACGTCGGTATCGATATCAGTTTTCGGCTACATGAGTTTTAAAATATCGGCATATCGGCCAAAATCCCAATATCGTGCATCCCTAACTACAATATTTGGAACAATAAGAAAAATAAACTGAATAAATTAGCATTAAACAGGTGGTTATCTCTTCCTCCATCATTCTCAGTTCATGCAGATCTTGTCTCATTAAGTTTCCTGTTACTGATTCATCAGTAACTACATATTTCCAAACTAAGTAGTTGAAACACACAACTAAGCCTGAAAGTCTGTGCTCATAAATCACAACCATAAATCAGCAAAGCAACTTATAATAACTAACTGTCTGAAGACATAAACTAAAGGTCACCAATCAGTTCTAAAACATCTTTAGACAGACCCGTGATGATCCCTGAAGAACCACGGTACCTGATTAGCACCTTACAAGGATTTTTCAATCATTCTGCAATATTTTATCTAAATCTTTTTCTCCTGTAAGCTGTAACCAGTGGTCTTGATTTACTTTTTGTTGATTAAATTGGATTATGTGACATTTTGGGTTCTAATCTTTAGTAAAAAAAATAAAAATAAAAAAAGAGAAATCATAGCCCTATTTGTTTTTTTTTTAGCTGTGCATGAACCAAACATGTATCACAAGGATGAGCCCAATCCAAATCAAATAAATTGATTAACATACATAAATAACACAGGGCAGCTCGCCATCAGTAGTGACCAGTTGTGATAACAAACTTCTGCTTCTTCCTTCATTTTTAAAGTGGTGCGCTCTGTTCCCCTTCTTTACATTAACAGCAGCGCAACTAATTATTGTACCACCTCTTTCCACTGTTCAACATGCTCACACCCTCTTTCTACCGTGATGATTTCAATTACTCTTCTGGAATACAAAAAATATCAAATAGACTAATTTAGTTTTGGTATGGGAAAAAAACTGGAATAATTTTATCTACAGAAGTCAGTAGGGTTGGTATAGATAGATGAACTATGGTAATACTACAGTATAACCAGGGGACGGTGGGTGATAGACCCTTTGGTATCTGAACGATGTAAAATTTTACTCAAATATCTGCAAAATATATATATTTTTCATTTAAAAAAATGAAAAACATGTTTTATAGCTGTAAGTACTGTTTAAGTGAAGAACTTAAAGTGAAAAGCAACAAACAGAAATAAATCTTTGCCTGATTTTTCCTGTTTACAGCAGATAGCATCTACTGGAAGTTAGAAAAGAAGCCATTTTAGATGTGAAGTAGTCACTGAAAAATATTTCAAATACTTTGTGGTTCATGTGTGGACTGTTTTTTTTCCCACAGGGTGAACTGGTTTAGATATAGTTTAGTATCAATTTTAATAATCTAAAAAACCTAAATCATGATAGTTTGTGCTAGTTCCACAAAACAAGTCTAATACATTTAAATGTGTTTCCCTCACAGTGTTAGTAGCAACTTCCAACTATTAAGATCAATCTGGCAATACCTTTTTTGAAAAATAAGTGATAAATCTAGCACTGTTTTCTGGTTTTACTAAAGACTTAAAGGCCCTAAAACAATATGTTGTTTCCACACTTCTCAATGAGCTGCAGGTGTTGCCTTAGACTGAGCTCGCTTTGCCTCCCATCTGCAACGAGATCTCGTCCCCATCAAGAGTTTGAAATTAATCATGCAGTCATAAAAAACTGCTGCTGGAAGATCCCCTGTTAGTCAAGACAGAATGTAACTCTAATATATTCATCTGAAATTGATAGCTGCATGGGCTGCATTCTGTTTTAGATTCCTATAACAAGGTCTTTCTGCATGGAGTTTGCATGCTCTCCCTAAGCATGCGTGGGTTCTCTCCTGGTACTCCAGCTTCTCCCACATTCCAAAAACAAGGCTGTTAGGTTGATTGGCTTCTCTAAATTGTCCTTATGTGTGAGTTTGTGTGTGCATGGTTGCATGTTTTTGTGTTGCGCTGCAACAGACTGGCGACCTTTCCAGGGTGTACCCTGCCTCTCGCCCATAGACTAGAGAGATGGGTACCAGCCCCCCATAACCCTTGACAGGCGCGGGAGAAAATTGTTGGATGGATTAATATAGCCCCAATATTATTGCCTGATTTTGCTCCATTTATATCAATAATCTAGTACAAAATGCAGCCAGCTGCAGCAGAAAATTAAAAAATATACAATTTAAAACTGATAAAAAAACAAGTAACTATTGAAAAATTAAGGGGATTGGTTATCTTTTGGTGATTGATATATATGGTTTTGCTTCCATTTTTGCACGAAGTGCTTTAACTGTAAATTTGTATATAAACCAACCAAAGTTCCCCTAACACGCATGGAGAACGGACTCATTTGAGAAACACATAAAAAAGTTAAAAGGAGAATAAAGGCATCAGATTAATCGGATGTAAATTACTACATCAATAAACCACAATCCTACAGCGATTTTTTTTGGCTCTATCCTCCCAACATTAGGCTGTTTTGGATGTTTCTGAAATCTGACATAAGGACTGAACAGCAGCAGCAATTCTAATCGGGAATCTTTTATCATCTCCTGCTATCTAACTTTGCCTGTTTCTAAGCAAATCTTCATATGTTGAAAGAGGCCTGGCCCGCTAGTTTAAACTTCTGAAAGTCCCCTCGGTAAAATGTGAACTCTGTACAGCCGACATGTTAGACACAACAGGAAGAATGGGAGAAGAAAGTCCGCCCTTTTTTTGGATCAGAGGCAGCTTCTGGTTTGCTCCACAGAGGAGGGACCGGGGTCTATATTTAGCCGGTCCCACACCAGCGGACACATGGAACGTGGAATCCTAAAAACCTCTGGGAAAGATTTAAGGAGAAAAATGCTCAATTTTTCAGCAACTTTTATTATTATAAAGTTTTGTTAAATATCAGTTTATTACTGTAAAAGTTATTTGCTCCCATTATTCTAACACTAAATAAAACAAATCCTGAGCTTCAAGGTTTAACACATATTTCTTTCCCTGTTTTTCAGTAATAGATGTCGCCACAGTGAAACATCAGAGCCAATTCGGCTGGACACAGGTCTGTTTCTAAGCTGCTGAAAACAAAGCCGAAGCCTGGATCGATCCGCTGAGCCCGACCGCTCTCCAATAGGATCGACTGCATCCAGGAACCCAACTGCATCGTGCTCTCCTCAATTTCTGCCTCTTTAATCTGTTCAGTAATGCAAACAATCAAGCCACAAAGCGTGGGACAGAGTTTAGCTTGTACATAACAAACAGAGTTAATAATCCAGTGAAAATCTGGAACTGCCTTTTAATCTTGCAAATAAAAAAAGTGCAAAGTTTCCGAGCCTTAATTTTGGAGCTCTGTTTGGGATCAGAGAAACATTTTGCCGATATATTAATTGGATTTTACTTCATTCAGGCTTTGTGATCATGAATCTCCAGGAGAAGCTGTCAGGCCTTAAAGGGCTGGTCTCACACTCCCACAGCAGGCGGCGTTATAAAGGGGACCTGACGGTGGACATGATCAGCCCTCCCCTGGGAGACTTCCGCCACACCATGCATGTTGGACGTGGAGGTGATGTCTTTGGGGACACCTCCTTTCTGAGCAACCACGGTGGGACGTCCAATGGGAACAATGGGGAGACGGATTCGGTCTCCTCACCTGACAACAAGATCGGCGCCTTCTTCTCCAGGACGCTTCGTCACATCAGGCGAGGCTCAGACAACCGACCCCGAGAGGGAGCAAAGGATCTGTCCCCGCCGCCTCCTGCTGTTTCTCCCATCATCAAGAACGCCATCTCCCTCCCCAGGCTGGACATAGACATGCCCAATGGGAGTCCCACCACCAAAGTGCTCTTCCCTAGTTCAACACCAGATGAACAGAAAAGCTCTTACGGTGAGTATAAAAACCTGGTATGTTTGCATACACAGTTGATCCAATAACATTTGAACAGAGCTGTAAAAATTTTTACGCCCCATCAGACAAAGATATGCAACTATAAAGACAAACTTTTACAGATAAAAAGAATGCAATGTGTCATATTTAAATATCTAAATCCTCTCACACACAGACAGCTCAGTCAGGGTCTCTGTTATTAGAGCAAACGCTGCTGATTATGAGCAGTGGTGATTCATGAGGACATCTGGGACAAATCTGTCTCCGGATGACTGAGCAGCTGAGTTTCACTGTGGCGTTCTTTTCCATTATGTTCAGAGTTAAATGCCGTTTAACTCATCTGACCTTCGACTTTTTTACTTTTATCAACAGTGTTGCAGTTTAATTTGAAGGAAAAACAACTGAAGTTGAGCCTTGGGACAATTTTTGGATTTACTGCCGCTCCTCTCCTAATCCCAAAATAGAAGAGCAAAAACAGATGATGTCATGTGAGCTTTCCAGTAAAGATAAATGGGGTGTGCAGTAATCCTGAGATGTTTGCAGAATCAAAACTTGTTCCAATAGGGTTGAACAGAGTCAATGTGGAAACAAAGTGTTTCTAATGTAGAAATCATCAAAATCCTGTTTATGTCAAAGGTAATCTGAGAAATTACAGAATGTGGTTAAGAAATTTTGATTCCATTCATTAAAGCAGTGTTTCACAAACTTTTATGACTTGTGTGCCCCTTTGGGCATTTTGTCTTACCATGAGAAACCCCCTCAGTCAAAATTATGCTGAACACATTATGTATATACATTATTTTTACTTAATCTTTTAATTTAAGCTTTTAATTCTTAGGCATTTAAATATTTCCATCTCAAATAAAAGGCAACAGCTACAAGTATGTTGCCTGGAAGTTACTAAGGCATAAAAATAAATACAAAATAAAATCCTATTTTAAACCTTTAGTTATAAAACTGGAGCTCCTCAGAGTAACTCCTTTGTTATATTTAAACTTTATGAATTGGGAAAAAAAAAGAGAACAAAAATTTTAGTTAGACTGACTTACTTAGTTGTAGTTTTTTTTTTATCAAGACACCTGAGCTGCTTTAATGAGCTCCAATAGCTCAATGTGAAAAACAGCTGATCCAAGGCTGTTTTCTACATCCAGTCTGTTCCTCTACCTGGTTTGGATGTGTGCCAAAGCTGAAAGTGAACTAAAACATATAAGAAGAACTTACTATTTGGTTGATAAAAGCATGTATTAAATTTTAATTGGTTCCTTACAAAGAAAAACAGATCCCAACACTATCTTATTGCCTAGGAAATAAAATATTTTCATGTATCCCTTGCAATGCACTTGTGGACCACTAGGGGTACGAGTACCCCTGGGAATCACTGCAACAAAGCCGGGCGTACACTGTGTGATTTTTTTCAATCGTTGCACGCAGTTGCTGCTCACAGCTCACGATTTATGTTCGGCCCGACGCTCTGAAGCAATCTACCTGCTCACACTGTATGACTAAAAACCCCGTCGGACTCAGCTCCGCAGTGAGATGAAGCTGCTCTTTAGCTCTCTATCCTGAAGCCAAATAAATAGAAGGGGGATATTAAGCTCACTATAGTGAAATGCGCTGCCTTGTCAATTTGTGCAATTTTGTGCTGGAATTCCTAAAAAGAAAAGGCAACGACGTATTTGAAAAAAGACATGGCTAAACAAACGTGGCTACTACAGTATGTCAATTTAACAGACAGAACTGCATTTCACTCATTGCATCCCTGCCACGCTGCTGTGTTTACATCTGAGAGGAAGAAGAAAAAGAAGAATCCTTGAAAATGGCACAGTGTACGCCGGCCTTAAAAGAACAAAACATCTTTAATAAATCAACCTGGCCAAATGTGAGAAAGCAGTCGCCCCTTAACTCTGACAGTATATTTGGTTGTAATTAGGTGGCAGCTTCAGCAACTGCCATCAGGTGTTTCTAATAATTGCCAATGAGACACTGGGATTCCCACTCAGTTTTGGTAAATTAAGGGAATTCAGACACATTCTACATCTAAAAATGTAGTCTTAAAGTCTTAAAGATGTAGTGAAGGATTCTCTTTTTCCGGGTGGATCATCAAAATAAGTGGTCCTCCTAATTGTCAATCATTCTGCTGATATGTTTACGTAAGGCCATCCTACATGCTTTTCACCAGTTACTTATATTTTTCTGTGCATGCACACTTTCAGGTGCACGTATATTTGTGGTGACCTACGGTTTCAGCCAGTCATTGAAGCTCACCTTTTTCACCGCGGTTCTTTGAAAATGGCTGAGGGTTGTAATAGAAAAAAATTCTACAAAGTGTATGAGAAAAAAAGGCCTCAGAGGATAGTAGTCAGTTGTAACTCTGGTCTTAGACCTGTGATTCCGAGCTCCTACCTCCTGTTCCTAGCTTTCGTCCTTTAACTTTATGTGGCATCATCAACAATAAGAAAACCAGTTCCTCCAAACTGCTGTGCCAAATCCAGAAAGCCTTCAGCTCTACTGATGTCTTTACAGACCGAAGCATACATGGATTGTAGTAGTCAAACTGGGTCTACAGACTTCAGCAAAAGGACTACAAAACACAGAAGTTAACAAATGTCGAGAATGGCTGAAGCTCTTCAGTTTAAATATAGAGGAAAAAAAGAATTTCTGTTAAACTCTGGGAGGTGGGCTTTTCCTACGTATTCCTATGTCATGCAAAGGATTGTGGGTCATCTGTATAACTCCTAGAAGCAGCTAGGGGCATCAAGAGGTCCCTATGCTAAGTGAACTCTTGATAGGAAGCATCATGCTCCCCTGCTTACCTCCATCTTTACTGCCAGCACTGCTTCTTTGTATCATTCAGATCAAGCAAAAGTGTTGAATGATTCAATTTTACCTTAGCTGAGGCTGTAAGACCTGCAGAGCTTCAGATATTGTTCAGGGATTCTCAGACATTTATATAAATATCTTAGTCTAATTCATGTTGCTCTGCATGTTCTGTTTATGTTATTTTATGGCTCTACAGGACCTGAAGGGATTGAAAAACATGAATAATCACAGTTATTTCTCAATTTAAAAAAATTAATATTTACCTAAGGGGCCCGTTTGGTTTGGATGATTCAAACACTTAACAAATATAATCATTAATTAGAAATATTTTTGGTTAGAACTCAGGTAATTTCTTTTTGGTATTGCATAATTTGTATTAACTGATTCACTAAAGTGCAGCAAAAACACAAAACATTTTAACTGCCCTGTTTTACATAAACCTTTCCTTTACTTTGAAGAGGTTTTCACTCCCTTTCAGCTTTTTAATGCCCATGTAAAACCAAATATTCCATAGTTTCTGTTTGCCTCTCACATAAAGTCCTCAACAGTACCTTGAAGTTTTTGGTTTAAATATGAAAACAAGTGAAACAGCTCAAGTAATGGCAAATAGCGTCAACAAGGCAAAGTATTTTCATTTAAGATGGGTTGGAAAGCAGATCTTTTCGGCCTCGGAAAGAATCAAGCCGGTGGTTTTTCTTTTGCTTTCAGGCTTTATGCTAAGTGAGGCAAATCTTCTCTTGGCTGCAGTTTCCCAGTCAGAGAAAAATAGCTCATGGCTTCATGATGCCACAGATCTACGAAGGCCAAAAGAAATAGTTCAGCCCATGCTTGGTATGAAGGCTGCCATAGATTCACCACCAGTTCCTGTGTGCTGAACTGAATGAGGTTGTTATCTTGACTGAATCAATTTAATCACAAAAAGCGAGTCTGCATGATCCAAATATCAGCTCAAACTGGCTGAGAGTCAGAAAAATCAACTCTAACAAAATGTGGTAACCATTATGGGGTTAGTGTTGGCTCCATAACACGGCCAGGGGCCCAGAGGGTTTTAGATTCAGATGTTTACTTGCCGTTTTGTGCCATACAGTATATTCTTAAGTCAGCCAAAGCAGATATACAGAGCAGGTATCTGATCGTAACATGCCTTTTTATCATCCAACCGCATCCATCACCTTTTTTTTTTTTTTACCACCTTTCTTTTACAGTTTCTTCTTAAAATGTGTAGAATCTGTTCCATTTGGATGAAATCAGACACCTTGTGACTTTTGGCCCCGTAGGGCCGCTGTTCAGCAGCCGTAAATTAATCACTTGGGTCTTGAATGATGTGTGTGTTTGTGCTCCTGTTTTGGCATCAGAGTGGGGACGGGTTTTCCCTTTTCACCATCAGAGTGAGGACTGTTTGTACCACAGAAGGAATTTTGCTGGTCCTTGTTTCCTTTTCTGCTAATGATGACGTTTAGGACTAAGGTGTGAGTTTAACTTAGGGTCAGGTTTGCATTGTTAATGGTTAGGTTTGAAGTTAGGACATAGAAAGGGTTGAAAAGTGACTGAATGTCAGCAACTGTCAACACGTGGTCCTCACTACATATAGCAAGATGAAAATGTGTGTGTCATGGTTGCTGGTTTGGGGGATCTGGGGGGTTTAAAGCAGATAACTCATGATGGGTTAGTTACAGGCCTGATCCAGGAAAGGTTTATGCTGCCCCCTGCTGGAACTGCAGGTTAGTCTCCTGCTGTTACAGCTTGAGGATGTAAGTACATCTGATAACTTAAATGTTTTGCCTGAAGAATAAAATTCAACTTCTGGCATTTAAGGTATACCAAAAACCCATCCAATTTTTTTTTACATAGTTTATTTCAGAGTTTTGATGTAAGTCAACTGGAACTCGCCTGTAGTTATTTTAAGACATTTCGCCTCTCATCTATAAGGTCTTTTCAACTCTGGAATTGGCTGGAAGGAGAACCTTATTAACAAGGTTAACAGGGCCTTTTAAGGTATCTAATTAGACGTTTAGGGTCACTAATAGGACAATGTGGAGAGTGTATTCGGGGCTTTGTCACCAAACGCTTCAAATGTGTCTCTTAGGATGCTGTGTGAGTTGTTTTTAGTCTGTAGTCCCAAGGTATAAACTGCTGAAAACGCACCTAGGGAGACGATTCAGGGCTGCAGTTGTCAGAGAGATGAAACCAGAGGCCGGCTTCTCTGTTTAGTGGTTTGTTTGCCTTAACATAGATGCCCTCTTTTACTCCTCTCTCACACAACCTGCTCTTTCGGCCAAAATAAGGATATTGCTGTCGTCAAACAGAATACAAAAATGAAACGCTGATTCTCTGTGTACTGTAGTAGTGTCCAGACATTTTACCAAAAAAAAAAATAAAAATTGCAAATATGCAAAACTGATCTTAGTTTTCAAACAATGAAGTTGGGTTGAGTTTTTTCTAAGGAAATCAAGCAGTTTGCATTGACTTACAGAATTCACAACTCCTGGATGAGCAGGTAGCAACAGTTGACAACTGCCTTACCCTGTGTTGTTGACTTTGCTGCAGTCCTTCGTACCAATCATGCACGTAGCAACAATGGAAAGGAAAACTCCCCTTTAACTGTAAGAAACCTGCAGCAGGCCCCGGCGCAGTGTCAGCAGCATTCTGCCATATTCTGAGGCTTCGTCTTCTGATTAAGCTGGTTCACTTTGTGGTTTTAAACCTTGCAACACTGCTTATACCATAAGAACTTTTTCACATTTTATCAAGTTACAGCTATTTACCCCTCAGGGTTTCATTGGAATTATATAGAAAACACAAAGTAGAACAGATAATGAATGAAAAAAAAAAATTATGAAGGTTTGCACCAAACAATTTACAAGATATGGTGCAGATTTGTTTCCTGCCTGTCAGTGTAAAAAATTTGATTGTTTAGTATCTTTAAGGGTTGGGTCAGAACTTTTTAGAGCTGGGTCTTCAGGACATGATCTGTTTTACAAGTGTTTTCCTAAATTAAAGGGGAAAAAGGTATGTAAATAAAGATGCACTGCTGTGAAAAAGGGCTATATGAGATGAAAACATAGGTTTCACAGTTTTTCTGTTCATATTCTTGTTGTTATTAATATTGAATCGCCTCTACGATTTTTAACTGAAATCATTGAGGTTCATTTTTTTTATTTTCCATTTACACTGCCCCTCTATGTCATGTGGTTTTAGAGAATCTGACCATACATTGCGAGCTGGATCTAGGTTTTTACTTTGACTAGGCCACCCCTAAAGAATGCTCTGATCTAAACTATACCCGTCAGAGTGATTTATTAAGAAGTGACTTCTGAAGGTTTCGGGATATCTTAGTAACAGGCGCAGTTTAAAAAGAAAAGTCCGTTTTTTTTTAGCTTTTAATTTGAATTAAATGTTTAAAAATATTGGATCATATTCCTTCAACTGCTACTTTGTGTTTCTCCATCACATCCTTCAAAAATACTGTAAAAAATGCACTAGATGAAACATGTTCAGTTGATGGTCTTTGTCTGTTGTTCAGGTCTGGCATCTGGATTTGTCACCCTGCCTCGCCTGTCCCGTTCGGAGCGCCAGCAGCCATCCATCTCCTCTCCCACTTCCTGCTCCCTCAACATTCACCGTGGCTCCCTGACAGATCCATCCGATGCCATCTTGTCCACCAGCACTCCCTCTGTTGTGACCTCCGAACCCAATCAGACGACCCACACCGCATACTCCGACTCCCTCAGCTCCCTGGACACCTTTACCTTTGACCTTGGCCCATCCCTCCTGAGCGAGGTGTTCAGCCTGATCGACGGCGGCTCAGATGAGCACGTTCCCACGTGGGAGGAGGAGTCGGCACGTGGGCCTGCCAGCGATGGGTCGGAAATGGGTTCAGCTACTATTTCCTATGTGGATTCCTTACTGAGGGAGGACTGCGGTGGCAGGAAGAGTCCACATGAGCATGAAGAGGAAAGCGTGGTGAGGGGATTCTCTGGGAAAGTTCCAGATGTGTTGTTGGGTTCTCCTGAGCGAGTGGGGATAAGGATGGAGAGCGAGCGGTTTCAGAGTGCTACCGACGTGCTAGCACGCCACTACGGCGTCAGCCTCCTAAAAGGACAGAACAAGATGGAGGCTGGAGAATCAGAGATCCAGAGTCCAGACAAAAAGAAAATATCCTACAGTTTCATGGACGATGAGGATGAAATCAAAGTCTGACAGGGGGGAAAAAATCCTTTAATTGGGTAAATCATTCCCTTTTAAAACCAATCCAGTTTATAAATATTGGCACAAACCGGTTTTGCAAACAGAAACACAGATCCAGTGTTCTTAAAGTTCAGTTCTCCATTTCTAATGAAACCCTTCCCCAAGTATGGCTGAATGGAAAACAGAAACCCTGCAAGAATTCAAGGATTTTAAAACAGAAAGAAAGAGGAGACGTAGAAAATCAGAGGTGTGCCAAAGAAAGTAGCCTAGATCACCTTCGGGGGGAGGGGAGGAGGGTCTGAAAGTGGAAGTTAAAAAGCCTTCCATTCGCTTGGTTCCCCTCACACTTCCTCTTCTGCTAAAGAAACATCATCTGAGTAAGACTACATGATGATAGCCCAGAGGGGAAGTCTGAAAAGGAGATTTTAACCGTACTGCAACCCAATAAACTGTTGCCGACTTTTTACTCAGGAATAAAACCGGAGCAGAAAAAAGGGAACAGAAGTAATTAGCAATAAATTTTTATTTTAAATTGTGCAGGAATCTCCTGAACCAGATCTGAACGATTACACTACAGGGGCTTAGGAAATAGGAACTCCAGTCACATTGCACATTGTGTTGTATCTGTTTTTTTATGTGAAAAACACAAAGAGACGCATAATTGACTCTTAAAAGCAAGTGATGGGGCTCAGTTTTATTTAGGAATGCCAGATGAGATGGGTTGGGATGTGAATGCATGCCTCACTTTTAAAAATTTACTTTTTTCAGGCTGGAAAATCATTCAGTTTCCTTCCCTACCATAATTATGCAGAAACCTCTGCAGTTTAGTCACATGGACACCAAATAAAACATAGTTTGAGGTCATGAATGTGTCTGCAAGGCACTGAGGAGACTGAAGCATGTTTCTTTAACGCTGAAAATGTTAAAATATATATATAAATATATAAAAACCATGTGCACCTTCTTTTATTTTTATTAAGAAGTCCTGTATTGCCTTTTGCAGATGTTTTCTTTTGTTCTTTATCATACCTGTACATGAAGATATTACCTGATCTTTGATTATGTACTTTACAGTATGAGCACCTGCAGTGCACAGTGCAGTTTTTGCCCGTACCCAGAAACAGTTATAAAAATGTTTATATGAATGGACAATAAAGACATTTTTTAATTAGATTTGCATTCATTTACATTATTTTAGACATATAAAGCTGGATGGTTGCAATTGCTACCTTTTACATCAGCATCTTTGTTTTTGACAACAACAAGAAAGCAGTTCAGTGCATCCATAGTGACTCTGACCATTAGGAAATAAAAAATAAGAAGAAATGAATAAATAAATGACTTGTTACAACAAAAGAGGGATACAATTTAAAAAAATTAAGTAAGCTACCAAAAATGTACTTAAAATTGCAATTTTACGAAAAAGTGGGAGTGTCCACAGCATGTGCAGCAAAGGTGAAGAAGAAGATAAGACTGCGCCGCTCACTGAGCCACAGAGGGAAGCTGTTTTGGCTGTGAGGGTGGAGGAAGTGGGGGAGGACAGTTCGGAGCTCTGACCCCGGGCTTTTTCGGTGGAGGCTTTTTGGCGGTAGTAGGCAGAGCACGTGGTGCAGGCATTGGCTCAGGCATCGGCGTGGTGTCTGCTGCAGCTGTGGTTGGAGGGGGAGGGGCTTGAGCCCTAGAAGCTGCTGGGGGTTTTACTTTGGAGAACTGGACCGCCACCTGCTCATTGGGGTGTGTGGATTTGATTGGGTTGAAAGTTCTCTTTGCTGTTTAAGAACAATAGAAAAATAAAACAAAAATTAGCTCCCAGAAGTTCTGTTGTACTCTTGTGCAAATAAATTGCAAAAAGTAATTAAAGAAGAGGTAAATAAACTCAAAAGCTGGAACATGAGAAGTGTCAACAACTAAAAAATAATTTCATTAAACTCGAAACATTCAAATGAACCGGTTTGGATGTAATTCTAGTTTCAGTCAAACCTCAATTGTGTGACACGGGGGCGGAAGGGTGATGATTGGGGCTCGTTTTACAGCCACAGGATCGAGTTGGTTTTAAGTGGGACAGGAAAGTGATACCACGCATAGCGACACATCTACCAGTACACATTAAGAGTGAAGAAAAAAACTATTCCATCTGATATTATTACCATTTCAAAAGCTCAGGATACATTTTCATCTACAATTTAATTTAAATAGAAAAGCAGCCTATTAAAGACATTTAGAATTAATCATACTTGCATAATTAATTGCATCTATGTGTACAATATGTTTAAGGGATACAGAACCACAGAAGCATCAGCTCAATTTTAATAAATAATGTCTTTCTTAACCATAAATTAGGATTTTTAGGGAGATTTTAGAGCGAAATCTGTTTACAAAAAATGTTTCTCTCTAGTCAACGTGACACATGGACCTTGATCTGCTGTCATTTCGGTCACTGATGTAACAGACTTCCTGTTTCCTGTCTACATCCTGGTTGTTTGAACAAGATCAGTTTATTTATTTTTTCCTTCTCTTGCCGCTACCTCGATTTTATTAGACTGGTAAGTAATAGAAACTAGTAACCAAGAAGATGGGTCAGAGGTAAGTTTCTGTTTGTAAGGAAAATAAAACTAACTGGCCCTTTATGTGAACATGAACTATTTGTCTGCTGGTTAAAAAAAGCATATATGAAGACGTTTCAATCAGTAGGTCTTTAAATAAATGCTGCATTTTAATCAGGCCAGTCGGACCTCTCAGAACCACCTTCACTTACGTTTATAAGGTGATCCTATCGTCAAAACCACCTTAGGGGAGTCAGGGGGTGCCTCCAGAATTGGCTCCAGTTGGACCTGATCCAAGCTCTGCCTTTGGGTGGGGTTCCTTATCTGGGCAGCTGGGTTTGGTGCCGGCACTGTCGCTCTGGGAGGAGGGGATGGAATCTGGCTAAACATGGAGCTGGAGCCAGAGGAAGAAGTGGGAGCTGGAACTGTGCTGGACTCGGATGTGGACGAACTGCTGGAGGCTGTGTTCTGATTGGCTGCCGTCTCAGAAGCAGGGCCTCCCCATGAGGTGACGCCGCTGCGGCTGCTCACAGAACCAGATTTAGGCCTGAAGAAGCCACCAGAGTCCTGAAAGGGTGTGCTGATGGAAGAAAAACACTCAGGGTTGGAAACTCGTCATGGTGGGAATCTCTCAGTTGACTGTCATATAGATATATTATATATAGATCAGTAGATAAATAAATATAGAGAGATATTATCTAAGATGCAAATAATCATAATAATGAATACAGTCTCATATTTATGCACTGCTAGTCTTCAACAGGCTCTGGGCATCACTCTGGGTGGAGTTTCTCATTTTATCTGGTTGGTTCCTGTTACTAACGCATCTTTTTAAGCACAATACATGCATTTTATCACAGAGCGGAGCTCAGTTCACCTCCAGAAGTTCATTGTTAGCTGGTTTTATGTTTTGGACCTATTCTGATAAGCTGAGCCAATGTGAATGTGGAGGTAGCCTTCTTTCCACATTGTCTTATCCACAATGAGACAGTTCTCCATGCAGACATATGACCCCACAGCATCATACCACCACTACCATGTCAAAAAGCTGTTATAACTTCCTTAACCCCACCTCTGATCATTGTCTCCCCTCTTAGTCCTACTGGTGTCTCTCAGGTCATGTCAGGGTTGACCTTTCAAACCCATCCTGTTGATAGTTTGGATCAGACAGTTGAAACTTGAACACAGTCAGATTTTTCAACTGGACACAGATCCCTAAATTGCTTTATAAGCAGGCAAACCAGACTAATACAGAACTTAGTGGCCCAGTATACACATGAATTAATGTGTATTTAATAATAATAATAAGCCTATTGGTGAATTAAAGACAATCCACGGTGCCTGTAACCAGTACCTGTTTGTTTTGGAGAGCGGTAGGTGATGGGAGGAGCAGGAGGATGTTGATGAAGAGGAAGACGCTGTTCTTATCAGTAAATCCTTCTCAGGGAAGAACGACTGGGCAGCAGGAGCTGGTACATCTGGGACTTCAGGTAACTCAGGGATCTCAAAGCAAACAGCTGATAACAAAAGGAGGATATAATACAACCAGATAATTAGATTTTAGATCTTTTACAGTATCACAAACTCATCTGAGTTTCTTATTTTCAACAGCAATCAGTCGCACAACCTTCATGCATGCTGAAGGAAATCTATACGGCATCTAAATCTGTGGTTTAACTTTGACCCGCCGATTTAGCTGTGGTTTGAGTTTGTAGGGCAACCGTTGCAGTGCCTTACAGAGAGGGTGCAGCAGCAACAATAGAAGCATGAACTGTTCAAAATGTCTTTCCTTCCAATCAAACACAAAATTTTGCTGCAAAAAAAAAAAAGATTTCCTCTACAGTCCTTAAAATAAATGTGTAGAAATGAAACTACAGGAAGTATTCAGTAAATATTTAAACCAGCAGATTAAAAATCTTAAATGTACATGTTGTTGCTCACTGAGTTTTCTTGAATATAATTCTGGCTTAAATACATTTAAAAATGAACTGAGAAATAAAGGTGGTAATAAGGAAATAACTGAGCTTAAGAATAGTACCTAATTTGTCACTTTGCAAAGTCAGTGGCAAAGGTTTCTGTTTTATCTATTCTGATATCATGTCTGTTCAATCTAAACACTTAAAGCACATCTTGTTTCAATCCTTCAGTTTTATCTGCTGTTACCTTCTGGAAAGAGACTGGAGCTGTACTGAATTAGAGGCTCAATGACTGTCACCACCTGGACTGAAGAGGCTGAAGCCATGTCAAACAGAGCAGCTTCCCTGATGATGAAAGCAGATCAACAAGAGTTTATAACGCATAATAATGAAGATTTAAGGCAGAAAACATAAGAATCTTGAACATATGGCACATAAACAACATTTCCTGAGTTTAACTGTCTGAAATGATGAAAAAAAAAATTGAATTCTTCATTATAGTCCAACTTTTTTAGGTGTATTTTTTAATTTAAAACACACTTTTCTGATATAAAAGAGACTTTTAAAACACATCTTAAAAACTGGAAATGCTCTTCTGTATATGGATAATAACATAGCCCATCTAATAGGACATTAACAAGATTTTTTTTCTTCTTTGAAACAAAAAAGGAATGAAGGAAATATGCAGTCTATAAATGGCGACAGAAAAATGATGAAGTGTGCACATTGCTGTAAAAATAATTTATTCAGGAAATATTATTTAGCTCTATGGTAAACGACTGATGAAATTCGTCTTGCCAACGAGCCATTTTTCAGTTAAAATGATTAAGCTAAATGTAAGGGGACAAGTTATAATGGACTGTGAGGACATCTGAGACACCTTGAACACTTTGTTTTTGTAATTACAAGAAATATATTGCTCAGTTTTTATCTTGAACGGTCTAATTATAAGTTTATAGGTGTAGTACCGTCGCAGAAGGGGACATTTGATCAGCTCAGGCACAAAGGGTAGCCTAGCATCCTAAGTATTGGTGGTGTTAGGCTGCAGGGGGACACATGGCAAGGCAAGGCAAATTTATTTGCATAGCACAATTCAGTATAAAGACAATGCAAAGTGCTTTACATGATTAAAATATAGGAAAATAAAATAGAATCAAAGCAAAAAATGCAGAAACAAAAAAGAACATTAAAAACAGTTGGACTAAAGAAAATTTAAAAGTTGAACTAATGATGTTTCATTTGAACTGTTTAACTGGAACAGTCGAAGGCAATCCTAAACAAATGTGTTTTTAGTCTTGATTTAAAGGAACTCAGGCTTTCCGCACTTTTACAGTTTTCTGGAAGTTTGTTCCAGATAAGTGGAGCATAGGAACTAAATGCTGCTTCTCCATGTTTAGTTCTGGTTCTAGGTATGCAGAGCAGGCTGGAGCCAGAAGACCTGAGTGGTCTGAAGGGTTGATACACTGATAGCAAGTTTGTGACGTATTTAGGCGCTAAGCTATTCAGAGATTTATAGAATAACATAAGTATTTTAAAGTCCATTCTCTGAGATACAGGGAGTCAGTGTTGAACTAGGGTGATGTCTTCTGGGGTGTGACATTCAATAATGAACCAATCTCTCCAAATAATCTTTCTGCATGCTTAACAATTTAAGTCCGCCTCAGAGGCAGCTGATTTCTTTCTCTGTGTCTGAGCTAAATTAGTTATAATGTTTGGTAGCGCCTGCAGCCTCAGTTTATGTCGGCTTTTTCCTAATTTCCCTGAAATGCTAAAACATTTCTGTTTTAACTGGTGGGCATCCTTTGAGCATGAAATAAACTGACGGAGGAGGTCATCACAGAAACCTTAGCTCATTACGCACCCTTCAGCCCGCGGCCATAGCAGGTTTGGCCCCAAGACGATGGCGATGTTACTGGGCGTCATCTTATTTATGGCCTGTTGCTCAGACAACAGGGAAAGGAACTGAACCAGGTACCTGGACAATAAGAAGGGATGGTTGAATAGAAGGAAACACAGGAATCTTCGTAGGGTGAAGAGATGCTCTGCTTGGCAATGAGCTTTAAAATGAGATGAACTATAATCCTTATTGTATTAAGCTGTACAACTGAATCATATTAACTCAATGTTTTGCACTGTTTTTCATTATATTCTTTTAAATAGTGGGTTTGCTGTCATTTAATTTGGCAAACTTAATATGCTTTAAACTGATATTTTGCTCAAAATAAATTGATATAGACAGTTTTTGTCTTTTTTAACAATAACCCAGGAGATGACCTGAGTGAACCACAAAGTAACATGAATTCAGGACAGTTAGCGTCCTTAGTTTGGATTCTGGGATTCTAGGTGCAGCTGCTGTTGAACCAAAAACAAAGATCTAACTAAAATGTTCACATGCTGATTTTTTAAGGTATATTTACAGTTACAACACTATTACTGGTAGAGTTGTTTTCACTATAAAAAACAAAAATGTAATTACCTGAGATCAGATGGTGAAAACTCAGCTAAGCTAGGTGTTTCCAATGTAACCCATGAAATGAGTTGCAGTTATGGGCATGGTGAGCACACACCTTAGATTGTTGTAGTTTTCAGGCGGTAGTTTCTGCAGCAGCTCCCTGAACTTCTCCAGTTTCACTGTCGGGTCTTTTTCTCTGTGAAGGTCGGAAGCAGATAAAGAAACTGAAGGCAGTACATAAACTCAGTATTGAAGGTTTTGATTTTAGTGATGTCAAATTTAATAACTATTTTTTGTTTGTTTGTTTTTAGAAATTTCCCATCTAACTTCCATCTTCTAGTGCTTTATAAAGGAAATAAATCATTAACGACGTCAATAAAGAACAAGTTAAAAAGTTAGATCAAAATACTAACCTTGTTACTTAACTTTTACAATCTCCATTTAAATTATAAATTAAATGCATATGACTAAATAATTTTTGAGGCACCAATTTAAAATAGATGAGCATAACTGTTTGCTTTTGTTTGTGCAAGAAGGTAACTGAGGATCTGGATTATCTGATTTAAAAAAAAATCTGATATAGTATATACCGACCAGTATTTATTCATTTAGAGAATATAACTATGATAAATTTAAAGTTTAGTTGTTTATTTTTCTATCTGTGAGAAACTTAGTGACATTGGTATCAATAATGTTTTTCTATCGGTCAAATATTATAGACATAATTGTTGAATCTTTAAAAAAAACCTACATTTCATTAATTTGAAGAAGGATTTCATTTTGTTTCATAAGCTTTGTGCTTTGTTAAATCTAAAAATGCATACAGGCTGACCTCTTCTATAAATAACACAAACCCCATTAAGTGTTTTGCTCTTTTTTCCTGTAGTGTTGGTATTCTTTTTACTGTTTTGTTAGTTTTTTTAAAATAAATTTTTGTGTGTTTTGTCTCTTATTTGTACGTTCATTACACATAATGTACAAATCCTTGTACCTTTTTTTGTTTTTAACACGTTTTCTTGATACTAATAAACAGAAAAAGATGCAGCTATAATTGAATACACACCCTGCAGCTGTAAACCAATCATTGTACAGTTCAAAGGTCATCAGGGGTTCAGGAAGCTCTCGAAGGTAACACTTCAATGCACCTGTCAATGAAATCAAAGAACAGCTTCAATAAAAAACATTTGTTTTTATTCAGTGCAAATATATGAATATTTTTTTCAAGAGCATTGATATAGACAGATTTTGTTTTCTACAGTATATCGTCTGTCAAAGCATAATGTAAATAACAAAGGAACTGCATTTGGACTAAATGGAAGATGATATGGTCAGTGAATAACAGGATGGTCAAACTGATGAGGAAGACTGGGCTCTGGGAGAAACACCCTAACCTGCGACGGCGTGAGGGTCCATGCTGAACTCGCTGTGGTCCACAGTCCCTTGGTTCAGGCAGGTCTTCAGCCTCTTCACCACCGAGGCAGCTGCTGCAAGCCGAAACAGACCCTACGCAGAGATGGAGGCGAAGCATAACTTCATCTTATCCATGGAAAAAACAAAAACTTCAATCTCACAGCATATTAATGTGACAGACAATTATTTATTTTGCTTTTAGCCATTATTTAGCTCTCAAAAAATGTTTTATAGCTCAAAATCTGAAAGGTGTGGCATTCATTTATATGTTAACACCCTGAACTATTACTTTGTTAATCCTCCAGTCACTGCAGGCAGCCCATTGCTGCCTTACAAATATTTAATTACCTTCCTTAAGTAGAAATTTAAGCTATCTATACTCTACTGAAGTAATTAGACAACTTTTAACATCTACTCCTTAAATTTTAAAAGTAGACTCATTAGTCTTGTTTCATTTAAGATAATTAGAAAAAAATAATAATCTCCTCATAATAATTTGTTTCGTCGGTGCTGCAAAAACTTCTTGTTTGCCACAAACCAAAATAAATCGCCTTTCAAGATGATACAAAGTTAGATATCAACAGTGATGTCATAAGTACACACATTTGTTACTTAAGTAGAAGTATAGTTGCTGCAGTTTGAAAACACTCTGGTAAAAGTTGAAGTATCAACTTGACCTCTTTACTCAAGTAAAAGTGAAAAAGTATGTGCTCCAAAAACTACTTAAAGTATCAAAGTATAAAGTAACCTTACAAAAAAAAAAAAAACAGCCAGATGCCTCTATATGAATTTTAAAGCTCAATTTTCCGACTTTTTCGAAAAATCCTTTAAGATAGGGCCCAGGATGAGGGAGGTCTTGTTGGTCTCTGTACTTGTATGAAAATGTAATGAGTAGAAGTCAGAAGTAGGAAGAAAAATTAGTAATGGAGTAAAGTATAGCTACCTAAAAAGTGTACTTAAGTACAGTAACAAAGTATTTGTACACCTCTGGATATGACACTGTTGCAATTAGTTATAAAATGAATAAGATTAAATATAAGGAAGTTATCATCTAGAATTGTAGAAAATATTTCCTTTAATAGTTTAATTGTTTCCTGCATTACTTTTACTTTTATACTTTAACTAGTTTTAAAAAATGTACTTTGACACTTTTACTTCAATAAAAAGCTTAAGTTGATACGCCAGCTTCTACAACTAAAAGTGTTTTTAAACTGTAGGATTTATACTGCTACTTGAGTAATAAACTTTAATACTTTTGACACCTCTGGTTAAGTAGCACCAGTTTGCAACAAATTCTTATTGAGACGTAGGGTTGGACTTTAACTAGGCCATTTTAACAAAAATAATGCTAATAATAATGTCTAGATTTAAGAATCAGGGTCCTGCAACTTTCAGGATACGTCTCTGGTTGCAAACTGGAGATTGAGTCTCTAACGTGGTCAAACCTCTTCCAATATTTAGATGATGGTGTGATTGGAATATAGTTTTAGAAATTACCCAGAGGTGGACAGAGGAACCAAAAATTTTACTCAAGTGAGAGTGACCAAACCTCATCATATTTTTACTAAAGTAAAAGGAAAATTAGCCATCCAAGAAATTACTAATGTACGAGTAGGAACATATTTGATAAGAACTGCGACTCAAGTAATGAGTAACTCATAATAAGATCTGATAATTTAAATAAAATAATTGAAAAATTAGTAAAACTTATGAAACCAGTACCTCCAGACACAATATTTACTCCTTCCTGTATAGTAGCTTAAGCTCCAGATGTCAGGGTAAACTTAAATGAAACAAAAGTTCACTCATTTTTGACATAAACATTAATTTTGTCTTTAGCACCTTTTTAAAAAAAACAAGCTTGTTTCTTACTCCGTAAGGTTTCTCACGATGGATGGAGTAGACAAACAGTTTACTCAAGTAAGAGCACCTAATTGCATAAAGTTACTCAAGTGACTGTAACCAAGTAAATGTAGATATTTAATATTTAACTCTAAGACTAACTCTACTTTAAACGTCTCCAAAATTCTCCCTGACCTGTTTGCTCTGTTATCTGTTGTCTTCCTGATGCTGATTGTCCCTAACGTTCTCTAACGAACCTCTAAGGCCAGAACAAGAACAGCCGCAGTTAGACTCAGACTAAATTAAACACAGGTTAGCTCTGTTTACGCATAAGGGTAAAAGGAAATCAACCGTAATGTATTTCACGCAAGCCTATCAGAGTAAAAAGGTGTTTCATGCAATGGATGCTGTGCAATGTCTAAAAAAAAAAACAATGTGCCAGCTTGTTTTGGCCAATATCATGAAATCTCCTAAGGTTCTGTATATGGTGCGGTTCATCCACCTCCTCTCTCATGCCCGTTCTCAGCAACATATGAATACACTCCTGGATGGGTGCTGCAATCTCCCTGCTGCTCTGGGTCAGATGCGCTTCCAGCGGCTCCCCGTAGACCTTCTGGTTAGAAAGGCTCAGTGCTTGATCTGCAGACGCCAAGCATGGAATCAGAGTTGCATCTTTGCAGTACACAGATGGAGATTAGATCAAGGGAAATTCACCTTTTTGAGTGTGGTTCTCTTTGAGCTCGTTGATGTTTTTGTCCAGGAACTCGTGGGAATTCTTGTGATACTCCGCTTGCAGTTCGAGAAGCTGAAGTCAACCAGAGGAAAAATATGTTGAGTCCTTCACTGCATAATGACTCTGTGTGGGAGCATCATTACCAAACCACAACTCACACGGATGAAGTAGTTAGCATAGTCATCTTCTTTAGTTGCAAAATGGTAGAGGTCTGCAGAGTACTGGTCCTACAGAGGCAGGAGACACGCAGGGTGAGAGGTTAGGATGCAGATTCCTCAAAGTGGTTATTAACCCTGTAAAAGCTCAGTTAACACTTCAACCTTGATACTCTCCAACTTCCTCCATGCCTCTTCTACTTCCTCCCTGAGTCCGTCCTGCTTAGCCTGGGGCCCGTTGCTGGCTTGACTTCTGTAAAAAACAGCAAAGCTGTAGATCCTAATGGATGCCGTTCCATCGCCACATTTTTAGAGGCTGTTTGGCTCACCTGAGTCGTGCATTGTTCCAGTCTGTAGTGAGCTTTGCAAACTGTTTTTTGTTCTTTAGGATTTCTGGTAAATCTTCCTGGAGAGACAAAGACTTCACATTAAATACCAAACCCATCTACAGCGAGCTGTCTACAGTGCACTGACAGAACATCAATACTTCTTGAACTTATCAGTACTGTATGCATTGGAAGTTTAAACCAGACCAGAAGGCTGAGGACGCTCTTTCAGACTCTAGTACCTTGTATTACAATGCTTCACTGTGGCTCTTTATGGTTTTTTCTCTGCAATCTTTGTACATTCAATTTAATTTAGTTTGTTTATATGGTGCCAATTTAGAACACATATCATCTCAAGGCACTTTAGAGAGACAATTCAACCAGATCATACAGTCATATTGATTTAAAGTTTTCTATTTAAGGAAAAACAGCTGATTGCGTCAACTCATTGACTCTTCAGCAATCCCTCATACCGAGCATGCTTGTAGCGACAGTGGAGAGGAAATACTCCCTTTTAACAGGAAGAAACCCTCCAGCAGACCAGACTCAGTGTGAGGATGTGGACACTTAAATCTGAAACTATTCTTAGTTTTCGTCTTAACACTTTACTTTGACTAGGCCGTTCTAACATGTGAGTCTGCTTAAAGCTAAACCATCCAGCATAGCTCTGACTGTATGTTTAGGATGCTGTTCATGCTGGAAGGTTAGCCTTCAACCCAGTCTCAGATCCTCCACATTTACAGGTCAGGGGGTGTCCTGGTTTTAAATTTCAGAGATTTGTCTGTCTTAAGGCTAGAACCCACCAAATCTGATTTTGCCTCCGATCCGACAGAAAATCGTGTCGGACGAGGTAGTGGCTTAAAGGGGATCAGTATTTTATCCAATTTCTGTCCTGTGAACTCCTATCGTGGGTAAAGTATTCTATTTTTTCCATATTTCATTGGTGTTTTTGCACGAGTCTGTCCTGCTGTATGTGATGTGCAACCCCAAAACTGACTCTTTTCCTGTGCGATGAACAGATTTTATTTGCATTTTCTCCCAAAGCAGATGTGTTTTAGTTTGTAACTGCATCTCTCTGAATGCCAAATGCCACAATCTCATTTGACGCGATTTTCTGTCGGATCGGACGCAAAATCTGATTTGGTATATTCTGGCCTTTACACTGGATTTTAATTAGAGATAACAAAGTGAAAGGGATTGAATTTGGAAAATCTTAAATACTAAATTATAACAGTGTATACATTTCAGGCCATTCTACTTTAGTGAGGTTTGTGGTTGTGATAAGAGACATTTCTTATTTTTTTTGTTAGATTTTTTAACTTTTTATTCAAGTTTCTTTATTATTACACTGCAGCAAGGTACAGTGCTCATAAGAATAGGAGTCAACAATCCTCAGCTAATACATCCTGTGTGTTTCTAATCAATCACATACAAAGCCATGGTCAAATAAAGAAAATAACTGATAAAATTGCGTAACCTAATGAAAAATGTAATGACTTGTCATAACTAATTATAGAGACATTATCTTCTATCTTTTTTAACCAACTTGTCTGATCTATCAGACAAGTTGTGACTCAGCTCATGCCAATATCTCCTGGACGTTAATATACAACAGAAAAAGAGAAGAACAGATATCAAACATCTGAATTTATATAACAGGTATTAGTTACATGTCTGTTTACCAAGCTGAGTTTTCATCACCTCGCTAAGCTTATTGAGTGGCTCCAGAACTTCCTTCTCCACAGTCATCTCAAAGTCTGCCAGCATGCTGGCCAGCATCTTCTCCATGAAGCAGCACATCTCCAGGACTCTCCTGAAACAAGCAGGTGGTTTTTAAAACTACAGAAACACAATGGATGTTTGACATTTCAGTGTTTTCCTGGGCTTGATAAACCGACATGTGTAATTTATTAGATAAACAAATTAATCTGTTTTTCAGGATCCTTCTGAGAAATTAGTCCTTTAATCCTGGAGATGTTCTTTTGGTGATAGAGGGCCATGAAAGAAGGTTCTGGTCTGAGTCTATCACTGCACTCAGATTTGTAGCTATATTGGTGGTTTCTAGTCATAATAACTGAAGTTGTATGCTTACTTCAGTGGTGGATGAAGTACTAAACAGCAGGACTTGAGTAAAAGTATTGATAATTCAAATCTTACTCAACTACAAGTAAAAGTTACTCAGTCAAACATCTACTCAAGTTAAAGTATTAAAGTACTCATTTTTGAAAATATTTAACTATTCAAAACTACATGCAATTAAAAGTATTTAAGTATTCAAAAATAGAAATTCAATTTTTTAAATATCAGTGCATCAGAGTAATTTTAAAGAACCTTGTAACTTTCAGAAACTACCTGATGCATTGATGTATAAAACCACCTGCTACCAATACTAGACCACATGCCACAAAAAATAAGGACAGCTATTTTGATCATTTTTTCTCATTTAAAAACAAGCCAAAAAGAAAACAGGTGAGTCTTGATTCTCCTCACAATTTCAATGTGGAATAAAGGTTTATGGTTGAATCTGTTAACAGAAAGGAGCTACAACTGCTGAATGATTTGAGAACTCCTGCTACTGAATAACTTGGCCGGATGGAAACAACTAATGCCTTAATAAATGATAAACTACAAATAATATCTGCAAATAATGGCTGCTATCTGCTATTTTGAAATTGGATTTCCAAAAAAAAAAAAAAAAAAAAAAAAAAACAGCAGCAGTGAATCACAAAGCTAAGCTGAGCCAAGAGGAACAAGCAACTAGCAGCTTCCTGGAAATGTAGTGGAGTAGAAAGTACAAAATTCAACGTAGTGGAGTGAAAGTTATTAGTACCCCCCCTAAAAATTACTCAAGTAAAGTAAAGATATTTAAGTATAGTAATCAAGTATTGTACTTTTTTACATTCCACCACTTTCTAACTTTATGCATTTATGCCCGAATGAATGTCACCTGGTGTCTTTAGCTACGGTAACTTCTTTTGTGTGTTATAATCTGACCTAATAGGGCAGGGGTCCCCAAACTTTTTCCTGTGAGGGCCACATAACTTTTCCCTTCTCTGACGGGGGGCCGGGGTCAGTTTGTAACAGAAAAATTGTGACGATTGCAAGAGTGCCTAAATTTATGACGGCATTTATGTCTTTATGACGGGAGTCATAGTGTCTCCGCAGTTTATATTCTTTGAATACCGCCACTGCCTCTTGACAGATGAAACAGACAGCCTTTTCTTTACATTGAACAAAAAAAAAATATCCTTTGTCCAATTCAGGTTAAATGCCCTGCTTCTGAATCAATTTTTCTCTTACCTTTTCTTTTCCTCAGAATTCTGAGAAAAAAGTCAGAATTGAATAGACTATTATTTTATTTGTTTGAATGGCCCTAATCCTCTTCCGTATCTCTTTGAGAGGGGCAGGTTTAAGATTTTAAGCGGGGGGTTGCCAGATAGGGGCACAGACCCCAAAAGGGTGAAACATTGTCGCGTTATATGTGTGAAATAGTTACTAATAGTTAATAATAAAAAAAACTTCATAATTAAGGAACATTTTATTGCAAATGTCCAACTGTAATATCAAATACAAAACAAACAAACAAAAAAAACATTATATGAAAATACTCTCTGGTATTGTTCAGGGGGCCGGACCAAGTGTGGAGGTGGGCCGGATCCGGCCCACGGGCCGTAGTTTGGGGATCACTGTAATAGGGGATTCAGACATTAAATAGCAGGATCCCCAATGTAGAGGCGTAAGTGGATGAGCGCCAGAACCTCAGGGTCAATCTACACTGTTCCAACAGGAACAGCTTTGCTAACAAATAGACGCATATATTTAAACATTCATGTTGTCTACATACAAGGTATAGAGGACTACATTTCTGGGGCGAACATATTTCTATTGTCATTACTTACCTACTTGTATCAAAAATTGTTCTGCATAAAATTTATATTTACATGTCCTAATATCTACATTAAATGGATTTTTAAGTTATTATTAAAGTAGTTATTTATCTATGATTTCACTGAAGACACCTAGATGACTTGCAGAGACACATAATTTTCTTTACCCAATATAACACAAAATTTAGTTCTTAAAAGAGCATGAATTCTGTCTATAACAACTTTAATGTTAATATATTGATGTGAATAATTAACCACATCATTTTAGTTATCAAGTAATTTTTAATGTATGAAAGAATTTATACATTAAAAATTAAAATGTTTAATAAGTTTGAACATTCCCCTTGAGAGTAATACTGCTGCCAACTTCTCCATTAGAGGGCGTAAAAAATGGTAGGGGTGACCACAGATTGGCTAAGGGCGGCCATGGCCACCTCTGGCTCCCCATCTAGCTCCGCCCCTGCCCCAATGAGGAACCTTGTGGAACATTATCTGTGATACTTGTCAACACTGATGTAAGTTATCTGCTGACATGAAGAAGTCCCTTTCCTCCATGTAAGACTCAGACCAGTCATCGAAACATATTACATCTTAAACTCATAAATAACGCCATCGATGAGACCTTTAGTTACATACTATGACTTATTCAGGCAGAAGCTAAAACTGTACAAGATGCATCTGTATGCCTCAAGTCCAATGCTCAAACCCGTCACCTGATTGAAGACTGTGCATCAAAGTCCTTCAGGCTTTCAGCCATGCTTATAGACAGCAGCATTAATGGAAGTTTCTTCTGCAGTGACAAAAACACAAGTTTTGTTGGTTTTGTGTTTCGTTCTTACAGAAAACCATAAACCACTTTCATTCACTTTGTAAAAAATAATGACTACCATTCTTCTTTCAGCCTCCAGCCCAAGAGGACTCAGCATGCAGGCCTGCAGCTTTTTATGGAGGACCTGAGCTGCCTTCTTGGCTGGCTCCACCCGCTGCTCCACCTGCAACCAGATACACATGATGTAAGACCAAAAACAGAAGACTACTCTGTGTTTATAAAAAAAGAAAAAAAAAAAGCTTAAAGGGTAAATTTGACATTTTAGAGCCATAGAACCTGGCAGGAACATCCCACCGATAGAGAACGGCATGGGACACATTGGAGCAACAATGATGTTAAAACCCCAAAAACTAATTTAAAAATCTGAGCGATGCCTATAATTTACACAGGCCCATTTGCAGAGGTGTCAAGTAACAAAGTACAAATACTTCATTACTGTACTTAAGTACACTTTTTAGATATCTATACTTTACTCCATCACTTATTTTTCTTCCTACTTCTGACTTCTACTCAACATTTTCACACAAGTATCTGTACTTTCTATTCCTTACATTTTTTAAACAAACCTTACTCGTTACTCTTGGCTTTGGTTTAATGTTTATAAATATTTATTTTACGTCATGTGCTCCATCCAATGCAGATCATTGGCTCCATCCACATCTAGTGAAAACTAGTGTAAGTGGATGAGTCATAACACACTCATTGGTTAGCTATTCATCAAGTTTATGCTGACGCCAAAGGAAATCCTCAGAAGCATGCAGATGTTCTTCAAACTGTAAACACGAATTGTCTAGGCCATGCTACAATGTTGGATTCAGAAAAAGATATTAAAATGTCTGAAAGGTCGGACACAGGTGAGATGGAGACCAACAATACCTCCCTCATCCTTGGCCCATCTCAAAGAATTTTTAAGTAGTTTTTGGAGCACATGCTTTTTAACTTTTACTTGAGTAAAGAAGTCAAGTTGATACCAGAGTGTTTTTAAACTGCAGTATCTATACTTCTACTTAATTAACAAATGTGTGTACTTTTGACACCACTGACCATTTGTTACTGTGGTAAATTACAAACAAATTAACTCTGGAACAGAGAAATCTTAAATCTCGATGCTGTGCTGGTTTGTCAGATCTCCAAGCTCCTGCTCTAAAAATAGTTCTCCTGACTAGATAAATCCCCATATGACTATTCACACCAGTTTAAGCTGGAGACTTTGATATAACTGCTGTTGTTTAGAGCATTTATTCATTGATCCGGGCCTGATAAACTAGACTAAATGTGAGATTAAATGTGTATTTACACTTGCAGGCAAAAATTGGTATTATATTTTTGTCAGCATCCTGAGCTCTTTTCTTCTCAGTCAGCTATTATGAGTTAAAAACCTAAACAAGAGTAAAACATATAAACATATATGCTCTTAGACCAATTAATACAATTATTAATTATTAATTAAAATAAGTATAACATAACTTTAAGCAAAAATCAAAGGCATTCCAAATATGTATGTCTCACCTGAACCAGGTCCTCATGCAGAAGGTCAGTGGCATCTTGTGACCTGGCAAGGATTTCACATAAGGAAATATTGGATTTATTAACAATTATTAGCTTTAGGGTTTCAAGAAAAGTCCCCAGAAAAAGACATACTAATAAAAACAGATTAATAGCAGTTAATAAAAAGAATAGAATTTTATGACACAAATATTCAAAGATGTATCATTTTCTACAAATACAGGAAGAAATATAACCGAATCGGAAATTATTATGTGCAGTTACTTGACAGAAATTGACTAAATCTTAGTCGATCAATAAAATCTGATTGATGGTTGTTCAGCCAGCTGAACAACCATCAATCAGATTAAACAAAAAGTAGGTATATGTCAATAAAGATGCCTAGAACATGCTTTGTTTTAGTTAGAAGATCAGTAATTTGAAATGATGAAATAACGTCAAGTCATGTGCGCTGCAACGCATCGGTGCCATTTTGGTCGCATATAGAGCCACGTCAAAACTCTCATCCACGTAAAAGAAGCACAACGGTTGTGTATTGTTGGGTTCAAGCAAAGCCACAAAACAGAAAAGATAATTTTTCGTAAAATACTCGAGAATCAGAAGAGCTTTGATCACTTTGAGGACATTTTCAAACTGTTCAAAGAAGTTGACGAAGCATTAAAAAAGGTAAAGCTGCATCCATTAAATCAATGAAAAGTAGAATAGAAACATATCATCATTAAACTGAAACGCATGCATTTCCGTTACATTGTTGTAACAACTTTTAAATCATGTTCAATTCTCAGTCCTTTTAATTTTGAGACACCTAATAAGACTGTTATAAACAAATGTCAGTTACCTTTACAGGAAAGCAACCATTTTAGTTATTCAACATTTAGCATTTGTCTAGTTCTGTCCTGATTTTGGCACTGATAGCTGGCTTAAATATTCACTTCATTCACCTGTCCAACTCTGCTCGGTTTCTAATCACTGCTAATGTGATCCACCTGCTCCTGCCTCTATTTAACATGCTTGCATCCAGTTACCAGGGCCAGATTATCTTGTTCTCTCTAGCCAGTGATGAGGGTGTTTTTAGAGTTCTTTTGGTGTTTCAGATTTCCTGATCCTGTTCTGCCTCTCAACCACTGAGCCTGCCTGTTCCTGTTCTGATCTGTTTGCCGGACTTGTCTTCGGACTCCTGTTTGTTCTCTGTTCTTTGGGGCTGCAGCGTCTGGTACACTCTGGGCCTGTCAAATCTTGTTGTCAGCCCATCGGCGGGATCCTACCTCATTCTGTGGGCATGGACTGATCTTGTAAACCAGGTTAGTGACTTAAATTTATAATCATCCTGTTTCACGTTATCATGGTCAGTAACCTGTGTTTCCCTCCTGCAGAGATTTCCGCCTTTGTTTTTTTTTTCTGCTGCAGTAACTTTACAAGAGCTTCTCATCGCATCTCTTTGAACCATGCTCCCATTTCCACATCCTGTTCACCACTTTCCTCTTAGTTCTGCTGTGATGATCCAATATTTGCCATTTTGTTGAAGCTGGTGAAAGGCTGTGTTACTTTAACCCAAATCTGCCACAAAACTATCTTGATTACTTAGTAAAGACTGTTCTTTTTTTGGAGTTTAACAGGTCAGGGGTTAAACTGGATAGAATGGAGCAGTAGTGGGTGGAGAAAGGATGGTCCCTCTGTAGCACCTTTAATTTAAAGAAATTGTTCTAAATCTGTGATAAAAGTACAGTAGATGGTTTGTGATAGTTGGAGGAAACTTGACATTTCAGCTATTTACAAGGTTTCTATGAACAAATTAACTGTGCAATAGAGATCATAAGCAATGGGAGCCAAACATTGGTCTTTGAAATGAAGCTACAGTAAACATGAATTGGTTGTCGAGACATCAACATCCTATAATAACCCTCCGATGTCACAGACTAATAGTCCAGCTTGTCTGCAGCTAATGGCTTCCTTTCACTCTTCATTACTAAGACTGGAACTCCAAGTCGACTCTACAGCAAAACATCTCCTCAACATGATGCTGCCACCCCCGTACTTCACAGTTGGGATCTCTTCAGAAAGGTTCATTCACAAGTTCCACATCAGAACCCATTCATATTGGCGTCTAGTATCTGGGGATTGGACCTAACTAATGGAGGTGTACAGCCCTACTGACACCATGGATGATTTTTTTCTTTGTCTGTTTCATGATGTCAGATAAGGAGGCAAAGTTTTTGCTTAGATTCCACATAAATGCTGGGAATAAACATTTGAGAACTGATAAAAAGGTAAAAAATCTCATGTTCCCAACTGACCTATAACAGAAAGAGTAGAATTCGGCTTAATATTAAATAAGGAGGCAAAATTATTGTGTATTTTTATACATTGTATGTATAAAAAGACACAAATGTGGGATTAGCATAATTTCATTGATATAATATTCAACTTTGCAGCTTCTCTGCTCTGAATTTTATCTCTGCATCATGATGTAGTCGACAAAAGGACAGTTTTTATCATCTTTAAGACTGAACCTGAGGAGTGTATGGGCTGCTGTGAAGCTGAAGGCTAAAACAGAAGAACCCTATGTGGCCTATTCTCAGATAAGCGTCCCTCTAATAGACCCTCATAACCTGCCTCCAACCACCTCTGAAAACACGTGGAGAACCGCAGATGCTTTTTAAGTGTTGCCAGATTTGGAGCTGCACGTTAAAGGAAGCCCTGCCCAGTTCCTCAAGGGGTCAGATAAGCTTCAGCACCTCCAAGATGTGCTTTGTTTCCTCCAGCAAAGACATATAAGGATTTAAATGCAAAGCAGAGAAACAGCCAACCTATCTGAAGCAGTCTGTGTCAGCCATGCAGGTAAAGTTAAAATAAAGTTAAAATAAAAGGTTTAGGTTTGAACACAGATGTATTAACAAGTGTTGCCAGAACTTCCCTCATCAAAGGTCACAGCATCAGTGCACACTGATCACTGGGTGAGGTGCTGCTGCAGCAGAGGAGGCAATGTTTGCTGTGCTGCGGATGCGTGCAGCTTAGGTTTATTATTAAACCAGAATGCGTCATAGGAGGGAGGCAGCATTGCCTGCAAATACACCCCTGTAGTCCTGCTGCAGCAGGTCTGTGCATCAACACCAGAAATAAGGAAGGTGTAAGGTTTGGTCACCCACATGTTTTGCAAAAGTGAGTCAGTTAGTAGTTATCAGAGTATTTGGGCTTTGGGTGTTGCAAATTGTTCTGGTTCTAGGATAAGAAATGTTTTTTTAGGGGATGAAGTTAGCTTTAACAACTTTCTGTGTTGAAGTGTTGAATTCACCTTGTTTTTTAACACACAAACCATAATTTAGAGGGTTTAATTCCGCTTAAAAAAACACAAAACACTAAAGTTTTGGCCAAAAACCTTAAGGGGGGACCAGCTGAATGTTGAGCTGCATTCAAACCCTTTTACTCTAATATTCCAAAATGAAAAGGAAGAAAGTTGTAGCACAAGTCTAAAAAAGGGTTAAATTAATCTTCCAGAACTCTGTTCAATTCTTCTTTTAAACGTTGAGTGAAGACGGACCAATGGCAGACATTAAAGTGGACTGAGGAGGACTATTAGTCATGCATTCCAAAAGATGAATATGCTGAAAGAACGCCATAAAACCCCACATTTTTGAGCACACCATCCCCACTGTGAAGCATGGTAGTGGCGGCATAAAGTGCAGATAGATGGTGCAATACAAAGCAACCAGACATTGAGTGGATATATAGACGGCGCTGTCTTAAAAAAGAAACAAACAGGAAGACAGAGATGGGTGGAGGAGAGGAGGTCTGCAGCCAAAATAAACCTTTTATGAGGGGGTCACAGTGACATGACTCCAGCAGGTGGGCAAACACTGCTAACATGAACATATTCCATCCCAGACTCATGGTATTTTCAGAACATTAATTAAAACATTATCAGCAATGCTGCAGCTTTTGCTTTATCAATCAAAAATAGTGTAAATTAGTCCTGATAGACCGGAGAAAGGGAAACATTTCAGGATAGAATCTGTGCTCAAAGTTAAAAAGACATATTTTGAGAGCAGCTCCTGCTGTTTCTACATCAATATAAAGCTATGTTTATCAGCTCAAGAAAAACTCTAATAAGTTACGCTTTTTCACTTTCTGTGTTTGTTTGACTAGCACTTTCCTTATTAGTTTTTTCCCCTTTTATATCATATTTGTAATTTAACACTGTGGATTGTATATTGTTTTTTCATTGTTGTTATTAGACGCTGTGAAGGCCAGGAAGAGGATAATATAAGTCATTGGAGTCAGGAGGAAGAGGAGACAAAGGAGGGGGGACACGAAACGGAGGAGAAGGTGATGAAAGAAGATGACGAGACAATGGAGTTACCGGAACAATGAACAGTCAAAGAAATAGTGCTTGGCACAAGTCTGATGTACAGGACTCAGTCAGTGGTAGGACTTGGCATAGGATGACATTTATCTCTAGGATTCAATGATTGAAGTCCAAATGTAGGCTTTGGTGTTCTTCCTGAACAGTTTGGTCAGTAAACTTTTATTGCCATCATTTGTTAAATACACAGGTAGATTTAATTGTTGACATTTGTTTTAGATTCCAAACAAAGCATTCATTTTTCAACCATCGTCCAATCAGATAAAAGCCTTCTAGGTAGAAATAAACTGGATTTTAACTCCAGGCCAGCCATGTTATGTGGTTTAGATAAATAATATCCATAGGTTAAAATGGCCTAGTCAAAGTACAGACAAAAATTCATACATTTTTTACATAAATAGAAAGTTGCTATCTACAAGTGCTCTTCAATAGGACGGTATGTAACAGAAACTGGTGAAGACTAACTCTGAAAGACCTGCAATTGGACCCGGCAGCTAAAGGTGGTTCTACAGTAGACTGACGCTGTATGGTGTGACACTTGCAAACTCCACCAAAAACCTTCAACTTCCAGATTCTGGACTGCTTTCTGTTTATCAAATAAAACCCCAACAGAGTAATCTAAAGTTTTGGTTTGTAGAAAGATGAAAACATGAAAAAGTTTAAGGGGTATGAATGCATTTCCTATCCAAATGGATCAACTGAAACCTGGCATTCTGAAAAGACCCATGAAGCCTTTGAATATGTGTAAAGCTGACAGAGAGCTGAGTTTATCCGAGGCTTACTTTGCTGCCGAGCCAAACTGCTTCAGGATGCTTAGAGACTGTCGCAGCATGCTGGCACTGGGGTCCAAACCAGTTCTCTACCAGACCTCCACAACCGCCTTCAGATGGATCCTGATCCGATATAAGAAGGTCCACACAGGTTCCAGAGCTGGGTCAGTTCATCAGAAGCAGAAGAGACAGGTGAGCCGGTTCGCACTGCCTTGGTGGTGAGATTCTGCGGGTGTTCTGGCCCTGGTTTTTGTTCTTGTTTTAGCTAATGAGGAAGTTGAACGGATGAAACGTCAGCAGCGAAAGGCAGCAGTTGTTTCCCCACCTTTTACAAGGTCTCACTCTCACAGCTTTGTTAGACACCTAAACACCCCACAGACAATCAGAATCAATGGGAGCTGAGCAGAGGTTAAATCCTTGTTACCCAGCAGACTAGTGTGACCTGTGAATGTGCTCCTGTTAAGCTTTTGCTCTGATGTTCTGAATATTCTGTACTGCAGCGCTACAAGGATGTGAAATGTGTGAAAGAGGAAACTATCAGAGCAGATTGAGACATCTTTGTCCCGACTTTCAAAAATGTTCTGATTTTACTGCCACTAGTTTCTTTGCAGTTTGCATTTTGAGCAACAACTTTAAAGCTGTTATTCAATTTTTAAGGCCATTAAAGCTTCATTACGTTTTAATAGCAGTATCTAGGCAACAGGAATGTCCAGCTTATCATGCAGTTTCATTTCTAGTCACCTGTTGCCTTTTTGAGGAACTTGTGTGCATATGTTTAGCAGCTGAAAATAAAGATGAACAGAAAATGAGATTCACCTATTGATTTTAAATATCATTTCACTTGATTGCTGTTATTGTAGATTGAACTAAGTTCTTTTTTCCACCGAATTTCCTTCTTTTATACTTTGATCAGATACTTTTTCATGTATATTGAAGCAGTTGTGGATAGATCTTAAAGTAGATGCTGAAAGCTCTGATGACAACACCGGTGCCTGGCAGATGCTGCAGTCTAGTGGTGGAAGCAACTAAATGCACAGAAAAATATTTCTCAGATAACCAGAGATTACCACCTTTACAGTTTCAGTTTCTATGGTGGTAATATGCTTTGTGTCCAGGTTTATACATAGTGATCAGATGTCTAATTATTAGCTACACAGGTCATTTTAAATACTAACCAAATCTGTAGGCAGTATTTCAATCAAACCATTGTTTAGTCCAACAAGATCTCCTACAACGAAGCACTTCTACCTGCCTCTAAAAGACAAGAACATGAAGATTTTTAGAAGGAAGAACCAGGATGGAGGTGTTATTTTCTCTGATTGATTTCCCTTCAGGATGGGGAGAGGATCACATGGAAAAGTGAAGATAAGTAGCTGCTGTTTGAGGAATTTCAATTTTGAGCCCAGGTCTTTATCAAAACAACTGAAATTAGGAAAACTAATCATTTTTATAACTTTAGTAGAGCTAATCAACTCTGGGTTAAAGGATGGAAAAGTGTGCGGTTACAGAGGTTGACTATTTTATAGCCTTTTTCAGATAAGGTGGCGTTTAAGTGGATATATCTTTTTATACATAAAAAATATTCAATTCCTACTAAGAAAAATGTATATGTATAGTTAAAGGACAATTTATCTTGTTTTAACAGTAAATTTACAACTTCACACTTTAATCTTAATTCAAGAAATCCCATTTTGAAATAATCTGCATTTATAAGAGTCATTTTAATTCCATTTGTATCTATATTGCATCTCTGTAATATATAACACAGAGTTTGTATTTGCACTAATGAATGTTTATTTTAAATTTTGCTTTAATAAACTATTAATCAAGTTAATTTTGGGTAATTTTTGTCCCAATTCCGAATCTGTGGGTTTAGATAATTTTTTTCAGTTAATAATCTTGCGTTACCCAGAGTAACGACACAACCTACTTGAATGGAGTTTCAGTTTGAGCTGCCATATGTTCAACTTCCTTTTTATTATCACAAAACTGTCCAGGCTGCTTAAAATTGGCGAAACTCCATGGCCCATGTTAAACCTATAAGAAAAGCGACATCATCCAACCACTTATTTACATCTTTATCGACTTTATCACAACCTTAAGCTAAAGTTTTATGTTCTTACAGTTTTATAATTGTAAAACTATACTTCTTGTTTACTAGAACTGAATGAGTTTTCTATAGTCTCAAGATGAAGCACATGCTGAGGATAACCCTCCTGGAGACAGTCACTGGTGACACATCTGGATAATTGTAACTTATTTTGGTATCAGTGGTTCCTGACATGTCTACAGATGATGCACAATTCTGCTGGAGGTATTTTGACAAAAAAAGTTTTGAGCTCAGTCAGTGGCAGAACATCAGTTTGCTTTATAGTTCAAGCCTTTCAAAGTCACCTACAGGCTTATATATGATTAAATAAATCCTGTAGCAGTACATAGTTTTAAATTATGGCTTTCCTTTTTCAACCCAGATTAAAAACTTCACATTAAACTCTTTCAGGATGTTGTGATATCAACCCATTTCTGACAGATGAACGTCCAAGATCTTTTGTGGCAAAAAAAAGAACATTGTCATGATTTAGACATGAGCTACAAGGTTACTGGTCTGTGCAGCATACCGGTAGTTGCTAAAATAAAAAAAAAGTTTGTCTCAACTTTGAATGGACACCATTGGCCTTACGTCACCTGCGTGATCAGAGTAAGTAGGCGTTTGTTTACAGTGCAGGAACAGCATAGTTAACGTAGATGCTTCCTGGATGGAGCTTTCTTATTCAACTATTATCCATCTGCTTGTTTTCACAGGTGAGGGAGGGGCTGCTGCTCAGACACCAGAACTCATCAGGAGTTAATAAATACTTTTTTGTATTTTTTCCAAACAGCATAAGGCTAATAACATACATTTTATTTGATATAATCCCTTGAAGTTTGTTTTATCGAATCAATCAACCCTTGATTGGGGATTTAAACTCCGAGATTCTACAAAAGTCATCTTGCTTTTATATGTGCTGCTCTTTGGGCTGTTTTCTCAAATGAAATGGCTCTGATTTTCATTTGTGAATGGCAGATTTATGCAACCAAACTTTGGTATGAATAAGCTGAAAGAACAAAAAAAAAAAGATATAGAACCTGTTATGGTGTATTAGTGTCACTTTAAATCAACCTGTTATGTTTTGCCATATACATTAGAACATTGCAATTGCAGATCAAAATCCCCTTCTTCAAGCCTCACCAATTCAGGACTTTATTTTAAAAATGCCTTCAATCATGTGGGAGAAAAATAACACGATTAACAATCTTACATTGTGTGGAGTCAGTGGTTCTTGTGGACCACCTACTGGTTTTCCCGCTCAGGGTAACATTTAAGTCCACTTATTCTGATGTTTGCATCAAAAAGACAGAGCAGGTTAATGTTAGCAGTTACCTTTTCAAAGACAGGAAAATAAACTGACAGATAATTTCTCTGAATTATACAAACCATTTATGTTCATGCCAATTATATAATTGCTTAAGTTTTGAGAAAAATCAGACTTTCCATGGGATACATTTCCTTTTAAAATGCAAACGAAAGATCATTTTATTATTAAGTATTACAGAGCTGGTATGTAAATAAATTGTCAGGAGACAAACAGTGACACCACATATTGAGGACTGTGTCAGAAACAGGGAGGGAACAGACAAAGAAAGAGCTGTGGTCACATGTGCGTCAGGCAGGGCTGGATTATTGAGCCTTATGTGGAGTTTAGAACAATAATTCTCCTAAGTTAAAAAATTATGACATTTCTTTATAAAACAGAGTGATCTTACCAACTTACATTATTCTTTTAACAGCACTGTGTAAAAGTCCTGATCCACTGAAACCTTTCAGCATTTCTCCATGAAACAGCCATACATTTGATATATTTAAAGAAATATTGCCCAGACCCCTTAATTCTGATGCCCCTAAATACAGAGAAGTCCCACCTCCCTCTGATCTGAAAGCGAGGGACGCGAGATGAGGAGCAACACTGATCAGGATCCACTCAGTGTTGGTCCTGCTCCCTCTGTTCCCCTGAGACAGAGCAGTGTGTTGAGGCTTCCAGGTGAGATGCTAACGCTTCGCTTGGGCCTCTTCAGCTTCAGTGAAAGAACAAGAAAAGATAGACAAGATTACAATTATGAAGGAAATAGGACAATCAGATGGACTTAAATATGTTTAGATATTTAACCTACACAGGTCCTGTAACTTTTTTTTTTTTTGGTGATATTTGAAGTTAATATTTGCATAACTTCTCCCAGGCTGCATATTTTGGTGGACATTTAATGTTTTAGCCTATTTTCCCTGCAACATACAGCAGCCTCGCTTCCGTCAGTGAGCCCCAGGGCTTTGGTCAAGTCTCCTGACTCGAAAAAGCGCTATAAAAGTACCATTTACCAGATTTTTCCCTGCAAGTCGTTATTATGACAAATAAATGGGTTTATACAGGAATGAGTCACTCTAATTTAATGATTTTTAATGGTCTTTTAATGCTCTTACAAATAATTTGAATGCCATATATATATATATATATATATATATATATATATATATATATATATATATTTATTGCGGCCAAATCCTTCATCATCTTTACCGTCAACAGGCTGCAGCCATGTCCCGAATTCCTCGTTTTCCAGCTCAAAATTTGCATTTTCCCCCAATCTCTTGCTTTTTCTCCGCCTCGAGCTTCTTTTCCGGTTTTACGATCAACCAGAAGCAGTTTCGCACAAATACATTGTGAAATTGTTTTTATTATCTTTTTTTTTTAATAAAGCATTTTAAATGCCACAATAATCACATTTAGTGAATTTTAATTTCAATCAAGGCCTTAATATAAAAAAAATTATAACTTAATGACTTTTATTGGTCTTTAATGACCCGCAGAAACCCTGATTAAACTTTGATGATTCAAAATGGACATTTTCAAGTATTTGTTGTTGACCAAGACATTATTACTGATGATCTATGTAATAATTTCAAGCGCAATTGCATAAAATAGGTGTCATTAAAAAAACGGCATTGACGCATGCGGCAGAATGACTGAGAGCTGGAACAGTGGCTTGGTTATGAACAGCTAAAAGACACAGTTAAGTTTTGTGTTGCAGCTTTTTGCTTCAGCCCCAGAAGGATGGCGTTTTGTTCCACATCGTTGCATCTCTTTTTTTTCTTTTTTTTTATTCCTTAAAACACATAACTTTAATTTCCCGTTGTTTTATTCACTCTAATTTAATGAAATGCACTCAATGGTTCATGTGTTATTTATGCCTGAAGACGTTTTTATTTGCTGTAAACTAGAGTTTACATTGTTTCTAGACTGTGGGAGGAAGTTGGAGATATGGACAGAATCTATGGATGAACCGGGAGAACATGCAAACTCTGTGCCGAATGATCCCAGGTAGGGATTAGAACCCTGCATAAAAAATAAATATTGTTGTGGCAAATAGCAGGTGTCCCGATACAAGTTTTTTATTTCCGATACGGTACATATATTGACAAGATATAATATTAGTACAGTTTTTATTACTGATTTTAAACCGTAGAATGATGGCAACAATCATTTTCTAGTTAATCAGCAACAGGACATCTTTTTAGCCATAACAAAATATATGTGAATATTTACATTTCTAAAAAGTGAGGCACAAGGTGGGCTTCAGAAAACAAAATACTGATTTTGATTTGCATTACCTTTCTTGAGTTCCTCCCTCTTCTTGGCAGCTTCTTCCCTCTGTTTCTTAATGATGGCCAGTCGGGCCAAATCAGCTCGTGCCTGTTCAGTCTTACCCTCCAGATGGAGCTTCATGTAACGTTCCTTTGCTTTTTGCTTCTCTATCTCCTCTCTGAGGAACACAAGGAAAGAAGATGACTCAATAGTAAAAGTTGAAAAAGAAGATTCCTCCTCAGTAGGACACCCACCTCTCTCTACGGGACAGCTCTCTGGGGGCAGTCACATCGATTTCTGTGACCTTTTTGCTCTTCTGGGAAACCCGGTTTGGATTCTCAATTTCTATGAGCCCCTCCACACCACTCCTCTTCTTAGACTGGGTGTAAAAACAAATTGTTACAGCTCGAACTTAAAGGTTTATGATACTGAAACTCCCCTTTTCATTTCAGGGATTTCAAAACAGATTTACCAGTTAGCAAAACGACAACAACAAACCTCAATCACTCACCTCCAACTCCTCTTCACTGCTGCTTTCCTCCTCAGACTCTGAGCTCCCCTTCTCTGCACCACCACTTTCCTCCTGTTAAACCCACACATAAACATCACACTACTGCAGAAGAGGTGAAAAGGATAACCTATCTGTACATCTGTCACTCACCAACTCCCTCTGGAGTCTCATCTGTCGATCAATCTCCTCCGGGTTGCTAAACTGCTTCCCTCTCCCTTTGTGGCCCTTTTTTCCTGTAAATTTTAGAGACGGGGTCATTGTGTATGAAATCACTCAAGATCAGGGCAGAACAGTCAGGCAGGAGATAACCCTGTAAGCTAACATAGGAGAGCTTTACAAATTTTATGAACATACAGGTGCTGGTCATAAAATTAGAATATCATGAAAAAGTTGATTGATTTCAGTAATTCCATTTAAAAAGTGAAACTTGTATATTATATTCATACATTACATACAAACTCATATATTTCAGATGTTTATTTTGTTTAATTTTGATGATTACAAATGACAACAAATGAAAATCTCAAATTCATCATATCAGAAAATTAGAATATTACTGAAGACCAATAAAAACAAAGGATTTATAGAAATGTTGGCCAACTGAAAAGTATGAACATGAAAAGTATGAGCATGTACAGCACTCAGTATTTAGTTGGGCCTCCTTTGGCCTGTATTACTGGAGCAATGCGGCGTGGCATGGAGTCGATCAGTCTGTGGCACTGCTCAGGTGTTATGATAGCCCAGGTTGCTCTAATAGTGGCTTTTAGCTCTTCTGAATTGTTGGGTCTGGTGTATTGCATCTTCTTCTTCACAATACCCCATAGATTTTCTATGGGGTTAAGGTCAGGAGAGTTTGCTGGCCAATTAAGAACAGGGATACCATGGTCCTTCAACCAGGTACTGGTAGCTTTGGCACTGTGTGCAGGTGCCAAGTCCTGTTGGAAAATGAAATCTGCATCTCCAAAAAGTTGGTCAGCTGCAGGAAGCATGAAGTGCTCTAAAACTTCCTGGTATGTGGCTGCGTTGACCCTGGACCTCAGAAAACACAATGGACCAACACCAGCAGATGACATGGCACCCCAAACCATCACTGACTGTGGAAACTTTACACTGGACTTCAAGCAACGTGGATGAAGTGCCTCTCTTCTTTTCCTCCAGACTCTGGGACCTTGATTTCCAAAGGAAATGCAAAATTTACTTTCATCAGAGAACATGACTTTGGACCACTCACCAGCAGTCCAGTCCTGTTTCTCTTTAGCCCAGGCAAGACGCTTCTGACGCTGTCTGTGGTTCAAGAGTGGCTTGACACAAGGAATGCGACAGCAGAAACCCATGTCTTTCATACGTCTGTGTGTGGTGATTCTTGAAGCACTCACTCCAGCTGCAGTCCACTCTTTGTGAATCTCCCCCACATTTTTGAAGGGGTTTTGTTTCACAATCCTCTCCAGGGTGCGGTTATCTCTCTTGCTTCTACACTTTTTTCGACCACATCTTTTCCTTCCCTTCGCCTCTCTATTAATGTGCTTGGACACTGAGCTCTGTGAACAGCCAGCCTCTTTAGCGATGACCTTTTGTGTCTTGCCCTCCTTGTGCAAGGTGTCGATGGTCGTCTTTTGGACAACTGTCAAGTCAGCAGTCTTCCCCATGATTGTGTAGCCTATAGAACTAGACTGAAAGACCATTTAAAGGCTTTTGCAGGTGGTTTGAGTTAATTAGCTGATTAGAGTGTGGCACCAGGGGCCATCAATTTTGAACCTTTTCACAATATTCTAATTTTCTGATATGATGAATTTGAGATTTTCATTTGTTGTCATTTGTAATCATCAAAATTAAACAAAATAAACATCTGAAATATATGAGTTTGTATGTAATGTATGAATATAATATACAAGTTTCACTTTTTAAATGGAATTACTGAAATCAATCAACTTTTTCATGATATTCTAATTTTATGACCAGCACCTGTATTGGTTTATAATCTTAGCTCCAGAAATGTACTAAAAAGCCTTAAAGTGATCCAACAAAGTCCATGTTTATACATTCTTACATACCCTTTACTGACTCACTGATGAATCTATAAGATTTTTTTTTTCTCCCCGGGCTTAATTGAATCTTTAGCGAAGAATAAGCAATTCACTCTCAATCTGCAGGTTTACTAGTGGTTCCTAGAATTTCTAAAAGTAGAATGGGAGGCAGATTTTTTTAGTTATCAGGCTCCTCTCCTGTGGAACCAACTACCAGTTTTAGTCCATTAAGCAGACATCCTGTCTACTTTTAAGGGTAGGCTTATAACATTCCTTTTTGATAAAGCTTATAGTTACAGTGGCTCAAGTTATCCTGAGCTATCTCTATAGTTATGCTGCTTTAGGCTTAGACTTCTGGAGGACATAGGGACCCCCATTTCATCATTCTATCCCTAATCTCCCACTCTGGAGAATCTGGTAGTTCAACCTCTAACATTATGCTCTCTTTACTTTTTCTCATAGTAGCTTCGCCTCGTCTATTCCTGTTTGGCTGTGACACCATCCTGGAGAGAAATATCAGCTGTGCTGCTGCCATCAAAACCTTTGTTTATAGATGTTGGAGATTGGCCTATTTTCCAGTGTAGTCCTGCTTGTCTGACTGGCTGGATTTGCATTCTTCCTCCTCTGAAATGGGAGTTGGCTGGGAGCTTGTCTGCCTGGCTGTGTGTTTCCTGGACGGGGCCGCCTTTTACAGCTGCTTTTTGTATCTCTGCTTCTATCTCCTTCAACCCCAGTCGGCCTCAGCAGATGGCCGCTCAGACTGAGACTGATTCTGCTGGATGTTTCTTCCTGTTAAAAGGGAGTTTTTCCTCTCCACCGTCACTATAAGCATGCTTAGTGTGAGGGACTGCATCCGAATCAATGAGTCAATAAAATCAACTGGGTTTCATTAGATAGAAAACTTTTAATCCATTTGACTGTATGATATGGTGAAATGTAAAGTGCCTTGAGATGACGTGTGTTGTTAATTGGCGCTATATAAATAAACTGATTTGAATCATAATAATTGAACTGAATTGAAATCACATTGGAGAAATTTACCTCTGCATTTAACCCATCCCCTAGGGTAGCAGTCAGGTGCCATCGTGGGTCTTGCTCAGGGAGCCAGAGAGGCAGTCTGGAACTCACAAGATGAGAATTCCAAGCTCTATGCACTAACCACTAGGCCACCACTCCCAATGAGTGTATTTGATGAGGGATTTGTGTCGTAGTGCTTAAAAAACATTACTTATTACAAGTATGACCCATGAGGGGTTTGAATTTCCTTTTATTTTCCTTTAAAACCACATGCCCCAACTGGGTGTTTTTTTTCTCTGGATCTGTTGGAGGATTCTAGCTCTCAAAGGGAGGGGGTTCTCCTGTTCACATACAACCAGTGTTTGCCAAGGATTGCATCAAATCAACAACTCAGTGCAAGCTGGTGATTCACAAAGGTAAAGTTTTTAACCACACACCATTTCAGAAACAAAAGTCCAACACAAATTGATCGTTTATAGACCAATGTTTCATAAAATTAGTGTAATAAGTAAACCATGAGCCTCCTCTTCCTTAGACTAAATTTTAACAGTATGATCTTAAGTCATACTTCTTCAGACACATTAATTGTGTCTTTTAAAGACATTTATATAATAATTCAAAAAGCTTTGGGCACAAAAAGTATCTGAATTATTTTAGGTATTACTCAGAATATCAATGAGCCTAACAAATCTCTACCACCAGATAAAAAATTACAAGAAATCAAAAATTTTAACTAAAATAAATGGACACTTTATGCTGACGATTATACTATGTTATTTTCAGGTCGATTTAAATACATCCAGCTCACTCTGGATTTTGTGAGCCATATAGCAGAAATGTTTCACAATAATGGACTTTAGGAGGTACAAACTGCTGACCTGCTCAGATCAAGCTGACCGGTGCTGTGTCTGGACAACATGTAATACCACTGTTACATACACACTAGAGGTCGCCAACCTACAGACTTCATGTGAGCTAACGCATTCAGAGCTTTACATGCTAACACTAGTTAAATACAAACGGTAAAAGGGAGAAATTTGGCCCCTAAAGGAATGTATTGGGTTCACCTTATCCACGTATTAAGGTTTAGACATTTGTATCGCTACTGGAATTTTACTTTTCCATCCTAAATGATCCCGAGGTCCCGTTTTCTGAGGCTCTGTTAGCCACTTAGCACGCTAACGGCTAAACATGTGCGGCTTTCATACAGCATTAAGTGGCAGCGCCAAATACATTCTCCTCAATAATACTCACCTCCGCGCGGCATTGTTTTTAGGTAAAGGCACAGTAGAGAAAAAAACTTAACAAAACATCCACTGGATTGAAACAGAAGCCTGTCGGCAAACACTGCGCCTTAATAGGCGTCCAAATAAAAGGCTAATGAAACTATTTTGTCTCTCGCGCTGTCAGCAAAGTCTCTGCTATCGGCGCATGCGCAGAAATGATGAAGAAACCAATCACCGCACAGCAGCAGAGCTGAGAATCCACCAATCAGATAGGGAGGGACCAGCCCCGCAGCTCATTCATAAAAAAAGGCCGAAGCTGAATTCTATAGAAATCTTTGGCTTTTTCTTAAATTATTTAATAAGCTGTAAGATAATTATTTATTTACCTGTGACTGAATCAATCGCAAGTGAATCAGTGTTACTGATGAGTATCCATAATGAAAAACACAGCCAACAGGCCTTAATGACTATAGACCTGTTGACCTGACATCCCACTTCATGAAGGTCTTGAAGAGAATTCTGTTCACCTGTAAGGAAGAAAACAAGGACCCCCTGCAGTTTGCTTATCAAGCTGGAGTCAGATATGCTTTGGAATGGTGTGGAAACCATCATCTGAACCCGAATGTCAACAAAACAGAAGATGATTGAAGATTTCAGAAAAAACCAAAGACGTAGCCAGAACATTTTTATAAGGGTGTCCAGGCACTAACCAATGTATACTGAGGGGCGGCCAAAAGTGGATAGGCACCAGAACCTCAGGGTCACTCTACACAGCTCCAACAGGAACAAGCACAATGTCCACATTTCTAAATAAAGACAAACTAAAGTTTCCTATAGCCTTTGCTAACAAATAGATGCATATATTTAAACATCTGTCTAGATAAAAGCTATATTGGATAAAATTCTATGAGGTTTGAGTTCTGGAGTGAACATCTTTTCCATCGTCATTACTTACCTACTTTTATCAATATCATTCTACATTAAATTGAACTACTAATATCTACATAAATTGATAATTTAATAGGTTTAAAATTAAAATTGTTATTGACAGTATCTGATTTCACCGAAGACTCTTAGATGACTTGCAGAGACACATAATTTTCTCTTTACCGCATACAACACAAAATCTAGTTCTGAAAGAGCATTAATTCTGAACTAATCTCTAATGTTGGCATATTGATTTGCATAATTAATCACAGTGTTTTTGTCAAGTAATTGTTAATAAATATAAAACTAAAACGTTTTGAATATTCCACTTGAGAGAAAAAAAAAATGGTAGGGGTGACCAATGATTGGCTAAGGGTGGCCATGGCCACCCCTGGCCCCCCATCTAGCTTCGCACCTGGAAGAAACAGGAACAAGTTCAGTTCTATCAATGTCATGGGAGAAGAAATGTAGGTGGTTGAGGAGTGTAAATATCTTGGTGGTGTTCACCTGGGCAACAAACTGGACTGGAGATGCAGCTATAAAGCTGTTGAGAGGGACAGAGCAGACTGTATTTACTAAGGAATCTTAGGTCATTAAGTGATTGTAGCAAGATTTTTTTTTTTATTGAACTTTCTTGATCTCACATTGGAGAAATTTACCTCTACATTTAACCCATCTCCTTGGGGAGCAGTGGGCTGCCATTGTGGGGCGCCCGGGGAACAATCAGGGGTTAAGGGTCTTGCTCAGAGAACCCAGGGGGGCAGTTTGCGGGAGAGGGGCTCAAACTCAGAACCCCAGGATTCCAAGCTCTATGCCCTAACCACTAGGCCGCCATTCCCCTCAAGATGCTGCATATTTTATGTGAGTCTGTTGTAGAGAGTGTGATTTCTTCTGCAAAGCTCCTAAAGAAGGCCAGCTCTGTTCTAGGGACTCCTCTAGAACCTCTGGAGACGCACCTGTGAAAATTCTCAGTCATCCAGGTCATGGTCAAGCTTCAACAGTTGCCTAAAACTAACCTCTGGAGATGATTTCATCAATAGTTCTTCATAACATGAAAAACGCTTTTGAAAAAGAAGTGAGTATCTTCGTCAGAGGATTGTTAAAAACAGTGAGAGGCTTCTTTAAAACCGGTGTAAAACAGACCGCAACTGAAGATCTCTGTAGCTATTATTAACATTTAGAACAACTCGTTAAAAATATGAGTTAAAATTAACATTTAATTTTCCTTTTTGGATCAAGAAAGTATTTTTAATTTGAATTAGTAGAATAGAATAGAACAGAATGGAATGGAATAGAAAATACAAGACTTAACAGTTAAACATCTAAAATTATTTTATTGGCAATTTGTCCAACTTGTGCTTTTGATATTTAGGGCCAGAGACAGTGGCCCCCCCCTGGACTAGAGAACATTTCCCTCCTGTTTGCAGTAAAGGACGAACGGGAACGAACGCATGTTCAGATGTTATGTTCAGATGTTTGCATAAAGGCTATCTTCGGTCATACATCTATTAATAAAAAGGTTTCCGGACTGAATGTGGAGTCTTTGACAGCATTTAGCACCCTGTGTCTGTGGTCGTATATTAATGGATCCTGGAAAGAACACAGGAAATATCAGGGACCCTTTTACTGTAGATCTTCTTTCAGTCCTATGAAAGAACACCTCAACTTCAATTTGCAGCTGCAGCCCCACTGAGAATCTGTACCTCCAAACTCTTTTCCCCGCAGTGGAATATGGAGAGAATGGTAGTAGGTAATGATGTTTATTTCATTTTTCCCAGAGATGCGATGTCTCTAGGGCCCATTTAATGAGCATTTGACCAGGTGAGATCAACACAGATCTGCACTCCAAGGATCTTATTACTGTCAATTCTCTCTACTGTTTCCTTATGCAGGCGTTGACCTCCAGAAGTTGATAAACTCCAAACTCTTAGGACAGGAATCACAACCTGGTGCACAACAAGGAGAAAGCAGACTTCTAGATGATTAACTTCTCTTCTCTGCATAGTAATTCATTACCCCAGAATACCCTGGATAAAAGAATATAAATAAATTAAATACCCATTTTATGTTTAATTCCAAATTCTATTCTGCAATATATATATATATATATATATATATATATATATATATGTATGTGTGTGTGTATTTTTCAAGCAATGTGCATAATACCGAGCTTTCTAAATATTACTGATAAATAGTTTTGTTTTTCTTACAATGCATTAGTTCTTTTAAGCTCTCAATTTTTTGTTCCCAAGGCCGAGAAAAAAAAAAAAAAAATTAAATACGGAACGAATACGAAAAATGTCTGTCCAACTTTTTTAATTTATACATAGAAAAAAATGAAATGAGAACAATAAATGAGTTTGAAAAGAGATTGAAGGTGCATAAAAATAGTTTGCATATTAAAATAAACATCTCAGATACAAAAAAGTGATATAACAAATGGGATACAGAACATAAACAGGAAAAGAGTGAATCCAGTACACTGCAGCCACATTGGCTGTTAAAAGCTGAATTCCTCATGTGAGAAAAAAAAATGCCTAAAGGAATGAAGGAAAAGTTTAAAAGAAAAAAAAGTATGTACATCATTAAAACTATTTCTAAATAAAATAAAAAAAGGCAATTCAGCAAAACTTTTTAATTTAATTTAATCTAACTAGGCTATACCCTTATTTTTTTCTTCGATGCTGAGTTTTCATATCTTCGATTTCTTTCTCCATCAGGTGGTACTCCACCGTGGTTTCAGTCAACTAGAAAGAAAAAATTTGATAATTAATTTTAATAATTCAGTAAATCTGTTATTAATGTAGTCAGGTGTATTACTTGTATAAATCAAACATGTTTGCATTTGGGTAACACAAAAAAAATCATTATAAAGCCTTTCAAGGGATTTGCAGGGGTCTAAATTTATATATAGCATTTATATTATGCTACGATCACATTTAATGTGATTTGAGCAGCAGAAGCAGCCGGTTTACATTCAAAGTCTACGGCTGAAGCGCATCAAGACGCATCGAAAGGTTCTACAGTGCATCTCAAGCAGCAGGAGCAGGGCATCTTGAAGCATCTGAACGTCTGGAGCAGCGCCTCATGAGCATTTAAGCATCTGAGGCACATGACCCACTTCACAAGCAGCACATGCTGGAGTTAGAAAATCTGAACCTTTGCTGCTCAAGGGCTGTTAGGTCTCTGTACGACCGGTGTCAGAGCCTGGTCTGTATTGCCGGCAGTAAGTCGGACTCATTTCCGGTAAGTGTTGGAGTCATAACTTTTTCTTTAGGGCAGGATTTTAATCCTAATTAACTGACTGCACAGAAAATGTTTTGAGGTGCACTTTCTTGAAGGGATGTCCTGATCCAACACTGATATCGGTCCAATAAAAGACAAAAAAGTAATAACGGATTTTTGTCGGTCGACATCTAAAATCTCCGATATTTTCACACTGATAGAAACACTCTGCTTCTGTTAAAAGCTTTTGTAACTCATTGGTTTATTACACATGGGTCAGTTGTTTTCTGAGCCTGAACTTTTTCGACACAGGCAAGAAACTCATTTCATGAGTCAAAGATTGCATGAATGATTCAAGAATATATTCCACTTTTGAAAATCCAATACCAAAATCGTCCAGAAGATGACAAAAGTGCATCTATATCTACTACTTGCATGAACCACATTTCCTTTGATATCCAGTTTTGCTGCTAAGCGTTCCTGGAGCACAGCGTGCAGAAGCAAGCGCCTGGTTCACCTAACTTCCTACACCAGCTGCTAATTGGCTTGCCATCCCACCCCGTCTCCTCCAGCCATGCCCAACGCCACTTATTTTTGAGACCTTTATCTATGGTCGTAACATCTTCCCCGGAGTTCATGAACATGCAATTCCATTCTCTCTGTCATCCTTCTCTCCAAACACAAAGTTTCAGTTATTTATCTTTTGACTTTTTACATGTCTCTTCATTGAATGGAGCCGTAAATGGTGCAAGGAGGCTTTCAGTGTGAGAACTTCAGCACTGTATCTGTATCTGTTGTCAAGCATCAAAGATGAAGCAGCGATTATTAGGTGTTGTAATAAGGATAAACAAGGTCTCACCATGTCCATCAGAACTTCAATCTTTGCTTTCAGGAGGTTATTTTCTTCCTCCAGTTGTAAATTTTTTTTCTTAAGCCGGTGCACCTCCCTACTAGAAGCATTTCCTCCAGATTCTGGTTGAACAAACACATGAAAATCGTATTTTCACATCCAAACAGGACACAGTCAGTTAAAAATGTCTGATTTCAGAACAATAAAAGTTATTCTCACCTGTTATCCACTGTCCGTCTTCAAACCTCCAGCTCTGGCCTCCTATGGTCATTGCAGGTGGTCCATATTCAAGACCAAGCTCTATTTCTCTTGTTGATCGATCCAACTAAAACACACAAAAAAAAACACATTCATATTATAATGCTAGAAATTATAACATACTCATTTTTAAAGAAGTTTTGAACACAAATAAAAAAAAACAAGATTCGCCTTTACAATCAGACTTATTGCCCCTAATTGCGCTAAAGGTTGCACTTTGTTAATATGCATGACAAATAAGAGACAAAACTTTGTACAGACCCAATTTTATTTTTTTTTACAGACCCAATTTTAGACTAATTATTGTTGCAAGCCTTTTGGGGTATGTCTATCAGTGAAGAATCTCTCTTTTATTTAGGCTATACTTTGACTAGGCCATTTTAAAACAATCTACCAACCCATTGAATTTCTAGTTTTATTTTATGGTTCTACTGGAAGGAGAACCTTCCCCAAAGTTCTTTGCCAGTTTTCTTTTAGGATTGTCATAGATTTATCTTCATCCATTTTCAACTTAAATCTGATCAGTTCTGCAAAAGAAAAGCATCCCAGTAGCATGATGCTGCCACCACCCTGTTTTACCAAGTGGATGGTGAGTTCAGGATGAGCAGTCTTGCATGCAGGCCAAATAATCATTGGTCTCCTGTGATCAGACAACCTCCTTTCTAACCTGCTTTCCTATGCAAGCTGAAGAGACACATCCCCACAGCATAATGACGCCACCCCCATGTTTAACAATGGGAAGGGTGTGATCATGGTGATGCTTTTGCACAAAAAATTATATTTTCTTATCCTACTATTTCAAACTTTGTTACCCCCCATGGTCACTCACCGTATGAAGGCTGGACAGAGATGCAGATTTGCGCGGCGGCGTCTTCTTCGGACTGAACGTACTTCCAAACAGCGGCATCAGTGATTTTTTCAGATCCTACGAGACAGTGCACCGGTGATAGATGTTTAAATGCTGCCGTCTGTGTTTATCGTTGCCAACGACACCAATCCCCTTCAGGGAATCACAAAGCGCACTTAGATAATTATGAAGGCGTCCCGAGAGATACTAACTCACATCAACGCTGAACTGTAAACTGATCTGGCTCTAATCGCGTAGCCTAAAAGTTTAATAACGTATATATTTACCTCCATACACCGTATTTACTGAAATGTGATGGTTTAAAGTCTCCTCTCCAGACATGGACCGAACTGCGCATGCGCGGAAGTTCCCATTACTGAAAAAAATGTAAAAGCTTCGATATGGAAGTTTCGTCAATGTGACCCGATTCTGGCACTAAACTATAACATATGAATAGACTTTTTAAACCTTAGTTATAAAATTGTATTCATAGTTCTACTTTGCACGATGGTTATGCACATTATTACGTTTTAACTTCTCAAAAATCCCCGTTTTAAAATAGAAATGGTACGGGCCATAAAACTACAAAACGAAACATCCATCCAATCGCTTATTTTACAAGCATTCCAAAACAGATGCACTCATTTTAATGTGCAAAGTCAACAATAACTGAAAAGACAAATAATACAACACAATACTCGATTCCAACTAGTATGTCTTTAAAATTGATGTGTCTCTTGAGCTGTGCTATGCAGCCCCAGTGGCCTAATGGATAAGGCACTGGCCTCCTAAGCCAGGGATTGTGGGTTCGAGTCCCATCTGGGGTGGTAAATTTTTTGATTTCTCCCGAAAATGACGGAGAGGTTAAACTTGGTAGCGTAATATTGTTAACCTATTTTTATCATCTTAAATTCTTTGCAACAATCGCTTTTAAAATCGTCTTCTGTGCTTTCCTGTGATGGGGAAACTAAGCGTCTTTTTATGCGTCCTGCTGTGGTCTATGGCTGTGATGTTGAATGTATTTGGGAGACCATTGAACAAGGTGCAATACCGTGAGTTATGAAATGTTTGCCTGTTTAACATGCTTTAAATTCATTTAAAGTCTTTGATTTCCAAATCACGAAATGGCTAATGTATTAGACACATTGTATTTATATTAGAATTTGTTTTTTACTTTTTTGGTGGTTTATATTCATAATCTTTTTTTTATATTTATATATATTTTGTTTTCAAAGAAAACGAAATAAGTTTATTTACAAAACTACCCATCAGTTTGATTTAAATTTTTTCAACTGTCATTTACTACATAAAATAAGAAAATTGTTGAATAATCTGTAATATCTCTATGATATAAACAAGATTTTTTCCCAATTCTAATATATGCAGATTCATGTGAAGCCTTGAAATAGACTTTAAAAGGTTTTCGACAGGTTAGACATATTAAAGTTGTGGAATAATTACATAAGTTATTTGATAAAACAGACCATTAATAAAAGACTACAGTTTTTCAAAAATCTATTCCAATGGTGTCATGACATTATATTATATAATGTGTTATCTAACCTCAACCCTGTAACCCTTTCCATCGTGCTACAATGGTAAAGCTCCAAGAGGCCACGGTGTATTGGGATGCTGCCCAGAAAAGCGTGATCCTGAAGGAGGGGGTGATGGTGAAGGATGGTGGCGCCTACGGTTACTTCAATGACACTCTGCTGCTCTCTGGATGGGGTGTTTTGGAGATCAGGGCGGGTTTTGGAGGAACTACACAGGGTGATGAAATTACATTTTTTCTGGCTGGTTACCTGGAGGGTTACCTCACTGCTGGGTGAGCTTTCTCAAACTGAGACACATCACACACATACATGTTGTCTATGTGCAAGGCTTTCAACATAAACAGCATGGAAAGATACATAATATTATAGTTTTTTTTCTTTCTGATTTTAAATCATGCTTACTTTCCTGTGTTAGCAAAGTTATTCCTGCAAACTAAATGCATGAATACTATTGAGGGTTATTGTCTATCTGGAGCTATTACTTATATCTGTTAAAGTGCAACAGTCCATCCTGCAGCAAATCATCGACAGACCATAATGCTGCCACCACCGTACTTATTTACAGTCGCAATACTGAGTGCATTTGCAAAATGTAATCTCTTTTTAGTTGCTTTTAGAAATGACTACGTCTTCTCTGTAGGTGATGACTTTCTTCAATCTTCAGCAGCATCTTCACAGTAGCATTCTAACTCAAATTCTTTTGTTTTTCTGGGGTTCATTCACGTATACCAAAAATTCCAAAATTGTTTGTAGTTGTATATGATAGTTTGAACAGATGAATGTGAGACTGAAAATTGGACCCAAGGATAACCTAGACTGGTGGAGATCCACAGTTTAATTCCTCTCATCTAGGCGGATTTCTTTATAGTTGTTTATCATGTCACACAAGGAAACAGTTTTTAAAGGGGGTTTAAAATACAGCTAAAGGTGGGTCTTCTTAACCAGATTTTGCTACTTTCCATTTTTTATTATTGTTTATTAATTGATCATTAACTAACATTAAGATATGCAAATATCTGAGACTAAAGAAAGTAGTGAGGTAGAAACATTTCTCTTTATTTTTACTCTAATGTGTAGCAGTTTACAAAAATTTCTGAGTAAAGCATAAATTTCTTTGTAGTTTCTTTCTTTTTTACCATTTCCAGAGTTATGCATAGCGTAAAAGAAACATTGAACTCATATTCATTAGATAGAATGGTTGTAATGTTATTTTGCAACTTGCAATGCATTTAAACAATACCTTGTTATAGATAATAGCTCTGCATGTTTTATTAGAACATTAACTGTGTTTGTAAGAGCTGAAAAAAGGAAAAATATCCATATGCAGACGAAGGGGATGAATAAACTTCTGCTCTCCCTGCTGCAGACAGATCTACAGTCATTACACCAACATGTATCCTCAGCTGATAAAAGATGAACAGGTTTTGATCCCCTTGAAAAACTTTATGAGGTATGTTTGGTATAAAATTATAAAATAATTGCAATAATTCATAGCAGTAATGCATGGTGTTGAAAGTAAATAGCCTTCTCTGCTGTTCATTGAATGATCCCAAGCAAACAGGACAAATGGGCCAGAGAGCAGGTGACTCAGAGGAGAAACAGCGACCCCCTGTGGAATCATCTTGGACTGATCCTGGCCCAGCTGGATGGACTGCATGCTGGAGCTGTAGAATGGGCCAAAAGCAATCACAGGGAGGTGTGTGTGTGAGTGATAGAGAGGACGTTAGAGGACTGTCACAGTATTAGTTCATTAATCCCTGCCATTTACTCTCCCCTTCCCTCCCAGCCTCTGCCGCTCTTTGCTCTCCAGTTCCTGAATGGTGTTGGCGACCTCCTGGACCTCGTCCCAGCTCTGACATCTCGCTCCAATTCCTCTGCAGGCGCAGCCACTTTCAGGAGGCCTGGAATGGGCCTCTGCACAGCTCTTATAAAGGTTAGGCCAAGCTCATTTGGCTCAAGCTGTGAGGGAAATTTCAACAGGACTAATTGCTTTTATGAGGAAAGGGTCAGTCCAGTGCAAGTGAGAAGAGTGGGTCATGCAGTGATTGTGTTTTTCTCTTGAGTTGCCTCCATTTAAAAAAATAAACTTATCAGTCCTGGCGTCTCAGATGCACTCCTCCCCAAGGTTTCATACAATTTAGGTCTGGGGACTAACTATTGCTATGTTGATTGGCCCATAAATATTTTGTCCTTACCTGTTTAATTACACTGATTACCCTTTTTATAGCTTTCTGCTGAGAGGTCATGATATATTTACCTGAGAAAGTTCCATTGGCATTTGGAGGAGAAGTAACCCTGGATATGAGATGCTTATATTTCATTTAACATGATTAATCTTGAGTATTGGTAGGCGAAAAGTTTCATTTTAGGCTTATTTGACAAAAGAATACACAGTTCCAGTTACAATTCCTGTAGAGGTTAAAAAAACCCTACATGTTTTCATCAACATAATTTCTTTAAAAAGTACTCTAAAAACCAAAGTGTACAGGTAAATAAGAACAATAAGAAAAATCTAAATAATGCTAAAAATACAAAAGCAATAAGCAAAGTACAAGGTTGATAGTATAAGCAATAAAATCAGCAAAATAAATAAAAAAGAAAACAAAGGTTGACCAAATGGTCGTGCTTTCTGGAATTAAAAGCCTGTTTAAAGGAATAGTACACCCAAAACATGATTAGCCTTCATTTTCTACTCACCCCCATGCTGAACAACACTCTGGAGTACTTTTTTGATATCTCAAATGCATCTGGAGATCTGGGAGGCTTCTTCCTGTCTGCTGACATTCAAATAATGGAGGTCTATGGCGCCCGAGGCAGAAAGGTCCATAAAAGTCCACAAAAAACGTGTCAATATTCCTCCATACTGCTCGTCCAATGTATTCCAAGTGTCCTGAGTGGGTAGCATCCAGAATTTACTCGAAACGAAGTCATTTAGAATGTTTTTAGAGCCTAAACAGTAGTGTATAGGATTTCCTGAAAGCGCGCGCCCGCACGTTCACGACGCTACGGAAGCCGGCAGACCAACCAGATGAAAGTGCGCATTCAGCTCGGCAAAGAACTCATGCTCTTCCTCAACACTGAAGTCCTCAGACATTTTTCTTTCGTTGTTTCTTTCTTTGCACAGGTAAACAGCACATTTCTTCTTCTACGCTTGCATTATCAGCAGAGCAGACGCTGAATGCGCACTTTCATCTGGTTGGTCTGCCGGCTTCCGTAGCGTCGTGAACGTGCGGGCGCGCGCTTTCAGGAAATCCTATACACTACTGTTTAGGCTCTAAAAACATTCTAAATGACTTCGTTTCGAGTAAATTATGGACGCTACCCACTCAGGACACTTGGAATACATTGGACGAGCAGTATGGAGGAATATTGACACGTTTTTTGTGGACTTTTATGGACCTTTCTGCCTCGGGCGCCATAGACCTCCATTATTTGAATGTCAGCAGACAGCAAGAAGCCTCCCAGATCTCCAGATGCATTTGAGATATCAAAAAAGTACTCCAGAGTGTTGTTCAGCATGGGGGTGAGTAGAAAATGAAGCCTAATCATGTTTTGGGTGTACTATTCCTTTAAGAGACGATAAATTTGGAGTTGAGCTCAGTTCTTTAAGGAAATGCACCTCAGTTTAGTTTTATGTATAACCCCCTAGAAGTTCCCTAAAATTTGTACCAACACTAAATAAATAAAAAAAATCAGTCAGATCTCTATTTAAGGGATTGTTCTGGGTACCCATACTTTTAGATTATGTTGTCATATAAGTTCTCTATGTTCACCCTAAGGTGCTGCCAGGCTATGAAAACCTGCTGTTGGGCCACTCTAGCTGGTACACCTATGCTGCCACTATGCGGATCTACAAACACTGGGACTTCAGGGTGTCCAATGGGCATGTCTCAACCGGACAGATGTCGTTCAGCAGCTACCCTGGTATGGAGACTCAAGAGATATCACATATATTTCCTGTTTAGGCATCACAAGACACGCAAAGACTAAAGACACAGTACTAAATCACAGCTTTCCTAAAGAGGTGAATGTCTTTTCCGATCCATACATTTTCTTTTACTGGAAATTACAAACAAAGGCATCCTGGGCTTTTTTATTTTTATTTTTTTTTAGATTGAATGAACACTCTGTGGTGAAGCCACTGCTAACTGAGTTGTAAAGTAAATGTTAGCTCAGTGAGAGCACAAAAGAAAACCAAACATGATTAAATGCATTCCTTTATTGTTTGGTCAGCAGAGATTTAGTCTGTTTTTTTTGGCTAAAGATTTGTTAAGTGCCTCAGGCTGTAAAAAAGCCTCTTATGGACTCAACTCTATCAGAACCAAAGTGGGTTTAAAGTACTATTTATAGAGAGCAGCAGGCAAAGGTAGTCACTTCACTCTATTAAACTGAAGCAATCAAACTACTCGGTCCGCTGTGATGCTTAGTCTTAATAATTCAACATGGTTTCTTCAGTGGTTACAAAAACATTAATGGTGACAAGGTTTGAAGTCAATTTTTGTTCATTTTTACCCCTGGATATTGCATCGTCAAGGGTATTTAGCTGTCATGATATGCTGTTGTCTGTTTTTATTTTATTTGCTGATATATCTATGTTTTTTTGGTAAGCTTTTGCCATAATCAATATTTTGTCTTTATAATTGTTGTTACAGTCTGCATCTTGTATCTTATGTTCTTTCCTATGTGTATTTTATGTATTTTCTTAGATTGTTATTCCTTATGCCACTTTGGTTTATCAATCTTTTGTGTTTTCCCTCCATGTTATCTGTGATTTTATCATGATTCACACTGTAATGTCACTCAACATGGGTGAAAATAGAGTTTTTTAAAGGTAAAGTCCAGTCAGCAAGGAATAATCAATGGATCATTATACCGTACCATACCATACCATACCAACTTTATTTATGAAGCACTTTATGCACCGGGCAGTACCAAAGTGCTGTACACAATCATAAAATACAATGCAATTATAAAATAGAAAAGATCGAGTATAAAACACATATTAGTATACAAACAGAATAAAACAAAGTGAAACCTCTTAAATTGTGCCAAAAGCCAAGGAAAAAAGACGAGTCTTAAGAAGGTACTTAAAAATAGCAAGAGAAGAGGCCTGTCTTATGCTCAGAGGCAGATCGTTCCATAGCTTAGGAACTGCCACAGAAAAAGCACGGTCCCCTCTGAGCTTGCTTTTTGTCTTTGGGACCCTCAGAATCATTATCTATACCTAAAACTAATAGGTTCACTGTAATTTCATGAATTTAGCATTAATCAGTAAGAAAATAAAAAACAATAATTTTCGTTGTGATCACTGAGTCTGGGAGCAGCCTTTTTTGCCTAAATTTAGTAACACCTCACTCCTGACATCCTCCAGCAGTGACGTCACGGTGTGGTAAGCCTAGCGCCATTCTCCCCGCTTTACAAGCAAAATCAATGGGAACTACTAGACACATCTGCAATAAACAACATTTATTGAAGATTTACAAAGGACTTCACCATTGAAATCCGCGGGAGCTTTAGTTAAACTGACAATGGTAGATGGATGTTATAATACATGGGGTAAAAGTGGAAAAAAAAGAGTTATTTCACCTTTCCGATTCATGATCCTCCACGGAAACATAATATGTAGCCAAAATATATGGAAGAAGAATGTTTTCAAGATGACTTGGATAATAGCGTGTTGTGACAAACACCAGATACAGCACTGGGTCTTGATCAACAGCCGATACCGCACCGTGACGTCACAAACTTGTAGGTGGCAGTGTTCTTTGACAAACATGGATGCCTCCAGTAAAGCACATTCAAATCAAAATTACTCTTAATGAAAACACTTATCATTTATTGAACTGTATTTAATAATTTTATATTTAAAGTACTTTCAGAAGTTTGAATTCTGAATATGACTGGACTTTTCCTTTAATAATAAATAAAAAAAATAAAACTTAAGGAGTTGCATAAGAACTAAATGACAATGGGAAACGAGACAGTATAACAAAAGTATCTAAGGAAGAACAATGAGAACCAGTAAACACATCATATACTCAGGAACAGATGGAGAATGACATTAAATACGATTTAATGGGAGATTATGAAGCAGGAGCCTGAGAAACGGAGACTAATACATCAAGATGCTGCTAAAAAAAAGATGCAAAAAAAAAACCTGTCAAACCAAGATGAAAATCTAGCATGACACCGAACAGAAATTAACTCGTAATGGCCAAAGGTCTCCCTATCTCAGTCTTTCTGCTCTGTACTCTCCCTCATTTTTTTTGCACCTCCTCTGTATTTAAGCTGCCTGATTTTCATCGTTCCTTGTTGGTTTCTTGTGTTTATCCTGCCTTGGCTTGATCTCTCATGTCTCTAAGTTTTTCACCATCAATCCTTCACACCACACCATGTTTTGGTCCTTGTTTAACCTCACAGTAACCGACATTAACCCCATTGTCATATTGCACCTTCAGGCTAAATCATTTAAACCATCTTAAATGTTCCCATGAAACAATAAAGAAAAAAAAACTCACAGCCTTATTAAGATTAAGCTCAGTACAAAGGGATTTTGATGTTTTACATTATGGAAGAACTATAAATTAAGTTTCATGTTAAAAAACTTCAGTTTAACCAGATTTGAAACCAGACTTGTATGTTAACATTCCAGCAGACCTCACATGCCAAAAAAAAAAAAAAAAAAATAGAAACCTTGATCTGTTTTTGTTTTTCTCATCTCTCACTGGCAACCTTAGATCATAATGTCCTCCCATACCTCCGCCAGGTTTCCTCATGTCTCTGGATGACTTCTACCTGCTTGGGAGCGGCCTGCTGATGACTCAGACCTCTATCGGCATCTTCAACACCCCGCTGTTCTCTCGACTCAACCCTCACTGCCTGCTGGCTTGGCAGAGAGTCCGCCTGGCTAACGGTCTGGCACACACGGGAGAGGAGTGGGCGCAGATTTTCTCTAAATATAACTCAGGTGGGATGTGAGCCAAAGCTAGAGAAAACTATAGGATCTAAACACATAAATGTCATCTTTGGAGCCTCAGTCTGCAGGAAAACAGATAAAAGTAGAGATTTAACCAGACAACAGCTGGATTTGTTGATTTGGAAGCTGATTTCATCTTCTGCATCATGTTGCTATGGGACTCATCAGTCAGCAGCTTTCCCTCCTCATTCAGTTATTTATTAGTTTTAAACCTGAGACTCTATCTTTGAATTCTATTTTTTTTCCTCTTAATTCTTTTTGTGAGTTTGCAACTCATGAGCCAAAAACTTCCCACCTTTTTTTATCTTCTCCATCCTAATCCCTCAGGCGCAGACATGACTGTGCCTGTCAGCTTTGCTGTGAACGTCTTATGGAAGAAGCAATCAAAATAGCTGCTTTGATTTCTTTATCGTTTTAGTTTTTCTGGTGAAAACTAAACATACACAAATCTTCATCTTTATAAGGGTTTTACTACTTCTATAGGAATGGTTACAGTTACAGATTTCACCTGAATTATTGAGCTAATTTACATCTTTTGGAAAGGACAGCTTCAGTCATGTAAAAGTTTGTCAGAGACACACACATATTGGGCGTATTATTTAGGGACCAAGGTATTCAACTATTATTAGAAACTCCAATTACTGTCACAGTCTTGATTCTGTTATGTTTTCTTTTGAGTAATCAGTTTTACTTTGCTCCATGTTTTCTAGTTTTAGTGGTTTCATTCTTATTTTGTTGTGTTTTCTGGATATTTTTCCATTTTCAGGTTTTTATTTGTTGCCCTCTGCTGCCCTCTTGTGTGCTCTTTTTTCCCTAGCTCCTTTCCTGTCTGGTCTGTTCACACCTGCTCCCAATCTGCTCATTAGTCCTCTCTTTGTTCAGTCTCCCATAAATAAACTCTTTGTGCAGTTCCTCAGTGCTGGTTCCTCGTCTAACTTCCTCCAACTCCGTCTCTCTGAGTCTTCCTCGTCGAGATTGTTTTTTCCCCTGATGTCTCCATGGTTTCTGGTTTTTTTCACTTTTTTCACGTTTGATTTTTTTGGATTCCTGCCTCTGTTGTCATTAAATCATCAAGAAAGTCACCTCTGCCTCCCTGCCTCTGCATTTGGGTCCTCAAACCACAACCAAATCCTGACAATTGCTCCATTCATCATGATACTCTTTTTGCATGTGTGCCTTCTTGAACGTGCAATAAATTGGAAATAGACTTAAAAAAGAAAAATAATAATTCTCATTGGTCAACTGGGATGGAAGTAACATTATTTATAAACAATCAGTCCTCTGCATGAGAAGTTCATGAACAAGAATAATATAATATAGACCAAACATTTCTCATTTTTCTTTGTAGAAACTGTAAATAATCTGGCATCTGTTTCCTTCCACTTCAAAGGTTTATGTTTCATTAATCTGGTGTTTAGGTACATATAACAGCCAGTATATGGTGGTGGACCTGAACAAGGTGTCTCTGCGTCACAGTATCAGCAGTGGAGCTCTGACAGTTCTGGAGCAGATCCCGGGGAAAGTGGTCCACTCTGATCAGACTCAAGCTTTACGAAGAGGTAGGAAAAATATCCATCTGTGTCCGGCTACGGCGTCCAGATAGATTAATGCTGCGTCTTTCATTTGGCAGGTTACTGGCCGTCTTACAACATACCTTTTCACGATGAGATCTACAACCTCAGTGGGTACAGCATCATGTGGAGGCGATATGGAGAAGATTTCTCCTATGACCTCTGTCCTCGAGCTAAGATCCTCCGCAGGGACCAGGCCAAGGTGTCCGACCTCGGCTCCCTCAAGCACATGATGAGATACAACAGTAGGTGTTTCAGCAACAGCTTAGTTCATATTCCTGACTTACCGCTCTCTTTTTTTGGGTAACCCTGCTTTGAATTAGCCAAAGGCATGTCAGCAAAAAATATTTAAGTTAAAACTGAGCATCAGAAGTGAACCTGGGATGGTTGTTGGCATTAAACACAAATGATCAGGACTGACCATGCCATGCCCATCCCTTAATGGTACCATTAGACCCATATTATAATGGCTGCTTCATCTCACAAACTTCAGGTTATCTCTGGTTTCTCCACACTAGATTTCAATGAAGCAGGGGAGCTTAAAGATGTGGTGAAACGAGGGGTTCTAATCCTGGTTCTGCAGCTATAAAAAATAAATATAAAAAAGCTGTCATATGTGGACGCACTGTATATACTGTATAGATCCCATGCACCTTTTTCTTCCCTTTGCACCTTCTTCCTCTTTGACTATTTGAGCTGATGTATGACTAAATGTATCCACTGTGAGATCAATAAAGCCAATGAATCAATCAATAAAACATAAGCAAGAGTTTCAAAGGATCTTTCTAAATCTTTGCTGAAACCATGCGATGAAAATTTAGAGTAGCTCTCAAGGCAAAATGCAGGTCCATGTAGGTACTATAATTTATGGCTGCAATTAATTATTTTGCAAATCAATTAATCTGTTGATTTTTTTTTTTTAATAATTGGAGAGCTAAAGGTTCCTTAGACCAGGTGAAACTAAAACTATTCCCCTAAAGGAGTTCTTGTTAGAGCATATTGATGGATGAGAACATTTTTTTAATCCTAAATGCAAAATGATTTATAACTTTTTTACAATCTTGGTATAATTGCTGCTCTAAGTGGGTCGCTCTGTCTGCTAAAAGCATGTTTTAGAGTCTCTAAACGTTTAATTGATTACTAAATTTGTTGACGATTATTTCAATAATCGATTCATCGCGATTAATCTCATTGTTTCAGCCCTAATGTAAATGTATAGACTGACAGAAAATATTAACAGAACACTGAATATTTTACTTAAAAGCAAACAGAATTAATGGTTCTATTTCAGACTATAAGAGAGACCCCTATGCCAAGGGCCATCCCTGTAAAACCATCTGTTGCCGTAACGACCTGAGACCAAGGAGGCCACGTCCAGGAGGTTGCTATGACACCAAGGTCAGGAAACATCTTTGAACTATGGTCCAAACAGATTTTTAAACAGGCACGTGGACAGCTTTGTTCCCTCTCTGATGGGCTGTTGTGCTGATAATGCATTGTTATGAGCACGTTGTTACAGATGAAAGGAAAATGCTAATGTGCAGACTGTATGATATGAACACTCGGTCAGGCGCAGAAATTAAAAACCCAACAGAAACTTCCTCTAAAAAGCTGTACTTTGTTTCCTGCCCTCCCCTCTGTGTGGCGCTGCAGGTGACCGACTACCAGATGGCCTTACAGCTGTCTGCCGAGGCCATAAACGGTCCCACAACGCAGGGGGGCCTGCGTCCGTTCTCATGGCGCTCCTTCAACCTCACGGCTCATCAGGGTCTCCCACACACCTACGTGTTTCCTTTCATCACCATGACGCCCACACTGCACCGGCCCTGAGACACGGCCTCCCCTCCACCTGTTATTACTGAGCTATAACTATAATCCAGGGTGGATGTTGATGATTTTATTAGATTGTTGACAAAAAAAAAATTTTCTAACATTTTTCTTTTATTTAACTGTTATTTTCTGAGTCTTTTCAGAGATAGGAGCTTCACATGAAGCTGTTTTTAATGTGAAATTTATTATTAATAATTTATTATAAAAGTTATATTGTTTTGTCCTGACTCGTGTTCGGTTGTGTCTGTATATATATTCCTTTCTGTGCCTCTGATCCCCCTTGGGGTACAAACTGCTCCACCGTGCAGTCCTGATTAAAAAAAACAAACATAAAAAAGCATTACTTTTAACAAACCTGAATGAAATCTGTTTGTTTACATAAGTGTTATGAATATGTGTTGCACTGAGTTTTTTTCCCCCAGGCTTCTGCTGTCAGTTGTTACGGAGGTTTATGTTATCAGAAAACCGCAGACCCTCATGTCAGGTAAATAAACAGACACCTCAGAGTGTGAAGGGTCTTCATAGAGGAACTGTTTTCTTTTTTAAATATATGCAGAGATAGAAACCAAAAACTGTACACTGATTTGTTGAAGTTTTTGAGCTGACACTTGAAAATGGCAGATAAGTTAGTTTTACTATGCTTTGCCAAAGAATACACTCTTTCTAAATGTTTTCCTTTCAGTCAAGTTTGCTAATTTTTTTTTAAATTCCTTTACGATTTCCCAACACAATCTTAGTCCCTCAGGTGCTACATGACTGTGCTTGTTAGTGTTGCTGTGAAATTCTAAGCTAGAAGCACTCACAGCTGCTTTTCATCAGATATTTACATAAAAATTGCTTAATCTTCATCTTTTTTCTGGTGTAGAGTGAAAAATATATTGAATAAAGGAAATTACATGTTGAGGAAAGATTAAATCTGCTTTTTTGCTTTTAATTATTGAGCTAGTTTAAGCATAAAACCACTCAATGTTCCATTAGGTTATTATCACAAACTTTTATTTATTTTACCAAGATTTTATCATATAAAACACAATAAATCAGTGATGGATTGTGACATGGAGGGAAAGTTATCTGTGTTTTTTTTTAACATTCTTGCACAAATACAAAAAAGAAAAGAAAAGAAAAAACTTGACATACATTTGTATTACACATTGACCGTTTCCCTATCATGTGTATCTGGGTAATAATTTTTATGATTTTGTGTGATGATCCTGATGTTTTCATACCTTTAATGAATTTGTTCGGATGGTTTTACAATAGAAAAGCACTTTGAATTGCCTTTCCACTGAAATGTAAAATACAAATACATTTTGACTAACTTGCTTTCACTCAGTCACATTACAGCTGATCATCAGCTTTTTACATCTTCAGCCTGAAAATGTAAAAATATTGAAATAGTGGCCTCTCATTAAGCCCACGTTTCTGCATTAGGCCCTATACAGGTTTTTGATAATTTTAATATCTAGATGTTATATTTTGATGAGCTGTAAGTGGAACGTTATAATTAACAGAAATATATATATATATAAAAATGCAAAAATATGAGATAGTATCTTATTATTATGAGAAAGAGTGTCATAATTATGAGAAAAAAATAATGTGATACCATCTTTAATTATGAGATAGCTAAGTCATAATTATAAAAATTTATCTTTTAATATTAGGATTAACTTTATTGTCCAAAGGAAATTTGATTTGGGCTGCTACATAGTCCAAACTATGTGTCACACTGCATTCACACATAAAAACACTGCTATACTGTAGCAGTTCCATTATAAGACAATAAATAAATACATAAGGAAGCATGTTACTTAACATTCACAATAAAATATTTGAAAAAAAAAAAATGTATAAAAATCCTTCTTTAAAAAATATTTTATATGAGATAACGAAAAACATAAAAAAAAAAAGCAGTCAGTTTAGTTGCCATTGCCTATTCCACAATTTACTTTCTTGATATTGTTTATTGGCTTAATGGAAAGTGGAACAAATATTAAAACTATAGATATTGAGATACTGTCTCATCGTTATGAGAAAATATCTCATAATTATGACAAACCAAATAACAATTGTGATACATACGTTTTTTTTTCCATAAGATTGGCTGAAATGTACAGAAGAGGATTAGGGCCACTTGAAAAAAATTAATTTAAAAAAGAGATTTTTAGACTTTATCTCAGTATAATATGAGAAAAAAAAATGTTTTCTTAGAATTCTGACTTTTTCTCAGAATTCTGACTTTAATCTCAAAATTCTGACTTTTTCCCATATTATACTGAAATAAAATTTAAAAATCAGCAACCTTTTTTTTCTCCATTTTTTTAGTGACCCTAATCCTCTTCCGTATAAATGTGCTTCCAAAGTTAAATAAACAAGTTAAAGAAAATAAAAAAAAGTGGAAAGCAAAATATTAGGGCTCTTATTTTGAAAGCGCCTTTCGGATGTCAAATGTTTCTTAATGATGTTTGAGCTCGTGCAGCTTAGAGGCGCTATGGAAAGAAGGATTACTTATAAAAATGAAACAGATGGGAATAGGTGGGAGAATGTATAATTGGATAGCAAATTTTCTACTAAATAGAAAAATAAGAGTAAAAATTGGGAATGACTATTCAAATGAATATAATGTTGAAAATGGAATACCACAAGGTAGTGTAATTAGTCCAATTTTATTTAATATTATGATCAATGATATTTTCTATGAAACTGATAAATGTATAAAATCTGCACTATATGCAGATGATGGGGCCATATGGATGAAAGGGAAAAATATTAAACATGTTGTAGAAAATATTAAAAAAGCAATTAGTAAAGTTGAAAAATGGTCTTATGAATGGGGTTTCAAATTATCAGCAACCAAATCTTGCTATATGGTTGTCACAAAGAAGAGAAATATTAATATAGAAACAATAACATTATATGGACAGACTTTAGAAAGAGTAACAGAATATAAATATCTAGGTTTATGGTTGGACAGTTCTTACTCATGGAAAACACATATAGATAACTTAGAAACCAAATGTAAAAAAGTTATTAATATATTAAAGGCTGTGGCTGGAAACAATTGGGGGGCAGATAGACAGTCATTATTAAGCATATACAGGGCTCTAATGAGAGCAATAATAGATTATGGCAGCATTATATATGGAGCAGCAGCTAAAACATCATTACAAAAAATAGAAAGATTACAGTGTAGGGCTTTACGAATATGTACAGGAGCAATAAAAACAACACCTATTAATGCTCTATTAATTGAAAGTGGGGAAACTCCACTTGAAATGAGGAGAATTAAATTAGCTTTAGCATATTGGATGAAAATTAAAAGTAATATAGATAATCATGTGAATTCAACTATTCTGCAAAATTGTTGGGAATATGTGAAGTTCCAAAGTAATGGATTTGGATGGATGGTTAGGAAATGGATTAAAAAGTATAGACTAGAAGACAAGGAAATAGCTCAATTTAACCCAATTAGCGTTATTCCTCCATGGCTAATACCTGAGGTTAATGTAGATTTGCAAATCAATACAATGAAAAATGATTGGAATATAAATGAAATAGGGATAAAAACTGATATTTATTTAAGAACTACATATAATAATTACCTTAAAATTTATACAGATGGTTCTAAAAATCTAAAAGGTTATGTGGGTATAGGAATATATATCCCAGAGTTTAAAAAATGTATTCACAAAAGAATATCAGATCAATTGTCGGTATTTACAGCAGAAATGGTGGCAGTTATATTAGGCTTGCAATGGGTGGAGGAGATTCGACCAATCAGGGTGGTGGTGTGCACAGACTCTAAAGCAGTAGTGGAAAGTATTAAGGGAGAAGGAAATAATAGAAAAGATTTGGTATTAGAAATTCATCATATTTTATTTAGACTATATAGGGGTGGCATTGATGTTTGGTTTTGTTGGGTGCCGGCACATGAAGGAGTAAAAGGCAATGAAAAGGCAGATAAATTAGCTAAAAGGGCTTTAGAGGGGGAAATAACGATTTCAATTCCTTTTGGAAAAGGGGAAGGGAAATCACTTATTAAAAGTAAAGAAATGGAGGAATGGCAAAAAATATGGAACGAAGATAGGAAAGGAAGAAGATTATATGAAGTGCAAAAGTCAGTTCGAATTCGAAACATTAATGAAAGAAACAGAAGAGAAGAAATAATAGTTAGTAGATTAAGAATAGGTCATACCTACTTAAATGACATGCTTTACTTAATAGGGAGGAAAAATAGTGAGAAATGTGAGAAATGTGGTGAAAAAGAAAATGTAGAACACATACTGATGAACTGTAAGTTATATGAACACGAAAGGGAAAAATTAAAGAGAATAGTTAGAAGTATAGGGCATGAATGGAATCTTAAAGGAATATTAGGAAATGAAGGAAACATAACAGATATTCATAAACTAAGGAAAGCATTGTTTTTGTATCTTAAGAATACAAAATTAAAAAATAGAATCTAATACAGGTGCTGGTCATAAAATTAGAATATCATGAAAAAGTAGATTGATTTCAGTAATTCCATTTAAAAAGTGAAACTTGTATATTATATTCATACATTACATACAAACTCATATATTTCAGATGTTTATTTTGTTTAATTTTGATGATTACAAATGACAACAAATGAAAATCTCAAATTCATCATATCAGAAAATTAGAATATTGTGAAAAGGTTCAAAATTGATGGCCCCTGGTGCCACACTCTAATCAGCTAATTAACTCAAACCACCTGCAAAAGCCTTTAAATGGTCTTTCAGTCTACTTCTATAGGCTACACAATCATGGGGAAGACTGCTGACTTGACAGTTGTCCAAAAGACGACCATCGACACCTTGCACAAGGAGGGCAAGACACAAAAGGTCATCGCTAAAGAGGCTGGCTGTTCACAGAGCTCAGTGTCCAAGCACATTAATAGAGAGGCGAAGGGAAGGAAAAGATGTGGTCGAAAAAAGTGTACAAGCAAGAGAGATAACCGCACCCTGGAGAGGATTGTGAAACAAAACCCATTCAAAAATGTGGGGGAGATTCACAAAGAGTGGACTGCAGCTGGAGTGAGTGCTTCAAGAACCACCACACACAGACGTATGAAAGACATGGGTTTCTGCTGTCGCATTCCTTGTGTCAAGCCACTCTTGAACCACAGACAGCGTCAGAAGCGTCTTGCCTGGGCTAAAGAGAAACAGGACTGGACTGCTGGTGAGTGGTCCAAAGTCATGTTCTCTGATGAAAGTAAATTTTGCATTTCCTTTGGAAATCAAGGTCCCAGAGTCTGGAGGAAAAGAAGAGAGGCACTTCATCCACGTTGCTTGAAGTCCAGTGTAAAGTTTCCACAGTCAGTGATGGTTTGGGGTGCCATGTCATCTGCTGGTGTTGGTCCATTGTGTTTTCTGAGGTCCAGGGTCAACGCAGCCACATACCAGGAAGTTTTAGAGCACTTCATGCTTCCTGCAGCTGACCAACTTTTTGGAGATGCAGATTTCATTTTCCAACAGGACTTGGCACCTGCACACAGTGCCAAAGCTACCAGTACCTGGTTGAAGGACCATGGTATCCCTGTTCTTAATTGGCCAGCAAACTCTCCTGACCTTAACCCCATAGAAAATCTATGGGGTATTGTGAAGAAGAAGATGCAATACACCAGACCCAACAATTCAGAAGAGCTAAAAGCCACTATTAGAGCAACCTGGGCTATCATAACACCTGAGCAGTGCCACAGACTGATCGACTCCATGCCACGCCGCATTGCTGCAGTAATACAGGCCAAAGGAGGCCCAACTAAATACTGAGTGCTGTACATGCTCATACTTTTCATGTTCATACTTTTCAGTTGGCCAACATTTCTATAAATCCTTTGTTTTTATTGGTCTTCAGTAATATTCTAATTTTCTGATATGATGAATTTGAGATTTTCATTTGTTGTCATTTGTAATCATCAAAATTAAACAAAATAAACATCTGAAATATATGAGTTTGTATGTAATGTATGAATATAATATACAAGTTTCACTTTTTAAATGGAATTACTGAAATCAATCAACTTTTTCATGATATTCTAATTTTATGACCAGCACCTGTAGATGTGAAGTAACGCTGCTACACACTCATGTACAGTAGGTGGCGGTATGCACCTTAAAGTTGCTTGTGATCCGCCATAATAGAAGAGAAGAAGAAGAAGAAGCTTAGAGGCGGGGCCTGCTCTGCGGTTGGCGGACAGAAGAAACGGGCTCCTTCGTCCAAACGTCTTTCGTCTCGTGGTTTCCTAGAAATGGCAACGACCGCAGAAGAGCTGCGGGAACAGGCGGACGTAGCTGCGCCCTCCACCCACCTCAACAACAATAACAACAACAATAACAATAATAACAAAGACACAGAGGCGGGGGAGAGCACGACCTCCGCCACCACCTCCGCCGCAGCCTCCGAACCAGGCGGGACGGCGTCGCAGAACGTCGGGAACGGCTCGGTCATTCAACCCAACGGGGGGAGTAACGGCAAGTGGGTCCGGCTGAACGTCGGGGGGACGGTGTTCCTCACTACGCGGCAGACTCTGCTCAAGGAGCAAACTTCGTTCCTGTATCGGCTCTGCCAGCAGCAGGACCTGCACTCTGACACGGTGGGTTTAGCCAGGAAGTACTAATCCTCTGGGAGATCCTAGAAAACAATAGTTAGACTTAACAATGCAGAAATAAAGAGAGAAAAAATACCTGGAAAGTTCCATGACCTCCATCAAAGGTGGCAGAGGTGATGTGTTAAAATCCTGTGGGACATTTACACTATAGGAAGAAGATTTATATAGGGATGTAACGGTACACTAAATTCACGGTTTGTTATGTACCACACAATAGTTAAAAGTAAGGGGAAAAAAGTGTGTTTTATTAACATATTTACTCAAATTTAAATCAAAGCCATTTGTTTTGATTGGCATATTTGAATGATAAAAAAAATCAGGCCTATACATTTTTATATTTTTAATCCTGCTGCTTGCTTTTTACACTTTTCAATGAAAAATATTTCACATGATGTGAAATATATTTTTCAGATGTCATTTTAGATGTAAATCAGATCTAAAGTGACATCTGAATTTCAAGAGTGGAATTTAATGGAAACAGCTTCTTCTTGTCAGTTCATTTAATTGTCATAAAAACTCAGCATCACAGCTCTTTTGCTCAGATTGCCTGATTAACAAATGCATAGATAAATAACATTCACCTGAAGGTAACCTATAAAAATGCTCTTTTGTGAGAGAGAAAACTACATACTGTAGATAAAAATGAATGTTGCAGGCGGATATTTATTTAGTGTGGGCGGGTATTGGTAATTTATTTAGCAATTAAAAAAATGTTGAGTGAGGTCCTCCTTAAAATAAACCTTCATATATTTTTCTGTGTTGTCATGTTCATGGATTAAAACTGACAAAATATAATTGTAAAGAAAAAAGAAGGGACAGGATGCAGTTTACGTTGTGTTAATGGATCAGGTTGAGGGTTAAACATCAAGGGGTCGGATTTTCATTTAAATGGAAGATATCTGCAGGTTTGTGCAAATTGACCCCTTGCACGACTCGGACCGTGCAAACTAATGTACCATGTAAAGATTCACATTTAATTTTGTCCGGTGGCATTCAAAAACTTAGTGAAACAATTAACTGCTAAATAAATGAGTCCTGCATCCAACAGGTTTGTGCCGAACCGAGATTAATGTATGGTTCAGTTGGTCACAAATCGCGTACCATTACAGGCCTTTTAATTACCTAACTGGACTAATGTTTACACTTGGGCTGAAGAAACTAATCGGATTAATCGATTTTTGAAATAATCATCAACTAATTTAGTAATCGATTAATCGTTAAATGGAGTATAGAGACTGTTAAAACTGCCTTTAGCTGACAGAGCGACCCACTTAGAGCAGTAATTATATCAAAATTGTAACAAAAATATGTAAACATTTTGCATTTAAGATACAAAAAAAAACCCATTTACATCTGTCAGTATGCTCTATCCAGAACTCATCAAGTAGAAAAGTTTTAGTTTCACCCGGTTTAATTTTTTTAGAAACTCTTCTTTAAGTCTATTAATCGAAAAAATAATCGACAGATTAATAGATTTGCAAAATAATTGTTAGTTGCAGCCCTACTTTACACTGCTTGTAGTTAGCTTTCCGATTTCTGTGTTGCACCAAGTTTTAATTTACAAGCACACAAAATTTTAGGTTAAAAGTTGGAAAAACTCAATTTAAAAGTACTATCGGTGTTGATTTTTTGTTTTTATATCTCTTATTGGTGTAAAATGACTTTGAAAACACAACTGGGTAACTGGGGTTGTGATTTTATAGGATATTAAGTTTTTAAAGCGTTCCAAAATATGATAAATAAATAGAAGCCGCCAGCCTGCTAGAGTGGATTACATTGCAGGCTGCACAAGAATGGTGCCAGCCAGCTGCTATGATTAAATATTGTAAATTTCATGAGTGCTTTGAACAGATTCCACTTAGATTCTGAGTTGGATTTAAGATGCAAAGCCATTTAAACTAAATGATACAGAGTTTAAGTCAAATGAAACCTAAGTAATGATGGATTCTGCTTGGAAATTATGATGATGGATCAGATTCTGAACAGCTTATTTTCCTGTTTGAATTTCTTTTTCTTAAATGCTGTTCCTCTTGTAAAAGCTTGAATTATTATAGGATTTGCCAGTACAGTACCTAAGCATTCAATGTGAACTCATTAGTCACCGAAACAACTGATGATGTCTTACTTTGTGTCTAAAACTGCAGCAGAGATAACTGGATTACCTGCTAAATCGGGGTGATAGAGATTTGTTGTAATTTTCTTTGAAGATGTCATGAATCCTGCTGCATGAGCACCAAAGCTTTTATTCACCATGTGTTGCATTACTGGTGGACCTTGGACTAGAAATCAGCAAAGTGGTCTAATAACAGCATTGCCTAGGCTGGGTGGATGGTTTTCTTATCATGTTAAGACATCTGAAATGGAAAGTGAAACAGACCAGTTGACATACTTTCTGCTTAATTTGTTTAACATCATTTTACTATTAACCGTCAAATATAACAAACTGGATAAATAAAACACGATGCAGATTAAACTGTTAACTATTCAGAAAATCAGCACTTTTAAAGAGCCATGCATGCTACAAAACATGAGTGACTCCTGTTTTTAACTTGCTGTTGACAAGTAATAAAACTGAAATCTGATCTGTTAGTGCTATATTATTTATTTAGCTTCTTTTGAAGCCTTGAAAAGAGTGCTCTTTTCTCCATTGGTATTTTGCTGCAGCGCTGCCTTGCCGCAGATATGCACCGCCGTATCTTCACTGTAGGTGTTCTGTAGGCTGATGCGGGCTCTTTCTGCCCTCTCTTTGTGTTTGTGCATGTGCTTTGGTTTGTGGTGTGAAAGCAGCTTGGCTCAGATGGATGAACACGTGCTGCCTCTTCTTGGAGGGAGCTGCACAGTTGGTAGCTGTACAGCTGGTATCTTACGGGGACACAGAGAGGGAAAGCTATTATGTGTCTGCCAGTCACATGCAACCTCAATACGCTGTAGGGACAGTAGAGTCTCATAAATGATGCAGATTTCCTTTATGCTGCAGTCGTTTGATGTGGATGTGTGGTACTCAGAACGAAGGCTCTGAGAGCGTTCTGTGCAGCCTCCACACGTTTTAATAAACTGTTTTTTATAGAGTTAGATAATTTGACAATGGTAAGGAATATAAACTGCTTGCTGGGGATATTATTGATTAAATACCCGGTGCATTGCAGTGAAACTTTAGGTAGCACTGCAGCAGCAGCAAAAAGAGACAACTGGCGACATTTAGAGAGCATCTTTAAACAAATGAGCATCCTAAGCCCATGTAGCATTTGAGGGTTTTACATACAAGCAGGGTTAATGTTTCAGTCTGCCTTGTTAAACTTAGAGCCACAGTTATTAGATTTTCTTTCTCTTAACTGTTAGAGTAGGGTGGAAACATCACTGAGGACATAACCAGCTGCAGAACAGTTTGCATTGAAGTTGCTGTTGATTGAAACACTTTGGCTAAATCTCAGGATGTTGTTCAAGTTGTTTTTTTTTCATTATTATAAGGATATATAACAGATATTATTATAACAGTTGCTGTAAATCGATTTACTAAAAGATCAGAACTGATGTTCTTGGCTTTCATGGGAAATGGTGTGGTACATGGTGAAACACGTCAGGAGGATTGCTTAATGAAATGCATTCCAGTCTTCAATATGTGCAATATTATTGTTAGGAAAAACTAGCTGTGAGGTAATGTTTTGCTGGTTATTTTACATGCCTAAACAGCAACATTTGGATGGAATCTCACTGCTATTATGTCTACAGCCTATTTAGATGATAGTAGCTGAGGTGCTAACTAGGGTTTGATTGAATAATTATACAAATTTTAAATCTTGAGTAGGAACCTTTTGTCTTTTCTGTTTCTTGCACATCTGAAATCCGACGCACTAGCAGCATCACAATCCCTGATGTTTGCAACTGTAACGTCAGTGGCAGATTCTTTAAAGTTTCTCCAAATTTTCAAGCATTCCGAAATGATATTAAAAGTTTTCATAAGTTACTGGAGAAAAATTAGGCCTTAAAGTTTTCAGACTTGATAGCAATATACTTTAGTTAAACCCCTGTGTTTTTAATTGAATTTTAATTTTCTTTCTCATTCTTTTATATTGTTTCTTTTTCTGAAAGAAAACTGTTATGGATGGCATATGTTCAATTGTACGTTTCTGCTTTTCCGAAAGTGTTTTTTGGATTTATTAAAATAAAAGTAACGTTAGTGTCCAAGGATCCAGCACAAGTTCTCCAACCAATCCACATTCAGACCAGACCAGACAATAAGATTTAGAGCCAATATTGGAGCCTAAAATTGATTCCTTTCCAAAAAAACCCAAAAACAAATATTAATAATTCTTATCTACAAAAAAAAAAAGTAAAATAATTTACTCATAATTTGAGCAAGATACTCTAAGGGATGAATCTGGATCAAGCAGCTAGATTTAGACTGTGGTGACTTTTCCACTGCAGCATCAACAGGCAGTGTGGAAAAAAAAGTCCCCCGGGTGACTCTCTCTGAGCTGGAACCAGCTCCCTCTGCATGTTAGAGCGCCCGTCTCACACAAACATAGGAATCATTTTCTAGAAGAATTAAAATAACCACAGCTGCACCCCCACTTATTGACTTTATAGCATCCCTGCTCCAAATCCAACCCAATAAGTTGATTATTCGTTTAAAAAATACGTTTTTGTGCACAATTTATTTTGAAGCCCAATTGTTTTTTGTTTTTTTAATTTGCCACCAATGCTTGGTGGCAAATCTCTTTTAATCAGGATTTTCTGTTTGTAATACCTCTACCATGTATTTTTCTATTTTTTCTTGTTTCTAATTTTTATTGTTTTCTGCTGTTGTGTGACTCGGCTTGCTTCCATCCATCTGATTTGTTGCTGGTACGCCTACATTTCCCAACTGAGGGACATTGCTCTTTATTACTTTTCAGGTTTTTTTCTCTATCTGTTTTGTTCCTGGCTTGTTTTATCTCATCTGCTCACCATATTGCTCTCTAACTGGACGGCATAAGATGGTTTCCAGGATTTTTATTTTTTTTTTTATTCTTTGACAGACTCTATTTTTTCTATTTAGGAAGATAATGAATTTCATGTTGTTGTTTTTTTTTTTTCAGTGAGGGAAAAATGTGCATACACCTCAACAGCTGTGCAGCTTATCCCACGCAGCAGCTTGCAGACCGCATAAGTTAATATTAGCAGCTGAGAAAAACTTACTTCCAGTACAAGCTTCTAGCTAAATGGGTCATATCAGATCATCATCTGACTCTGAACCTCACAGCTCGGCAGAGAACGACTACACAGAAGTCCTTTCATTGATAAAATGTAACTAGATAAGTTGAAAATGCTGCTCAAAAGGCCAGCATAGATGAAAAGAAACAGTATTTCAGTGGAGTCCACAGTCTCTTATCGAACTCTTATAGGGTTCTTTTGCTGTGACACTCAAGGTTCCTGTCCCAGAATGGGGCGTGGAAAAGTACGAAGTGCACCAAGTGATTTCCATGCTTTAACCTGTCTCTGCTTGGTCTGGTCAGTAAACACAGCAACGCAGATCTAAACACACAATTCATCAGAGGCCAGCCATTGTCTTATGATATCTCTCTTTTTGATCCCACCTTAACAAAAGCACATCTCTATTCAGGATTTTCCCTTTGAGCTTTACTAACTTCATCCATCTTACAAACTGCATAAGACTTCATGTGATAAAACAAGAGAAAAGCTAAGAAATAAGTGGTTTTTCAGATTTTAATGAACTAATCAGAAAAAAATGTTCGAGTTTGTATTTGTCACCCTTTACTAGGATGTCTCCAAATAGCAAAATCACTTCAGACGTCCAAAGCCAGTAAAGAGAAATCCCAGAAGACCAGCACTGACCAGTACGGGAAAATAAAATAAATCAGTAAAACAATGTTGAAAATCATGTTATGCTGCAGTTTTACAAAACTTCCTGTCAGGCTATTTTGAGTTTGCAATGACATGTGGAAAAGCTACAAAGGATGTTTTTGTCCCAGTAACTTTCTAGTTTTATTTCTGGCCCCTCTTTGCTCACACACACTCATATTAGGAGATTTGCTGTTGATTCTGATCCACATTAGCTGAACAGATGCAGTATATCTGCTGGCTGCTTTCAGAGAACAATTAAATACATTTACGGAAATTAAACAAAGATGGATTCCTGAAATCTTGGCCCTGATTGGTGCCTTGATTTCCTAATCTGGATTTATTTTTTTTTATCTGAGTGTTTGAGTATGAATTCCAGCTCATGCCTCAACTGGTTTTATCATCACACCTGTACTGAGTTGCTGACTGGGAGCAGTCATACTCAATAGATGATGGTCTTGCTTTTTTGTTTTTTTTAATGATGGTTGCATGGACTTGTCGTTGTTTTTTTTTTCTTCTCATCTACAGGATACATTATTCTATTGATCTGAGCCTTTGGAGGCCGTTGGTTGATTCAGTCTTAGACCTGCAAATAAAAAACTGTAGCAGTTTTGTTTTGCTCTGTATTGTAAAAGAAGAGGAGAGATGTTCTGATGTTACAGACTTCCTCCATCTTTCTTGGCTATCTGGAAATCTTCATCTCATCATGCTCCTGTTGCACGGTTCCCTCTTTTGCTCCAGGTTTGGATTCTGCAGCTTTACATTTAGTCTTGTGTGATTTAATGTAAATGATTTCAAAAGAATTATAAAAAGTATGAAGCAGTCTTCAGCTAAAATTGGACAGCTGTTAGCATCTGATCCAGAAAAGGCCTGTAATTTGACCCCAGAACAGATGTTTGTGACTTGTATGGATTGAAGCTTTCTGAGGGTTTGGCTTTGAGAACCATTTCTGCAGACCCACTATTATTGCTGCTCAGGGCAAGTCGACCAGAAATGATCAACTAATTAAAGTGGGAGTTGTGTCATTAAACTCCCACCTACAGCCAGTGAGGTGAAGGGTCCCTGAAGTCAGAAACGGCTGACCTCAGATGTTCCCTGTGCCTGCTCAGACCTGCTTCTTACATCGACAGCTGAAACCATCTACTGATAACAATGATCTGCATTAATCGCTTTGACATTATAAACTTATACCACTAAACCTGAAAGGGATTAACAATGGATTGCAATTATCTAAAAAACATTCATCATATATCAATTTTTCTCACAAATGCCACAGCAGTTGGCTTTTGTTTTAACAGAACAATACATCCAATACATCGACAACCGGAATTTTAGACATGCACACATCCTGTTTTTTTCCCGATCCAATTCAATACCGATACTTGGGCCAAGCCTATCGGCCAGTATTGATCCGATTCAACCGTCATATGGGTAAACAATAACAATTAAGCAGTAAAAAGAAATAAATAAGAATTCCTTGTAAAGTGCACTGGATTGGATCTTTGGTATCTAATAATTGATATCCAATCCAGATCTATAGGATCAGTGCATCTCCGTTGTTGCACAAACTTGCCTCTCACGATTTTCCACTTCCTCACCGCTTCGACCGTATCTAGACTAGGGGTGTAAATAATAATTGTTTTGTATCAATCCAACAGCCGACGATCCGATGCATCGACACGTCTGCAAGAGAATCGATTCATGTTTTTTTTTTTTTTTTTCTCCGGCAATTTTTATCCATTTGCTCCTGGACGTAATTCTCGCTCCAGCGGTGGCGCTAAATATATTTTTGCCCTCCTACCTCGCTTCCTGGTTATACTCTTACAGCAGTGTGTTGCAGTGAGCTTGACACAGACATTTTTAAATTATGCTCAATATTGCAGCGTGGTCTGTGCTACACACTGTGGGTCTAGATACGGCCGAGGCGGCAAGGAAGTGGGGGCGAGTTTAGTCTGACGACGGAGGGTCAAACTTCACGAGTTGTTTTCCGCAATTTCGGTTATAAAAACTAAACAAGCCGGCCTCCTGCCTGCAGCACTGTTACAATTTGGGAGAGGTGCAGCGGGGCGTCTGTGGAGGGGGCGGGGACGTCTGGAGCCGAGGTATTGAATTGCACTCATTGCACTGATTTTCTGCAGTATTTTTGCAGTATTTTTTGATGCAACTTTGCTACTTCTGTTATTTGCTGTTGTTTCTAAAAAAAAATGCATAACTATATTACAGCTTTCATTGATTTATTTCAATTTGAAACTTTGTTTAGCCTGTAAGGTGTAAAAAAAAATATATAAAAATTTACGGATTAATCGAATCGTATCGTGGTGTATTCTTGGGTATCGAAAATAATCGAATCGTTGGGTCAGGAAATTGATACTGAATCAAATCGCCATGATGGATGTAATTTACACCCCTAATCTAGACCCAAAGATGGTTTGTGATTGTCCCTCTTATGTTTTGGCGTGGAATAACAGCGCAGACCACGCTTCAAAATTTCTTCTGTGAGAAGAAACAGACAGATGTATCAGAAACTACTCAGATGAGTCTGACTCAGGAAGACCATCCGTGTTCCATAGATAATATATTAAGCTTCCATCTAATTAGAAATCTTGGGTTTTCTAACAGTTCTGCTCCTCTCATACATGGACCATTGAAAATCTTGTTTTCATTGCGTGGTGTTTATCCTCCTCATCTTCAACACAGCTCTCATCATATGCTGCAAATGGAATGTAATGTATAAAGGGAGATCTGCAGACATAATTTTCCCTTAATATTCCATAAATAACCTACGGGGAATAAAGCTTATTAAACTCCAAAATGCTTTTTTTTTTTTACTATTGATTGTTCATCCTATCTTCAATAATTTCACTCTTCTTCATCCTGCATTTTCTTACACATATTGTATTTTCTTCCAAAAGTCATGATGCCAATTTTGAGCAAACTTTTAAAAAGTCTAAAAAAGAAAATGAGAATTTGATTTATTTCCATTCATTGAAGCGGTTTAACTAGGCTATCAAAGCATAATGTCATCGTTATGCAAATATAGGCTGACAGCATCACCATGGTACCTAAATAGCTTTACAGGTAGAGCTGCACTAACAGCATTTCCAGTAAACAAATGTTGCTTTAACCACAGTGTTTGAACTTTAGACTCTAAAATGGAGATGCATGGATACAAAACTTTGCACCAATATTGATATAATTGCTGTTATGGATGGCATATAACTGTTTTTTACTGATATATGTACTTTCCTACACTTTCAAAATAGTGAGAAAAAATACACACCACTGATCTATCTGCTCTGCTCCGATTAAACACACAAACATCCTGCACTGAATCACTATCATTTTCATACGACAAGGGCTGCACCTATCGATTATTTGACTACCGTAATTGGTTAATCTACTAATGTTGTTGATTAATCTAAATAGAAATACTTTTAGTAAATAAAAACTTCTAAATAAACTAATATTTGGAATAAAGGGTAAAAAAGCATTTATTAAACCTTTTAAAATATATTGCAAATGGATAAACATGTAAAATTTATATACATTCATACATACTTGATTGTATAATAAAGAATTTAATAGTGAGAAAAAAATTCTGTTTATAAATATTTGTGTTAATTACAGCTCTATATAGTTTATCCATTGAGAAAATGGTATATTTTAGAGTCTATGTGCCGTTACTCTAAGTTACAATTTAATTTGATTACTAAATTTGTTGAATATTTTAATAATCTATTTGTTACATTTAATCAGATTAAACACCTCAGTTGATAACATGGGCAAACTGCACCTGTGAAGAAACAAACTGCATCATAATAGACATAAACAACCATTAGTAATATTACCGATGCTAATGCCGATATATTGTTTATCCCTACAAGCGATTATCAGCACCTTCTTAAAGGCTACATCAACTATAACAAACTGGATTAAATTGGAGAATTCGAGTTTTGAAAAGTAGCGATATTTGACCGAATGCCTTTTTCTTACACCCCTAATGGTTACTGATACAACACGACGGACATGAGATCCAGTTGTGGCAAAGAATCCACTAACGGCTAATAACAGAACTTTTTTTTATGTTTCATAGGAGAAAAAAAACGACATTTGGGTATGCTAACAGGACTTTTCTAATGATTGCTTCTAAAGTTTCTTGTTTCATTGTTCTTATAAATGTTTCAAGTGTTATATTGATCTATACAGTGAGTGTGCGTTCAAAGAGAGAGATAAAAATGGATAACGCATCTGCATAGCTCCATATGAATGAGTGTAAAGTGCTTTAAGTGATCGGAATGACTGGAAGTGCACTTTGTAAATCCAGTCCATTTACATTGTGTGGCAACTAATTTGGAGTTTGTTCAATATAATCCATAAGAACATTTTTCTGATTGATTTGCCGTACAAGTCTGAACATTTTATTTGAAATAGTATTTGTTAGAACGGTCACTTTATTTTTGTCAAAAACAAAATATAGAGAGCATCTAATGAGATTTCACTTTTTCTGTAAAAAAGCAAAACAGAAACTGCAAAAGGTGTTTAAAAGATTTATTTATTTTATTTTTATGTTCGCATGATCATGGAATAGGCGACTGATTGTGACCCAAGAACATCCAGTATGTCTGACTGTAAATTTAACTGCTCTACATATAGTTTATAGCAGTCGTCTTCAACGTTTTCCAGGCTAAGGAAACACAAACTGGAGCGGGGACCATATATATATATATATATATATATATATATATATATATATATATATATATATATATAATAAAATTGTGTTACATCAAACTGGTCCTATATAGGGCTGCAACTAACGATTATTTTAAAAATTGATGAATCGGACGATTATTTTTTCGATTAATCGATGAATCGGACAAAAATTTTTTTTTTTATATTAACCTCTTTATTCCAAAATAAACATTTTAGACAGAACAAACAAGCACACAAGTACAGGTTGCTCATTAACTGTACTGGTGCAATATGAAAAATAAATGTTTGTGTTAAAACTACGCAAACTTACATGAGAAATGTAGCTGTACATCCACAAAATATAGGGTACTTTGTTTCATAAAGCGCAATAAAAGACATTTTTGTTTTTAAAAGCCCCTAAGGGGTTCAAACAATAGGCCCCCCCATTTCAACAAATGAGTTTTTTAGACTAGAAGAGTTCTGCCTTTTAAGACAGGAAAGTATAGCAGTTAAAGTTGCTACTTGAGAAAATACTGAACCATAGAGATAAAAATAGCCCTGTGGTTAAAATTATAAATTGTATTTGGAATAAAAATGAGAGAACTAGGGGTGCTAAAAACACATCCTCCAAAGACAGATATTTACATGGGAATGTGGCATATAATTAATTGACATATTACTGATCTTGCTGGATTTTATTCTGCTTTACTTCCATAAATTGCAGGATCTTCTTTACTTTATCTTCGCCAGAAGATTTAAACTTTAAAAGCCTTGCCCTCATAATTTGCAAGTTAATTTATTTATAAAGTAAATGTAAACGCTGCTTAAGCTAATTCAAATGAAATTAAAAGTAAAATAAGTAGCCAACCTTATCACTGTCTGTAACCTACTAACACGGTAAGGAAAGCATCAGATGAGCTACCTGAGAAACTAACGTAACGTTTCCCCACTTTAAAACCAAAACAAACATGGTGGTTCCGTGCCATGTTAATTTCTTTTGAAAAAAGTTGCATGTTATCACTTTTTTCGCTTTACAAAGCGCAGGCTATTTTAATTATTGTGATCAATTTGCGCCGTCAAGCCGCCAGTGAAACCAAAAAAAGTCGCCAGATTTGTCGCTAGTCGCTTTTTTGAAAAATAGTCGCTGGAGGGGTCTGAAAAGTCGCTGAGTTGGCAACACTGCTCCTGCGGCGCTGACTCGCTCTGCCATATTTTTTTTTCTTCCTCTTTCAGTCAAGAGGCAGTGATGACGGCGCGGCGGATGACGCAATAATCGCGCGACACAATTAATCGATGATGAAATTCGTTGCCAACGCTTTTAAAAGTCGATTTTTATCGATTTTATCGATTCGTTGTTGCAGCCCTAGTCCTATAGTCACTCTATTACAGATGGAGTAATGTAACTAAAGTAATTTCGCCCTGGGATTATTAAATTATTTCTAATTCTCATTCCTGGTTGATAGGACAGGTGTTCTGAATAAAACGGTGCCCAGCTTGAAAGAGCTCCTGTGTGTCGCTGAATGTGTGCATTGATGACTGAAAGACATCTTCTGCCTCCATTTATCTGTTTACTACAGTGTGTTGATTTCATGTTAATGTGTATTTAAACTAGTGCTGTCAAAATTATCGCGTTATTAACGCGTTAACGCGAGGCCATTTTAACGGCGATAATTTTTTTACCGTGAGATTAACGCTATGTGGTTTTATGGTACAATTTTCCAAGTACATCCCGCTGCAGCCTGCGAGAAGGCGGGGCTATTTCCCCCCAGTCTATGCATTTCTCATAGGCTTCGAGAGCGGAGCTCCTCAAGGGAAAAAGACGCTCATACACTGGGTGACGCTGGTGCCTTTTCTTTAAGCCCCACCACCGACAAACAAGTTGAGTGTCTGGTAACTAGTAGCAACCTGAAATACGCTGAGAAAACAGATTATTGAGGTGAAATGGAATCTGCTACGGCACTCTTGCTGTCTGTGTACGCCACAGGTCAGTATCGTGTGTGTGTGTGTGTGTGTCTGTGTGGGTGGGTGGGTGGGTGTGTGTGTGTTCTCATTTTTGTTAAGAGGCTGAAAAGTAACTTTCTAGAGCATAGACTACCTCCATCTAGTGATGTCGGTCTATTGATTTTGATGTATTGATTGAAAATTGTTCATTATTATCTTGGTTAATTAACATCTAATGTTAACTCTACTACATTTTATAGCAGTAGGGTAAAATGCTTGTCTTTGTTCAAAAGACTGTATTAACTGTAAAGACTGTCTTTTACATCAGCCTGTTTTCAGGGCCTTTTTTTTGGATATTTGTTATTTTTTGCTACATGCCTCCCCATCTTCTTGCCATATGTTTCTATGGCATAAATCAGTGTCTGTGACCTGTTTTCATTTAAAAAAAAAGAACATTGGCACAAACCTAGCCTGTATGTATTTTTTTGTATGTCATCGAGAGTATTTAAATGATTTTCAATCAGAAAAAAAATGTGCGATTAAAATGCGATTAATCGTGAGTTAACTTGGGCATTGATGCGATTAATCGCGATTAAAAAAATTTAATCGATTGACAGCACTAATTTAAACACATTTAAATTAGTGGAAAAAAATTGTGGAATGAAATTTTTTTTAAGCTGTTAGGGCTGGATGACTGAACATGACCTGCTGCCATTTCAAAGAGCTTGTGTTCTATCTCAGAGTTAGTTAATTCAGAAATGTTACATCTTCCATTGGTCCTGGACTTTTCATCTTTGGCTGGGTCAAGGATCTCTGAATTTATCTTCTTAAACATAAAACTGCCCACTTTCATCTCAGTGCTACTCCTCTGCTGTGGTCAAACATGTTAGACCTAAAGAGCTGGAGTAAGAAAACTACTCCTGTTGAATGGAAAGCTAAGAACCTCAAGGATTTAGACATCAATTTTTTTTAAATGCTGATTCTGTTGCCAATCTAATTTTCCGGCTCTACTCCCAATAATTGGAGCTAACGGACCAACATCATCCATGCAAACATATTTAATTAGCGTTCTGTCTTATTGCTGTTTTGGTTTTTATGCGGCACAGACGGAAGCAGGAGGCGATCAGGGAGAAAAGTAGAACCCTTCAGGTTATGTTAGAGATGCAGACTCTGACCAGGCAGAACGATCAACCTCTGAATTCTTCTCGTGGTGTTTTTTACCCCCTCACTGACGAGTCCAGTCACGTTGACGAGGCGTCGCTCTGTTCTTCACTGCAGCTCTTCTCATTCAGCATGGTGTGTGTGTGTTGGAGCCTATTTGTCAGTCACACCCCTTTCAGTCTCTGATCACAGGGATTTTTCAGCCAATGCTGCATTTCTGCACATTTCCTCCTCGCTTTATGTCACATCCCATTTTCCCGTTTCTCTCCTTTCGCTGTTTTATTTGCTTAGTTTTTTGTTTTTGTTTTTTTACTTGAAAAACCAAGTAATGACCATTAATTAAATGATTATTTCTGACAGTTTGTTTAATTAGCAGGTGTTATTTATGGCTAACCTTTATGGTTGGATTGTTTGTACAGGCTGTTAAAATCTAAGATGTCTCAGCAAAATGTCAATAACTTGGTTTTTAATTCAGGCAGAGTTATTAATTATTAACCACAAGTAAAATGTTTATCTCAGTCTTTTCCAGTTGTTAACTCAAAGGAAAGTTGTTTCTGCTCTTTTAGACAACTGGTCACTGCTCTGCTGTATAAATAATCACAGACTAGTGCAGGGCGATACGACCTCAAATTAATATCACGATAAATGGGGCAGTTTTACCTTGATAACATTAAAAGCATGATAAATAACCCGGCTCCTCCACAGAAGTAAAGGCATGTGCAGGAAACGCAGCTGATCTATTTATAATTTATTTTTTGAATAAATCGCATAACATATTACTTTCAGTTAAATATTAAATTCTTGTACCCATTTAGGTTTAAAAATTCAACAATGTCTCATTGAACAGGAGAAAAATGTTTCCTCTCTTTCAAAAATCTTTTGTGCAAAGGTAATGGAGCCTTTTGCACATCTTTGAACTCGACAGTATGGTTGAGCTGTAGGTGGGGGAGGTTGGATGTGTTACTTCGGGTAGTCCCGACGTTTTTTTTAGCCAAACTTTGCATTTCGCGTTCTTTTGCTTAACATCTATTGCGTAATTTTGGTGCCACCAAAGTGAGCGTCCAGGTAGAACAATGCGCATGTGAACTCGCGCACACCCTCGCTCAAAACTGTTCTTCTGCACGCTCAACTCTGACAACGCGCTCTTGACTTCTTCTCTGCAACAGCAGGTATCAAAACTGAGGTCGGTTATTTAGGAACCCCAGACCGAGACCCTGAGCCAAAACTCAGAATTAGGTTGAAGCGTCCATCTTGTTTACACTCCATACTCATCATTCAGCTCATGACATATTTTAATACTCTTCTTGTCAGCTGCTTGCATACCCAACTTTAAAGGAAAAAAGTTATTTTTTCTGCTCCATTGAAGTAGTTCTTTGCTATAAATGTTTAATTCTCTCTGGAGAAAGGGCACACAGAAACAGTATCTCTGTCATTCTAAGCAGAACGAAATCTTCAGCTGTAATTTAACAATTCAATCAACTTATTAGTTTCAAACACAGCTTTTTTTCTTTACAACAGGTGACATTATGATTTCAAACCATCATTTGAAACCTTAATGATGTTTGGATCGTTTACTCCAGTCTGTTTTTTAAATCTGCTTTGGTTTATTGGTCATAGGTTGATCCATGCTGCAATTAAACCTGTATGTTTGTTTTTATGGTTATTTATTCTCAAATCAACTTTCCCCCCATTTTCAGTCATCAGATGAACAGTGATTGGGTTAAAGAGCAACCACTCCATTTTATTATGCTGTCAATATCGAGGTCTCCGTGTTTGACCAGCAAGGTCCTTTTATAAAAGATGCAGTCAGGCTGCATTCAAATTGTGCAATGCTCTGATAATAGCAAGCTTAAAAAAGGCCTGTTAGGATTGTTTTTGTGCAGCAGCTTTCAAAGAAGAAGCAGCTTAAGGGCAAAGCTTTTTTTATTTTCTTTGCTGCTGAAGGATTCGGTCAGATGAAGAGAGAGTGCTCTCCTCGTGAAGCTCCCTCTGGTTTTAATAGAGCAGAGAAGAATGTTTTGCTTGCTTTTATATTTGTAGGCAAGTTTTAAACATGCAGAATGAAGAAGTTGACACAAGTTTTCTGCACGGATGATGAGAATTAAGATAGTTCTAAAAGATTCCCTTTTCCACTGCAGTCGCTGCAACATATTTAAAAATAAATTGTCCAAGCAGGATGTTATTTTCCAGCTGGTGAACTTTAGAGTCTAAAAATAGAGACTGATGTACTTTGCAGAGGAAGTTGTTCAATCAAGAAGATAAAACAAGTAATGTATCTTTTTGATAAATTACTCATTAAAAGAAGTGCAATCAATAGAAAAGCATCTAAAAGAGCCTGTTTTAGTTTACTAATGAAAGGTAACAGGAATCATCCCTCCTTCCTTCCTTCTCCCCTTCCTTCCTTCCTTGCTTGTCTTTTCAGTGTTGTTATATCAGGTGGTAACAGTATAATAATAGTGTTTTTCTTGCTTCCTCTTTGTTTTAGGATGAGACTGGAGCCTATGTAATTGACAGAGACCCAACCTACTTTGGTCCCATCCTGAACTACCTGCGGCACGGCAAACTGGTTTACAACAAGGAGCTCGCAGAGGAAGGTATCTCGATGGAAGTTTATGGCTATTAGGCATCGGAGCAAGGATTTGAACCCTGGGATAAAATGTTTCCAATTCAGTAATCAAGTGATAATGGCTTCTTTATTTGATCGTCCCAGATGCAGATAAAAAGTAGTGAACGCTAAATAGGTGATGCATTCCCAGTGCAAACCTGATGCTGAGCCAGAGTTAAATGTTTGACCTGTGTGCCTGCAAACTTATCATTAACCCTGTAAAAACATGTGGACTAAGGTTTGCAAATTACCCCTCATTTACCTCTTGGTTGTTCAGCAAGCAAGGCAAAATCATGACGTCAAAAAAACTTCATTTGCACATCAATATCAACCACAGTCACTCATTCCAGCACAGCCATTTAGGTCATTAGGACAGCATGGCAAAATGATTTTACGTAAAGTTAACAAAGCAGAACCTTAAAACTCACCTTAATATTTTAGCTGTGCATTAAGTGCAGCCAGTTTAGCTGCAATTAATGCCAATTTGATCTAGTTTGTGTTTGGATGAAGTTATGCTGTTCAGCAAGAGTGTAGCTGATTGGTTGGGTCATGATCAAATGGTGCTTCATCCAATCAGAGTTGTGCTGAATAATACTGCTGAGGTTCCTCTTCATGTAGTTTATGTTGGGAGGTAAACTAGCTCACAGGTACATACTGCCACCTGATTTTTATTAGGGTGCAACTTCTTTAAATAAAACCCTTTTTGCATGAGCTGAAATTGTTATAAAATTAATAAAAGTGTAATCTTAATCCAATATAGTCTATAAGGAAAGGGGTTTTAAGTCTTTGCCTGTGATACAAGGAACCTGGCTCTGATTCCTGGTCCCATTTGGTGTGCAAACTTTCCCAGATAATGATTTGCTCTGATGTCCCCTGAATATGAGAGCAGCTAAAAAGGACACTAATAATCAATGGATAAAATCATAATTTCATTAGGATTAATATTCATTTTCAAGATGTCTACAATGACCTGATTGGCCCTTTATCTGCGCTACGTTTAACGGTCCTGCAGAACAGTGATTTTCAACCTTTTTTGAGCCGTGGCACAGTTTTTACATTTACAAAATCCTTGGGCACACCATCCACCAAAAGGACACAAAATGACACTCTAACACAGTACATATTATAGATATAGTCAATAATATAGTTTCTAAATGTATTTATACTCACTTATTGTGAAACCTGGGCCTATTTCGATGAACACAAAAGGGATATACAGGCAGGAATGGTAGAAAGACAAACAAAGCTCTTCCTCAACAGTTCTTAGTCTCTCTCTGTTTTTTGTTTTTATCGCTGTGAAGCTTGAGGAGCTCAGCTCACACAGATATGTGGCTGAAAACTGGAGCAATGTCAAAATAGCTTTGTTGGCCAGAATTGGGAACTCCTTGGCAACAGATAACCAAAAACCATCCAAAGGAAGGTCAGCAGAGTTAACTCTAGCTCCTTTAAAGTCATGTCCACCAATCGATAATGTGCTTTATGAGTCCCTAATCCAGTCTAATTTCCCACAGTACACCTGGCGATCTCTCACGGCGCACTAGTGTGCCGCGACACATTGGTTGAAAATCTCTGCTCTAGAGAATGAAATGAGATGTGTGATGGATTAAATGTGCAAAAGTGACCTAAAAAAGACGGCACATACAGGTGCTGGTCATAAAATTAGAATATCATGAAAAAGTAGATTGATTTCAGTAATTCCATTTAAAAAGTGAAACTTGTATATTATATTCATACATTACATACAAACTCATATATTTCAGATGTTTATTTTGTTTAATTTTGATGATTACAAATGACAACAAATGAAAATCTCAAATTCATCATTTCAGAAAATTAGAATATTGTGAAAAGGTTCAAAATTGATGACCCCTGGTGCCACACTCTAATCAGCTAATTAACTCAAACCACCTGCAAAAGCCTTTAAATGGTCTTTCAGTCTAGTTCTATAGGCTACACAATCATGGGGAAGACTGCTGACTTGACAGTTGTCCAAAAGACGACCATCGACACCTTGCACAAGGAGGGCAAGACACAAAAGGTCATCGCTAAAGAGGCTGGCTGTTCACAGAGCTCAGTGTCCAAGCACATTAATAGAGAGGCGAAGGGAAGGAAAAGATGTGGTCGAAAAAAGTGTACAAGCAAGAGAGATAACCGCACCCTGGAGAGGATTGTGAAACAAAACCCATTCAAAAATGTGGGGGAGATTCACAAAGAGTGGACTGCAGCTGGAGTGAGTGCTTCAAGAACCACCACACACAGACGTATGAAAGACATGGGTTTCTGCTGTCGCATTCCTTGTGTCAAGCCACTCTTGAACCACAGACAGCGTCAGAAGCGTCTTGCCTGGGCTAAAGAGAAACAGGACTGGACTGCTGGTGAGTGGTCCAAAGTCATGTTCTCTGATGAAAGTAAATTTTGCATTTCCTTTGGAAATCAAGGTCCCAGAGTCTGGAGGAAAAGAAGAGAGGCACTTCATCCACGTTGCTTGAAGTCCAGTGTAAAGTTTCCACAGTCAGTGATGGTTTGGGGTGCCATGTCATCTGCTGGTGTTGGTCCATTGTGTTTTCTGAGGTCCAGGGTCAACGCAGCCACATACCAGGAAGTTTTAGAGCACTTCATGCTTCCTGCAGCTGACCAACTTTTTGGAGATGCAGATTTCATTTTCCAACAGGACTTGGCACCTGCACACAGTGCCAAAGCTACCAGTACCTGGTTGAAGGACCATGGTATCCCTGTTCTTAATTGGCCAGCAAACTCTCCTGACCTTAACCCCATAGAAAATCTATGGGGTATTGTGAAGAAGAAGATGCAATACACCAGACCCAACAATTCAGAAGAGCTAAAAGCCACTATTAGAGCAACCTGGGCTATCATAACACCTGAGCAGTGCCACAGACTGATCGACTCCATGCCACGCCGCATTGCTGCAGTAATACAGGCCAAAGGAGGCCCAACTAAATACTGAGTGCTGTACATGCTCATACTTTTCATGTTCATACTTTTCAGTTGGCCAACATTTCTATAAATCCTTTGTTTTTATTGGTCTTCAGTAATATTCTAATTTTCTGATATGATGAATTTGAGATTTTCATTTGTTGTCATTTGTAATCATCAAAATTAAACAAAATAAACATCTGAAATATATGAGTTTGTATGTAATGTATGAATATAATATACAAGTTTCACTTTTTAAATGGAATTACTGAAATCAATCTACTTTTTCATGATATTCTAATTTTATGACGAGCACCTGTAGATGTATCTTTGAGCAGTTAGTCTAATGAAAACATTTAGATGCCCATAATGGATCCTCGACAGAAGAAACCAGTATACAAACAATCTGTACGTCTATCAGACAACCTATGATCAGTGGGAACTGGAAAAACGCAGCGATTGGTAACGGAGCAACGTCATCAATAGTCACAATATCAGCGAGAACAAGAACTGCTTCAATACAACATCTGCTGGGCTTCTATTTAGAGCGTTATGATCTAAATTCTGCAGGTCAACAGTATTTTTGTCCTGTTGGACCAAGACTTCGACTCCCCACGATGCCCTGATTGGTTGAATATTTTTAGTGGCCGAGATGCTTAAGCTCACAGACTCTGGTGGAGATGGAGAAACAGAAAGGAAGTCATCACACATGTGCAGATAATGTGCAGCAGTAATGTTATTATAACACTGTACCACAGTGATTTCAGTAGGTTTTTGCATGATTTATCTCTGCAGGTGCATTAGATGCTTTAGCAGATATTTAACAGTTGAACATAATAAAATTGTTAGAAAATAGAGATTAACTAAATGAGGAAGCTCCTGTTTTTCACACAATGACCTGAATGCTGTATTTCTAATATTAACGAGATTAAACAACAGTTACGAAGGGATATATACGACCCGCTGCAGAGTAAATGACAGTTATAACAAATAGAAAAAGATTTCAAAGAATATTCAGTTAGAGGTTTGAAATATGTAATTATGTTTCAGGGAAAATGTGTAAGATTTTGTTATTTTATGCAAACATGCTAAGATTTAAAGAAATGTACATTATAGGGATGTATTAATGCCAGAAAGCTGAAAAATGTGTCTAGTTCGCATTTGCAGCTATAACTGAGTGTTTTTCTTTTTTTTCTGGTTTGAAGGAGTCCTTGAGGAGGCAGAGTTTTACAACATCACCCCACTGATCAAACTTATCAAGGACAGGATCATAGAGAGGGACTCAAAAGCCACACAGGTAAAGACTCCACAATTTTGGAAGATTTGAACTTCCCTACTTTTTTCTGAGTATAAATATGTTGTTTTTTCACAGTATTGAAAGGACAGGAAGCTATGTTCATAGGATGTGTAACATTTGTAATAATATCAACATTAATATCTGATATAGATAAATATTTATTTATTTAATGAACAGGACACATCTTTCCTCAGCCCACCTAGATCACATTTTCGGATACCTGGGAAATCCTAAATTGGAGATTACATAAAGAATCCAGAGCTCCTAAATATATAGCAGATTATTATCAACAGCATCAAACACAAATCTTTTATTTGGGCATTGTTTTTCTTGCTTGGTCTTACATAACGTCTCTAAAATGTGGCCCACTGTAGTGATTAAGCCACGCAAGTGACTCACTGCTACACTCTGCCTCTGGATAAACATCAAGCTAATATGTCAAGAATGAAAGATTTCATCTTCTGGTCACTTTCTATCTGTGTTTGATAGCTGCCCATGAAGGCGGCCTCTAAATGTTCAAAGATGCTCGATCGCCTGTTTCCGAGCTTCTGAGCTATGAAAGACGTCATGCATGAGTTCCATTCAGCGATAGATGTAAAATAACTAGTCTGTCAGGTTTTCCTTATTTTCTTAGTTCTTTATCAGTGGCCTCACCTCTCTCTCTCTCTCTCTTTCCATCCCCCAGCAGGTACCACCCAAGCATGTCTACAGAGTGCTGCAGTGCCAGGAGGAGGAGCTGACCCAGATGGTCTCCACCATGTCGGACGGCTGGAAGTTTGAGCAGGTCAGCGTGCGCACCTGCAGAAAGCCCCGCACCGGACTGCTCTGGACTGTGGGTTGGACTCACGCAGCTGCTGACCCTTTAGTTTTGACCCCGGTCTGATCCCCTGACCTTAGCCCTGCTCTCTGCACTCCTTCATAGTTTTTTCATGTTCTTTAAAGAACCTCTCAGGCATGAAACAGAACAGCTGTAGTTAGATTCAGATGTTAATTTGTAAAACAAATAAGAAAAACATGCAACAGTTTGCTTCAATGGGACAATTATCCCCTCCTCTGTCTTGGTGTTTCACATCAGCACCAATAAATACTCTTCGAGCTTTAAGGGTATGAATACTTTAACAAGGTTCTGGACATATTTGTTTCTACCAGAAAGCGCTAATAAGGTAGATTTCAGATTTTATAAAAGAAATTCTGATTCATAAGCATCTTTCTAGATACAGTTGAGCTTCTCTCTGGTGTCCAGAGCAAGACAAGTAGACAGATTATTGAAAATTACTGTGGAGAATTTCTACATTCTGACCAGAACTAGTCTGTGTACTGAGGCTTTCTGAGTTCATAGAAGAAATATACAAAGAGGTCAAGATCTTCTGGTTTCTGCTCCTTACATAAAGAGCTGTAGGTCTTAATCGTTCCCTCTTCTGCAGCTTTGCCTCCCTGCTCAACTGCATGCTGCGCTGCTGCTTCCAGAACCCTGCCTGGACTAAAGTTCCTCCACTGCTTTCATTTCGATTCCCTGCCTCCCTAAACTCAACCCCGCATGAGAGCCAACACCACGTCTTGCTTTTTCAAACTGATCCTTTATCTGCCCGTGTTTTCTGTGCCACCCAATTGTCGACCCGCCCCTGACAACCACGCTTTCTCTGTGTCTGTCCTCTGTGTACCTCGTTCCTCCTCTAGATGGTGAACATCGGCTCCTCCTACAGCTACGGGACGGAGGACCAGGCCGAGTTCCTGTGTGTCGTATCAAAGGAGCTTCACACGCCTGGGTCGGGCCTAGGAACGGAGCAGAGCCACAAAACCAAGGTGACAGAATGTTGAAAGTTTGCTGTTATGCTGTGGTCCGTGTCCTTGGCTCATCCAGGCACGTTTATGTTGTAAGAGAGAAGAGGGGAGCCCTCCTCCAGCTGGAGTTGTGCCATGCATCAAATGATCCAAATGTCACTCGTCTCAAAATGTCATTCACACACATTTTAACTGCTCTGCTTCTCCGTCCTGCTCCCACCCACCATCTTCCTCTCCATCAGCTCTTTCTCTCTCAGATATATTGATGTACATGCTGGTTAAGGTTCCCAGTCATCCAGGTCATAGTCATTCCAAAAAAATTAAAAACAATCCACTGGACTTTGTTTCCAAGTTTTAAGATGTTTTGCTTCCCATCCAGGAAGCTTTTTCAATTCAAAATGTCAGGAAAAGCGTTGATCTGTTCCAATTTGCCTGCTTTCAAAACAAAAACAGGGCTTTGTTGGGCTACTGTATAAAACCTCGAACTCAACACTATTTCTGACATTTTGAATTGAAAAAGCTTCCTGGATGGGAAGCGACACGTCTTCAAACTTGGAAAGCAAAGTCCAGTGGATTGTTTTTAATTTTTTTGGAATTGATTTACATCTTTCTGCACTTATCCTTAGACATTCCACTCGACTCCTTTCTGACACTCATCAGCGTTTTACGTTTTTCATTTTTATTTTTTATTTTTGTCTCGCTTTTTTTTTCCTTTTCTTTCTCTCCTTTGTGTTTTCTCTTCCTTCCCTCGTGCCATATGAAGCCACCAGAGAAGCCGGAGGAGGAGGCGGCGAAGGAGGAAGAGGAGGAAGAAGAGGGAGGGGGAGAAACCACACCGAATGAGTGGCTTAGAGAATGAGGGAGTCATGTTTCTTTGTTCCAAAGAGAGGCAGGAATGGGTGAGAAACCATGAAGAGGATGTCAGTGGCTACAGATTATTGTGTGTTTATATGTTTCTATGTCTGCAGAAACACGGTGGGGGTGTCATACCACTGCGCTTAGGGTTAGGCTTAGTTTGAGCTTAGTTTATTGAAACGATCAAGGTACCAAAAAACTGATAATTGGGTAAAAGCAGCTTAAATAAGTCCACTATAACAGAGATGGGGATGTTTTACTGCTAACTTACAAAAAATTCTGCACCAAAAATAAGGATATAACCAAAGAGTTTATTGTTTTTAGTGGTTTTTCAGAAAGTGAAATTCGTTTTAGATTTAACACTCAGAAAGTTCAAACCTTGATTTGATCTAATTGTGAAAATTCATTCCAAACACCTGCAAAGGTTTTCTTGAGTCTAGTCGTTCTCCAAGTCTGGGTCAGTAGGAAATAAAATTATGTGGAACTTCTGGCTGGACAGATTTTCAGAAGACCCTTACTGACACCCTCGACAAGTTACAGGAAACACAAAAGGACATTTTTGAAGAAGCTGGTTGTTCAGAGCGCTGTATCAAAGCACATTCATAGAAAATTGATTGGAAAGAAAACTTTGCACCAGCAACAGGAATGACTGTATTTTCACTAGAGTCCCACATCAAGTGCCGCTATGAACAGATGGATCCTACTAGGGCGGAAACAATTAATCGGATTAATCACAATTATCAATTACTGAAATAATCCTCAACTAATTTAGTAATCGATGAATCGTTAACTGGTGTAGAACTGGAACTGAACTGTCTGTCAGTGAAATTAGTTATGTCTTCCTTCCATTAAGAAATCAAGTTCCTGCGTCCAATCGAGGAGTGTGTTAGCACATTATCCATGTTGCTTGCTAGTGTAAGGTTTCCATGGCCACCGCAGCCATCTACCAGGACATTTAGATCTCCATGCTTCCCTCTGCTGACAGGCTTTATCCAACTGGACAGAACCCACTCTGTGGACTTTCATTGGTACAAAATTATAAAAAAACACTTTAATTTTCCTTCCATAATCAGGGTTCCCGTGGGTTCTTAAAAAGTCTTAATAAGCATTGAATTCTTCAAAATAAAACTAAGGCCTTGATTGGTATTAACATGTCTTAATTTTTAAAACATCATAAATAGGATTATTTTTATTACGATTTATTTTTGTAATCTAAATAAAACGTTAAAATTGACAATTTTTCTTTACGGCTCGCCATTATTGGTTCCGTCCCGATAGCGGAACCAATAAAAGCGTTGTTGTGAGCGGGACATTTGGTAGATGCACCATTTACTTTGTGTCTGGAAAATATGAGCAAGTGTAAATGTAACGAAAATTGGCTCCAGCCAAGAGTTTTCTCCATGGCTAAAACCAGGGAACATACATGAGGCACAGTGCATTTTGTACAAGAAGCGATTCAAGCTCAGAACGATGGGAATTAAAGCAGTGGAGTCGCATGCGAAGCGCGAAACACAAATCGTCAAAATCGAGTTACCGAGAAACAGCCGGTATTTCTCAGTTTTGTTCCACCATTGTCTCTGCAACGCCTCCACTTATCACCAAATCAAACATACTAAGAAAACGATAAAAAGAAAAATAGCTGCAAAAAAGACTTAGGACTGGTTATGTTGTGGCTTTAAAACTGATTTGTTTTGTTCCCTGCTAAAGCAAAGTTTGTGAATTCAGTTAAATAATTGTTAAAATATATCTGTCATTTGTCTGTTTTTTGCTTTCTTCCTGTATGGAAAGTTTTTCAAAATTTGAAACATTGGTGCAGTGGTTTATGTTAAAATAAACCTTTGGGTTTAATTGTCGCAAGCAGGTTTTTCTTATGTTTCTTGTGAATTTGGTCTTAAAGTTGTATTTCAAGTGGTATTAAAAAGTCTTGAATTTAACTTTCCTAATGCTGTAGGAATCCTGATAATGCAGGGATTTGTGTTGATGTGTGACATGAATAAGGTCTGTTGTAAAGTGATGCTGTGACGTGACGCCTCCCCCTCGTTTCTCCGCAGTCGCTGTATTAGATCTCAGTCAGTAAACACACCGTGCCAAGACCAGAGTTAAATCTGCACACCTTCACAGAACTACACACACGACATAAATGGGGGAAAAAAACTGAGTTTGTTATGGTCTCTGAGTTAATAGTTCAGTTATTTACTGTCATGCATTCACTACATTCATCCTCATCATCATCTCAGTCACTGCAGCCACATCGCAGCTCAGACCGGATGAAATTATTCTGTCCTGTTAGTTTTACCCTGCTGATCATAACAGCTCCTGATGTTTATTTTTGTTCTGCTTCACAGCTTTTCCAGATCCACGGGTCCCGCATGTAAAACGACGGGAGGCCGTGGGTTTCCATCAGCGGTCCGTCTGTAAAACTCTGATTTTATTTTAAACGGGTGCCTGAAGGCATCAGCAAACGATGAGAAATAAGGTCAGCTGTAGCAAAATGCTTCGAAAACATTTTCCGGTTTAATTGTATGTAGATAGCTGAAGGGCAGTAATGGATCTTAGTAAATTATATCCAAAGAGTCAAATCACGGCTGGCTGAAGCAAGGGGCAGAAGCCCTGAGGTGACGGACCATCAGAGTGTTCACTGCGGAGTGACTGACAGTGGGAATGGCGGTGCAGCATCTGGCCCATGACTTTTCCTTCAGTGGCGTCTGTTCATGCTGCATCATGTACGATCACAATAGAACAGAGTACACCTGCTTTTCATTTCTATTCGGCTCCTATTTGCTGTTAAAATCTGATAATAATAACCTTAAGATAGCAAGAAGATATCAAGAATATAAAATGGACTTTCAGCTGCTGAGTCACAGGCTCCGTTCTTAATCGCCTCCACAATTGCTCATTTGTTCACAAAAAAATATGTATTTGCGTTTGAAAAGCTGCACCGCCCTCCAACATCCGTCCTTTTAATTATGACGATATAATCACTTAGGCGCTAGAAGAGTGAGGAGCTATCAGGCCAATGGTCTTCCTCTGTTCTCAGTGGGGAACATGGTATATATGTATGGATCTGATGTTATACTGGTGGCATAGGTGTGTCCATCAGGTGTGAGTTATTGACAATTGAATCATAAAAAAATCTATTTTTTTGTAAATACAGAAAATGGGTTAAAATAAAGACATTCTTGGCCTTTTTTTCTAGATGTTTTTGTTTAGAGATATGTTCAACAAGAAGGGATGAGGAGGTTACTGCTGTAGGAGAGGCACAGTTTGGTCTTAAGTCTTAAATTTGCACCAGAGCTTCCTGGTGCTGCTGCACCTCCAGAGGCTGCAGCTGCTGCTGAGTCAATAGGATTTAATGGAGCTTAAAGGGATGATAGGAGGAGCAGATTCCTCTGTATGAGTGCAGATAAGGTGCATCGTCTCATTTCTTTGGCTTCCAATTTATCATGCTATCATAACCAAGAAAAAATATGATCATCATAGACTTTTGTCCCTGTTTTTTTTTTTTTTTTTTTTTATCATTATTAGAAGTATATTTTTGTTTTATTGGAGATGTTAGCAATTTGTTTAAAGACAGCTTGTTTTCTTGAATCTAGGGAGGAAAATAAGATAACACATGAAACTGAGCATTGACAGGTAGATGAAAGCTAAGAGTAGCTTAAAAAACTGAAGGATGGTGAAATTTCTCAGGTTTAATTTTCTGCTGGAGACTTAACCCACAGCCTAGAGGTATCAATTCAAAAATACATTTAAAAACATGAGCCTTAAACCAAGTGATTCTACTGTTATAATGCCATACCACAGGGGGTAAAAGTGGGACGATTCAGCCTCATGCTAAATATCTAGAGGGCTGATATTATTACGTTTGTTTTTATTTAAGTAAAGCCAAATTATTTCAGAAGATTCTCAGTCCTCCAGGTCATGGTCAAGCTTGAAAATTTCCTGTCTAGGCAACTGGACATTAATTGTTTTAGAAGACGTTTCACCTCTCCTCCAAGAGGCTTCTTCAGGTCTAACTAGTGGTGGGAAGCACTGAGATTAATATACTGTAGGTCTAAGAAAGAGTTGGGGATGGGGGGGCAAAAGCTTTGTTTCCTCCCACTGGATTAGCCAGAAAGGACACATGGAGGGTGTTAATGGTGGTCGTTAGGGGTTTCTGATGGATCTTTAACTCCCTCGTCAGCCAATGCTAATTTAGTAATCCGTGACATCCTATGTCCTTTTGGTATAAATCTGATCACGGAAGAGATTTTTTTTTGTTTTGCCCACTCTTAAAAAAGTGGGAAAGACAAGAAAACATTCCCTTCAAAGCAGATTTAAAATCAGGAATTCAGGATTCTCACCAAGACACCTCAACATCTGCAGTAGAAGTAATAGCAGAGCATTCATTTTCTTATCCTCAGAATGTCTAGGCAGGACTACCACAAACCTCGCCCGCTTCAGTTAGCCAAGCCCCATAATTTAGATTTTCTTTTTTTAACACCGTGCTTGTTTAATTCTGGTTCCACACAGTGCTGCATGCATCTAGGGAAAATTATAACTACGCAGACACTGGTGCAAAGAACCCACCTCCTGCTGGTTTAGAAATACAGACACCTTCAGACATCTTATGATTTGGCTCATATATATCAGCATGTTCAACAGAACATACGGAAGAGGATTAGGGCCACTGAAAAAAAAAAAAAGTTAACTGATTTTTAAATTTTATTTCAGTTTAACATGGGAAAAAAAGTCAGAATTCTGACTTTTTTCTCAGAATTTTGACTTTTTTCTCAGAATTCTGAGATTAAATTCAGACTTCTGAGATCAAGGTCAGAATTCTGAGATTAAGGTCAGAATTCTGAGAAAAAAAGTCAGAATTCTGAGAATAGAGTCAGAATTCTGAGATTAAGGTCAGAACTCTACTATACTGAAATAAAATAAAAAAAAATCAGTTTACTTTTTTTTCTTTTTCCCAGTGGCCCTAATCCTCTTCCGTACAACATGAATAACCCTTAGAAAGTAAATGAATATCACCCTTTGATGACACAAAGAAGGATTAAAAACCAACAGCTGTGATTTCTACAGGTTTAAAACTTGCTCCACTGCCCCCTAGAGTCAGCTAGAATACTGGGTCAGCATCTAATTTCCTCGTTGAAGCATAAACCCACCTTTAGGCTCACTTGTTTAACAGGGATATCTATAACCATGGTTATTTTGGTCTTTTCTTTTTTCATTTTCATATGAAAATTAATGGAGGAAAAAATAGCTTGATCTCAAAGGAAACCTTAGAAACACCCTTCTACTTCCAGGAGGGCCTGTTGGAAGCAAAGAAATGATGGATGTTTTAAAATAAAACGCCAATTTCTGTGATTAGATCTCTGTAACTATCTGTGCCCCCCAGACTCCTGCTGCAGATGTAGACGGTAACTTCTGTTAGTAGATCAGGTGTGAGCTTCTGCTGCACCAACTGACCAGTGCAGGAAATAAAAGTACAATTAGAGACAATCTAGGCATAAATCATGTCTTTGTGTGTTTTGTAATTTAATTCTGTGTGAAATTAGAAGCAGGGCTGCAGTATTAAGTAATAGAATAGAGGATTTAAACTTTTAGAACATGTAGCTGATAACAGATCTACGATATATCTACATTAACGTCACTATGGATTTTAGTCATTGTATAACACATTGGTATCAATCAGGCCTGGTTTTGGTGGAAAAAGGTGAAAAATGTATCTGTTAATAATAGATATCGATGACGGCCTAAATTTTCCAGCCCTAAAAGTTAGCATCACAGGTAATGACTGACAGAGATGCAGCCATCTTTATTTTGTCCAGTCGGATCATTCAGTGCCTTGACTTGAAGACTGACCCGACATGTTCAGAGTTGAATCTTTTTACAGTCTGAAAGCTGGGATTGGGTTCTTCTCTACATGATTCTGATGAGATATGTACATGAAACCGTTCAGTTTGAGTTTGTATGTTTGGTTTTATTTATTGTTGTGTGGATTGGTGTGGCCTTTCTGCTTGTTTTCTACTGTATGAAATATAACCATCAGGTTTTCTGATTAGTTTAAGTTTACATGAATGTTTTCCTCTTTTATAGAGTATGGCTAATCTCAATGAATTACATCAACAGCTTAAAACATAAACAATTACATTCTTTTCAAAAAGCGAAACTCTAAATTGTTGCACACGGTGATCTATTACAATAATTTGTTTTGGTAACTATTGATAGTTAAAGCTTACCATTAGTAATTTCCTCAGAAAAGGGGTCACAATATAGAAATGTTCTGTTGATAACCCAGACAATGAGGTGGAATATAAACACCGTTTATAGGGAGGGTGACAAAAGGTCTATTGTTGCTGTTTTAGTGCTTATCCAGGCTCACCCATGGAAAGTTGAGTGGAAGGAAAAAGTATGGCAGGAATCCAGACAAGCTAAAGCCTGCTTCTCTTTTCAAAGCTTGAACAGAACCACAGCAGATCTTTTAACACCTCGTTGCTTTGGTGCAGAAAGTTGTCCAAGAAGAGACCAGACCAGGTTCTAAGCTTTAAGCTGTTTGTATGCCTACATTTCTTTATTGAAAATATTTAATTTATAAATCTTAATCTTTCTGTATTTTTTCTGGCTATTGGCTATGATCAATTAAATTAACAGCAATGACTGTTTTAAATGTATCACTTTGTGTTGAGGTGAAGAATCTTTTTGCTGATATAATTCATTGAGATGCGCCTTTAAGTTGTACAAACATTTTGCATGTTCTGTTACTTTTCATGAACAGATGGTCGATCATTTCCATTTGGTGGTTTCTGCTGTATTTCACCGTTTGCAGGGGTTCACTTTCAGCTGCTCTTTCAATATCTGTGCAAAAACTAAAGCAAAAACCCAGACATATGGGGCTAAAATGGCTGGAAGGCATCTCTGTCTAATGCTGGACTCCTGTTTTCCTTCTGCTGTCCACAGAGCAGTAATTATTTTCTATCTATGAAACAATGTGACACATGAAATGTACCACGCTTTGATGAATCTAAGGTAATGCTGTGTTATAATGTGGTGGATCGGTTTCTTCTTTTTTTTATATATATTTTTTTTTATTATGTACTGATTGTCACTGTTGTCTATAAAAAATAAACACTTCTTTGACTTAAGTTCATTGTTTTCTTAAATCATTTGATCAAACAGCCTGATGAACAAGGGCTGTTTTCATGATTATTAGAGCTGCATGAAGATACAAGCAGAGGTCCATGTGCAAAAGCTCAGCTGCAGTTTAGCCTCTTTAGGAGGGAATATTAAACATTTTACTAAAAGGAAAAAAGAGAGCAGAGTATCTGAATAATGTTTGTCCTCCATCGTTGTTTCTCCTTCAGGCTTATTTCTTGCTTTGGTTTAGTGCAATATTACAAAGCTGCCAGGCCATCAGCGCTACAGGAAGGTGCTGAGGGTGTTATCCACAGTGGCCAGCTGAAGATATTCAGGATGGCCACCTTCAGAATCCCCCTCTGATTCCCAGCCTTCATCCTCCTCGACTGAACGGCCCTTCCTCCGTATGGATCCTTGTTTTCGGCGCTCCAGGCAGGACAGGATCATTTGGGCCAGATCCTGCTGCAGACGCTGGACGTTCTCTCTGTAAGGTGGAGGAAGGGGAAGGATTGAAAAGTTATTCAGAGATGCTGCAATCATGGCAGTACCAATTTGGTAATGTCAAGTTAAAACAGCAAATGGTGTATTGGTGTGAGTGCAATACCATCTCCACCCAACTGGTACGCGCCTCACAGAAATCAAGCGCACCCATCTCACTCACTCAGGCCTTCAGGAGCCTATAAAGTAACTCAACACACCTGTGTTCTGAGCAATCTCTACAGACAAAGACCTCATCTTCGGTAGGAAATTAACTTTAAAACATTAAACCTGCATTCAGAGGACCTAGCAGGCTTTACAAAGATGGATTTATGCATTTGGAATTAACTTTATTTTGCTTCTTTATTGATAACTTAAAAGTAAAAAACATTGACTGGAAACTTATTAATTCATTGTGTTTTGTTTATTTGTAGGTTTTCAACCTGCTTGGTTGTCTTGTCTTTGAAAGTGAAGTGATTTAAAGAAAAAAAAGAAAAGAGAAATAAAAAGATGTCACTGAGATGAGTTGGTCCTGGGTCTCTTTAATGGGAGCAAGCCCTTTTCAAGTTTGGGCAGAAGGCAAGGTGGTTTGTAGAGGCCAAAAACTTGACAGGTAAAAAGCTTTTTTTTTTTTTTTTTCTAATCATCTTTCCTGCCCTAAATGCTATGAAGTATTTCTATCTGGCACAGAGGTGATGTGTGTGTGAGAGAGATCAGCTCTAAACTAAGACAAACAATATCTGATTTCTTAGACAATCCAGATCAAGTGAAGGATTAACTTCTCAGCAATTTTCTTTATCAATAGGTTACAATCTACATGCTTGACACAATTTTTTGCATCACATTTGGATTTCTCATGCAGAAAATGCATAAAGCCAAAGCAAATACCAGTTTTGTTCAGCAAAAAAAGGCTAAATATTAAACCATTTTGATTGAAATGTTCCCGTTGCTTATGAATCCCTAAACAGATTTAGTTTAGATGGACCAACTCTTAAATTGATTATTAAGGTTGTAAAGCTACTGACCCCTGGTCTAACCTCTCCCACTACAAGCAAGCCAGCTCTATGTTAACAGAATGTTCATCCGAGGTGCACAATACAGCGTTCTCACAGATCCTTCCTCCCATCCCTCTCTTTAATGCTGATATTCTGAGATGTCTCAACTGGTTTTTCTAATCTATTAAAATATCAGTTTAGCTCTGTGTGTGTGTGTGTGTGTGTGTGTGTGTGTGTGTGTGTGGGGGGGGGGGGGGGGGGGGGGTAGAAATTTTGATTTAAAAAAAATTAAGTCATTTCACTCCTATTTATTGCACCCTATTTAGACCATTTAGTAAATTTATTCTCGCAATCAGTGGCAAATGCTACAAATGGCCTGAATCAATCTCAGAAAATTTTTATGTGAAACATCTATTTCAATAGATCCATCCATCCATTTTTGTCATGCTTATCCCAAGCGGGGTCATGAGGGGTCCTGGTGCCTATCTCCAGCTGTCTACAGGCCAGAGGCGGGGTTCACCCTGGACAGGTCACCAGTCCATCGCAGTATTTCAATATCATGCTGTATATCTCAATCTAACAATATCTAAATATTATTGTTACAAACTCAGATTATTGTCTCCAGTGTGTAATCTGACTCAATTCCCCATGGCCTTTTGCTCCTCCTTACGCCACGCTCTTATCTAATTGGACTTCGCCATAGTACATCATCTGCCTGTGATGTACTGAGCAAAATGGTAGTAATATGCTGATGGTTGGTGAGTGAGTTTCTAAACATATTTTTGCCCAAGCTGAATTTCATCGATTTTTGTCATAGGCAAAAACAATGTGTTTTTATGTGTATTAAAATAGATTAGCTTTTAATATATATTACATGAGTAAATACAAAAGATTGCTTGTTGTTGTTTGTAGAAAGGTTTTTAGCAGAATATTGTGTTTTCTTTTGGAGGAAAGCCCTGCAGAGATTACTTCCTGCAGCATCTCGGAAAGAACAACCTCATCCATTAGCTGGTGGTCACTTTCTAAGCTGCCGTCTTTCAGTCTGTCCATTACTGTTTGGGTCGGCTTATCTACAAAAAATTTTGAAACCACAACAGTCAGGGCTGATTTCCACACATCCAGGACTTCTGACGTCAGGAAAAGGGGATATGACGTCTCTGCAGACCCCACACATCCTGGACATAAACGCTTCAGACTTCTTACCTTCCACACAGTATTTAATAAATCAAACAAGTCAAATTCTTGTTGGTTTCCAAAAACCTGCCAAATCATGCTTCTAAAACCAGCATTTTCACAAAGGCTTGTCAACCTTTTGTAATCTGTGAGATCATTTCTCTTACGTTGTAGGCGGAGTAGGTAGGTCGTAGTCTTTCCCAGTTTCTCCTGTCAACCAGTAGGTCATCTCTGTACCTTTACCCTGAGGAAATTAAACAATAGCTCATCAGAAGCCAAACCGACTGCTTCACCACATGGGATGAAGAGGCTAATTCTTACCTTTAGGTATGTTTCTCCTCTGAGCTCGTACTCAAACTTGCACTCTGTCCTCTGCAGGATGTATATTGTGGGCTCACTGACGTGGATCCGCAGGGCTGGAGGATGAGAACCAAACAGACATTGGCGGAAATGAGCCTAACCTGCTTCTCTGAATGCCTTAGTACCTTCAATAGAGCATGTTGTAGTGAGACTAATGTGGAGTAACATAACCAGAGGGAGTAGCAGCAGGAAATGTCCGTTTGACTCAACGTCTCATTAACTGCCTGTCAGAGTGAATGTGTGTGCTATGCTCACGATGTCCTGAAGACTCCATCCGAGACGCTGTGTTCACTGTGTCACCAAATAAACAATATCTGGGCATCTTTATCCCCACAACACCTGCTGCACAGGGACCTGGACACAAGGATCCAACAGTTGAAACTAAACTATATTCAGGAAACCCTTAAAACTGTGAGCAGGACCTCATCTTTGTGAAAGTTAAGCTGCAGACATGTGAGCAGGGATGTCTTGTTTACCTGAGTGCACGCCAATCCGTATCCACACAGGGATGCCGGGCAGGTGTCTGAGTTGGAAGGTGCCCATGAAGGATAGGATGTCCAACGCCATGCGGCAGATGTCCACCGCATGCATGTTCCCGTTCCTCCTTGGCAGACCGGACGCCACCATGTAGGCATCACCTATTGTTTCCACCTGACAGGAAGTTTAAAGATTTATATCTGCAGAAAGTCCCATCTGTCAGTAGGTTCTGTGCAGGAACCCTTATATTTATTAGCTCCACTTGTGAAGGTGTGTAAAAAAAAAAAAAGCATTAAACATATAAAAAAAAATCTAGCTTTTAATTTCTAATTAAATCTGAGCCACTTATGCTGTTTCTCTTCAATGTGGTGAATGATTTAGCATTGACCTTGGAACACAGCTGATTTTATACTTAGTTACCCATTAGTTTATTGATATCAACATGTTTTTAATTTTTATTCTGCTGAATGAAACAAAGTCACCACATTTGGGTTCAAAATCTCCTGATTTTCAAAAAAGTTGTTTATGCAATAATTCTAAGGTTTTTAGAATGAAAAAATCACCACATTATGACAGATCCTCCACCGTGCGTAACAGTGCACACAAGGGGCTTGTAGAAGAAAAGTTCATTTCAGTCCCATCAGAGCAAATCTCACAGGCCTAGTTAAACATTCCTGGAGTCCCTCCCAAAAAACAGACGTGAATATACTGTAAGCAGAATATAATTTTAATTTTAAGAATTATCTTACCTTGTAGACGTCGTGGTTGTCGACGATGCTGTCAAAGCCCTTGTAGATGTCGTTGAGCATGTCCACGACCTCCATGGGTGTGCTGTACTGGCACAGGGTGGTGAAGCCCACAATGTCGCTGAAATAAATGGTCACCTCATCGTACAGCTCTGGCTCCACCACACCGGTCTCCTTCAGGCTCTTCACCACTGGCCTTCATTCACAGACAGGTAAAAAACATTAACATATTTTCTACTTGTTAATAATGCTTAATTACCCGTTTCCAGTTCCACTTGTTTATCCTTTCCCCTAAACTCATTCATCAGAGTTTAATAGTGTTTATAATCAGTAACTTTAACCTTTGCTCAGGTTGAAATTCTGTTTACTACTTTTTATGTTCTGTAAAAAAATTTGTTCCCATCTGAACAAACCGACCCAGGAAGCAGCATGAAGTTGAGGAAGTCGGCCCGATCCCTCTCTGCTTTGTACAGGGCTGTTCTCTTCTCCACCAGGTGCTCCAGGTTTCTGGAGTAGTTCTGCAGCCTTCGGATCATGTTGTCCATGTAGCTCTCGTTGTCCTGGTTGTGAATTTTACTAAGATAGGGATCTTGTTTTAATCAAGCCTATTAGAAAATCCGACATATTTCTCAGACAGAAGACACAGGGAATACCGGGGGTTACCTGATGTGTTTTCCTAAGCAGTTCTCCACTTTCTTAAAGTCTGGTCTTTTTTCCGGATCCTCATCCCAGCAGTTTTTTATCATCATGTACACCTGAGGGATGGAGATGACATGAGCTTTAAAAAAAAAAACAACTATCCATCAGTGAGTGAAAGCACTGTATAATGAAGGTAGTGCAAAAATGGTTAATAAAAACTAACCTCCAGTTCTTTCTCTGAAGCCGTCTCAACGTCCAGGTCAGGTCTGAAGTAAGACGTCATCACCCTGGACAACTTCTCTGCAAGGAGACACCTTCATTCAGGACAAGCATCACTCTGAGACAGTTCACGTCAGTATCATAACCGCTGACTACAGAAGGAAAACATTTTGGCCAGGTGTGAACCTGAACGGTTGGAGCAGGACTTGGTGTAGAAGGTGGACTTCCTCAGAACAATCTCCTGGGAGATGATGGCAAAGCTGTAGACGTCTCCTTTCTGTGAAGTGCCCTGGTCCCTCAGGTGCTCTGGAGCCGTCCACAGATCTGGAACAGCACAAGTGCAGAGGAATGACAGAAAGAAGCAACCAGGATGGTCATAAGTAGGGGGACGCTTTACCTTTGCTGCTGCTGAGGAAGGCATTACAGCCGAAGTCTGTGATCTTGACCACCATGCGATTGTCCACCACACAGTTGGTGGACTTGAGGCGCCCATGCACCTGGATGGTGCTGGCGTGAAGATAGGACATGCCCTGCAAACAGAAGTCAGGCACTTGATACCTTCTCCAGAGGAACAGGTAATGAGATTTTCACTGAATTAAAAAGACAGAGATATTTGTAATATTTGATGACATCTAGTGGTAGACAGAGGAAATTGCAGCAGCTCCTTTAACTCGATCTTGAATCATTTAATTTATAATTTTGCAGCTCATGTGATTTAATGCTTCAAATGTAGGCCCTGATTAATATTTAGGAGGAAATTATTTATAATAATAAGTATTTAAAGCTATGTTTAAATGATGTGGACTTTTATTTTGAAGAGATCTGGGTCATTAGATTTATGTTTTCTGGATGAAATGGTTAGGAATGTTATAGAGGAACAGCTGCTGGCAAAAATCCAAATAACTTTATGGTTATTTGCCATACAGAGGTTTGCAACTGTATAGTAGTTTTGACTTGGTAAGGAAATGACATACAGTTCCCTTTTTAATTATAATAATTCTATTTTAATTATTATTATTTTTTTTTTTTTACAAATGAACTGGTTCTACAAATACTTTATAGAACCGGGTGTTCGAGCTACAGATCTTTTTTGGTTTATCATGTTAATTGATAAAAGACATCCCCACAGCATGATGCTACAACCACCATGTTTCTAATTGGGGATAATGCGTGCAGGGTTTACCCATGATGCTTTGCATGTAGGCCTTAAGAGTTATTCATGATCTCATTTTGCAGACCCTCTTCCAGATGACTGCTGTGTTGTCCCATGTAGTTTGTGGAAAACTTTTGCTTCTACACTTTTTTCCTCTCCTTCACTAAGAACTCTGTAGCTTCTTTAAGAGTTGACAATAACCTCTCAGCCTCTTCTCCAATCAGAGGTAGATAAAATGGTCACAGATTTGAGATTTTTGTTGCCAGAAATAAAATTTAAGATGCAATGTTCTTTTTCTTTCCACTTTATAGTTAAGAGTTGCTTTGTCACGAAACATCCCAATAAAACAAAGTGAGAGTCTAGTTCAGAACGTCACATTCCTGATGCTGTTTCTAGTTTCTGTTATTGATTAAACCTCTTATATCGCCCCTTTATGACGCAAGCCTTGTCTTTCATCTGCAGGGCAGCAAGATGCATGGTCTCAGTCCCCCAGCTGAGCATAAATAATTTCCAGTATTTGTTGTGTTAGGTGTTATAATCTGTAGAGCCAAGTCCCACCTTTGCAATGTCATACATGACAGAGATTTTGAACTCCCAGTCCATGAAGGTGTCTTCTGGGTATGAAATCTTGTCATTCAGCACATACTAGAACAAAACAGTAAAACAGACATGTTTTTAAATTACAAAACTATGAGCACTCAGCCTTGAAGGCAGTGACTGGATGTGGTTGTGCCTTACATACCCTGAGCGACCCCCTCTCTCCGTACTCAAACACGCCGAACACACCCTCATCAAACCTGACCGTGCCATAAAACTTGGTCAGGTTGTAATAGTCGATGTTCAGAAGCTGCCAGGAAAAGGTAACAACATGCTGGTGAGCTTCAACAAATATTAACAAAGCGGCCATAAAAATCTGGAAAGGCCACGGAGCACATTGAGATGCAAAACCAATAAAAGAGCAAAGAACCAGGTCCTGCTGGGCCGTCGTCTCACCGCATTGAGCTCCATTGTCTGGGTTTTGTTGAAGTTTCCATCTGAGTTTTTCAGCTCCTTTAGGATCACAATCTGAGAAGAATCAGAGCAGAACTTTTACTCTCACTTATCTGCATGTGTTTAAGGAAAATAGGTTGGCTCTTAAAAAACTGACACAGGAACTTTTTCCTTTCAACTACCTTTTTGTCATAGAGGGCACGGCGGATCTGGAATTTTACCTTCTTCCTTTCATCCTCTATCTAAAAAACAATTAAAACAATTATTTCCATAAGAGTCCCCCAAACTGCTCCCCTTGGTGGTAAAATATAAGTTCATATTTAAAATAGCAAAGTAACACACTGAGAACTTTCATCCACACAGGAAAATATTCAGAACATCACATTATATTCCAAGGTATACTCATTGCTTTACTCTTAAAATAAATGCAAAGCAAAGCATTTTTTTCTATTTTATTTTTGAAAATCAATTTGAGCATCTTGGAGCTTTAAATTATAATTGCCTGTTATAATCCTCCCTCCAGCCAGGGGGAGGATTATAACATTTAAATGAACAAAGCTGATTTATCTACCTTGCAAAAAGGTAAAAAGATGTATTTGAGATCTGCAGAAATTTACTACAGGTCTGCAGAAAGAGTGGCATGTCTGGATAATCAAGAAACCATTCAGCTTTATCCATCGCCAGTCAGTTGTTTAGGAATTACATGTTTTTTTCTCCTGTCATCAATAATCTCTTTCAGATTTGCTGATAAATTTGTGGAAAATAATTAAAATATATAATGCGTTTTTCTATCTTATTTTGCTTATGTGGAGTAATGCTATTCTGTTTAAATTAATTTATATGTGAAAATGAGGGTTAACTGAGCCTGAGGGGAGGGGCTTAGTCTATTTATGGAGGCCTGTTAGAATGTAGGCGGCCATTTGTTGCATGCTGGCAACTGGAGGGAGGCTCTGGCTCAGAGGATTTAGTTACAGACACTCAAAATGTTTGGTTTGTTTTACTTCTATGTATAAATATGTATATAGTTTGGCCTTGGAATCCATTTTGCGCTGCCGGGAGCACAAGATGGGAAAATGTAGCAAATAAAGCAACGACATCTGTAACATGACTGAGCCTCGGTGAACAAACGACCCCGTCACAATTATGCTCCAACACATTATTAACCGTGAGGCCAATAAATGCAAAGACCATTGTATAGTAAATATAAAAATATACATTATGTTTTGTCTTTTTATATACAAAACTCAAATTAATAGAAAAGAAATACTGATTCAGAACTGAACTAGTTTTTGTATTCTAATCTTTTGCAGCTCCTTTTGTTCACCTTTAATGAAATGATGTTGTGTTGGCTGTCCTCTAGCAGAGAGATGAGGTCAGAGTTAATGTGGCACCAACGCTTCCTGAGGAGCCGATCTTTCCTATTCTGTCTAAAAAAAAACAAACAGAACCAAGAAGGTGAAAATCTGCCCTATAGGAATCCTATCCTTTTGTTTACAAAATAATTAGCTAGTACTTTATTTTGATCATGTTATAAATCATTACATAAATGTAATATTATCAATAAATGAATCAACAATGATCAGACTGAGATACTTAACTTCACGAGGTGAGTCTAAAAATGCGTTTGTGACAGTCAGCTGTCTTAACCATAATAAATTAGGGCTTGATCTTCAGAGATTCAGAATAAGAGGAGCTAATGGCCCTTGAAACTTTTTTAGTATGTGCAATAAGTACACGCAATGTGGGTGATCTACAAATGTAGCTGGGCAAATATTAAAGGTGTAGTGGAGGACTTTTCAAAATTTTTTAAATGTTAAAAGTCTTTTAATGGGCCGGTCTTTTTAATGTTAAAAGGAGAATTCTCTGCACAGAGCATTCCGGGATATATCCGCCTCTTCTCAGGCCTTTCTTTTCTTCTCATGCACTACGCAGACACCTTTTATCTTACGACAATCAGCCATTTTCAAAGAACCGCGATGAGTAAGGCGAGCTTCAATGACCGTCTGAAACCGTAGCTCACCACACATATATGCCTGAAACTGCGAATGTGCAGAAAAAGATAGCTAACTCTGGACGAGCACATAGGACGGTTATTTATTCTCCAGGTGTACAGTTTTATATTGTTAAAACACTTTACAGTATTTTATTGTTTATATTTTAACTTCCCTTTTATGTTATTCTTATACATTTTTCTAAGGTCCACATTTGTGTGACCATTTTCAATAATCTTTCTGCTGCTGTAAATTTGCCCATTGTGGGCTTGGTCTTGTAATGAATCCTGGGTAAACCGAGGATACATTGGACCCGTCCTTCAAATCGGGCTAAAAGAAGGACGCATTTTAAGGCCGCATAACGAGGAGTCTTGGAATCCGACCAGACCTTGGCACTGCACTATGACGTAATCGTCCTTCGAATCTGGCCTCCTGAGGACGCAGCGCATGAATTCGACCAGGGCGAATGTGTGTTTAGACACGCAAAACCTCTGAAGATCTGCCCCAAACTGCGCAATCACTCACCTGTAAAAAATCAATGCTATGGTGGCCACAACCACCACTGTGACAGTCAGCACGCCCACAAGGATGTCAGAAATAGCAACACCTGTCACTGCCAAGAGAGGAAACAAGCAATCAGTTCAGAGTTTCTACCTGTGGCAGAGATAGCAGAGACAAACCTCTGGGGAAATGAAGAATGTGAGGGGTCACCTGAATATTTCCTATCTGTCATTAAACTATTTCTAAAATAGTGCAGAAAATCCTTGGAAACCCTGGTGTAAACTAAACCGTAATTAGAAAGGCTCTATCAGATCAGTAACTTTACATAGGTCTCTCTAACTGATCTCGGCCTTAAATTCTGCCAGTATTGATGCACAGACATGTTTAATGTTAAATTTCGAACCCTGTATGAGCTAAGCTAACGTTAGCTCTGCTGTTTATACTGAGGAGTTATTTATAGTTAAAAACGTGCTTATTAGAAATAAGTTTGCAGCTACTTTTAAATATTTTTTATGTGTAGCTTTTTATTTAAGTTCATGACAGAGACGGCTGTTGAAGTCATCATTCTACTCTTCAAGAAAACAGCGATTAGCCTGAAGATGCTTTGCCAATGTTACAAGCCGCAACTTGGAAGTACACAGTGAGGGCAAGATTTACAAACAAATTGCAAAAAAGTGACAAAAGATGACATGAGTGCACAGAAACAGATTCACATGCAATTAGGAGTGGCCAGAAGCACTTTTAAGAACAGCTTCACTGCTGCACTTTTCTACTGGGCACCTGTCACATTCACACTTTTTTTTTCTCTGGTAGCTAGCCTAGGCTAATGCTAGCTTAGCAATGCTATGGCTTCTCTCTGTGTCCCCTGACTCTTTTCCAACTCTTTCTATACTACCCTCTCCTCTCTCCTACTCTCTTTGTCAGATGTTCAGTTATTCCTCTGTCTCATTTAGATACAATGGTATTCGTAATATGTGTATTTCTGTAACTTTGGAGGTGTCAAAGACCTAGGCCGTTTCTCAGTTCACTAGAACGCGAGTCCATACTCGTGTTCTCATCAAGTCCAGTCTTGGCAAGAACACAGGAAAGTATGGACTTGGTGAGAACGCGAGCCCGCAGCATAGATATGGGTCAATAGGAACAGAAGCGTACTCATGACGTCACCACACGCTCGGCTCTCCTAGAGCTCCTCTAGATAATAATAAATTATTACTTTTTTTATTTAGTGGGGGAATAATGATGGACACAGTGAGATGAACACAAATAAAATGAAAATTTTGCCAAATAAAACAAAAAAATCTCCATCAGAACCAGTGGTCCTTCACACACGGCTATGCTGAGAGAGGGCTGCTGCAGACGGGCTGTGGTTAGCCCTGGCTCCTGTTACCCTCGGAGCTGAGGCTGATGACGTATCACAAGTACACAAGGAGGCTCAAGAACGCATATTGAGAAACGGCCCTGGAGTTAGAGTCCCGGCTTTGGATTCCTGGATGTTAAACATCCAGGAATTAGACCAGGCCCACTAGTTAATAAACCAGAGCCATCGAAGACCAGGGACACAGCCACATACTGGTCCTCCGACAGTTCCTCAGCAGCCAAGCGACTGGGTGACGGTAGCCATAAAGCGCAGCCTGGATCTCTGCCAACTGGTCACCACCAACACATCTACATTTCTAACCCATTTTCCCCGCTTACGGAGAAGCCCATTCTGGTAATTAGTAGCCCCATAGTCAGAAAAGTGCCATTAGAGACATCAGGGATGATATTCAAATCTTTAATGGGGGCCAGAACGGACAACGTCAAATCCTACACTGAAAAAACTATGCAACCACTTTTGGCAATTACTTAATCATATTTAGCTACTTTAAGACGATTGTTTTGTGTCCTACCCAGCTAACATGTAAAAGTTATGTTAAAGTAACTAAATATGATTAAGTCGATTATTATTCACACTGATCGGAGGTCACTAAAACTAATATTGCTTCAGTGTGTAAGTTTTCCAAAATAATGTTGGACTGTGTTGTTCTCTGGCCCACTATAGGATATGACCATTGATGACATATTTACTCGCATATCTTCATTCAACCGCTGGTTGCCCAGAAAAGGATATGGGCTGCATTGATAACTGGCATTCTATTTGGGGAAGCCATGGTCTGATTCTGAGAGACGGCATCCATGCATCTCTTCCTTTCTAGGAATCTGGACAAATGTATAAAGGGGGCAAATTTCCTCTCAACTGCTTGTTGCCTCTCCTCATCACAAAGGCTGCTCTCCTAAGGTTCAGGGTTCAGGAGTAATACCTCGCTACCTGGGCTGATTTTGGTGGTAAATCTCTATCCTTGCAGTTTTTTTAAAGCTGCTAAAATGAGAAAGTAAGATTTCATAAAATACAGTTGACTAACAAATGAGATTATTTTGAGCTTTCGATAAAATGTTATCAGCTGGAAAATTTATTTACTGAATTCAAAATATTGTGACGATTAAATCTCCTTTTCTGGAAGCTTTCCCGCTTCCTTTAGAGATTGTGAATGTTTGCAAAATTCCTCATCTTATCTTTTTAATGCCACATAATAGCATCTCCGGTTGTTACTTCAATTGATAGTGACACAAAACAGGTGTGTGTGTGCTGATGAGTAGTTAATGATTACAGTTTGGTTTGTACTGTGGAAGCTTCTTCCCCCAGACGAAGGCCGGATTCTTGTCCACCACTTTTGTTTTGTTGAACTCAGTGTCGAAGGTGAATAAGAGCTTGTACTGCGGATGAGATATGATCAGATAAACAATCAACACATAGAGTTTACAGATCTGCAGAAATTTAATATTAGTTTGAGCTTTTAGTGCAGCTTGAATTAATTTTCATTGTTTTTAGGCTAGATTAGCTGTGGAACAAATAACTATAAAAAAAAAATAACATCACCTCATTGCTGGTTGTTGTATAAAGGATTGAAAAGTTTGTATCTCTGTCTCCTTGTATGTCCAGCTTGTAATTTCCTGCAAGTCCTAAGCAGGAAAAGAAAACACACGAGGTTGAGGTGAGGAACGCACAGTTTCTCCTTCACAGCTGACAATCACAGTTGCTGGTGCCACTCACATCCTCCAACAACTCATCTCACCATAGCAGAAATTAATTTAGCAGAAATTAATTTAGTTCAGTTCAATAAAAAAAATCTTTATTAATCCCAAAGGGGAATTAAATATTTAAAACAATAAGTCTAATAAATAGTGCAATAGAAGATTGATAGATTAGAATAGAACAGAATAGATTAGAATAGAATAGAATAAACTAGCATAGAAATCCCCTTCATTGTCTCACAGCTTGGAAATCATGGGGTGTCTGTGACAAATGACAGAATACAGGTACAATAAAATATTAATAATATGAGAGAGAACAAAATGAAATGACATTTTTAAGTAAAAAAAATGGAAGAAATGTAGAAAATGACATTCAGAGCAAATGCAGAAACATAATGTTCAAAATATTCATTAACATCTGTGCACGGTATTGATGTAGAAGAAAAACATGGACCGTACTAGAAACTGCTCAGATAATGGAATGTATACGGAGAAAAATGCTCTTGGTCAGATAAAATAACTGCAAATGACAGATGGTTGAAAACACTCATTTGGCATGTTAGATGCATCTAAGATTATAAAATCTAACAGCAGCTTGAAGGAGGGATCCACTTGTTCACCCAGAGTGCATCAGAACCCCAGTCGGCCTCGGCAGATGGCCGCTCACAGTGAGCCTGGTTCTGCTGGAGGTTTCTTCCTGTTAAAATGGAGTTCTTCCTCTCCACTGTCACCTCAAGCATGTTTTTTTTGTGAGGGATTGTATTTGAGTCAATGAGTCGATGCAATCAACTGGTTTTCCTTAGATAGAAAACTTTGAATCAATTTGACTACATGATCTGGTTGAACTGTAAAGTGCCTTGGGATGACCTGTGTTGTGAAATGGTGCTATATAAATAAAATTAATTGAATTGAATCAGTCTTTCACTTAATGAACCTAAAACTACCACATAAAACATCTACAAACATGCAATTTCAGTAAAAAAAAAAAAAATAATAATTTTGACAAAAAAAAGACATTTAGGCTTCATCTTTACCCTTAAACGAGGTGTTTCTGAAGTAATTCACATTCACATAGTCCATTCCGTGTAGATCAGACTGATTTTTGGCGAAGATCTCTCTCATTACTTGCCCTATATACAGCACTGAGTCATGGTACGCTGCCATGTAGTCATTCATCTGTAGAGAGAGAGCGTCACATCACTGGAGGCACAAACTGTTAGAAGTATTGCTCAGAAAGGTCGGTAAATGTTTCTGTGATGTTTATTTTTTTTTTATTGAAAGATCAGAGTCAAACACAACAAATTAAAATCAATTGAAACATAGTAGCTTCTGGAGTTATTTTACAAACTGTGAAAGAAAAACTAGTTCAACTACTTCCGCTCTTTATGCACCATTAAAATTATTATTATTTTTTTTTATCTGACTCTTATGAACTGACTAAAGTTGTGTGTTTCCTTACTGTTTTGTTGCCTCTAAAGTCTGAGTTGATGACGTACTCCCGGGTGTTGGGCATGGTCAACACCAACACGTTCTTCATCTCAGGTAGCGATGACGGGTTGGTGTAGTATACATCACTGCACAAAGGAAGACAAACAGATGGTATACTCAACCAATAAAGATGATGTACTGGTCTAGATACGTGTTAACCATTGTTCTATTCATTAACAGCAACAAATACAAACTTTTAAATTTACCTAACATATGTTGCCACAGGGTGATATCTGAACTGTTTTTAGTGTTCTCATTATTATTGAGGGTCTGTAATCCGAAGTAAAGCTTTTACAGAACACTATTCAATCATATTAATTCATTGATCAATTCACAAATGTATCAATCAATTAGTATCAAAAACTGAGGAAAAAATAAAAAACCTGCACCATACTTATTTTGCACAGCACTGAACCTTAATGCCATTTTGCACCGTTACTTTTTAAACAGGTTTTCCTTTTTCTCCTATACTTTTTACATGATGATCACTGCTGCACTTCATATAAATGGTAATGTTCATTTTACTGTTGTGAGCTGGAAATAACCTAATTTAGTTTTGTATACACGCTGTGTATACAAAATTACAATAAAGTTTATCTAAGTCTAAAAAGCATTTTATAATAGATAAATAAATTAACTTTTTAATTTAAAATTAGTATAACAGGAAAGTCCTTCAAATTCATCAACGTTTCAGATTCTATGAAGCATATGATGAAGTAAATGCATAAAAACTAGCTATTTTAATAGTGGTTTATCTATTTTACTGAATTAAACAAGAAACTAAAACTTCTGGAAAGAGTATATTGACAGATGAAAAACTTTATTTTTTAATTAAATGCAAAATATTTGTGTATCTTTTTTAATTACAATTTTGGTATAATTGATGCTCTAAGTGGACCACTCCTTAAGCTGGAGACTGTTTTAGAGTCTCTTTAATCCAGTTAACAATTAATCGATTACTATATAGATTTATATTTATTTATATCGTTTAATCCGACATTAATAAACCGTCTGATGGTCTGTGTGATTGACGGTGGGTGTGTTTGTTTGGGAGTTCTTGTTTGTTTGTGTCAGAGGAAGGGTGTGTGTGTGAGGCAAGGGGATGGGAATGTTCACCAAGAGGGCAATTTCCTTCACAGCTTGCTAAAGATTTAATACAGATTCTTAATGGACGTGAGACAAACAATGCATTCACTGGGTCACTGCAGTCAGCACATGACTTTAGAGTCCGACCTGAATGCATGGCTGGACCTGCAGCAGAGTTGATGTTGATCTTGCTGCAGCTGCAGGGAGGCTGATAACTAACTTTTTACTGCTTGGAGAGTCAAAACATGCTGCTAAACACGGCGCCTATAATTCACGATGATCCAAATTTTAAGTGGGTTGTTGTGGTGATCCTCTGTGCTCTGCTTGTACCTGTGTTTTGCCTGCCTGATGCCTTTTTCAGGGCTGCCAACTTTTCACCAAACACTTGGAGTGAGATTTTGAAATAGTTTGGACAGGAAATCCTGTCAGGGTTAGATGAGGATAGATGCAAATATAGGTTGTAGGTTTTCAGAGGATTCAACTGAAAAAAGTGTGGAATTTTTATAGCACAGTAAAGGTTACTGAAGAACAATAAGTGGTCTGTAGTTATGTCTAACATTTTTCTCACAATATACATTATTTTTTCTACATTCTGGTGAGTTTTAGAGAATTGAAGTAAAGCAGAATGGGCCCTACTAAAATACTTGCATCTTAAATATACTTTAAACTAAGAATTTCACAACTTTGCTCATTAATTATTCTTTCTTTTTAAGTTCAAGTAAATTAAACAAGGGGGAACTAATAAGCTATTACTGCATTACTGGCACTGATACAGGAGCCAGTGCAATCGAATTTGGTAATAGGCAAAGGTTATTATTTACAATCAATCTTACAATTGACAAAACGGCTAAACAATTCAGACCTTCTAGGAGCCTGTAGATTTTATAAAAACTCACCGTGACAGGAGACGGCACTTCTCTGGATGTTCAATTTGAAAAGTGTGATGGAAATTAAGTTTTTAAACAAATTCAATGGACCAAAATAAAGATAAATGAATAAGATCAGTAATAATAAAAGAAAAACATTCCTGTGGTTTCTCCTCTATGAATCCAAGATAACTCAACTATTATGCACATCCTCTCTGGATGTGGTTAATCTTTTCTTGGGGGGCTGAAATAAAAAAAAAAAAAAATGCAATGGTTCTTTTTCTTTTTGTGGAGCTCCTATGGGTTTGAGAGGCAAACCTGAAAGCTTTAAGAATTAAAATATTTGAGTTGGTTTAATTACTCCTAAATGCCAATGGGAGGTTATTTAACTAGACTGAGCAATAATTATTTAACTTGAAACAAAACATGGTCCTTATGTGTTAGCACTAAGGTTGTATTAAAAACGCAGACTGGATTTTGATGAGCATGGTATTTTTATACATAAATAAGTGGAACAGAGTTGAGTTTTAATGTCTGTCATTTTTTAGTGCGAGAAATATGGAATATGGAGTGAGAGCATGTGAAGACAGTGAGATGGGTGAGTCTCACTCCCAATAGGTGAGAGTTGACAACCCTGCTTTTTTCTATTCTCTCTGGGCTCTGGTATACTGACTGTATGTCTTCTTATCTACGTGCTTAGTCCAGGGCTTTTAGCAAGCTCTTTGCTTCTGGTTAGGAAAAAGCCAGATTGATCTTGATTGGTATGACAGCATCAGTGCAGAGGTGAATATAGAATATTAAAGATGATGTCTAATCTTCCAGATTAAGATCCTCTTACAACACCAATCTGTCTGTGTGCTAAATTCAGACTTGGATGGTTCTTATGAAGGGTTTTGTTTTGCAGATCAGAGGTTTGTAGGCAGGACTCTGGTTCACAGAGGAGCAATCTGACATTCTAGATGCTGCCGCCTTGTATGCTGCTGGAATGCTAGCTAAGAGCCTCTGTGAACAGCTGTAGTTTGGGTAGGATAAAATCTATTTCTGGGAGTTCCTAAAGTCCATGCTACTTTTCCAGATCCAGCAGTTAAGCATTTCTGTACTGGATTAATGCTTCAAAGGATGAAAATACAAATAAAAGCCAAAAGAGGAACAAAAAGAGCATTGAGCAGAGAGTCATGAGCCACTGAAGGCAATAAAAAACACAAAAAATTACTATTTATTAGATATCAGTGATCTTCTCAGCTAGTGAAGGTTGTAGGCATCAACCTAGCGGTCCAATAAAGACTCTTTAAATAACAGTAATCAGAATACATGAAAGGTTACCCATTACTAAAGACACGGGGCCTGATGGCGCATTGTGCTTGCAGTGATGCAGAACATAACTGAGGGTAAGGTTCTCTTTTTGAACTTACTAGTCTGCAGTGCTGTGCTCTGTGGCAACTCCCTGTAGGGATGTTTGGGTCTTAATTAAGGCCATGCTAAGATGATCGGCCATCTTTCTTTTATTACAAAGCTCTATATTTTAATAACATTGGGGTCTAGTCTTCCTTTAACTTTTTTTTCCCTTTTCCTTTAACTTTTACCTTGCATTAGATCTGCATGTCAATGCTGTCCTGAAGGCACCATTAGAGAGGGAAAAGTTTTTACAAACACAGTAACACTTTGGACCATAAAGCACTGATGGGAGATAGCGTGATATTTTATTGCACACAGAATTGATTTAGGACTCTTTATTGGTAAAGGCCTTTTCTAAAGTGATTCTGATTGGTGTTAAGAAATCTAGATTAGGACTTCCTAGTATCAGCTTTTCTGTTTATTTTTTATGTTTTATTATGTTTGCACTTTACTAGGTGATCTAAAATGCTCTAGCTTATTTTACTGGTAAGCAGTGTTATAAATACAGAAGAAATGAATGGATAAGACAAAAAAATGAAATAAAAATTGAAGATCTAAAAAGAGTACTGACTTGTAGAGATCAATGAGCATAAAGAGGAAATCACTGCTGTCTGCTGCTTTGGAGCCGTTTTTCAACTCCAGTAAGTCCTGCACTGAGCCACACATGATGATCACTGCAAACAAAGAAAATGTTTCTGTTAAAATGTAACTGTAAAGTAAAAACGGAGGGTGGTGAGCCTGACCCTGATTTTCTTTCAAAATTGAAAATTAACCTTAAACCAAACCTCTTAAAACAGAGAATCTTATGTTATTTGTGCCCGGTGTAAAAAAAAAAGAAAAGAAACAAACAACAAAAACTCTATTTCTTGTGTTAATAAAACTTATGTATGATTTTAACCTTCCAAAAACTTATTTAGAAGGTTAAAATCACCTTGACTTAACCCATTAAATTTACAGAGATTGAAAATATTCACATAAATTGCACATACACAGAGATTTGATTCTTTTACTGGTGTATATTAAAATATGCATGTAGGAATGATGCAATTCTGGTTTAAAATTTACCTACAATACTACAATTTTGGTACACTCTATCATGAGAAATAATTCAGTACAATCCATAAACCTGTTGATTGTGCATTGACAGTTTATTGGCAGCACCAAGACCTCTAGCAGGCTAATGTGATTTCTTAATAGCTAAATAAGGGCTAACAGATAATTGCTAGAGTGATACATTGAGTCTGGAACTAAGTGCAGAAATAGTAAATACTTTAAGTGTATCTTTTTTTTTGCTTAGTACTTTCTTTTTCATATTGATAAATGTTGTCCAATTATGCCTTGGTTGACCATCAGCTCTCCATCTGAGGGTAAGAGTTTCACCTTCATGACCCAGAAATCGACTTACAATTGCTCGTCCTGTTCTCCTGTGGCTTGAGTATTTCTTTCACTTCGTCAGGTTTGCGTAGCATCGTTATTGAAACCTCTGCTGAGAACTTGCCATCGGCTTCCAGTGCGTTGATATACCTAAAGAAGCAGATGACAATAAAAAAGGTGTAACAGTGGTTTCTTGTTGAATCTGAGCAGGACCACCCCTCGGTCACACCTCTCACCACCCAGCTTTTTAACTTTTTAACAACCTTACTTTGTGTTCTTCTTTTGACACCTTCCTCCCTTCATTTCATCCATCCTCTGTTCCTCTTTTATCTCATAGCCCTCTTCTTGTTCGACTTCCTTGCTGCAAGCATTAATCCTTCCCTTCTCATTTTTGTTTTATGCTGTATCCATGAGGTTCTTAGCTGGCTCTGGAAAAGTGGGATCTATGAAACCATACCACCACTCAGGGGCTCCTCTTCTTGTATGTATCGTAATACAATATACATGATACGTCCTGTCTTAAACATCTTCAGACCTGCGCATTCAGTCAAGCTTCTAATTGACGTGACATGGTCCATGCTAGTTAAAGTATTGCAGAACTGTCTTTGGTAAACCAGTGGATGCAATGGGACTAATCAGAATTTGGAATTGGTTTTCCAATAGCCTTACTACTTGTGGTCCAATTATTGTTTTGTTTTTTTTTGTGTAAAAGAGTATTTAAAAATAAATAAATGACTTAAAGCTAATGATATTTTTGATATGATATATTCAAATCATGACCTTTGCAATGCACTGGTGCCGCCTAGAGCAAAGAGAGAAGAGGCTCCTTGGTCTGAGACCATAATTATCAAAAACGGTGAGTCCTCCTGCAGGCCAAGAGTCACTAAAAGGTGGCATTAACCGCTACCACATGATAAAATTATGGAAAAATTAGGATGCAGGTTTTGATTTTTTTGGTCTCTAAGGCCCCCTTAATGAGCTCTAGTATATCAGACTTACTTTGCACTGTTAGGCGGGTTTTAGGATGGAAGTTTTTGCAACCATAGATAACCTGCAATGATTATCAGACAGTGTCTGATATGTAGAATGACGGTGTGAGCGTGAGAGCTCCAACAACCCATGTCTACTGATCAGCCAACAGGAAAGCAGCTGCTGCTGAAGATGTGCCACATCAGGATCCAATAGAGAAGATAAATGCAAGCCAATCTTATTCCAGTATTTTCTCTGATTTACAGAGGAGAAGCATGTGAACAAACCAGCAGCCAGAACATAACATATATATTCAGAAATCATAGCAGGAACCATGGAAACTGCGAATAAACAGGTAGCATGATAGAGTAGGGACTCTGTTCCTGTCATGCAGCACTGTTGGTGTGAATTACCTTATTGACAAGAATGGTTCATGGACAGAAAATAGAGTCCTTGTTGAAGGGTTAGGTAATAAAGTGCTTTACGAGGTAAAAATTTTAGACCTGAAAGCTACTATCTTACAACCTTTAGATGTATCTCTTCTCCAACACACCTTATTACTTCATTATCATGCTTCTGCAGAACCAAATAAGTGGCTCATGGTGAATTAACTCAACAATTTGATTCATCAATTCTACTAAATTGTAAGTTATACCTCTGAGTTCATTCTTAATGTGTCACTGACCAAAAGCAGTCCTCAGTGTTGTTGGCCTTTTTGTAGACATAGGCTGTCTTCCACTCGGGTTTTATGCTATTGTTTTCCAGCCAGAAGTTGATGAAAAAGTCTGAGATCTTCCGCGCTGGAGGCAGAACCCGCTGCAGGTTGAGGGTAGAGTCACAGGAGCGACCAAAGCTTCCCGCCGAGATGATGGGTGTGCTCAGGTTAAAGCCTTTTTCTGCACTGACAAGACAGAGGGTAGAAAAATGGGCATTAAACTTCCTGGTGTGAAATTTTAACATCTCAAGAAACCAAACGTGAATTGGCCCTTGTGAAGAATGTCACTTACTCAACTAAGGGGAATGTTGCAAAGGTGCAGGTAGGTCCGAGTACAGCGCAGCCAAGTTTACCTGTAATCTGGAGAAAAGAACAAAAGTTAAGGTGACCAGATTTCTGCAATCTAATATAGAGACATTTCCAGCTCATAGATGAAAATACATACTTGTCATGAAAATTAAAATAGGAAACTGGGACAGTGATGCTTTCATCCATTTTTACATATTTATTAATATTTAAACAACAAAAATCAAGTGTAAAAAAGCAGCAAAACATCTCATAACTCTACATAAAATAACTAACTATCTGATGATATAAACTAAACGTCACCTATCAGTTGTAAAAACATCTTTAGTTTAACCCTTGTTGATCCTTGGAGAACCACCAAACCAGATTATCGCCTTACAAGGAGTTTTCAATCATACTGTTTAGTTTCATCTGAGTCTATTAACTAATGCCAGAAGCAGCCAATGGTCTGTCTTACTTTTTATTGATTAGCTCGCTTTATGTTTCATTTCCGGTCCTCAACTTTAGTAAAACAAAACACATCCAAGCCCTTTTTTTTATTAACTTGGACGTGAACCAAACATCACAATGATCAGCCCAATTCAAATCAACTGAAAAGATTAACACACTCACCATAACACAGGGCAGCTCCGACCCGTTCTAATAACAAACTTCCTCGTCTGTTTTAAAACTGGTTCACTCTGCTCCTCATCTATACGTTAACAGCTGCCAATCAGCTAGCTAAGAGCTGTTTCTGTGTGCAGCATGCTCATGCACTCTTTTTACCGTAATAACAGTCTATACGCAACATTTCCCCCCTCATTCATAAAAACAGTCAAATCGGGGACATTTCTGGGGACAGGTGGTCCAAAATGTGGACTGTCTGGTCACAGTAACAAAAGTAAAATTCAGAGTGTGAAAACTGAGCCTTGTTCTGCTGGAGGTTTCTTCCTTTTAAAAGGGAGTTTTTACTCTCCACTGTCGCTACAAGCATGCTTCGTGTAAGGGATTGCATTTGAGTCAATGAGTCGATGCAATCAACTGGTTTTCCTTAGATAGAAAACCTTGAATCAATTTGACTGTATGATCTAGTGAACTGTAAAGTGCCTTCAGATGACATGTGTTGTGAATTGGCGCTATAGAAATAAACTGAACTGAATTGAATTGAAAGTAGCTAGTCGTTTTTTTTTTTTTATTTATGTAAAATTTTTCAAAAAGGAAACGCCAGCAATAGTGGCTCTTAGGGTATGATTTTATCCCTTCTGTATTAACACCAATAGCCTACTACTTCTCATAATACGCTCTTTTATTAGGAGTATAATGGATTCACAAGCTTTATTTAATTTAAAAAAATAATCAAACATGAACTTAAAGACAATTTCAGAAGTATTTTTTAAGTAACATATCAGGTTCTGATTCCTTTGGGAAAGTTGACTATAATTGGTGACTTGAGTTTCAGGACCAGTTTTTCTCTCATGTTAAGAAGATTAAAAGGAAGCTGGTATTTTCGAAAGAAACTGCAGCTGCTATGAATGTTTTACTGCAAAACAATGAGTTGGATTATTAACCTGTTGATCGGATTTAATGACTCGACATAACCTCATCATGTTATTTGCAGTTTCATAATAATGACTACAACAAATTCTCTCCAACTGGGCACTGTATTTAATGAGTTTGGATCTTTCCAAACAAAATGGACTTACTGGCCTTTAACATCTCTGCTAAATTAGCTGCAACATCACAATGAATATTTATGTTGCAAATGTTGGAATTAAAACTATTTCCTTTCCACTTGCCCTAATTGTTTCCCACAATTATTAAAACTTAAAAGTCAGGGTAGGGAGAATAAAACCAGATTTAGAACCATGCACAGTGAATGATTAGTTTTAGCCTATTCATATTTGTTATGTTGTAAATATTACATTTATTCTAAAAATGTAAAGCATGCTTAACTTAAATTTTTGGATCTTAAATTAAATGTTAAAAGACTGACATTAATGTTAATGAAAGTCAATAGATTTTTAGATAATGATCAAATATTGATGTCATAATTTAGGCCTGAGAAGAAGTAAAGGTTTGGCCTCTTGACCTACAGCTATGCAGGGTTAGATGTGCTTCAGATTCGGAGAAAGGTTTTATCTTCGTCTGCACAGAATGCTGTACAGGTGCTGGTCATAAAATTAGAATATCATGAAAAAGTAGATTGATTTCAGTAATTCCATTTAAAAAGTGAAACTTGTATATTATATTCATACATTACATACAAACTCATATATTTCAGATGTTTATTTGGTTTAATTTTGATGATTACAAATGACAACAAATGAAAATCTCAAATTCATCATATCAGAAAATTAGAATATTGTGAAAAGGTTCAAAATTGATGGCCCCTGGTGCCACACTCTAATCAGCTAATTAACTCAAACCACCTGCAAAAGCCTTTAAATGGTCTTTCAGTCTAGTTCTATAGGCTACACAATCATGGGGAAGACTGCTGACTTGACAGTTGTCCAAAAGACGACCATCAACACCTTGCACAAGGAGGGCAAGACACAAAAGGTCATCGCTAAAGAGGCTGGCTGTTCACATAGCTCAGTGTCCAAGCACATTAATAGAGAGGCGAAGGGAAGGAAAAGATGTGGTCGAAAAAAGTGTACAAGCAAGAGAGATAACCGCACCCTGGAGAGGATTGTGAAACAAAACCCCTTCAAAAATGTGGGGGAGATTCACAAAGAGTGGACTGCAGCTGGAGTGAGTGCTTCAATAACCACCACACACAGACGTATGAAAGACATGGGTTTCTGCTGTCGCATTCCTTGTGTCAAGCCACTCTTGAACCACAGACAGCGTCAGAAGCGTCTTGCCTGGGCTAAAGAGAAACAGGACTGGACTGCTGGTGAGTGGTCCAAAGTCATGTTCTCTGATGAAAGTAAATTTTGCATTTCCTTTGGAAATCAAGGTCCCAGAGTCTGGAGGAAAAGAAGAGAGGCACTTCATCCACGTTGCTTGAAGTCCAGTGTAAAGTTTCCACAGTCAGTGATGGTTTGGGGTGCCATGTCATCTGCTGGTGTTGGTCCATTGTGTTTTCTGAGGTCCAGGGTCAACGCAGCCACATACCAGGAAGTTTTAGAGCACTTCATGCTTCCTGCAGCTGACCAACTTTTTGGAGATGCAGATTTCATTTTCCAACAGGACTTGGCACCTGCACACAGTGCCAAAGCTACCAGTACCTGGTTGAAGGACCATGGTATCCCTGTTCTTAATTGGCCAGCAAACTCTCCTGACCTTAACCCCATAGAAAATCTATGGGGTATTGTGAAGAAGAAGATGCAATACACCAGACCCAACAATTCAGAAGAGCTAAAAGCCACTATTAGAGCAACCTGGGCTATCATAACACCTGAGCAGTGCCACAGACTGATCGACTCCATGCCACGCCGCATTGCTGCAGTAATACAGGCCAAAGGAGGCCCAACTAAATACTGAGTGCTGTACATGCTCATACTTTTCATGTTCATACTTTTCAGTTGGCCAACATTTCTATAAATCCTTTGTTTTTATTGGTCTTCAGTAATATTCTAATTTTCTGATATGATGAATTTGAGATTTTCATTTGATGTCATTTGTAATCATCAAAATTAAACAAAATAAACATCTGAAATATATGAGTTTGTATGTAATGTATGAATATAATATACAAGTTTCACTTTTTAAATGGAATTACTGAAATCAATCTACTTTTTCATGATATTCTAATTTTATGACCAGCACCTGTATGCTAGAGATAAAGATGTGATGCCTACAAACGTCTCTATCTCCAATTCAAGTCTCAAGTCTGTTTCCTTAAAGGTGCATTTTTTATCATGTGACTTAAAGCCGCTTAGCAAGCAGTGAAATAGAAGGTCTGGAAGTGAAACTAAAATAAATGCTCCGTGCTACAGTGAGAAATCAATGAATAACCCCAACCAGACGGTCCGTTGTACACGATTGGTTCCTGACACGCAATCATGGTCGTCTGCTTGTCCCTCACTCATGTGCACGTACCCTGACACATGAACGAATCGACCCCCTAATGCTCATGCAGGACGCCATGGCTGGAAGCTGGCCACTGTTATGTTACCTTCACCCCTTAAAGAACCAAGAGCAGCAAAAACGTGCATGCTGCTTCATTTTTTATGCTTGTGCAGGTTTAGTTCTGGCGCGCGGCTGAAGCATCTTTGCTGCGCAGTGGAAAAGTGGGTCTGATGAGCATTTGCCGGAGCTACCCTATCCTTTCTTTGCCTGGAACAATGGCAGCTATATTTGCTGTGATAAGTGGGTAAAAAGTAGTTTGAATCTATTTTGAAGTGAGAAAGTCCACCTGAAAACATCATCAGTGCAGTCAGTACAACCGGGACCATGGTATCCCTGTTCTTAATTGGCCAGCAAACTCTCCTGACCTTAACCCCATAGAAAATCTATGGGGTATTGTGAAGAAGAAGATGCAATACACCAGACCCAACAATTCAGAAGAGCTAAAAGCCACTATTAGAGCAACCTGGGCTATCATAACACCTGAGCAGTGCCACAGACTGATCGACTCCATGCCACGCCGCATTGCTGCAGTAATACAGGCCAAAGGAGGCCCAACTAAATACTGAGTGCTGTACATGCTCATACTTTTCATGTTCATACTTTTCAGTTGGCCAACATTTCTATAAATCCTTTGTTTTTATTGGTCTTCAGTAATATTCTAATTTTCTGATATGATGAATTTGAGATTTTCATTTGATGTCATTTGTAATCATCAAAATTAAACAAAATAAACATCTGAAATATATGAGTTTGTATGTAATGTATGAATATAATATACAAGTTTCAGTGGCTGGAAGCTGGCCACTGTTATGTTACCTTCACCCCTTAAAGAACCAAGAGCAGCAAAAACGTGCATGCTGCTTCATTTTTTATGCTTGTGCAGGTTTAGTTCTGGCGCGCGGCTGAAGCATCTTTGCTGCGCAGTGGAAAAGTGGGTCTGATGAGCATTTGCCGGAGCTACCCTATCCTTTCTTTGCCTGGAACAATGGCAGCTATATTTGCTGTGATAAGTGGGTAAAAAGTAGTTTGAATCTATTTTGAAGTGAGAAAGTCCACCTGAAAACATCATCAGTGCAGTCAGTACAACCGGGACCATGGTATCCCTGTTCTTAATTGGCCAGCAAACTCTCCTGACCTTAACCCCATAGAAAATCTATGGGGTATTGTGAAGAAGAAGATGCAATACACCAGACCCAACAATTCAGAAGAGCTAAAAGCCACTATTAGAGCAACCTGGGCTATCATAACACCTGAGCAGTGCCACAGACTGATCGACTCCATGCCACGCCGCATTGCTGCAGTAATACAGGCCAAAGGAGGCCCAACTAAATACTGAGTGCTGTACATGCTCATACTTTTCATGTTCATACTTTTCAGTTGGCCAACATTTCTATAAATCCTTTGTTTTTATTGGTCTTCAGTAATATTCTAATTTTCTGATATGATGAATTTGAGATTTTCATTTGATGTCATTTGTAATCATCAAAATTAAACAAAATAAACATCTGAAATATATGAGTTTGTATGTAATGTATGAATATAATATACAAGTTTCAGTGGCTGGAAGCTGGCCACTGTTATGTTACCTTCACCCCTTAAAGAACCAAGAGCAGCAAAAACGTGCATGCTGCTTCATTTTTTATGCTTGTGCAGGTTTAGTTCTGGCGCGCGGCTGAAGCATCTTTGCTGCGCAGTGGAAAAGTGGGTCTGATGAGCATTTGCCGGAGCTACCCTATCCTTTCTTTGCCTGGAACAATGGCAGCTATATTTGCTGTGATAAGTGGGTAAAAAGTAGTTTGAATCTATTTTGAAGTGAGAAAGTCCACCTGAAAACATCATCAGTGCAGTCAGTACAACTAGATTACCATCCTGCCTTCAAATGTTATTTCTGTCGGAGCCGCTCAGACTCCCGTACACCTGCGGTGCTCTGTCACTTGGAATCCCATTCAACAGCAACAGGCTCATTTTAAGTTAATTTAGGTGTTACTAAACTGTTTCAGAGGAGTGATCATAGCGCTCTGCATTTGTCTGTCCGCCTGCCAGCTCTGAGATCAGCGACCCGCTGCTTCAGCTGCTCTGCAGCGCATACGTGTTCATGTGTTTTGAAGGCGTGGTTTCGAGGGGTGGTCTGAAGGGAGAAGCATGGTTGTGAATGTTCAAAAAATAGCTTGCTGGAACCCTTTTTCCAAGATCTCGTACAGCACCTTTAACTTCAAGTCAGCTCTTAAGTCTCTGCCGCACTGGTTTTAATATACTGACATCAAGCATCAGAATCCTGTAACTTTCATGTTTCTCTATATTAAAAGACCTGAACATAACTAAGTCAGCAGCAAGACTGCAGAACTTGAGTGAACAGGAGGTAATTCAATCCCTTAATTGAGCTATTTTGGACTTCAGACAGACCAAAAAGTTGTGGGTCCTAAGGACTGGAGTTTGACACCCCAGTGGCCGACTTGGGACATTACCTGGAAAAATATATTTGTGGACATCTCCAGTAGGGCTAATAAAATACATCCATTCTTAATAGAATTGCATTTCCTAGTCCTGGAAATTGTCAATCAATTCAAAATGCTCAAAAATCGATTTAAAAATACATTTAGGCTCTGTGTTTTTCCTACTCCTACAAGAGAAGAAACTATGTATTGCAGGACACTGCCACCGTAGAACGCAGTCTACCGCAAGGTAGTTAGCCTATTAGCCAGCCTCTTCGGCAAAATAATAATTGAACTCTATTGATCTCACATTCGAGAAATATACCTCTGCATTTGACCCATCGCCTAGGGTAGCAGTCGTAGGACGACCATGGAGCAATCAGGGGGTTAAGGGTCTTGCTCAGAGACCCAGAGTGGCAGTCTGTGTGAGTGGGGCTCAAACTCACAACCTCAGGGTTCCAAGCTCTATGTCCTAACCACTAGGCCACCACTACCCCAAGAAGAAGTAGTGCACACCTGCAGCGTTGTCGCTATAAGCTAGTGTTTGGGCATACTTTTGATTTACAATGGCCCATGCAGAAAATGATTATTTTGAATTTAAAAATCATTCCTGAATCAAGTCGTTAACGGAAAAATCAAATTAAATATTTATAGTCAGCGAGGTTTGGATCTCTAGTGTCTAATATGAAAAAAAAAGGCAGCACCTTTTTGTATCAACTGGACAATACATAAAACAAAACATTGCTGAAATGTCCTGATTTGTGTGTTTTTTTTTTTTTTTTTTTTTTTTTTTTTTTTTGTTCCTGGCAGCTATGTCTGCATGTCTTTCTAAACCTAGTCTACTAGTCTGATTAGTATGAAGAATTGCTGGAAGGTCTATGACAATGCAAACAACTTTTCACTGTGACTATATCCAGGATATATCAATGCTGAAAGGCTTTGCATATAATTAGTCTCACTTTATCCTTATTTAAAAATAGTTTACTATCATATTTGAAATTTAGCCAGAGGTATAATATTATGGTCTTAAAGGTCCCATGTTTGGCTGCATTTAACAATGAACATGTTTTCTCTGTTTTTGCAGAAAATTCCTCTCAGATTAGGCAGATGGCCAAATATCTCCTAATGGAGCCTTTCTCTGGATGACCTGTTTTGGCCTTCCACAACCCTGTCCTCTCGAAGGCCACATCCCCACAACCCGCAAACCATGACAACCGTTAGGAGTTCTTAAAGATAAGCTAGGGGCATGAAATTATTCAATAGATGAAGGCTGTAGCTTGAGCGATGGGATGCTACAGACCGCTCTGGACAGCTTATTTCCCTTAATGACATCATAAGGGGGGATGTTTTTCTCAGGACACATTAGCTAAGAAGTGGTGAAAAGCAATGATAGAGGTCTAAGTTTTTTTCTTAGATCTTAGGACAGATATGACTGTTACAAAATTTCTACAATATGAATTTTGCATTATATGGGACCTTTATGAGCCCTCCACATTGCTCTAAATCAGAATAACTAATGTATAAATATACAAATTGATAAAAGGAATGGATAGGGAAAGAAATGCTCGTAGAGACTCACCATAAGCTTGGTAAGTTTCTCCACTGCCTCACATATACTGCTACTGCAGCCTCTTTTGGTGTAAAAAGTGGTGTTGAATCCTTCGTAGTCGGCTGTGATATTGAATCCAACTCCTTTAACAAAAAAGATAAATTTGTTAGATTTTCTCTGAGCACCGAAGACTGGTGCACATCATCATGTTTTCATGCTTCTCAAAGTTTTCAACACTGTTGTCACTTTAAGGCATTTTATCGGGTTTTATGGGACAAAGATAACTGAAATGGGGGGGAAATTGTGTATTTTTTTAAGAAAAAATAAAATTAAAAAGTGTAAATTATATGTATGTATAAAGTAGTCACAGCACTGCATTTGATCCACATTTATTAAAAAAATGGAAGAAAATAAAATTCATGTAAATATTGACAGCCTTTACTTAATCAGAATCAGACATACTTTAATAATCCCAGAGAGAAATGACCTGATCGACCTTTGAGAGCAATTACAGCCTCGAGTCATTTTGAATATGATACAACAAGGTTGACGCACACTGCAAACCTGAGTAAGTTAACCAAAATAAAAGCTTATGTTGAAACCGATTACCTCCAAAAATTTGAGTTTACTAAACCATCTTTTTTATATAAGGAAGGACAAAAAAAAAAGATAACTTAGTAATTCATTTTCCATTTCCAATAAGTCAACTTAAGGATTACAGGTGCTGGTCATAAAATTAGAATATCATGAAAAAGTAGATTGATTTCAGTAATTCCATTTAAAAAGTGAAACTTGTATATTATATTCATACATTACATACAAACTCATATATTTCAGATGTTTATTTGGTTTAATTTTGATGATTACAAATGACAACAAATGAAAATCTCAAATTCATCATATCAGAAAATTAGAATATTGTGAAAAGGTTCAAAATTGATGGCCCCTGGTGCCACACTCTAATCAGCTAATTAACTCAAACCACCTGCAAAAGCCTTTAAATGGTCTTTCAGTCTAGTTCTATAGGCTACACAATCATGGGGAAGACTGCTGACTTGACAGTTGTCCAAAAGACGACCATCGACACCTTGCACAAGGAGGGCAAGACACAAAAGGTCATCGCTAAAGAGGCTGGCTGTTCACAGAGCTCAGTGTCCAAGCACATTAATAGAGAGGCGAAGGGAAGGAAAAGATGTGGTCGAAAAAAGTGTACAAGCAAGAGAGATAACCGCACCCTGGAGAGGATTGTGAAACAAAACCCATTCAAAAATGTGGGGGAGATTCACAAAGAGTGGACTGCAGCTGGAGTGAGTGCTTCAAGAACCACCACACACAGACGTATGAAAGACATGGGTTTCTGCTGTCGCATTCCTTGTGTCAAGCCACTCTTCAACCACAGACAGCGTCAGAAGCGTCTTGCTTGGGCTAAAGAGAAACAGGACTGGACTGCTGGTGAGTGGTCCAAAGTCATGTTCTCTGATGAAAGTAAATTTTGCATTTCCTTTGGAAATCAAGGTCCCAGAGTCTGGAGGAAAAGAAGAGAGGCACTTCATCCACGTTGCTTGAAGTCCAGTGTAAAGTTTCCACAGTCAGTGATGGTTTGGGGTGCCATGTCATCTGCTGGTGTTGGTCCATTGTGTTTTCTGAGGTCCAGGGTCAACGCAGCCACATACCAGGAAGTTTTAGAGCACTTCATGCTTCCTGCAGCTGACCAACTTTTTGGAGATGCAGATTTCATTTTCCAACAGGACTTGGCACCTGCACACAGTGCCAAAGCTACCAGTACCTGGTTGAAGGACCATGGTATCCCTGTTCTTAATTGGCCAGCAAACTCTCCTGACCTTAACCCCATAGAAAATCTATGGGGTATTGTGAAGAAGAAGATGCAATACACCAGACCCAACAATTCAGAAGAGCTAAAAGCCACTATTAGAGCAACCTGGGCTATCATAACACCTGAGCAGTGCCACAGACTGATCGACTCCATGCCACGCCGCATTGCTGCAGTAATACAGGCCAAAGGAGGCCCAACTAAATACTGAGTGCTGTACATGCTCATACTTTTCATGTTCATACTTTTCAGTTGGCCAACATTTCTATAAATCCTTTGTTTTTATTGGTCTTCAGTAATATTCTAATTTTCTGATATGATGAATTTGAGATTTTCATTTGTTGTCATTTGTAATCATCAAAATTAAATCAAATAAACATCTGAAATATATGAGTTTGTATGTAATGTATGAATATAATATACAAGTTTCACTTTTTAAATGGAATTACTGAAATCAATCTACTTTTTCATGATATTCTAATTTTATGACCAGCACCTGTATACATTTCTTCTTGATTATGTCCAATGTGTATGTGTTCTTTTTAAATCCAGTAACTTTAAACAATTCTTAAAACCAACTTTAAAGTTACTTCTGCTAACAGACAGATACCTCCTATTAGTATTATTGGCAGGTGCGAAAAAAGCCATTATCCGTAAATGGTTATGTGCAGATCCTCCTTCAATACTGGACTGGAAGGATATTATCAAGAAAATCTGCATTATGGAAAGACTGACTTTCTCATTAAGATTGGCTGTTGATAAGTGCGAGAAATATTGGGCTAAATTGGTTCTTTATCTAAAACAGAAGATATTGTAATTTAACACCTACCATATGTTTGCCGCTCTCACTTACTCAGTTGTTTTGTACTGGTCTGTATTTTTTGTAGTTTTCTTATTGATATAGTGTCCTTTGGTTTATACTAGATGCTCTGACTGTTTTGTTTGTTATGGGCTGTAATGTTCAGTTGTTTTTTTTTTGTTCATTGCAAAAGAAAAACAATGAAAAATAAGGTTTTTTAAAAAAAAGTTACTTCCGCAAAATAAATGTGGTTCAATGAGTAAGTCCAGTGCGAGCTTGGTTAGCCCAGCTAACCTGAAGATCCTTCCATTTACCTCCAAAGACCTCACAAAAATAGGTACTTACATCAAGTTATACCTACCTATACTGTAAAACTTAGCAATGAATGAAGTATTACACTTTAAAAACATACATAGTTAAGAATGTTGTGGTCTTATACTGAGAATTAATTTGATTCATAAAGCACCATGCAACCTGCAGGTCAAACAACATCATTGTAACATCAAACGCACTTATGGTGTTGCAGGATTGGCCAGACCTATTGTCAGTCAGCCAATTACGTTGTTAGGACTCAAATTAAAATTTCAAATTATCAAAGATATTTTTTCCAGTAGTTCACACTATGTATTTAAGAATAGTCTAAACAACCATTTGATAAGAATTGAGTTCTCCTACTCTTACTTTTCATCTTGAACTCAACCGCAGGTCTCAGCAGAGACTCCCAGACTTCCCTCACTGCAGACACCACCTCCAGCTCTGCTGGGGGAGGCCTGAGACAACGAATGCACAGCTGAAAGACATAGTTCTCCAGTGTGTCCTAGGTCATTCCTTTGGCCTCCGTCGGTGGGACATACCTGCCCAGGTGGGCAATCGACCGAGCTGTCTGAGCCACCTTAGCTGACCCTTCTCCATGTGGAGCAGAAGCAGCTCTACTCTGAGCCTCCCCCAAAATGACTGACCTACTCACCCCAACTCTTAAGGAGGGCCGGCCACCCTGAGGAGGAACCTATTTTCAGCCGCTTGTAACAAGGATCTCGTTCTTTCAGTCATGATCCAGATTTCATGATCATAGGGAAAGATAGGAACGCAGCTTTGTGTTTTCGCTTAGCACTTACTTCACCACAACAAACTGGTGCAGTGTCCGTAATAAAGCAGCTGCAGCTCTGTTCTCCCCTCAATAATGAGCAGAATCCCAAGATACTTAAACTCCTTTCCATGAGGCAAAAACTCTCCTCCAACCTGAAGAGGACAAACCACCTTTTCATGACAGGAATGAGTTCTGTTCCCTTTAAAAATCTTTTGGGGGCACTGAAGGTTAGGCTACAGTGCTATCTTTAGGCAGTTTGGCACATTCTTTTTAACAGAACATCTGAAACTCTGATCAGATTGGATCAGATATATCTGTGCTCAGCTGTTTTCAGATCTCTCTAAAGATGTTCAGTCGGATTAACGTCTACCTGGTTTGGCCAGTCCATACAATTCAAAAAATGGTCCTGTAACCACTTTTTGGCTGTATGAGTTATTTTATTCTTCTGCTTAAGAATGAACTGTTTCCCTGGCCTGATGCTATGTTCACACTTCAAGCACTTTGAGCAGCAGAAGCATCTGGCTTTGATGCAAAGTTTGGAGTGGACATGCATCAAGGCATATCAAAAGTTCCTGCAGCGCGTCTCGAGCAGCAGGAGCGACGCATCTTGATTCATCTGAGCAGCTGAAGCAGCGCCTCCTGAGCATCTGAGGTGCATGACGCCCTTCACAAACCACAGATGCTGGAGGTGGAAAAATTTAACTTTTTCTGCTCAATGCGCCACATCAACCAATCAGAGCGGCTTATCTTGGAGCTGGCAGGAAGGCAGACACAGTACTACTGATGTAGAGAGTTATGATCACTCCCCTGAAACAGATTATTAGCTAAATTAACTTAAAATGTCGAAAACTGCCGGCTAAACAGGTCCTCTTTTATTATTCTGGTGCCTGCAGTTGGGATCACTTATCTGAATAACGCTAACATCTACTTCTGATCCACAACCAGAGATGGCAAAAGTACTGGCTTGAAAATTTACTTAAAGTATAAAAGTAAAAGTAGAAACCACTTTTTTCATGCCGTTGCCTACATTTTAAATGGATGTCTGCCAATAGGACTAGATCTCCGTTGTGTTCATTTTCAATCATCTCGTCGTCCATACTAATACAATAATAACGGTAACTCCATTGAAATTATTAAAAACTAAAGTAACGAGCCAATTTTTTAAAATGTAAGGAGTAGAAAGTACAGATATTTGTGTAAAAATGTAAGGAGTAGAAGTAAAAAGTTGCCATAAAAATAAGTAGTAAAGTAAAGTAAAAATATCAGAAAAATCTAATTGAGTACAGTATAGAAGTATTTGTACTTCGTTACTTCCCATCTCTGTCCACAACAGCCAGGAAAACCCCTAAGTGGTGACTGAATCTGAGGCAGCTGCTGCTGGGGACTCCCAGCAGAGATGGGAAGTAATGAAGTACAAATACTTCGTTACTGTACTCAAGTAGATTTTTCTGATATTTTTACTTTACTTTACTTTACTACTTATTTTTATGGCGACTTTTTACTTCTACTCCTTACATTTTTACACAAATATCTGTACTTTCTACTCCTTACATTTTAAAAAAATTGGCTCGTTACTTTAGTTTTGAATCATTTCAATGGAGTTACCGTTATTATTTTTCACATCATCAATACCAAATTCAATCTAATTGGATGGGAATCTACGGTGCATTTGACACACCACTACAAGATGAATCGACAGATTCGGCGGTATTCATTCGCGGCAAATCATTGCAGCTTGGTGGCGGTGGCGTTAGCATAGTAGTATGGACGACGAGATGATTGAAAATAAACACAACGGAGATGTAGTCCTATTGGCAGACATCCATTTAAAATGTAGGCAACGGCATGAAAAAAGTGGTTTCTACTTTTACTTTTATACTTTAAGTAAATTTACAAGCCTGTACTTTGTTACTTTTACTTGAGTAAAGAAGTTTAATCAGTACTTCCACTTTTACCAGAGTATTTTTTAACACAAGTATCTGTACTTTTACTCAAGTACGGAAAGTGAGTACTTTTGCCATCTCTGACTCCCAGTGACAGCACACCGCCTGTACAGTATGTGGGGGTCTGAGCGGCTCCGACAGCGAAATACTATTTTCTTCACAGAAAGAAATGTGACTTCACAGACAATGTTTTGAGGTGGACTTTCTTTCTTAAAAAACATATTAGAAATATGTTTTACCCACTTATCACTGGGGATGTGAATTGAAAACCGGTTCCTGTTCAGAACCAGTTCCGTGTGTTCCAATTACATTGGCAGCTCACTTAACGATTCTTGTTACCATTCCAGGCAGCACCAGAGCCTAGCGCTGGGCAGCATGACTTACATCACGTATTTTACGCAAGTCATGCACACGGCATTCAAAATGCAAGTACGACGTCACTGGGCATAAGTCTAGAAAAGCAAAACAGAAAGATGGAGACAAGGTGCTTTGCAATCATTGCAAAGTGGCAATTACATCCGTGGGAGGAAATACATCCAACAGGCAGAAACACCTGCGCACACAACATGGCACACATTTTAACGAATGCCGTGTTTTTGATGCTTCCGGACAGAAGCTAAAGTTACGACCAGCATGGAAGGCAACTCTGGTGGTAAGTAGCTAGTTTTCTATCACCGGCTGTGCTTAATGTGGTACCTAGTAAATCATATTCCATTTCTGGAACTAAACCAATTTCCTACCTCTCTTTGGGGTTATTAAAATAGCTACGAAGTTGCAAAAATGAAGCAACGGGCGCATTTTTGCTGCCCCAAACGCATCTGGTGAGAACGTAGCATGAGGTTAAGAGCACTCTGGAGCAGGTTTTATCCAATATGTTTGTATATCGCTGTATTTATTCCTCACTCTACCCTGACTGGTCTGCTGAAACACATCACAGTATAAACAAAACATTTTCATCGGAATGTTGTACATCGGCAAAATACGTTTGGCCCCTCACCAGATCTACTACAAGAGAACCATCGTGCCCCTACAAGCATCAACAGCTAAAGCTTATTGTTTAAGAAACCCTGATAAGAATTACAACATGAAATTTCCCTTTGGGATTATTAAATATCATGAAGTAGCTACCAACACCATAAAGACCAAGGAACACAGAAGGCAGATCAGGAGAAAGTTCTAGAGAAGTTAAAAGCTTGGTTTGGTTCTAAAACAATATTCTAAGATTTGAACATTTAAGCTCTGTTCAGTCCATCATCTATAAACGGAGAGAGGATGACCAACTGAAAACATTCACAGACTTGGACTTCCAGCTAGCGGACAGGGAACGCATTAGAAAAGCTAAAATCGAATTTCTGTTGTAATGGTTTGCAGAACTTATACTTTTATATTTCACTTTTCTTTTTATTGAACTTTTTGAGGCTGCTAATTCTTTAGCAGAAAAACTGAAGTCCCTTAAAAAGCATGAGGCCGAAACCCCATCTCCCCAAAGCTACTTTCCTGCTGCTTTTCCCTGCATCTCTTCTGCAATACAGTTTGCTTGTGCCTCAGTCAAGCTTTCGTGTAGACTGACAGTAAAAAAAAAAAAATGCAATGAAAAAAAATCTTAAATTACACAGTGCAAATGACTCTTGCTAACAGCCAGATAATTTATTGCACCAACCATATAATATCTTATCTGTTTTGCTGAAGGAAATGGCGGAGCTGATTTATACAGCTTATGTGGTAAATTTCTCTGTAAAAACAGGTTTTAAAAAATTTAAGCAAATTCACAGTTGACAAACAGAGACATTTTTTTGTGGGAAAAACATCTTAACAGTTTTATCAGTTTTTCTCCCCTATTAAACAAATAAACACAGCAGTAAACCTAAAGCTAGACTCCAAAGGTACAGTAGTTATTTACCCATGATCATTTTATGATACTGACAGTCACATCAACATGTTTCTGTTCTCATTTACCTTGTGCAACATTAATATTGTTATCTTTCAATACTGCTTCCTCGATTTCGCTCTCCACATACTTCAGGCTCCAAGGAGACTCCTCGTCCTCCAGAAGAATCACGTTGATAGTGATCCCGGTCCCACATTGTCCGTTGCCTCGACACAGAGCAGCAAATGCCCAAAAGGTGAACACTATCAGCCACCAGCAGCATGGGCTCATTTTCACCTTTAAAGTCAGGATAGATTAATCTGAGCAGCTAAAAAGAGTCCATGATACGCTGCAAGAAGAAAATCAGGTCTAATCCGCCAAAAACAAAACAAAAAGGCAGGTTCCTGTTGAGAAAAATCCAGGTTCTCCTCTCCAGGTCATTCACACTTCCTTGGTCCCTCTGAGCTGCCCTTTCCTCAGGGCCGTGTTAATATACAACCTTTAGAGTCCCAGAGGCAGGGCTTGAAACCTCCTTATGTTGTTGCGCAAAGGTCTTCCTGAATTATTGATTTCTCAATAAAAAACAAAGAACAGATGTTAAAGGATCTAAATAAGGGGCGCGGTAGACCCTATGGTTGGACCTACAGATAGCAGATTCTTTTTTAATGGACTATTGGCAAAACGGATTTACACTTTGGGCTACTTAAGAGGAGAGGATATTTTATAGATCAATTTTTACAAAAGTGTTAAATGCATAATGACTGAGAGAAGTAAAGTTGGGTTGGCATGCTGTAAAATTTTAACAAAAAGGGAAGAGCCAAACTGCTTCATTTGGTAATAAAATCCAGGTGGCAGAGCTCACAATGATTGTTAACCATTTGCTGTTTAAGGTTTTCAAATTTAGCCTCAAATAATGAGGAATAATAATACCATTTAAATCACAGGTTCTCTTTATTGTTTTACAACTCAAATTAAGCCGAGACATCCTGTCTTTAGATAAGTGACACTCTTACACAGCATGAAGAGTGAAGCAGAACTTCTCACCACTCCAACATTGTTCAACTTGATGAAACAATCTTGTACTGGAAGGTATTCCCTGTACTTAGCCTGCCTCTACCTGCCCTGGAGATCACCTCATGGCATGCTGAGCTCCCGTTCCTCCATCAAACTCACCAAACCCACCAGCTTGTCCAACATTGTCCACAGCCAGAGCTCATCAAACCTGTAAAAACATGGGAGAAGTCTCATATTTTCCTTAAACACTTTCTGCTTCATGGGAGAATTCATGCTGGACCCTATAAGGGTAGACAGATCAATCCTGCTGCAACAGTTTCCCCAGACCATGCCACATCCACCTCCATGCTTATCAGCTGCTGAGGTTTTTTCCCAGGAAACTTGTGTTTATGTCCCCATTATTGAGCTAATATAATTTAACTTAATTTCAGAGCCTTAAATAATAATATTTAAGAAATTCTTTCTTTGTTTTCTCTGACCTTCACCGCCTATTTTACAAGTTTTCCATAAAAGTTAGACACGGTCAGCCATATAAACTCAAATATCTGCTGCTGTATTTAACCCTGCAGCTTCCATTAGGACATTTTAGGGTTTTTAATGGCTTTTTTTCACCAGTTGTGGGCTATTTTCAATGCAGTGGAGACTTCTTTAAATCCCTAACCAGACTTGTTGCACCACACTAAATATCTCAAGGTTTGAACAGAGAAGATCTTCGAAATGCTGAGTAATGATTTTCTTGCATGCACCTGTGATACACCTGTGTGGGATTTAGTTAATGCATTTTGTTACATTTTACTTAATCGAGCTCTGTTTGAATAAATCATCTTGAGAGATTTATTGAAATTGATATGACTGTGTAAAATAGATCAAATTATGAGTTTTATTTATGTTTTCCTTATGTCACTTGTTACAGTACATCACTCTACAGCTTCTGCTAATCTGGTATTTAATATCTCTATAATGTGGTGGCTTATTGACCAGAAACAACCTAAGAAGGGCTTCAGAGAAAAGGAGAAGTTGCACTTTGACTCACTTAGACTGAGGGAATGGATATTATTAACTGGTTCCCCATCCCCCCATCCCTAATAGTATTTAAAGGATGGGTGACATGATATATTTTGATATTTTAAGTAAAGTACGTAGGACTGAAAAAAAAAATGGATACATGCAGTTTTCTAATCCATATCATGACATAAAATATCATGAAATGCAGTGTGTGTAAGGTAAAGGATAAAATGTAAAATCTGACGGAGATCTCACAAAAGAAGACATTGGATGTCTGATAAAAAAAATGCTTTACCTCCCCAAATGACCTTAAAAATTACAAAAAAAGAGGGGGGGGGGGGGTTAATTTGTGCATATCAGCACCAGTGGTCAGGGCAGCTGATAATTCCAGTTGAGCCACCTTGATCATAATGTAAAAGAAAATGCACTGAGGGCTTCAACAGGAGGACATGGCCCATTTCAGAGCACCCCAGAGCCATCCACAGGATTGGAGCTTGGTGTATGTTTACACACATAAAAGGGGGAAATGGATTAGCCCAGTCTGAAGGTTTAAAATAACAGCAACACTAACTCAGGATGACCTAATTGTAAGTTAAAGCTAATTACCTACTCACCCAGCAAGGCAAGAGCTGGAGATTTACTCTCAAACAGCGTAGGACTTAAACATTTTGGGCCCTCCTCCAAGTCTGCTCCAATTTCCTGAGTGTAAAAGATTGTGTAGGGCTGCAACGGTTTTAATACTGCAAAAGTATGACCCAAATAATAGAACATTTTACGATCGCCACTCCTTGGCCTCAACAACTGAAGAATGAGAGAAATGAGCCGTCAGGAATAATTACAGATTTGCATATTTGCCTGGAAGGTGCAGTCGTTTAATGAACTTGCTGCCAGCCTGTTTGGTCCTGTTTGGTGTAGGGCACACAAAGTCAAATAAAGGATCCAGACAGAAAAGGCTTAAGCGTAAATATAAAAACCAGCCTAAATTTGATAAATCTTTAGTACATGTTTTAATACTTCTCCCATACAATTGGGGCGCTCACAAGCCATGTCACACAGGTAAAGAAAAAGGAAAGGAAGAAGGTGTAAATAATGGCTCAGTCCAAATACCTCAGATTATAGTTCCTAGCTCCTGTTCCTTCATCTTTTGCGGGGTTAAATGTAAGAACACTTTCCGATGAAGGAAATGAGCTCTGGACCCCTACGTTGATTCTGAATAGCTTTTAGCCTAACAAATGCTGCTTAGGCTATAGGGTAACGCTGGTCGAGTTGGGACTAAAGCTTTTTAGAAAACTAGAAACAATAAAGAACGCAAATCGAAAGAACGCCTGAAGCTCTAAACTCAAGACAGTACATGTGAATAAATAATATATTTTTGTTAAACTCCATGAAACAGTTAAATGTAGAAATCCAGTTTATGCTCACAAAGCTCACATTGAGAAAAGTGAGCTAGCTTATAATCGATGGACAAAGTTAGGAAAAGAGAACAGTTCCAGAACTTTCTATCAACTGTTTCGCCTGAGAGAGTATTTGGTGACATGCTGTCATCCCTTTGCATCTTTTTCTTGTTTGAGCTTTTATTTATTTCTTTTGTGGCTCTCTGACTTATGCTGCATTTTGCCATCCAGCGTATGAGATAACGCTGCTGTGTGTGGTGTGGAGGCCTCTGACCCCCCTAGAAATCTGATATCATTCTGCTTCATTCTATCTTTCTGCAGAATTTGTTAGGTCAATCACTAAGACTTTGCTCTCTGTGCTTTTTCTCATTGTAGCTTCATCTCGTCTGTTCCTGCTTGGCTGTGACGCCATCCTGGAGAGAAATATCAGTTGTCCTGCTGCCACCAACACCTTTGTTTATAGATCTTTGAACTTGGTCTGTTTTTCAGTGTAGTCCTGTTTCTCTGGCTGTGACTGGCTGGATGTGCTCTCTTTCATTATCTGACATGGGAGATGGCTTGCAGCTCATCTGTGCTGTGTGTTGCCTGGACGGGGCCGCCTTTTACAGTTGCTTTTTGTATCTCTGCTTCTGTCTTCTTGAACCCCAGTCGGCCTCAGCAGATGGCCGCTCACACTGAGCCTGGTTCTGCTGGAGGTTTCTTCCTGTTAAAAGGGAGTTTTTCCTCTCTACTGTCGTTACAAGCATATTTAATGTAAAACATTGCCTTTGAGTCAATGAGTCGATACAATCAACTGGTTTTCATTAGATAAAAAACTTTGAAACAATTTGACAGGATGATCTGGTGAACTGTAAAGTGCCTTGAGAATACATGTGTTGTGAATTGGCGCTATATAAATAAACTGAACTGAATATAAAACCTACATGTATCCAATTTTATAAAAGATAATTTATAATCTTCAAAACTGACTGTTTGATAAACGAAGAGGACTTTATTTATATATATACTATAATGAATAGCAGCTCTTTCTTAGCAAAAAAAATATATATTTGTTACATAAGTTTTTAATTTTCAACCTCTTTTAAAACAGTGCCTATAATATCTTCATGTTCGTATTACATGTTTAGACATGTTTTTGTTTTGTTCTTTTTTCACACTAAAAAGCAAGAATGGGGAAAAACATGTAAGCATATAATGAGTGTAATGAAACAATAATGAAATTACCATTACCCTACCTTACCCTGCTAAATATGTTTACAAATTTAACTAATACGACAAGAATCAAAGCATTAGAAGTTTGTGGGTGGGTTTTTTTGTTGTTAGAAAAGAACCGTCCTAACATTCAAATTTTGAGCTGTTGAACTTTTTCCTATAAAGATTGTGTTTATATTTGTGTTTGTAATTTTTCTTCTTTGATGGACAAGTCTCTATGTTTTAAAAAGCCTTTTTTAGTATTTGAAAGTCTAAGCTTAACAGGTTGTTCTACAATTTCTTTGAAACCTTAATCACTTAGGTACAATTGCAAAAATAAAAAAAATAACCTTTCCTAAAACGACCCGATGTTAGCTGAGACTGAGTGAAATTTTACAAGTGGAAAACCTGAAACATGTTATTCTGACCTCACCTGTATTCGCTCATTCTTAGACTCTTTCTGACTCGTTGCTTCTCATCAGATACTCCTGCTTCCTTCAACAGTCTAAAAATGTGACTCTTTGGTTAATTTTACTGTTAATGTTACTGTTAATATTTCTGCTAATTCAATTGAAAGCATTTTTTTGATCAGGGTGTAATTTTTGCAATAACTTTAGAAAGTATTTGCTTACTGGTTTGGTTCCGTATTATGGCTCAAGGGTTTAATGTTATCTTTACCATTATTGATGTTCATTGATCTATAAAATCTTTAATTCTGTGCCATCATCAATGTGAGATAAGGGGGATAGTTATTGTGCATGAGATTATGCTTTGGTTTCAGAGCAGAGTCCATCCTCGTATTAAGAAATGTCATTTTTTCAAAAATTCTGAAAATATAAAAAAAAAAAACCTATGGTAAAGTCTTTTGTTTTATAATATGAAGAGTGAATCCACTTAACACATTTATTTAATTGAACTATATTGATCTCACATTGGAAGATTTTAGCTCTGCATTTAACCCATCCCCTTGGGGAACAGTGGGCTGCCCTTGTGCGGCGCCCGGGGAGCAGTGTGGGGTTCACGCAGAGTGGCATTCTGTGGGAGTGGGGCTCGAATTTAGAACCTCAGGATTCTATGCTCTATGCCCTAAGCACCGGGTTGCCACTCCCCTTGAAGTATATCGTAAATTATATCCCAAAAGGAAGATCTAAAATATTGATTCAGTGAATATGGCACAAATCTTCCCTTTCTGCCTTTGAAGTTGATAGGATTGTTGTTTAGAAGCACTTTAGAGCTATTGTTTAAAAAGCCCAGGTATGTCTGTTTTTTACACGCCTTTGTACTTTATGAATGACTAAAAGGCTAATTATTTCAGAAAGTACATTACCATGTTTTTCTGGTTGTGTTGCTGTGAATAGCTACCCAGAGGAAAGGCACCGCAGAAATGAGTAATGTGCTGTGAATGTTAGCTAAACTAACCTGTTTCTATCTGTCCTAACAGTTAAAAATCAGCTTTGTTACTGTTCTGCAGAGGCGGATCTAGGGGGTGGCTACTTGGGCTTCAGCCCCTGATGTTTCCCCAAAAAGCCCCGGATCCTCGCTTTTGAGCTGATCTGAGTAAAATGTGAAGTACTGGAATTCACCAGATGGTGGCAGCATGTGCAGGAAAGCAGCCTGTAGCATTGCCACGCAGAAGAAGAAGTGTTTCCCTCTCGTCTTTGCCAGCTTCAGGAGTCGTGCACCTCCGCGCAGCAAATTTAAACAGGGATAGGCCAGTGGCGGATATCAATGGATATCAGAAGCCTTTTTAAAAAGCAAACAGCTGGACTACCAGCACCACCACCAGTTGTTGCTAAACAGACTGATGTCCCAGGTATGTGAAGCTTTGACTGAATCAGAGCGTTTTTTTCTCCCGGTCTGCTGTGAAATTCTGTTCCCCTATGTTCCCCTAAATCTGTCCTCCCTGTATAAGGCTCGGGCACATGACGTCACACGTTGCGCGGCAGCCATATTGATAGCTGGTCAGGTAAGGACTAGCTTTCTTCTGCTAGTAGTTTGCTTAGTTTTTTGCCGTTTCATTTTACCTCTGCTGTCGTTATGGTCGCCCGTTGCTGTGTCGTAGGGTGTAGTAGCGCAAGCTGTGACTGGACGGGGAAAAAAATCCCAAATGGATTGTCTTTTTACCGTTTTCCAACCTGGAGGCGTCTCAATGGAAAACAAATGTCCTCCATAACAAAGAGTCGTCGGCTAGCATGGGTCGCTGCTGTAAGACGGCCAAATATAACTTTCAACTCAATCCCTGCGTCCATGAGAGTGTGTTCCCGGCATTTTCATTCTGGTAAGTTACAGAACATACTGTTTTTATTCATGTATCATTTCAAGTTAACCGTTGTTGGCTGATCTGTAGCATGTAGCATGAGCTGAAGTAGGGTTGTGTTCCAGAGGGTTAGCCAGGTCCACTGAAACACAAAACAGTTGTCCTACTCTGTTTATTTTGTCATTAATAGTTTATAATAGGGTTAATAGTTTTGGTTGTTTCACCAGGAAAGCCAGTAGATACATTTTTGATGTTTTACGTTAGTGCCAGCACCTAGTCTTATCACCACAACAAACACCACACCATGTTGAGACGGTAGCTTACCTTGGCTCTGATGACTGTGTTCTCATTCGGCTTGATAACTTCCATGTCATGAACTTTTCCATCTGTCAGCTGTTTGTAAGCCTCTAGCGACTTGTAGCAGCGAAATTCTTCATGTGTGTAGGCACTGACGCCACACACTAGATACGAAAATACGTCCTCCCTCGCAAACGGCGGTAGAAATTCTTCTCCAACGCACCACTCCTTGCTTTCTACTTCGTAGGGATCAAGTCCGTTTATGAAGCCCATCTTTTGCAGATAACGGTCCCAGGCTTCCCTCTGCAGTGTGTCTCGGTATATTCCGCATCCTTTCTTCGCTTTTAACATCGCTGTTTACTCGTCTTTCTGCTCTGTCTCTATGCTGTTTTAGGTCTTTGTTTACCGTAGCAACTAGCTACCAATATGGCGGCGTACCCAGAATGCAACGCGCTGTGCACGAGCCTTATTGGGAGCGCGCATTGAAGCCAGATAGGCGCATCTTGCGGATCTGCGCTTCTGATCCATTTCTTGGTAAAAAATAACTCACAATCATGTAAAGGTTGTAGCATCAAGTTTAAACGACAGCTGTTGTTTAAAAAATTGTAAAATAAATAAGTAGACGAGGTCTTCTTACGCCGTTTTGTTTTTAAAGGGCAATGTGAAATATGAGAGATTACTGGATTAAGGGAATTTTTAGTATATGACATGATATCACACATAACAATTTTTGGGAATTTGGAAACAGTTGCTCTTTATTTATTGGGGGGGGGGGGGGTGTTAATTCACCTGCAACACTTTAACTGTGTTTATTCCTCTCTTCATCAACAACAAACTCTGTGGATTTGGAATACATTTGATCATTTTTTGCCAGAGTTATGAGAGGGAAATTAAATATTTTAGCCACCTGATATAATCCATTCCCCCATGGGAAAAAAAGAAACAAATCCTCCATTATTTTTCATATATTATGTTTGAAACATTTATTATTTAATATTTTGAAATCCAAAATAGTTCAAATAAATCTCACTGTTGGTTTGATGATCTTTATGAAATGTATTTTTAATTCTTAATTTAAAATGTCTGGAGGAAAACATAGTCCAGTGGTTTTAGTTTCAACTTTTTTTTGTAAATTGTTAGATAAATAAATAACAGAAAATACATTTGATAAAGATCATAAAAGGGGGAACAGATTATTTCAGTCAGCTAAAATATATGGTTCCCCTCCTTTAATTTTGGCAAATAATGCACACATGTCAACAAATCCACATGATTTGTTGTTGGTGAAGAGAGGAATAAGCACAGTTAAGGAACTGTGTGCTGTTTAATGTTTTAGCTGATTTTCCCCATTTCATTTCATTGTATTTATTATATTTTTTAATTGTTCTCTTATATTATTTTATGATTTTTTTATTTTATTATGTATTTTATATGTGCAACACTTGGTCAACATGTTTCTGTTTTAAATGTACTATATAAATAAAGTTGATTGGGTTGGATGAGACGGTTCTCAGCGCCTCTCTGCTTGCGTAAATTAAAGTACACACAAATTATGGTTTTGTGTGCGAGGCGGCAAAAAAAAAAAAGATGGAAAAAAGGAGTCAACATCTGCACCCTCAGGGCTAAGCCCCTGATCTCCTAGAATCCTAGATCCGCCCCTGCTGTTCTGGTCCCATTAACCCTACAGTGGGAGGTTCCCAGTTGAGAATTTCTCTGACAGACAAAGAGAAGAATGATTAAGAAGCTCGTTTTTAAAACTCACAGCTCCATTTTATTATAACCACAAGGAACCAACCTTGACTTAAAGGTAGGATCACAATATATTTCTAAATTAAAAAATTATTAAAGCATGGTATTTTTTTAACCTTTTTCAAACAGTTTAAACAATTATCTCTGTTCTTTCCTAATTAAAATAAACTATTAAAGTCCAATGGTTGTTTTTTTTCCCTTGCATCATACTTTACGCCAGATGCCAGCTTTACTTCTCTTTGTGATGCTGACAGCTTGTGCTGCAAGACCACAGGGTAAGGCACACACCTTCTTCTAACAGCGCGTTTTAAGGCATTTCCTTGGAATAAAATGTTACTAAAATTTGAGGGTTTTCTTTAACAGAGCATGTTTTCCCATCAAATTGCTAATGCGGAATATTTAAAATCTTGTGTCTCTGTAGATTTGTCAGGAAAGATGTTTACGTTTCCAGAGGAAACCAACACAGCTAGAGTGATGCTGAATACATCCACAGAGAATCTGGATGCAGTGACAGTCTGTTTGAGGTCTTCTGATAAGATAAACTAAATGAGGAAATCTTTGATAAAATAACCACAGGCTGTAAATAACTGTAATTAAGCCCTTGTGTTTAATTTATTTTTTGTGACACTCTTTTATAGGTCCTTTACAGACCTCTGCAGACTTCACAGCCTTTTTTCTCTGGCCACACCGTCGACTAATAATGGATTTTGGATAGCCAAAGACACAGCTGACACTCTTTCGCTCTTTGTGGACAACAACTTAGAATATTATACAGGACCGGGATATGAGGCGAACATGTGGCACTCTGTTTGTTCCACATAGGACTCTGAATCTGGGCTGGGCCAGATGTGGCTCGATGGGAAGGCTTCACCCCGGAAGTTTCATAGTGGATCGCCGATTAGACGCCCGATTGTTATCCTAGGACAGGTATGCCTACAGTATTCAGATATTTATTTAGAAAATGTATTATTTGAAGGATCAAGTTTATGTATACGTTTTTCTTTATGATTTTGACTAAGCATTGCATTTATGTTTTAGGAACAGGAAAGTTATGGACATAACTTTCCTGTTCCTGTTCCTGCTTTCCTTTCCATAACTTTCCTTAGTTTTGACATCAAAAAGTCCTTTACTGGAATGATGTCTGATGTCCACATGTGGGATTACGTCCTTTCTCCCTGTGCGATCCAGAATTACATGGATGATCTGAATTTCACTCCAGGGAATGTGTTGAACTGGAGGGCGCTCACATTTGATATTACTGGAAGGGTGCTGATAGAAAACAAACAGTTGATGTGCCACTAGAGCCACTTCACAACAAAAGGCCTTTCTACAAAACTCTGGCTTAAGGAATACGTGTTCTTCTGCTGTAAACATAACCAGACTACTGCATGTGAGAGAGAAATGAAATGAGTTTGATTAGAGGTAAAAATAAAAGCATTATCATTTAAACTTTGTTTAATATAACCAATTAAATTCATGCTATTTTGTACCAAGACCTCCATCTGTGTTTAATGGTTCTTCCACGCAGTTTAGTGAAGCATAATTTCTTTTGCTGTTGAATTTTATGCCTGGTCTTCATGGGATTTATTTCTCATTGTCTGCATACGTCCAGAAAAGAGAACGGCAATATTTTACAGATCCTAAGTTTAACTCTAAACCAAGCAAACAGGTAACTTCTAAATAAAGGCCAAACTTTTAAAAGCAGAGTAAAGTTTTCAAGATTTTTAGCTCGTCGTAACACACACACCTTTAAAGTTTGTACTCCTGACTTCCACCATGATTGATCTTTATTCCTGTCTAAATGTAAATAATGGACACACCTATTAAGTTTTGTAAACCAGCAAATTCTGAATAAATGAACTCACTACTACACGGTTGGATCATCTGTTATTTAAAGTAAGCTTTGGGAAGATAGTACTGGCAGTGTTGCAGCTCCTCCTTATGGTTGTTGATGTATGAATCAATTTAACACGTTTCCAAAGTTTTCTATCTAAGGAAAACCAGTTGATTGCATCGACTCATTGACTCAAAGGTAATACCTCACACTAAGCATACTTCTAGCGACAGTGGAGAGGAAAAACTCAGTTTTAACAGGAAGAAACCTCCAGCAGAATCAGGCTCAGTGTGAGCGGCCATCTGCTGAGGCTGACTGGGGTTCAAGGAGACAAAAGCAGAGCTACAAAAGGTAACTGTAAAAGGCGGCCCCATCCAGTAAACACACAGCCAGGCTGACGGGCTCCAAGCCAGCTCCTATGTCAGAGGATGAAGAGAGCACATCCAGCCAGTCACAGTCCGAGAAACAGGACTTCACTGAAAAACAGGCAGATCGCATTAAGTTTTTTAGAAAATCATCAGGAAATTAACAGATATTGCCTTGCATGCTTTTCATGGGAAAAATAATTTCTTCCACAGTTAAAATTGGTCCAATTCGTTAGCAACATTTATTTCAAATTAATCAGAGGGAAATTATGGTCATCCATTAACAAGATAATTGCAGTATTATCAGATGTAGACTCCGATTTTTTTAATAGAGATTTATATATAGTTGAGCCTAAATGTATCATTTTGTCATCTGACAGAAATAGAGGATTAAACTTCTGAGATGATAAATGTTGAGGCTGAGAGGAAACCCTAATATCTTGCAAAAGGAGGGCAAGGTCAGAAAAAACAACAGGATGATAGTTAAACATCTGCACAGCTGAAATGTGTTTATTGACCATAAAAATTTATCAATCTGAGAAAATTATTTATGCATTTGGGAGAATAAGGAAATTCTTTATTATGAGGTTAGTAGAATCTCCAAAAAGATCAACACAGCTGAATGCAACATTATTGATGTCAACATTTGTGGAATTAGATTAGTCTGAATCTGGTTTGGTTACAGAATCCATGCTGCCTTCAGATATAAGAATCTTATATTTAATTAGACTATGGATTAATAAAGTATTTTTGAATTGATTGAATAAGTGGTGGAAGAGTTTCAAAGAGACTATTCATAAAGTTTAGATCATCAAAATTGCGAGCATAGATATTCACTAGTATGACAAGAACATGGAATAATATACCAATCCCAGGTAGATATATCTGCCATTTTTATCCGATATAAGATTACTAAATGAACTACAGGAGCTCCAACAAACACAACAAACACTTCACCAGAAGTTAATATACTTAAACAAATTGAAACATTTGATTTGGTTGGCTTTATAATAGGCATAATGTTAATATGAACTACAGAAACTGGGTTTCTGATTTGAAATGAAAGATGAGGTTTCAAGCTGAGCTATAATACATCTAGTGAGGTCTAACAGTATTGGTAATGTTATATTATTCCAAGGGCCCCAACAGAGAAACTTGCTTCCTCTAAACAATTGCATATATATGCATAAAAAGGAATGTTTTCTATAATTTTATCGAGAATTATAATATATTTGGTTAATTTTACACATAAAGTGGCCATAAAGACAACATTGGATGCTTTATTTCTCTTTAATTTATTCAGGACAGAGTTTGATAAATGATGATAATTTCTTACCTGTTTAAAGTATTGTTTGGTTATGAAAAATCAATCAAAAGTTGTGGCTTTGATCTATCTGTTGTACGTGTACAAAATGTTAATAAAGTTATCCTACTTGGTTATATGTATATTGATTGTGTCAACAAGTTGTAGATATATAATTTAAAGGACGACTCTCCCCGATACTTTTTGTAGCTAACAAAAAGTATATATGGGGGTTCTATAGAGTACCTGTCCCAAGCCTTATTTGACAAAATAAGGCTGCATTTGCTGCAAGTTTGCTTTTGTGTTTTCCGCCCTCCTCAGGTTTAAAACGTTACTGCATTAGATTTTGTTATGTGGCTTCCCTGTTACTGAGAAATTACCATGGAAACTGACTCCAGCAGCCTTGGCGGGGGTATACAAAGTGCTACTGTTTCTACGTGCCTCCATAGAGTGAATGAAAATGCAAACCTTCATTTTAACAGTTTACTCTAATCTACTCATAACCAATCATCTAAAGATTGAGACCAACTTGCTGTTAGGAATATTTTTTTTTATCATTCATTAAAAGGCTTGTTAAACCTGAAATAACTAGTGCTAACGACTCCATTAACAGTTACGTTCACATAATTTTTGAAAGGCAGACCCTGAAATATATTGTCGCACAACCTTTTGAGGCAATCACTGACTGCAGTTAAACGAATCCTGTAACTGTCCATGAGACTTCTGCTCCTCTCAGCAGCTATGCTGGTTCTCTCCTCGTGAGCTTACTGCTCTAGTTATCTGAGCGTTACCTTTACCAGACAGTGTTTCTGTTCCCTCCAAAGATGCTCAATAGGATTTAGATCAGAGATCTGGAGCCCCACTGCAGAATATTCCAATGTTTTTCTCTTAAGTCATTCTTGTGTAATTTCAGCTCTGTGTTTTGTGTCATTATGTTGAAGAGCCATGACCTGAAATGGAGACCAAGCTTTCTGACACTTGGCAGCACATTTCTCTGTAGAATCCCTAGATATTCTAGATATTTCATAGTACCCTGCAGAGAATCAAGAGCAGTGTTGTATAGTAACGAAGTAAAAATACTTCACTACTGTACTTAAGTATATTTTGGAGTACTTTATACTTTCCAAGAGTATACATTTTTTTGAGAACTTTCACTTTTACTTCACTAGATTTACAAACTTAATTGCATACTTTTACTCCGAAACACTTTCAGTGTTTGGTTTAGTTACTAAGTAAAAAAAAAAAAAAAAAAAACGAGCGAGAGAAACGCAAGCGTTTTGACCACACCTACTGACTACAAAGTTGGGTCTTGCCTGGGCTTGTTCATCAACACCAATAGGATACGTTTTTTTCGCAAAGCCAGTCTAAATTTATCCTACACTTGGTTGTGTATATTATTTTAAGTGAATTTAACCTTCAAAGTTTACCAAAATGTAAAAAAATGTCATTCAAACTGCTCTTACTTTTAACTTATACTTTCCACTACATTACTTGAGTACATCTATTTTTACAGTAATTCTTATACTTAAGTACAGCCATTTCAGATACTTTAAGACTTTTACTCAAGTAACATTTCAGTCAGTGACTTGGACTTTTACCTAAGTCATATTTTGGGGAGGTTCTTATACTTTTACTTGACTCCGAGATTTCAGTACTTTATACAACACTGATCAAGACACCCTGTGCCAGATAAAGCAAAGCAGCCTCAAAACAGCCTCCTCCAAGTTTCACAGTAAAATAATCCTCTTTTCTTGAAATGCTTAATTTTTCCCTCTGTGAAGATTGAACTGTTGTGCCTTAAACATTCTTCCAGAAACTTTGTGGCTTATCAACATGCAGTTTGCCAAATTCCATTCTGGCTTTTTTATGGTTTGTTTTCATCAATGTCGTCCTCCTTGGTCGCCTCCCCTTTGAGTCCACTTTGGCTCAAACCACATATGGTGTGACCTGACACCATGTTCCTTGACCTTGAAGTTCAGCTTTAGTCCATGTAGAAAAATGTCTGGGCTCTTTTGTTTCCACTCATATTATCCATCTCATTTATTTGTCATCAATTTTCCTCCTGCTGCCACATACAGGGAGGTTCAGGTCTTCATTTTCTAAATATATGCAAGTGCAACTGTTGTCAGAGGAAGATCAAGCATCTTCAAGCAATTATGCTTGGATATGGTCTGACAGCCTTTAGCATTCACATGCCTGTCTATGGGTTTCTCTCCTATATCCTGAGACAATTCTTTCCTTCACTTCCTCTGGTCCATGTTGGGTGTGGTACACACCATGTCACTTAACAGTACAGTGACTACCTGTGGCGCTATATATAGAATCACTGATTGATTACAAGATTGTAGACACCTGTGACACATGAATGGGATTTAACATCCCTTTGGTCACATTATTTTTACTCATTTCTGGGAGGACCATCATTTCCAGGCCTGTTTCATTAGCTTATTTTTTAAATCATTTAGTGGAAGCGTGGTTGGAAAGCATCCTCTGATTTCAAATTTTTTGATTTCATATAATTGTCTTATCAATTATTAATTTTGTCAGAATTCGGTTATATCTGTGACTAGGGGTGGGTATTGCCAAAGAAGTCACGATTCGATTCGAATCACGATTCACAGGCCACAATGCGATTCTATCACGATGCATCACGATACTTGAATTATTGCGATGCATTGCAATATTTTCTCCTCCATGTTTTGTTTTTGAATGACTCGGCGCAGTATCCCGCAGCCGGAAATGCTTGTGACACAAGGCAGCGTGCGTTAACACATCCGCAGCGACATCTACTGGACTGGAAGTTGTATTACACTTGTTTTTGGCTGATGTTCGCCAACCATTCATGTTATTTTATTTATTCATTTTTTTTATTAATAATCGATACTTGGCATCAAGAATGGATGCAGTAGATCACGAAAATTAGAATCACGATGCATAATCATGACGATTATTTTGCACACCCCTATCTGTGACGATTGTGGGGTTTTCTTTCATAGGTAATATTAGCATTTTTATCGAGGTGCACATGTGCAGAACTAGTGCTAAATGCAAAATTCTACATGGCAGATTAAGGTGGGCTGTGAAACTCTCCAACTGCCTCGGCGTAACCTTTCGTCACACACCAATTTTCCTTTTTCAATTATTTTGTGGTGAATCATTTGCAAGGTGCTTTAAGATGCTTAGCTTTTTTTTTTTTATTAAAGGGTAATTGGTTTTATAAAGAAACACAGTACAGAACATTGAGACACTTTATTGGTTAAATTAGTTCTTATTTTTAAACATCATGATAAATAAAATGTACAGTAACTGGACTCGCTGCAGCAACAGCCTCCCTGAGCTGAACACAACTGTTCACTTTTTACTGACACTTTGACAGAAAAAGAATAATAAAAACAGTGGTTTCTTTCTCCTTAATGACAACTGCTCTCGGGTCAGTAATTGCTTGGAGAAACTGACATCGCCTGTAGTCTGTACTCCGGTGTCCTATCTGCAACCTGAGCCATGGACAGGGTCCAGGGATTCAGCCCTCAGGTCTCGTCGTGCGACTGGAGGTAAACTGGTTTGGCCTGCTTCCTGAGGCGCTGCTGAACGCGCAGCTTCCTGCCCTTCTGTGTGGCCAGCCCCATAGGTGGAAGATGCGTCTACAGGAACATCATCAAGCCAAAATACGGTGATTAGATCCCATTTCTGAAGCATGTTTTAATTTGAATGCAGACTGACAATAAATAGATGTGTGGTGTTTGCTTACAGCTCTTGGGTATGGATTCTTGTAATGTAGACCTGAACAGAAATAAGTTTAAGTTAACATTTTATCATATAATATCTGCAAAACAATTAGAAAAATCTTTATAAAAATCTGGTTCTTTCACAAAGCGACAATTTCAAACTAATTAACAAAATTAAGTCTATACAGAGTGATGTTTATCTCTTTACAGATGAATTTAATTTCCATTTTTCCTGCTTCAATGTTTAAATGTTGGAAAAAAAAACATCAAAAGCAGCCTGACTGTTTGAAAACGGAAGTTGCTATCCTTGTTAAGTCACGACTTACTTTTATTATTCTGCTGACCTCAATAAAGAGCTTTACGTTGAGATCTATGTCTCTTTGATCTTTAGTTATGGCTAAGGGAGCCAAGCTGTAACACAAATACTCTAAATACTCTCGAAAATCTCTGCGCAATTTCATCAACCACTCCACTGCATGAAGAAATCAATTAAAGAGAAACTGTCTTACAACATGAATTAAGCTTGAAGATTTCCAAAAGTAACACATCCAGCCCAGGTCTAAAGATATTCAAAAACAGATTTGAAACAGAGTCTGACATCTGCAAATCTGGGTAGGGTTACAGTGCTATGTCTAAGGCTCTGGGACTTCAGGGAACCACAGTGAGAACCAATATCCACACAGATAGGGCATTTTTCACCAATCGAACTCGGTGCCTGTTCTGGTTCCTGAATATGTTTATGAACAGGTTGCGCCTATTATGACCAAATAAAAGGTTCCAGAGCAGCAACTCAAGTTTACGTCTCGTGCCGCTGAATAGCTGGTTCTTCAGACAGAACTGATGAGTCACCAGCGGACCAGAAAAACAGGGAAATTAATACAAACTACTCATGAAATAGATGTGTTCATCCAGCAAATGGAAAGCAGCTGGATTTCATCAGATCAAGGATTGAATTAACAGGCTGAAGAAGCTGAAGAGAACTGAAGAATATCTGTAATATGGTATTGTTTTTGTATTACCATCTGTTATCTGTAGCCTGAGGTTCAGACCGGAACGGTGATCAAATTAATGTTCAGGATAGCTCATAGCGTGCTTCACTGTTTTTAATGAACAGATGTACAGTTTCAAAGCATAAGAAGCCGAAGTCGGTGAGAAGAGATTTTATGGAGCACCGGAGAAGCTTTACAGTCAACCAAAATTATTCCAGGAGCTCATCAATGACTCGTCCAGTAACATGACAACATCAGAAGCTCTGAAGGCCTTTTTTGTCCAGGTTTAAAGTCATTTGGGAAAAATAAAGTTATTCTGAATAGAAATAGACTATCATTTAAAAAAACAAACAAACACTGCATTTAATTTCAAACAAGGTAGCAGTAGTATAATGGTGTGAGACAAATTAGGTCTCAAGCATCCTACTGTGAAAGATGGAACCATGAGTTCTGCTCTGCTAAAGCAAAAATCCACAAAGAGAGCATCATAACATCCGTACTTGAAGTATGAAGGACAGTGATGCAAAGCAAACTAGCAAATCTACCACTGAATGGTTAAAAATTGGTTGAAAGATCATAATAATAAAAAAAGATGGTTATATTTAGTCAGATTACATCTCCAGCTACTAAAATTCTGCTTTATTGCTGTTTATTGGTTAAAAAAAAAAAAGTTCCCTCTCTTGTTGAGGCCAAGAAACTGGAAAGTTTAGGCAGCAAAGTTTTGGCAGAACCCAGGGTTTCTTTCTGATCTATCTCAATGTAGGACGTGCATTAAGGCTCTGATTTGTTGGAACCATTAGAAATTTTATGTAGTTCAGAAGGACTTAAGATGCAATTCAGAAGCTCAAATATTTTCATTTTATAGTGTTTAATTTTGGACACGAAAACTCTGTTAGGGCTCAGCAGTAAAACCAGGTATTAATAATAACTAAAAATTTTTAAAGAAAAAAAAAAAAAAAAAAAAAAAAAAAGAGTCTAAATTGCTTATATCAAGGTCACCTATGTTGAAATATGAGTATGCTTTGATGAAATCCCTGAGGTTATACACTTTAACCATTATCTTGTGTTTATCTACAGCCCTTTGTTAGATAATGCGCCTCTGCCTTTACCAATCACTGTGTAGAAAGAAAAAAGAAGCAAATATAAAATATTGACATAAATTAAACTATAATATTAATTTGGACTACCTTACTGAAAAAAACATCACTTTTATTCTCTACATCTGTGATTTAGGCTGTTTTGATGACCAACACCTGAAGCCGCCGCCCAAGTTAAAGTGGATATCTTAAACCATTCATACCTATTTCTATCCTTGCTTCACATTCTTCCATACACCTCTTTATTGATTCTTGATCTGTGAGCTGAAAACAAATAGAAAATAATTAGTGGTACAGCTTCTTAGAAACAACTGCTGCTCTAAATCCAATGCTGTTCACACCTGCTGGTTCTGCCTGAACAAAGTACCGGCCTCCTGCAGGATGTACTTTCTTTCGCTCTCTGTGTCTGCTGCGATGCAGGTCTGAGCCTGCCAGGCCCGGGCGATGCGGAACACACGCATGTAGAGAGACAAGACAGTGGAGCGAGTGGACAGCATCCTCTGGGCCTTTAGGTTCTGAGAAAACACAAAGCAGCCGTCTGATGAGCTAAAGCAACACCGAATATTCGAGTCACTTTAACACTGGAGGATCTGTCAGTTCTCTGCTCTCCCAGGTAACTGCTTGTTTAATTCATTTCTAACTCAACACTAAATCAGTTACATGTTTTTTCACCCTTATATTATAAATTGTATATACATGCCTATTAAAATTCTTTCATTGCTAATTTTTTCCATTTTAAAAACAACAGATTTAAAGACCTACATATCTAATGATGAGCCAATCATGTGAAGGAGAGCTGCTTGTAATGTGTTTTTGCTCCAATAGGGGGCAGTTCTGGACTACAGTCTGACTACCAAGTGTTTAAAAGATTAACTTGGCTGAAAGATTTACTTAACCCTGATTACAGCAACCCTAAGATTTGTTTTATCTTCTAGTATAATTACAGATGTCACTACTGCTTCCATTCATAGCAATATATCAGTTTCTACTATAATTTCTACATCTAATAAGCCCATTGATAAAATATATTTCAATAACTACAAATTACAGTAAAATAAGGAAAAGGTGGGGTAAATTCTACTTTTATTAGTTGTTTATTAGTCACATACATCATGCATTGATCACAAATTTTGGATTTCTTGTCCCTTTTTTAAATAAGACACTTAACATGAAACTGAGTTGTGCAGAGTCACTTAAAAATACTGTTTGCCTTCTTAATAAATCATAGATTATATGTAATCAATAATATTTTAATAGGAAGAATATGTTCAGTTTCACACAACTAGGCCTAATTTTTATTGGATTAGAGAATAAAGAACCTGTCCAAACAACATGAAGAAGGATAATAGATTTGAACAAGTATGGGACCATGCCTTGTTCTACAAGATGAGAAATAAACTCAGATCATCAGACTAGAAAAAAAAAGCCTTTTGTAATAACTTAAAACTTAATATGATCCACAGTGAGAACCATTATGGCTGACTGTGTCTGGGTCAACCTTTGCAGCTTCAGGACCTGAGTTATTTAGTGTAAATCTCAGAAACATGAATTCTACTCTTTGTCAAAAAATTCTGAAGGAGAAAAACCGAACAACAGTTTGTGGCGTTTAGCTCAAACCTGTTTGGTTTATTCAGGAGGAAAGTAACTTTACTCTCACAGAGGGCGATGCTGGGAAGCTAGCAGCACCTAAAAGAAAACGAGCCGAGCTGAGATGCAAGCAGAATCACAGCGACTCATTTAAACATGTTTATTTCCGAATGAGGCTATTTTTATTCGAGTTAAAAACGTAAAACGAAACGAAACGTTTAGCTTACCTGCTGTTTTTTAAGAGGTGACATAAAACAACCATATTGTCGCTGACTGATGACGTATACTTAAAGCGACACCGCTCGAAAATTCATTTTTTTTTTACTTTATTCATATAAATAAACAATAGTGTACAAACTAAACATCACAACATAAGATGGATAGAGAAAAAAACTGACAGAACATGGGACTAAAATCAAGAACCGATACATGAGCAGTAAGGCCAATGAATAAATATAGAACAAGATTTAAAACAAAAGAAAAATAGAAATACTGGCAGATTTTAAATGTTACAATGAGGTGTAAAACAATTTAAATTGGTTAAGAACAAAATCAAAACAAGGAGTAGAACCTCTTCATTTACAGCAATGTATATGATATTTGCTAAGCAAGAAAACTATTTCTATATCTGAATTTTTTTTACTAAATAAGGTCATCATCAACATAATACAACACGTGGGTGATTGTTATTTCTTGGATGTCCTCAATTTTAAGGGACAACCAATTTTTGATGTCTCTCCATAGTTTAAAAGAAAGGGGACAGAAGGAAAAAAAAAAGAAATGATTAAGGGATTCATAAAATGCACCACATGTTAAATCAAATTTAAATCTTTTGTGCAAAAATTCTGCCACTGGGTAAATATTGTGAGAGATTTTAAAGTGAGTCTCTTTAACCTTTGATAAAACCGGCCATTTAACAAACTTAGAGAAAGCCTTCTCAAATAAGGGCAGATTAGTTGTTGTCAAAAAACTATTATAGGAATCATTAAATAATTTAGATTTGCAGGCAGTCACAAGCATAGCATTATTATATTTTTTATCAGTCACAAAATATTCTCCAATTTTCAATTTGGGTAAATATGGAGTAACATTTGAATATCTTAAGGTGTTTTGGATGAGATGGATTAGAGCTATAGGAATCGCTCAAAAATTCATACTAATCCATAATACAGAAATGTAAGCTTAATAAAAGTAGTCCTTTATTAAGTACCTGCTCAAAGGTTAATTATTTTAAAAAGACTATTTTAACAATACAACAGAACTCAACAGAAGGCAAATTCATAGTTATGCAGTTAAGTAGATTATATACCGTACTGATTAATACAAACATGTTTAAATAATTGATGGTAAGGCAGTTTTTAGATATCATTTTTTTACATCAGTTTGTAAATTGGCAGAATCTTTGTTCATACAAATAAAGTTTTATTTAAATAATCATAATAATCAAAAACAAAGCATAATATAACTAAGTGATTTATGTGCAGGAATAATTTTTTAAAAAATACTGTAAAATTTAAACTTTAAATGTTTAATTATCATTAAAGTACAGATTTATATGACATGGCAAATTTGTTATGTCTATGTTCCATTGGAAAATTTTGTGTTACACTTTCAAAGAAAGTTCTGTTATTTGAGGTAAATGTTTCAACTGGATAATAACATATTGCTGTTATTTTTACTTGCTCTTTAATTCAATCACTCACATTTATATTATACAAATAATGATTTCCTTTTATTTCTTTTTTTTAGATTTAAGTAAATCATATAATTGAAATATAAAACATTATGGTGCAAAAACGTAAAAATAAGATTACAGTGCTATGAGGTATAAAACTTATACTGGGATACTATACAGTCTTATAGCTACTGATCTACTGGGTTCAATATCTTTCACAAAATATGGTTGAGCCTTAGGTAAAAAATGATTAATATGATATTCTCTTTAAGGAGTAAATTTCATGGTTTTATCAATAACAGTAAGTCATCCAGGTCTTGACCCACTAAAGTAGCTCCAGACCATCACACCACCACTGTGTTTGACTGTGGATGTGATGCTCTGTTTCTGAAATGTTGTATTAAAGTTACACCAGGTGTAATGGGGTTTAAACCCTTTAAAAACATCCACATTTGTTTATTTCAATGTCAATTTCTTTCAAAAGTTCAAGACATTTTTAATATTTGATCTTTTTTGATGTAATTGTCAGACAAACCTTTTTGTTTTTTGGGTCAGCAGTGGTTCTTGCCTTATTACCCAGTTTCTCTTTCCTTTTAAAGAATTATGACTTCTGACTTTAACTAAGGCGTGTTAGAACTGCTGTTTGCTTGACTTCATTGGTCTAACAAAGGATTGGACTTTTACAAACTGATGAAAGCTAGTGATAATTTTTTTATTTGCTGATTAATTCATGTATATTAGAACAGGCGTGTAAACTAGTAATCCCACTTGTGTGATAATTTAACAAAGGGGTGACAGATGGTGTTTAATTTAAATGCTTGGTATTTGTTCTGTTTTTTTATTTTTTCTTTGTCAAATAGAGAATTATTTTGATAAAAGGTGAGACAAGAAGACAAAATGGGAATATTGGTTCACATAGACCTTTGTAGACTTGACCCAGTGTTTTTCTTTAATCCTCTATTTGTCAATATTTTCTTTTTTGCCACACTTGTGAGATCTTTATTCACGTTCTACTCAAGAAACAGACAATAATAATTGAACTTTACTGATCTCACACTGGAGAAATTTATCTCTGCATTTAACCCATCCCCTTGGGAGCAGTGGGCTGCCATCGTGCGGTGCCCAGGGAGCAAATGGGGGTTAAGGGTCTTGCTAGGAGACCCAGAGTGGCAGACTGTGGGAGTGGGTTTTAAACTCACAACCTCAGGATACCAAGCTCTATGCCCTTACCACTAGGCCGCCACTTCCCTAAGACTCTTATGCTTTATATGTATACGGGAAGTAAATGCAGTGTGGGACATCTATAGCACATCTTTTTTTTATTTATATTTTTCTCATTTCTACAGATTATGTAATATATAGTTCTAATTTTCTAAAAATTATTTGACTGGATCTGAATATAGTGATATCTTTTGTAGACAAATACAGAAAAATCAAACAATCTGACTGATGTACAGAAATTACTAAGTTACATTAACTTTAACTTTTTAAATAAAACAACAAAACAAATTTAAGGAGTAGCTGTACATTATGGTAAGTTTTACTTGAGTAATGTACAGCTACTCCTTAGTTTTTATTTTATTTTTTTTTTTTTTTAAAGATCAAATTAATGTAACAAAGTAAGCCAATTTCTGTACATCAGTCAGGTATTTTTTTACCCAACCACTATGAATAACTTGATCTAATCGTGATCTGGTGAAAATTCCAAAAAAGTAAAAAGAAACAAATCACTGGACTTTGTTTCCAAGTTTGAAGACGTTTCGCTTCCCATCCAGGAAGCTTTTTCAATTCAAAATGTCAGAAATTGTGTTGAGTTTAACATTTTGAATTTAAAAAGATGGGAAATGTGTATATATATATATATATATATATATATATATATATATATATATATATATATATATATATATATATATATGTATATATATAGAAGAGTTATATGTGTATATATTTATATTTATATTGTCTTGTGTGGTGTATATATATATATATATATATATATATATATATATATATATATATATTAGTGCTGTCAATCGATTAAATTTTTTTAATTGCGATTAATCGCATCAATGCCTGAGTTAACTCGCGATTAATCGCATTTTAATCGCAAATTTTTTTTCTGATTGAAAATCATTTAAATACTCTCGATGACATACAAAAAATACATACAGGCTAGGTTTGTGCCAATGTTCTTTTTTTTAAATGAGAACAGGTCACAGACACTGATTTATGCCATAGAAACATATGGCAAGAAGATGGGGAGGCATGTAGCAACAAATATGTAGCCAAAAAAAAGGCCCTGAAAACAGGCTGATGTAAAAGACAGTCTTTACAGTTAATACAGTCTTTTGAACAAAGACAAGCATTTTACCCTACTGCTATAAAATGTAGTACAGTTAACATTAGATGTTAATTAACCAAGATAATAATGAACAATTTTCAATCAATACATCAAAATCAATAGACCGACATCACTAGATGGAGGTAGTCTATGCTCTAGAAAGTTACTTTTCAGCCTCTTAACAAAAATGAGAACACACACACACCCACCCACACACACACACACACACGATACCGACCTGTTGCGTACAAAGACAGCAAGAGTGCCGTAGCAGATTCCATTTCACCTCAGTAATCTGTTTTCTCAGCGTATTTCAGGTTGCTACTAGTTACCAGACACTCAACTTGTTTGTTGGTGGTGGGGCTTAAAGAAAAGGCACTAGCGTCACCCAGTGTATGAGCGTCTTTTTTCCTTGAGGAGCTCCGCTCTTGAAGCCTATGGAAAATGCATACACTGGGGGAAAATAGCCCCGCCTTTCCGCAGGCTGCAGCGGGATGTACTTGGAAAATTGTACCATAAAACCACATAGCGTTAATCTCACGTTAAAAAAATTATCGCCGTTAAAATGGCCTCGCGTTAACGCGATAATAACGCGATAATTTTGACAGCACTAATATATATATATATATATATATATATATATATATATATATATATATATATATATATATATATATATATATATATATATATATATGCATATGTATAACTATAAATCCAGATAAAGCAATAATGATAAAGTTATGAAAAACTTAAGATGATCAAATATCTTTTTTCCAGTTTGCAATGTTTATGGTGTTACATTTAAATTGACCTGTTTTGACCACATAGTTTATCAACAATAACATAAATTTTGTTTTTTAAATAAATCAGGTGCTGGAAAATACATCATTAAGAATATTTAGCCGCTATGATGAGAGTAAAATATCTATTATATATGTTATCAGAGTTGAATTTTATGTTCAAACATGTTCATGATAAACAGAAAGAAAACTAACCTGAAAGGATTTTATTATTTTTTTCCGTGTCTGTATTGGAGCTAATGGGGTCCCAGTGTGTGATGGGTCCCAGTTTGTGGATGTGCGGCCCTGCTGGGATGGAGATCAGCTGTTGGCTGCTTTCAGGGAGGCAGGAAGTGATGCAGGGACATGTCATAAGTAATGTAGCTGCGTTCAATGACTAAAAAGGGGGAAGCACAAAGAAATAGCCTCTTTTTCTAAGATTATTTCCACAGGCCGAACACACCTACAAATCGACTCGAAGACAAACTCGGGCAGCTCGTTTTTAATCTCGTTTTTATTGTGTAAAAGTGAAACAAATCAGACTATTGTGTTAGAAGTTTTCATCTGCCTGCTGCCCCTGCTAGTTAGCTAGCCCTCTTGAGTCAACGCTTCGAGTTCGCTTCACTTCGTGTTTTTGACGAACTTACTCAACTTCTTCGTTTTTTGTTTTACTTTTATTCTTGGAGTGATGTATATTATTATAAAAAAGGACTTGGTTTCCCGGACAGGTGAGTTTTATTTCCTCTAATGTACGGTACTTCTCGTTTAAGAGCTAGCATAGCAGTCAGCTAACTTTTAGTGAATTGAGCTAGCTGTAGCGACGCCGCCTGGGCCAGGCTGCTCGGATAGACCCCTTTAAATGGCCTGATCACCACAATTTATTATTGATCAGTCGCTCCTCGCCTCTTAATATCTAGTTCAAGTCCTCACGGTGTAAAGTGTCGCTTTTAAGTGGAAATAAACACGCTCTTTCCATTTCATTTGGGCTGTTTGGAACCAGTGCTGTGATGATCACTCCGTCTCTTTGGAGGTTTTCTGTTTTTGAAAAACACAAGTTTCGAAAATGATGTTAATTGCAGCGTTTCGTTGAGCTGTTGTCCTCTGACAGCAGTGTTGCAGATGTTACGTGGTAATATCCAAACTCTGCTTTACCTCGGACAGATTTAAGACCAGCTAATCCGGTTAAACTGATGTCTGGATGGGTTACATGGTGCCTGTTTAACTGTCAGGCTAGTTTATTGTGGATAAGTAGGCCTTTAGACATCCATTTGGCCTTTAAAGCTTCTATGTTTGGATCTATTTACCCCTGTTAATTGCAGTAATAATCATACTAATAATAATTTAATGCTACTTTTATTGGTAGCATTTAATAAATTTCAGGTATGATATGCACATTTTAGTTTTCCTTGGATTTCAAACTAGATGAAGATAAAACTATGTAAATAAAAAGTTCTGGCGAGGATATTTACACACAAAGAAGTTTTTTTATTCAAATATTTATTTATTTTTTACCGACAGTTTTGGTTTGTTTGAATAGAAATGCACTAATCTGATATTAATCCCACATGATAAGTATATGTACATTCATATGCATCATAACTACTTGTGGAAAGGAGCTGATGGTAGCCTTAAAATATACATCAATTGGAATAATAAGAATAATAACATTAAAACAAACAGAGCTCTCGTCTTGGAGAAGTATTGATATCACCCGATACACAAATTCAAATAATGGAATCAGATCGGAGAATAGATGTCAATCGATGAATCTGTTGTTGTAGTATTTAAATTAAATTTAATGATTACAAGATTAGTTAATGACTATTTCAATTATCATTAAATCTGAGTAATTGTTTTAGCCCTAGAGTTTATAAAATTAGTCTCACCTTTTGCAGGAATTCATAAAATTGCATACCATATCCACAGTTTTACTAAATCCTGGCATGCCTTTAGTTGAATCCCTTTTATTTTACCTTAAATAAAAACAGGCAACCTAAATCCTTTTTTACATCACCTATTACAAAGTCAAAGAGTGTTAATTTCAATTTCACAACAAATATAGCTCTTCAGTCTTACAATAGGCTTAGGTTTTATATTGGTGTAAATGAGTAATGCCCTGCATTGCCGTAGTGCATAGGATAAGACGGAAATCATCAATTCTACTTTTATTAGTAGCATTTAATAATTTCAGGTATGATATGCACATTTTAGTTTTCCTTAAGTTTCAGCTTTGATATATATGTTATAGAAACAACCGAAACAAAGATTTAAATGGTGTTGCTTTAAACAATTAGCTCTAATGTCACGTTAATACGGTGGCCCTGAAGTGCAAACTGCAACTACAAATCTAAAAGCACAACTACATTAAGGAAATCGCAATTACATAAAGCAAAGCGCAACTACATTAAGAAAAACAAAACTACATAAAGCAAAGCGCAACTACAGTAAGAAAAACAAAACTACATAAAGCAAAGCGCAACTACATTAAGGAAAACAAAACTACATAAAGCAAGCGCAACTACAGTAAGAAAAACAAAACTACATAAAGCAAAGCGTAACTACATTAAGGAAAACACAATTACATTAACCTACCGGAAAAGGTAGGTACCAGTGGGAAACATGAGACATCGCTGATTGGACGACGGCGCCGTTTGACCCTTGAACCCGAAGTCATTTTGCCTGCTGCGGCTTTTGAAAACATGGATATTGTCGGCGTCCCCAAACATAGCTGCCATTATCCAGAAATATTTTGAATCAGGACATACGTACGAGGTGATACTGGATATGCTCAAGACTAATCGCGAAGTTTCAGTTAGTTTGCGTACACTGAAGACACACTTAAAAGAAGCTGGACTGTTCAGACGACGCAACTTCTGGTTCAAGGGTCAAACAGCGCCGTCGTCCAATCAGCGATGTCTCATGTTTCCCACTGGTACCTACCTTTTCCGGTAGGTTAATGTAATTGTCTTTTCCATAATGTAGTTGTGCTTTGCTTTATGTAGTTGCGATTTCCTTAATGCATTTGCGCTTTGCTTTATGTAGTTTTGTTTTTCTTAATGTAGTTGCGCTTTGCTTTATGTAGTTTTGTTTTTCTTAATGTGCGGTAGTTGCGCTTTTAGATTTGTAGTTGCAGTTTGCACTTCAGGGCCACCGTACGTTTATCCTCTTTTTATTTTTATTTACACTTATAAACTTTGACAATGTTTATTGCTAAGCCAAAAAAAATATGCACAGTTTCATAACTTACTGCTCTTGTTCATGCTGTTTTTTAATAGAGATTGTCTTGTTTTCTGAAAAGTTAATGTAAATGACCAATGTCGTTTGTATGGTCACATAGCAAAGTTTCCCAATTGGAACAATAGAGTGACTTATTATGTTGATGATAATGTTTTTTTACTGACAGAATAAAAGCATGAACCAACCTGCCTCTACCTGAAAAGGCAAATTCCTGAATTATTAGAAATGAATTCTATGTAACTACTGTATTTTAGGGAAAATTAGTTAATTGTTACCAGCATTAAGTAGGGCAAAATACCCAATACTTAATAAGTAACACACCCTGCCCCTGTCAAAATAAATACATAAAAATAACAAACACTGATTAAACCAATGTCCGGATGGCTTACATGTTGCATATTTGACTGTCAGGCAGGCCTAATAGTGAATAAGGAAGCCTCTAGACATCCTTTTGATGTCAGTGAGGTAAGGCTTGGCCAGTGAAGGAGTGTGGGAGACTTGCCTGTACATGCCCGCTGCATTAATCACTATAAATCCAGGTCTGATCCCGGATGGCCTGCTATCATTACTACTAGGAGAGTCCAAACAATCACTAATCCTAAACCCAAAATAGAGATAAGGTTTAAAGGTAACTTGATATGCATTTTGAATAGGATTGTTATTATTGTATGTTTGGCCTTTGTAAACTATATGCATACGGTTAGACCGGAAAACCTCAGACTTGAGACACAGGAAATTGCTTAAAACCACAATACAAGTCTGTTATCTGTGTTTTGTTGTTATATTTAATAGTGCAATAGAGTAATGATTTTCACGCCAGGGGTTGGGGAGAGTGTAAGAATTAAATTGTCCTTAAATGACATCAGAGGTGTCACCTTACTAAACTACAAATTTTGGAGTAATTATCTTTTTATTTCTACTCCTTTACGATTGTTTGCAATTATCTCTATTTTCTACTCCTTAAATTGTAAAAATTGCCTCGTTAGTTTTTTCATTTTAGCTCATTTTTCTGCCTGTTAATAATGTAATAATGTAATAGCCTGTTGCTATTTAAAAAAATAAAAACCATCAAAATAACTTGTTTCATCGTATGTGGTTAGTGCTGCAGCAACTTGTTGTTCACCACATACCAAAATCGTTTTTCAAGATGATGCAAAGTTAAATTTGATACCGTTACCATTAGTTATAAAACTAAGAAAAGTAAGTCTAAGGAAGTTATCATCCAGAATTGTAGAAAAATGTTACTTCAATAGTGTAGTGCATTAAAGCATCTGTCCTCAGCATTTTTTCCTGCATTACATTTACTTTTATACTTCAAGTAGTTTTAAAAATGGTACTTTTACTTCTACAAAGGTGTTTTTAAACAGTAGGATTTCTACTTGAGTAATAAACATGAATACATTTGACACCTCTGAATGACACACTGAAAGCATGGTGAAATAGTCCTTGCACACTTGAAAATAAGATCACTTTCTGCTTATGATGATGACCAGATAATGTGTCTTTACAGCGTTGCTGATTTCAAGGTCTGAATGATGGAGCAGATTTGAAAGACGATGTCCTCTTAAGTTTATGTAAGTCACCGACCTCGTCGGCCTCTCTTAGCTAAAACACAGAATCATCTAATTGGTGTGTAGGTGAGAGTGAGAGCAGCACATCCTTGCATATAAACATGGAGCTTTAAAGTCTAACATCACAGCAGTATGTCACATTGTTGATCAAATTTGTTTTTCGTCTATTAATTTACCACAGTGACCGTGGGAATGATCAGAGGGCACCACAAAGATAAATCTGTTGACTGTTATTCTTTTTGTTTCTTTTTGATAAGATGATTAATAATAGCAGAACTTGCTTTATATTTTTATTTTTTGTAGATTTCAAACTAGATGAAGCTAAAACTATGTAAACGGAGGAGTTCTAGTAAGGAAATTTACAAAGAAGGTTTTTGAATCATCAAATGTTTATTTTCTTCTGACAGTTTTGGTTTTGTTAAAATAGAAATTCACTAATCTGATATTAATCTCACATGATAGGAGCTGATGGTAGCCTTAAAAATATATAAACTGCAATAACAATAATATTAAAACAAATTGCCCAAATTTAAATTATTGAAATAAATTTACTGAATTGAAATAGTTAAAACACTGCAATTAAAAATAAAAAGTCATATTTTTTATTAAAAGTTTTTACTGCTCAATGTTTTTTGTTTTTTACCATCCGTATCAAAATGTATTATTCATTGCAAAGAGGTAATGGAAACACTTTTTTTCACATCTGATGAGTTTAGTGATTGCAGCTTGAGCTCACTAGCCTCATGAGACCATCCTGATCTCGTGAGCTTTCAAGATTTCACTCGCTAATCAGTCTGGAGACTCTCGGTTGAAGAAAATTTGGAGCAGTTTACCGAAAAAATGTCCAATCAGCGTTGGCTTTGAGGCGGGTTGAGGTGTGACGCAACAAGAAGCGCGGCAGTTCAGTCTAAAGAACATGGCGGCTTCAGCCGATGAAACTAGCGTTAGCGTGGCTATCGAGCAAGTTTTATCGGAATTACAGAGTATTTCTTCACTGAAAGAAGAGCAAAACACTGCTCTGGAGGCTTTTCTCAGAGGAAAATATGTTTTTGCTCTTCTCCCGACTGGTTTCGGCAAGAGTAGCCTGGCTGTTAGTACGTCATATGCTTCGTTGATCTGATTGGTTTATTTGGCCCGTCTATCACCAACATAGGCCAATCAGCTAACCAGTATTTTCGCCCCTTCCCAAAATTACTTCAACCGAAGGTTTCCAGATGGATATGCGGAGCAAATCCATCTGGCGGAGTCAGGTTATGGTCTCACTGCCTTGTAAAAATTTGGAAGAAGACTGGAAGTAGTTGGAGGATAATGGCACAGCATATTTGGAGTCATGAAGAGACTGAGTAATTTGTATATTTAGTTAGCGACATAAAGCGTGATGAGCACTAGAACCGTGGCTAAAATTTGGATATATCTTATGTGTTTACATCTGCTGCTGCCATGTTTTTTTTCAAGAGTAATTGTGAACAAAAGTATTCTCAATTAGCGGAGTAACATTTGTGTACATTTGTCCTGAAAACGCAGCTGTTTTAACAAAAGGCAGTCTTGCATAGTATCCCTTCTGATGGTATGAATCCAGTTAAACTATACACAGTTCCAATCCCGAGAGTTTATGAAAAATGTGTGGTTTTGGCATGACAATTGTGGGAAAGTTTGAGTGTGAATACGTTCCCAAAGCACTTTCACACCAAATTAGAGCAACCTTTATGAAAAGTGTTCCAGCAATGCTATTGCAAAATGTTTACCAGTACTGGAATGCGAATCATAAATCTCCCCACGGAAACAGTCAAACCAGCATAGCCACACAATGAATGCCTCCTTGATGCAAAAGCCCATTTAAACAGGAGAAACTCCCCATCTTATGTCGCAACATTAATGATTAAAATATATTTTTCAAGAGCCAGCTTTATCTTGGCTTGACTGGAGTGTAGCCAAAACATAGTTGCCTCATCACTTTGGTAAAAGAGTTAAAAAATGCTGACAGGCAGTACAGGAAGCATGACCCAAATAATCGACTTGTGTAACTTGCTTAAACAATAACAGCTTCTGATCGACTTAACTGTCAAATTAGATGGTTTCACACCAGGCCTTCCTTCAGGGGTTGAAGGTTAACAAAAATAAATTCTTGACATAAAAAAAAAAATATAGATTTTGTGACTAAATCCCATCATAATCCCATTGAAGGTGTCATTTACATGTTTATTTGCAAGTTTCACATCCATGTCATCATATTACCTAAACTACTCATGTCATATTCTGACCCTTAGTGCCCAACAACAAAGAAATATTTCAAAATACTTCATATTTTTAATGTCAGTTACCGCTTTATTTTATTTTTTCTGGTTAAATCAAACTAGAATGGAAGGTTGTTAGGAAAGCATGACCAGGATGGCAGAGGAGGTGTAGCAGAAATTTAAAAGCAATGTCCTTCCTTTGTTTTTATGGGAAGCAAATATGGAAGATTTCTAGAGAAGCACCGATCCAGTTTTCCAATCCAATGCAGAGCGGATTGGAAAAACCCTGAGTGTATCAGTGAGTGTATCGGGCTGATGCACTCAGCCTGATCGTATCAGCTGATATACATTTAGCACACTTCCTGGGCTGAGTTTATCAGCCCCATATGATCAGATTAAAATGTTGAATGGATGAACTGTATATCTTATCATGTGACTGAAGGCTTTAGCCTTGACATATAAATTGTTTAAAAATAAAAGGTAACAAATTAACACCGGTATAATTGTAATTATTAACAAATAAGCAGCAAAAATAAAGAAATATCAGTTCTATATAAAGTGCTTTGGATTGGCTCTTCGATATTAATTACCGATATCTGATCTGGAGAATTAGTCGATATCGGAGCTGATATCCAATCCAGGTATCAGATCGCTGCGTCTCTTTAGATTCTCCTTGCCGTCTTCAGTTTCCAGCTCCTTCAGGATCTAATATCACACACACTGAAATCGCTCAGACTTCCTCAAACCAAGCGGCGTCTCTACACAGAAAAGAAAGAAGGTCGGATATTCCCATCAGCGCAGTCAGCATGTGTTTCTCTCTGAGGTCTCAGGGAGTAAAAGCCAATTCTTAGTTCACTCCAGCATCAAATCTTCCTGGCAGATTTCTTCTTGTTTGCTCCCTTCCCCTATGATAGTTTTATGAATTATTCTACATCTTCTCTAATGATTCATCTATAGACAAAAAAATCCTTAGTTTTTTATGTTACTTCAAATGTATTTAAAAAATAAAAAAAGCATGCTTTTAGAATAATTTTTTCTTCATGCGTTATGCAATTGTGCATATTTGGATTCTTGTAAGAGATGTATGGATCTAATTAACAAGGACATGAAAGTAGTTGGTGTGAAAAAAAGAGACAGAAGATAGGGTTAAATGTAGACAGATGACTCGCTGTAGAGACCTTCTGAAAGGGAAAAGTGACAAGCAAATTTAAATTTCTCATCTGCTGCCCCCTGAATGTTATTATTGCTGATGCAATCACTATTGTACTAGTATTTGAATAAGACAGCTTATAGTAAACAACTCTTAGACAAAACTATAAGAGCCTTAAATGTGGGTTACATTACCTTCTTATAGATCAGCAGGGACTAGAGCAGTTTACGGCTGTTGTCGAAGTAGAAGGCCAGTCTTTACTGGGAGTTAATGTCAGACTGTGAAATAGCATAGACTCCAGGGTTTTTCCACATTCACTTCCTGAAATAACTGACAATTTGTTGATGTATGCCACAGCTGTGACCTCCACAGTGTCTGAATTGTCTGATCATTTTCCAATAACTGCTTTCAACAGATCCAGCAACCTGCAGTTGCATATATATCTAATACACCCCTGCTGTGGTTTCTAGGCTCGTCTCTGGCCCTGGGTTGTGCATCTTTATTAATTGAGATGCAAACGATCCTTTTGAAAGTGCTGAAACCCAAGGATCAGTTGAACCTCAGAGTCATTGAGATTTTTTATGACTTGAAGATGTTGAAGTGGTGGAAAAATGTTTTTGCAATAATATTTAAAATTATACATTATTTTTTCTTGCATTTAAGTAGTTGGGGCTCTCAATTAACATTTTGCTTGTTTAGGACCTATACCCGTAACTTTTTTTCTTATCTAGAGACCAGCACAAAAGTTAGTTTAGAACTGCAGTTTTCACATATTATATAATATTATTACTATGTAATAATAATAAGCTGACAATCTGTTCAATATGAAAATATTATTTCAAGCCAGATTCTGCAGAAACCTGGTTCTGAAATGACAACACTGAGCTTTAGTTTACGGTAAATAATAAAAACTCTGTATTAAAAGTGAATTATTAATTAATAAGTGTATTCAAAAAGTACATTACTTAAAAAAAAAACCTTAAACACGGCGCTTAACCCTCTGATGCATGAGTTATGAAAGCCTTGGTAAAGTCTCCGCCAAATTAATTGTCTTGGATTATCCAGATATATTTATGGGCTTCGGTATGGTCAGGTACCCTGTACCCGTCATCTATAGCCTCCTGATCATTGCTGACCTTCCTCTGTATCCAGGCCCTCATCATCCTCACTTTCCTCTAGGCTGCCTTATTCTTCGTTGTGTTTGAAGTCTATAATATAAATAAGTGCTATAGTCCTTGCAAAAAAGTTTTCAAAACGAACCACTGGAATTTGTTTTCCAAGTTTGAGGACGTTTCGCTTCAAATCCAGGAAGCTTTTTCAATTTAAAATAGTCACACAAACTACAGCTAATCTGCACAAAATATACACAAAGTATACTAAAATGTAAATTTTAAATGAATAGCTTATATGTCCAAGGTTAAAACACTGAATTATGATATGAGCAATTATATGACTTCTGTTGAGAAAAATGTAATGGCTGATCCACTTCATTGAACACATGGTTAATGGTAATTTTCTACATAATGGATAAAAATTTAATATTTGAAACTGATAATATCTTAGATGTTACTGTAAATCATCAGATTTTTTTCTACAATAGAAGTATTGAGAGGATATGCCAGAAGTGGTCGACAGATGTTGCTGATTGTTGGACATCTTGGATTCAGAAGAAATTCACTGGCAGTTACAATGACAGACCACTTAATTGACCTATATGGAGTGGGGCAGCAGAGAGCATTCTAGACACTAAGATGCAGTTTCACTATAGAAACCATAAAATTAAAGAGATATTTACTTTTTGGTAGCTGTCCACTACAGTGACCGCTAAGCTCCAGAGGTTTAAATGAACTTTCAATAAGGGCTTTACAGTTTTCGATTTTATGAGAAATTATAAAAGTATACTTCAAAATATTTGGAGTTAAAGTGAAAGTAACATAACACAGGTTACATACCATTAAACATTGCTGTAAATATTGGCAGTATTCTTTTGTCCCCTAGGAAAACAATGAAAAGGTTTAAAATTTAAAGGAATCATATTCAAAAGTACTGATAATAGTTTATAACTAAAAGCAAAAAATTTGAAAGTTCTATAATGTTTGTATTTCCAGTTAAGGCACAGGTTCTTTCCTAGGGGGTTTTCATTAACAATATCTCTCTAAAAATATCCTGATGATTTATACTACTAAATATACAACCAAAGATGAAGAAAACAGATTTAAAAACATTGCTTGAACCTACAAAAAAAAAGACATTCAACAAGTTAAGATTAATATCTAAAGCTCCTCTCATCTCCGCTCACAGGTGTCTCAGTTCCTGTCCTACTGATCACTGAATCGCATGTCTCTGAGAAGCGCAGCGTGTCACATTTCAGGGACAAACCATCTGTGATCTAGTAAATTGTCACTGCAATTGCAAAACATTTGGGTTTTATTGAATCGGGGCTGACGATTGTCTCAGCTGAAGCCCTTTGCAGTTATTTTTACTGTACTGCGGTGTAGGGTTTGTTTGCTGGGGTTAAAAGGGTAAACAAGGATCGTATCTTACTGTGGTTTTATAGTTTAGGTGAGAGACTACTATATGTTAGTCTCTCACCTAAAGTCTCATAAAAAAAAAAAATAATAAGTTTATGCATTTTCTCCTTGTTTTTCGGGGTTTTTAGGTTTGACAGGTAAAGCTCTGGTTTGTGGCAGATCTGGTCAAGGTAATATAAGCGTTTTTTTAATTGTTTAAATAAAAGCATTGAGCAAAATTTGACTGACAGTGAAGTATTCAGTGTGCAGCTGTTTGTCTCTTTAGGCCCGAGGGTATGTTGAGACATCTCAGCACGCCAGAGAAGAGGTGTCTAGGCGGTTCGGACGGGGACTGAAGGCGAGGAGGACAGACTGACAAGGGACCAGGGAGGAAGACATGGGCCAGTGTGTCACAAAGTGTAAGAATCCAACGTCCTCACTCGGCAGTAAGAGTGGAGACAAAGAGAGCAGTTCCAAGTCCCACAAGAGAATCGACAGCGCTAGTGGTGGGGTCCACAAAGAGGATTCTAGTGCGCTTTCAAGCAAATCCACCAGCGAGCTGCTGAATGGCACCAAGGCCCTAGAGGTCACCGTGGAAACGCCCATCATCTCCTCAGCGATGAGGGAACCCTGCAAAGATGAAAGCCTGGATGGTGATGGGCTGTCAATGGCGCGCATAGAGGAGCTTTTCAATCACTATAAGGACGAACTGGAAGATGCCATCTTGGAGGAGGGAATGGAGAGGTTCTGTAATGATCTCTGCGTGGACCCGGCGGAGTTTCGTGTTCTTGTCCTCGCCTGGAAGTTTCAAGCAGCCACCATGTGCAAGTTTACGAGGTATGGTGAAGTGCTAAGGGATTTTTAATGCAAACAATCATCAATTTACACAAACAGTTAAAATACATCCTTGATCCATCCACTGTCATCTCATGGGATCAATTCAAAATCACATAGTTGTCATCAAAGTCTGGAAACCTCTCATGTCCTCGTGATTTGTTCTTTAGGTGTTTTTTTTCTCCTTTCACTATTTTTAAGATGCATTTTAATAATTGTTTATACGAATGAAGTTGTTAGACTGAAACTGAATACAGAAATGGGAAAGTTAAATATTAATAGGAGAGAATTTGTTAAAGGAGCTGTGACTCTGACCACATCAATAATTGTTTAAAACAATTATTAACGTGGGATGCCTTTCCCCACATAAATAATTGGGGTGCAGACAGATGTAAGTCCTTAATACTGAACTGGTCCAAATAGAAGCTTTATGTTTTGCCACTGTGATGAATGGGAGCCTGTCCTTCTGTTATATTCTCTCCACCATGACCACAGTTGCTGTAACAAGATGAATAGGGCTGCCTATTGTTTCTGCTGTGTTCAGAGGCTTCACAACAACACTACACCCAACCCATTGTTGAGCTTTGCTAACTGGAGTACAACATAAAAAGGCTGAATTGTTGATTTTGGATAAGTACATCTTCCAAAGTCTGTATTTGCATCCTTGTATTTTTTGGAAAGGAAAGCCAGCCTTTTTAACAGGAAGAAACCTCCAGCAGAACAAGTCTCAGTGTGAGCGGCCATCAGCCAAGCTGGACCTGTGGTTCAAAAAGACATAAAAAAATGAGGCACTGATTCTTTCTATTTAAAGGTAATAATAAATTAGCTGAGGGGATTCTGTCAAGGAAAGAAACAGGTAGGCATATGAGCAATACAATGGTTTTCATCCTAAAAGGGTTGAAAGTCACATAGTTGGTGACGGTAAAGGTTGAGCCTTTAGCTATGTTTAGTACTGAAAGACAGGCTGAACACCATCATCTATAATGTAAGTTATTAATGGAAGCAGGCAAGCTAATGCCTACCTCCAGGATGGTGTCACCGCTAAACGGAGCACAAATAAAGCTGCAGAGAGAACATTAAAGGGGAACACAGGTTTTTTTTTTTTTTACATTTGACCCTTGATTTTACGTTATTACATCATGTTCTTCACACCCATAGGAGTTTTGTGTCCTTGGAGCTGTTCCGAAGATATTCGGTTTTGTTATATCCAAGTAACGTCTTCCTATGGGCAGCGACTTGAAGGCTTAAACTAAACTGTTCATAATTTTATTTTATTAGTCTTTATGGTACGCCATCATTCATAACATGTAGGCGAATCACTGTTCCCCAGACATCCACGGTTATATTTTTTATATTTATATTTTTTTAAAACAAAGCGGAGTTTGTATGACCAAACTACATTCACAAATATTTTTGCAGGTTGTGTGTTTTCCCATTATTTTGCAGCGCTACGACACACTTTTAATGTAGATTGTTATTTACCTTTAGATTTAGAATCGGATATTTTGTTTCTTACATTATAATTTTTTTTAAGCAATTCTTGTAGGTTTTGTAGTAAATCATCAGTTTTTTCTCATGCACATTTAGAAGAATTGCATCGGAAAAGTTTGATTGAAATGGTAAATTCGAAAAAACGTAATCACTATCCCCAAAAGAGGGTTAATGCTTGCTTGAGGTGTGTTTTTTTTTTTTTTTTTTTTTTTTTTTTGCTTTTTGCAAAAAAATGGTTAAAGCACAAAACAGGAGATGGGAAGCACTTTTTTCAAATTAGTTCTGACTTTACCTCACATGACTTACCTTTATGTGCGTAAACATGGCTTGAAGCAGCATCAACATTACTAGCTTATATGATATCTTAACATTAGAATAACTGCCTGATAGCAACACATTCATTGAGACTTTCCTCCATTATATGTGGTCGGCGCTGGATTGCAGCGTCTACTTCCTGTTTGTTACAGCCATTTGTGATGATGTAATGTTGAACACGACATATGACAACAGTACGCTTAGTTTCACTCGACTGATTTGATTCACACCAAATGGAAACACCACAAATTCACATCTCCTGTTTTTTAAAGTTTTTTTAATTGTGCATTTCAGTTTGATGGAAACACTGTTATTTTAATTGAATGAGACTTGCATAAACTCTGGTCTGATTAACTTATTTTTTTTATTCATGTATTTTTGTCATTAGGAAGGAGTTTGTTGAAGGCTGCAAGGCCATCAGAGCGGACAGCATCCAGGGTATTTGTTCCCGCTTTCCCTTCCTGCTGGTGGAAGCTCAGGGAGAGGAGAACTTTAAGGACCTTTACCGCTTCACCTTCCAGTTCGGCTTGGACGCGGACGAGGGCCAGCGGTCGCTGCAGCGCGACATCGCCATCGCTCTATGGCGACTGGTTTTCACTCAGGACACACCTGAGATCCTGGAGCACTGGCTTGACTTCCTGGCAGAGAACCCGTCGGGTGTGCGGGGCATCTCAAGAGACACGTGGAACATGTTCCTAAATTTCACTCAGGCCATCGGGCCAGATCTCAGTAACTACAGCGAGGACGAGGCCTGGCCCAGCCTCTTTGACACCTTCGTAGAATGGGAGTTGGAGCGCAGGAAAAAAGAGGAGGAACAGGGACTGTTGACGAAGGACGAAGAAGGGAGGTGTACAGAAACGAACTGTCCCTCCACAGACAGACTGGAAACAGAGGGGGGCCGTGGCTCACAGACCTGGGGAGGGCACTGATCCGAAAACAGAAGATATTTCTATCAGAGGGAAGAGTATGATCTATAAATGAACTGGACACTTGGGAATTATTGGATGGAGATTAGTATTACCATTTCAGCTTTTCATTTAGCTCCTCTTTATGTTGGGATGGGATTCCTGCTACTCCATTTATTTCCTCTTTTCAAAAGGGCTCTGAGAACTGTTGTTTTAAGCACTTCTATTTAAGTTATTGTTTTACTTTCTCCCATCTTTTAGTAATTGAACATATGCTCCTTTTTTTATGTATTCAGGGTGGCTAAACAGAATTGGCTCAGTAAAGAGTTGGGGTAATAATTGCATTACAACCATATCTAGCATCCCAAAGTTTTTACCTGGTCACACATTTAAAAGTCAAAGTCAGAATAGAAAAAACAAAACGTGACGACTGTTATAGAGATGGAAAGGTTTTCATTTTGCAGTGTTTTAAGTATAAATGAATAGATTTTAATCATGTCACGAGGACATTTCAGTTTTAAAGCATCACTCATTGCTTATTTTTGCACAGTTTTATCAGCCCAACCCCCTCTTAATGTTGAGTGTTTGGAGCTCTGCCCATCGCTTCAAGCAGCTTTTTTTACCCACTTCATCCAGAAATGTTGATGTCAACCTTCTTTCAAAGGCAAAGGCTTTCATCCACTGCATCACTCATCTCACCGATTTTAAAATAGCTCATCAAAGTAAGCTTATAGCTAAATCTGTGAGTAATTTGTGCAGAGGTTGCATGATCTGTCTCTAAGCACCTCACAAGCTCATAGTTTAATGCAAGAGTTTCACTCTTCACACCCTTGAACTGTGATTAAAAAGAGCAGAGTTTACACGTCATTAATGATGCAAATAATAATGCTGCTGGTAGTGGTTGTAATGATGAACCCCCATGGCCTGCTAATTTGCTGTACTTGAAATACTTTGCAGAGAGATCAATGTTAACCATATAATTACTGTTGGAAAGATTTTTTTTTTTTTCTTTTGGTCGGATTTAGAAAAAGGTGTTTTGGAACCAGTGTTAAAGTAAACCTGCTGGTTGATCAAGACTCTGGGATGAAAATGGTTTATTATGAAGAGAGGGAGACCATTTCTTGAATTTGTTGGGTTTAAATCTAATATGGTTTTATCTTAAGCCCACTTTTTTTTTATAAGAAGTGTACTGATTTATAATAAATAAAAACAGTGTTGGATTTTTCTTGTTGAGCTTAAAAACTGGTTTTATTGAAGATCTTTGGTTTGACGTGCATTTTGTTTAGTATTTGAAGGTGTGGAAAGTCGTTATTTTGTTTTTGTCCCATGGTCTAAACATTTAGTTCGTTTTTCCACATAAAAATTAACAAATTTCTAACCTTTGATCCATACATTTTAATTATCAATTATCCATTAATTCAGCCACCTTAAACACCCCTTCATCTATCCATTCAACTGTTTTAATCATTAATTCATAATTCTATATTCTTTAATCAACTATCAGTTTAATTCCTCATTACCTCATTTTCATCCTTTTTACCATCTGTCAGTTTAATGACCCATCCATCTATTTGTGAGTCGGCTTTCCAGACTTTCATCTATCTTCTTATATCAACTGAATACCACCATTTCATCCTCCCCCATCAAGCATTATCCGTACACAGTGGCGATTCTAGATAAAATTAACAATGGGAAGCTGATGTCACAGTTGCATCATAATACAAGAATGGATCAGTCAAAGTGTCATCCGGCTTTAAATGTTGAAAATCTACTCTGTTTGTAAAATAGTAAGTCTTGAAATCCAGCCCTAAATGTACAGAATACCTGAAAGTCTTGAATGTAACTTCGTAGCATTTCTGTTTCAGTCTCATTCAGACTCTGATCTACAGGTGCTGGTCATAAAATTAGAATATCATGAAAAAGTAGATTGATTTCAGTAATTCCATTTAAAAAGTGAAACTTGTATATTATATTCATACATTACATACAAACTCATATATTTCAGATGTTTATTTTGTTTAATTTTGATGATTACAAATGACAACAAATGAAAATCTCAAATTCATCATATCAGAAAATTAGAATATTGTGAAAAGGTTCAAAATTGATGGCCCCTGGTGCCACACTCTAATCAGCTAATTAACTCAAACCACCTGCAAAAGCCTTTAAATGGTCTTTCAGTCTAGTTCTATAGGCTACACAATCATGGGGAAGACTGCTGACTTGACAGTTGTCCAAAAGACGACCATCGACACCTTGCACAAGGAGGGCAAGACACAAAAGGTCATCGCTAAAGAGGCTGGCTGTTCACAGAGCTCAGTGTCCAAGCACATTAATAGAGAGGCGAAGGGAAGGAAAAGATGTGGTCGAAAAAAGTGTACAAGCAAGAGAGATAACCGCACCCTGGAGAGGATTGTGAAACAAAACCCATTCAAAAATGTGGGGGAGATTCACAAAGAGTGGACTGCAGCTGGAGTGAGTGCTTCAAGAACCACCACACACAGACGTATGAAAGACATGGGTTTCTGCTGTCGCATTCCTTGTGTCAAGCCACTCTTGAACCACAACAGGACTGGACTGCTGGTGAGTGGTCCAAAGTCATGTTCTCTGATGAAAGTAAATTTTGCATTTCCTTTGGAAATCAAGGTCCCAGAGTCTGGAGGAAAAGAAGAGAGGCACTTCATCCACGTTGCTTGAAGTCCAGTGTAAAGTTTCCACAGTCAGTGATGGTTTGGGGTGCCATGTCATCTGCTGGTGTTGGTCCATTGTGTTTTCTGAGGTCCAGGGTCAACGCAGCCACATACCAGGAAGTTTTAGAGCACTTCATGCTTCCTGCAGCTGACCAACTTTTTGGAGATGCAGATTTCATTTTCCAACAGGACTTGGCACCTGCACACAGTGCCAAAGCTACCAGTACCTGGTTGAAGGACCATGGTATCCCTGTTCTTAATTGGCCAGCAAACTCTCCTGACCTTAACCCCATAGAAAATCTATGGGGTATTGTGAAGAAGAAGATGCAATACACCAGACCCAACAATTCAGAAGAGCTAAAAGCCACTATTAGAGCAACCTGGGCTATCATAACACCTGAGCAGTGCCACAGACTGATCGACTCCATGCCACGCCGCATTGCTGCAGTAATACAGGCCAAAGGAGGCCCAACTAAATACTGAGTGCTGTACATGCTCATACTTTTCATGTTCATACTTTTCAGTTGGCCAACATTTCTATAAATCCTTTGTTTTTATTGGTCTTCAGTAATATTCTAATTTTCTGATATGATGAATTTGAGATTTTCATTTGTTGTCATTTGTAATCATCAAAATTAAACAAAATAAACATCTGAAATATATGAGTTTGTATGTAATGTATGAATATAATATACAAGTTTCACTTTTTAAATGGAATTACTGAAATCAATCTACTTTTTCATGATATTCTAATTTTATGACCAGCACCTGTACATGATCAATGGTCCGTTTCACAGAAACATTACAGCCTTCCTTGTGTTTTGTTGTTTATTTTTACAATGGTTTACGATTAATTCTCTATTGGTGCAGCTTAAGTGCAACATTTCCCCTTCTTGTTTATACTGTTACAGCAAAAAAAGATATTTTTTTGCTAACTTGTATATTTAACAACCTGATTTTCATAATGTGGCGAATATGAAAGTTCACAGAAATCCTGGTAACGACTCACCTGCGATGGCATAAATCTTTCTTTTATACGGTATACAGCCAAGAGGTGTTCATCCTGATGGTTGCACAGCCAACGCACTGTTTTAGGGCCTGGCATGTATGCGTCAGTCTGCCCCCTGAATACCTGTATAGTTCATATTATCCAAATTCTCACAATTTGCGCTCTGTTTTTTATTTTCATATATATATATATATATATGTAAATCCATTTATTGTCTCACAACGGAGAGTTTTGTTCTCTGCATTTTGATCCATCCCCTTGGGGAGCAGTGGGCTGCCACTGTGCAATGTGTGTGCTCAGCAACCCAGGGTGGAGGCTGTGGGGATCGGACCAGCTACTTGCAACCTTTTCATAGCACAAGCTTACTGCTCTAATCACTAGACCAAAACTATATATATATATATATATATATATATATATATATATATATATATATGAGCCTTTTTTAAATTTAGCTTCATATAACAATTATGTAAGAAACAAGTGAAAGCCAGCGGTGCATGAGGACCAATTAGGAGAAAGCAAATATAGAATAGGGTCGGTATGTGAAAAAGGAGGCAAAGGAAAAATACATTTAAAAAACTGCTCAATTTTTCAAGAATATTTGTTGCTTTTACAGTTATTTGACTTAAAAGTTATTTTATTTTGATTTTGTTTTGTAAAAGTAATTTTTCCCTCGGAATTAAATCAGGTCTTCAATTAAAGGAAACGTCATTGTTTCCCGAACAGCTGACTGGCTGCTGGATGGAGCGCTTTCTAGGAATCAGATCAATGATAAAAGCCTGGAGCAGATGTGCCGTTCAGAGGATGTTACCATGGTGACCGGCCTCACTGAGATTAAATCCAGCTTCATGTTACCAGAAAGTCAGGGTTAAAGCTGAAGCTGTCACACTAACCCAGTAATCCTGCTTCGTGGTGCAGGCTACTGATTTGAGCTGAACCAATCTCTAAGAATTATGCAATAAGCAGCAGGCACCTACATAATATCTTTGGAGAAATTTTATTGTATAGTATTACACTACAAAAATGTGATCTAAAGAAAAATTAAATCTATTTGACACTAATTCGAGCAGGTAATTATGATATTAGGTTAGTTATCATTAGTGTGAGTTTATAAACATTAATAGTAGCTCCCTGTTGCATATTACAACTGATGCTTTCCAATTCAATTCAGTTTATTTCTATAGCGGCAATTCACAACACGTCATCTCAAAGCACTTTACAGTTCACCAGATCATACAGCCAAATTGATTCAATGTTTTCTATCTAAGGAAAACCAGTTGATTGCATCGACTCATTGACTCAAAGGTAATCCCTTATACTAAGCATGCTTGTAGCGACAGTGGAGAGGAAAACTCCCTTTTAACAGGAAGAATCCTCCAGCAGAACCAGGCTCAGTGTGAGCGGCCATCTGCCGAGGCCGACTGGGGTTCAAGGAGACAGAAGCAGAGATACAAAAAGCAGCTGTAAAAGGCGGCCCAATCCAGGAAACACACAGCCAGGCAGACGATCTCTGAGACTTCTCCCATGTCAGAGGATGAAGAGAGCACATCCAGCCAGTCTCAGTCCGAGAAACAGGACTACACTGAAAAACAGGCAGATCTCGAACATTTCTCTGTGTGTGCAGCTGCGATCTGTAACTCTAAACAACTTCTCTGATCTGGGTAAGATTACAATTTCTATCTAAATCTGTTATGTCTCATAGTTATTCAATACATATAAGTTATAAAGTGTTATGTAAAGAGTTTGTCCCGAGTGATGTCTTTTCAGGAAAAAGGTGTAGACACAGAGAGCCTATCTTTAACATCATTTGTCAAAAGACTGAGTGTTTCTCCTCTTAGAAATAAGCCAAATATTATGTAGTTAAATAAGTTAAAGGGAAACACCCTTTTCTTGACATTGGGCCCTTGATTTTACGTTATTACATCATGTTCATACACACGGCAGTTCGTTTTTAAAAGATATAAAAATAAAAAATATAACCGTGGATGTCTGGGGGACAGTGATTCGCCTACATGTTATGAATGCTGGCGTACCATAAATTATAAATTATGAACAGTTTAGTTTGTGCCTTCAAGTCATTTGTCCATAGGTAGACGTTGGATATAACCTAACAGAATATCTTCAGAACTGCTCCAAATGACACAAAACTCATATGGGTGAGTAGAACATGATGTAATGACGTAAAATCAAGGGGCCAATGTAAAAAAAAAAAAAACGGTGTTTCCCTTTAATTAGTTTTATTTTAGTTTTTGAAACGTAAATCATCTTATTCCATCAGCATATTGTCTAAGTTACCTGCTCTAATCGAGGGAAAAATACTTATTTCAAGAAAAATGTACCAAATTATATTTTAAGTTTTGCAGAGTATGTTTTCAGTACGGGGGGCAGGACCTGTCTAAAAGCGCACTTATCCATACACATCCAGTTATCTTATAAGTTTTATCTTTCATGTATTATTTCTGTTGCTCATCTATTCATAATCCATCCTGCTTTTTAAAATTTTCCTATCATATTCGTTGACTGCACTAGGATCAGCGGCCAATAAAAGTGGGCGTGTCCAATACTGCTGCGGCTCTCCTCATTGGCTGAAACCTCTCCTGGTAACCGACCAAACACACACGAGACTTGGAGGAAAAAAAAACAAAAAAAAAAAAACAACTGCATTTCTGAAGCTAAAGGATAATGTCAGGATTTACAGATCCTGTGAGTATTGCTACACTTACTGAAGCGGCTATGGAAGCCTGTTCTGAAATATTTACAGCCCGTTTTGTGTCCTTTAACCCAACATTAAAGTAGTTTTGTGCTAACTGTTGGGGTCAGTAGCCTTAGCGCTAACCGCTCGCGGACGCTGCTTTAATGTTTTAACCTCGTTAGTCAGGTTTAAATGCAGCCGGTTTAAAATGAAAACCGACAGACAAACCGAAAGAGGTTAGCTGTAGCCTAAAAAATAGCGGTAAAATGTCTTATCAACCGAAAACTGTTGCAAAAAAAACGTTTGGTGAGGTTTGGGTTGGACAGATGTTGATGCTAGCCAGGAGGCAGCTGCTGTTGTTTCGGGTGTGGCTGCATTAAACTGCTTTAGAATCAGGGTTTCTGCCATTGGTTAACCTTGTATTTTATCCTGCAGGGAGACGCAGATACAACCTTCCTTACAGAGATGCATCCCAGCTTAATCTGACATTAACAATGCAGGATACTAGTGGTTTGAGGGCTGAAGCACCTCTCCCAATGGATAGCCAGGTAAGATTTCTCTCTATTAGTCATCCCTCTCTATAATCCAGCCAGGATTAACTAATCTAGATCTAGCTGAGCTCCAGTTCTCTCTCACTTTCAAGTATTTTCTACCTTTTCTTCAAATTTCCGCCCATCTTTTCTTTTCCAGATGCTGTAGTCCAGTAGCCTTATAGAAACTGAGTAAGATCTTTGATTTATGTTTATTTTCTTGCATGTTTTAATCAGAGGTCTCAAGTACTGTACTTAAGTACACTTTTTATGTATCTATACTTTACTCAATTACTTATTTTTCTTCCTACTTCTGACTTCTACTCATTACATTTTCACACAAGTATCTGTACTTTCTAGTCCTTACATTTTTAAAACAAACGTTACTCGTTACCCTTGGCTTCGGATGAATTATTATATATATTTATTTTATTTATTTATTTAAAATAAATAGGCTGGCTGACCAGAAATAGGCTGTTTGAAATATTCTGAAATTCTCATTGAAATGTAATTCTTTGAACATCAAAATTTATGTGAATTTTACAATATATGATCTCATAATTATTTTTAACCTGTTTATAAATAATCAAACCTGTCAATCTAAATCTTAAAAGAATTTCTTACATTTTCACATGGAGCTTTATTGTTTAAGATCTCTCAATTATATTTACATATACCCGGTGTTTAATGCTTTGGCTGCTTATGTTCTGTTTTAATTTATTTACCTGATCCCGCTTACAATTGGTTATAAGTTTGGCAGATCTAATATAAAAGTGGTTTTCATTCTTTCCAGGATAAGTAGGAAATGAGGCGGTATCTGTTAAGACGTAAAGTAAGAGGAAGACAGTATAGAAAGGGATTCGCTCTCACAAAATAATGTGTGCTCAAATTTAGTCGAGTAACAGTTTCCCTCAGGGAACCAATTTTAACACCACACCGGTGCAGCAAGTCAAACATAAGGCTCTCATTCTGAGTTTGGTGGTGTTAAATAATGTCATCCGTGCATCATCCTTTGCATAATATAATCTCATCGTGAGTATAGCAGGTATCCAACTCATCCTTTCATTATTTATCTTAAAGCCAGACTTTTGAATGCTGCAAACAGATGGCTGTGCAACGGATTAAATGCTGCTAATTCTTCTTCGCTAATATTAGGCAGCTTCTATTTCTGGTCAGTTGATGAGGAAATTGTGAATTGAAAATAAAGAACTTGAAAAATTAAAGGAGGATTGAAATGTTAAAACCGATCCACTATCAATTCTTGATACCCAACCCTTGTTGTAAAACAATGTTGAACTTTTGTGAGCATTGAAACATTTGCAAGGCATTGTACACTACTAATGACCCTTTAAAGACACGTTTGTGTTTAATGTGATAGGTTTAGCATAATAAATTAAACCTCAGCAAACTGTCACATTTCCAACTGTATTCTCCACTGCAATTCCGTTTTTTCCCACTGCGTCTTTAACTTTGATTATTTACACCATCTGCTCACCTTGAGATGCTTCTGCTCTAATGTGGCTGACATGTCTCCATGCATGCATGTATTGTTCTAAGTATTCAGCACATTAATGTTGCATTAACAGGACTAATTTAAGCTAATACTTCATTTCTGACAGATCCCCTTAAGAGCATAAAAGCTTTCAACATTTAGACTTCTGAGGGATTCCTTCAGCTCTTTCTCTGATCATCATTCAGTCATTTAATAATGAACTCTAACCTTGAGTTTTTATATATTATTGATGATAGATGTTTTTGCTGCATAGATCTAAGCCTGATTTCTAAGTGATTATGAATGAGGTGTTTTCAGTGTTTCTCTGTTCACTGACCTGTTCTTAAAGGAGGCTAAAGCGTGCCAAAAGGAGAAGCCAGCTTCTGCTGTAGATGAAACTCTGGATGAATATTTAATCAACCTCCAGCAAAAAAACAGGTAAAGTTGAAGGGAAGGTTGCTGTAAATGGTCAGATTGGATTACACAGGGCAGATGCATGACTTTAAGTGATAAACGCTGATTATCTAGATTTTTTTCCTTTCAGAAACCAGATCTTTGAGTGTAAAATCATAAACTTAGAAATGCACCGCCTTGTAAAAGCATTCGTAATACTCAAGTATTGTTCTTTGCTCGTCAGAATCCAAAAGCGCCAAAGAGGAACAGATTCGAGGCAGATTGAATTGAAGCGCCTCGAAGAAGGATTTTCTCTTCATTTTAATGGAGCCAATGCTAAACCAAGCCAGAAGAACGCCAAGGGCTCCAGCAGCAAGTTTGACAGCTTTATGCCAGCTAGGAAATCTGCAGGTATAGCCGCATTAACTCCTAAACGTTTCTTCATTGCTTTAACCTTTGTGTATTTGGCATAAGTATCGTTGAAAACAGAAATCTGCATATATTTTAAAAAAGAAGATGTAAACAAGGAATTTAATTCTCCTTGTTGTGTTTTAGAATTTTTTTAATGCCAGAACTTTAATGTCTTTGTAGCTCTGTTTAATTTTCCATAGATATTTAGTAGAATTCATTTTAAATTGTCTGACATGTATCAGATGATTTTGGTTTCCCTCCAACAGCTTCTCAGAATATTTTGCTGAATTTTAACTCTGAACCAGTGAAATTTTATTTTATTTTTTTATGTTGGCCCTTTTGCTTGTTTTGAAGCTTTAACCTCATGACTTTAACCTATTTTGTGAGTTCACTGGCCCCTCCTGCAGCAAATCGCTCTAACATCACAGTTGGGATGGCTTTAGATGCTTCCAAGCTTCTTTCTTTTTTTTTCTCCAAGTGCCGCAACCTTTAGTTCTGCTTTCATTGTGGTGTTTTTATTGTAATGGCTTCTTCCACTCTGAATGGCCTCTTAGACCATCTTGATTCAGGACTCATTCCACTTCCAATAATGTACCTGCACCATTTTCAGCAGTATCTTCAGATGATTCCTTTCTGGGACACAGAGCCTGACTCCTTTATGAACTGTGTAATGGATTTTTAAAAAATTTTTTTTTAATTTATCCTTTATTTAAACAGGTAATACCCATTGCGATTAAAAATCTCTTTTGCAAGGGAGACCTGGCCAAGATAGGCATCAAAATTACATCCCATCATTACATACATACAAACACTCACACATAAAAGCCAAATATGAACTTACAATAAAATTTCAATTAAAACATTGACACGTGAGGGAGTCCAACTCAAAACATCTCATTCTCAGCTTGAAAGTATTCAAAGGAACCAATTTACTAAGTTTCAAGTTATTTTGCAGCAAATTCCATGTAAAGGGAGCAGAGTAAGCAAAGGCCTTTTTACCCAGCTCAGTACTAACACTTGGGACAGAAAACAAGACAACAGCCTGAGAACGGAGAGAGTAATGACCAGTTTTTTTCATAAGAAGTGATCATAAATAAAATGGAAGCGCACCAAGAATAGCCTTATATATAAATATATACCAATGACAAAGCCTCCGTGTAGCCAAGGCAGACCATCCTACACGAGAATACAGCTCACAGTGATGGGTGCAAGCTTTTCAATTTGTAATAAATCTCAATGATGCGTGATAGGCTGCGTCAATCATCTGCAGGCATTGAGCAGATGAATGCATATATAATATATCACCATAGTCCAGCACAGTTAAAAAAGTGGATGCCACCAACCGTTTTTTTACATTAAAAGAAAAGCACAGCATATTTTGAAAGTAAAAACCCAATTTTAGTCTCAACTTTCTCACTAGACAGTGAACATGAGGCTTAAATGGTAGGTAGTCATCAATGACAATACCAAGATACTTATAAGTTGTAACAATCTGTATTTCACGACCATCAAGAGTAACCACTGAAGGAACATTCAGTGGCCTGTTCTGAAGGTCTGTGAAAAGCATACATTTAGTTTTGTCTGCATTGAGCACAATGGATGGCAATGCCATGCTGTTTATACTCGTCCATTAATTGTCTATTAATTGCCCAGACCAACTTGGGACCTTCAGGTATCTGGAAATGGTTTCCAGAGATTCATCCAACCAGTGGAGGCCCTAAGTTTTCATCCTAATACGACTGGCTGATTTATTTAGACATACTTTGTGTCTATGAGCCTCAGAACTTAAACAGAGTCATCAAAGATGCTCTTTTTTGATATTCTAACATTTTAAACATATTCATTTCTGTTTAATCCTAAAAGACCGAAAGCAGTGACGTTTTTTTTTTCTTAGTGTATGTAAACATCTGGTTTCATCTGTGTGCTGATCGATATTGTTGGTTAACAAAGCAGTAGCTGATATCTTATCCTATTCCCACTGTTTCAGTCATGTGTGGACCATAAGGACCAGTAGCTAATAGCTGCTGTTCTTCAGCCTGGAGTGATTCTGTGCCCAGTCCCAGTAAACAAACAGCAGTGATAGTTGTCCCTGCCAGTCTGTTTTGTTTGGTGCCTCCTCTCTGCGCTGAGGACCATCTGCATAAGTGACTTTGTGTTTCCTCTCCTTTGTGGATGAAATCAGCAGCACACGCAGCTCACGTTTTGCTGCCTTTCTGACTCATCTGCAGATGTCTGCAGAAGCGCCCACCAGCTAACCAAGGACAGTAGAAATCTGGAATTTCAGACCAACAGGAAGAGGAGCCAGACAGCACCAGCAAGGGCCCGCAGGAAAGAATGGACGCAGGTACGGGCCTCAGATATCCTGTTTTTCTAAATAAAATCCAAAGCTTTGACATTGATGTTTTCCTTCTGTTGTGGCATGTGTAGGAATCTGTTAGAATCCGGACAGAGGATGGCCAGAGTTTGAAGTTATCACCTCATATATGTTACTCTGACGATTTAGAGCCCTATGAAAGTGTGGACATGGAGGTAGATTAAAGATTCCTTCTGACAGCATGTGTGGGTGTTTTTTATTTAGGGGAGGGGCTGTGCGTGAGATGCAACTGTCTGTTCTAATTAGCATCTCTTTCTCCTCCATTTTCCCTTTTTTTCTCCAACCCTCATGTTCTATGCAGAGCTCAAGTCGGCGCTCACCACGTAGCCCCCGCTATCAGAGGGACACCTCCAAGGCTTCACGCTCCTTTAGCTCCAGGCCTGAGAGCCAGGGAGGCCAAGCCGACCAGGAGCACAGTGAGAAGGTGTTCACTAGTCTCGAGGAAGTTAAGGTGAGCGGAAGATTCTTTTTTTATTATGTTATGCTTTCTAGCTGGCAGTAGGTTTAATTAGTTGTCTAAATTTAGTTCAAGCATTGTTTTATTCAGGGTTTTTAAAACAAATCATGCACTTCATCTGCAGCCTTACTTGTGTGTATGTTTGTATCTGCAGGAGATTTAACAGTATACTGTGAGCGCTGATCTGTACCCAAATGCCTCCTTTTGTAAACTAGGTTTTGCGTCGTAGCCTGGAGGTCAGCATGAGACGGAGCAGCAGGGGCTCAGTGGGGGACGAGTCGGACGAGGAGTGGATAGAGGAGCAGATTGAAAGGGAAGAGAGCACAGAGAGCCTGGATGAACTTGGTTTGCCTCTCTCCTCCTCCAAATCCTCCTCTAATTCCCAGAGAAGCGGGTCTAACAGCCATTTTGACAAAGAAAACGTAATTTTTCTGGGCTTTGGAACCCCCCCTAAAAGTGAGCACTTTTTTTGTTATTGTTAAATCTGTTTAAACTCTGGTTGTCAGTAAGCTACTAAACATGAGATTGCACAAGGCATGTGCACCAGAAAACAAAATAAAAAAGGGGATGTTTATTTAAAATTAATAAAAAACAACATAAATAAGGTTGTTGGCTACAATCAGGTATTTTTTTTTATTCTTTTGAGACTCAGACTAAGGGATAGACCGAGTCAAGACCAAGACCTGAGCCACTCACATCATATCACAATAACATATGAAACATGATTGAAAATCCCATAAAAGCTACAAGATATACTCAGAGCTGAAATAAACGTTCTGCTCAGAAGGTTTTCTTTCTAGCAGCAGTGGTTCTTCTTTTTATGTGCTCCTCTGTAACCTGATCCAGCCGGTCCGGATCTCACCTTTTATGTCAGTCCTTGTCAGCTTTTTAAGAAAACCTAATGAGATTGTCCTAAAGTAATTATAACTTTATCTAAAAGACAAACAACAGATTCCTGGAACAATATTCTCATAAGCATGTTGAGCAGAAGCAATTCATCTGACATAAAAAGATGGAGAAAAAATTGCTTTTCATTCCCCCCTCTCAAAAATATAATGTACAAAACTAAAGATGTTCTTGCCTGTAATGAGTGCATATAAGATTTTCATTAAAGCTCCTCTGTCCTCTCTTCCACAGCATCTAAGATGTAAATAAAGGATTAATCTGAATTTATTTATTTATTTTTCCAGGTCATAAGATCGACCATTCTGTGAAAAGGAAAGAAAACGACGACTCCTTTATAGCAGCCAGGCCTCTGTTGGTGAAAAGCAAAACATTGGATTGGCCATCTTCAAAAGAAAGCTGTGATGATGGTCATAGTAAGTGTCACACTTAAAGAGGAATATTTGATTGGTTAAAATTCCTTAAAGGCAGACTTATTAATGGTGTTGAAATCAATTTAAGACAAATAATTAATAAAAAAAATATGTTTGTGTTTTTAAGGGGCAAGAAGTCGTTCGGAAAGGCCACTGTCAGCAGCTAGAAAGACCTTAGTTGAGGAACAAGACTCAGAAGATGTCTTTTACGGCACACAGGAAGCCATATGGAGGGAAAGCACCCCAGTGGAGAGAGCTGAGGTCTGGTTTACCTTCATCCCAACACTAAGATGGAAGGGGATCTCTCATTTGGGATGTCTAAAGTAGTGGAATTGAACAGCACTTCCGAGTAGATCCTTGGAAATCATCCACAGGTGTTGGCTGTTGACAAGACTGTACATGAAGGGCAGTTAAATGCAATTTAAGGCATATTTTTAAAACATGTCTGAAGCTCTTATCACTGCTGATTCCTAGAACAGGAGTGCCTTGATGTTACCTCCCCTTATCATTCCCCATAAGCTAGCTCCATCCATCCATCCGTCTGTCCGTCCATCTTTGACTGCTGGATACTTATCTACCTACATTTTAATGATCTGTTCCATAATTAAACTTTTCAAGCCTGGAAAAGTTTGTGATATTGATCTGATTTGTAGGAACTCTGTATGATTGCTAATATTTTCCTTGATATGGCATCCAGCTGATCATCTCATTTCCGTTCACCCAGGCCCAGGGACTCCAGAAGAGAAACAGTCTAAAGCAACAAAACACAAATGACCAGGATGGGAATGACGTCACTCTGGCCATGCAGAGAATAACACTAATGGGGCCCAGGTGGGTTTGCCTTCAGTTACTTCTACACTGTTATAACATTAAGTATGGACCTGGTAGTCTGCTCTGCTATCACTTCAATAAAGATCACAGACCAGCTAACTGTCAGAACTTTGTTTAGGCAACAACAGAACCTGCTAAAAGCCGTGGAGCAGCCCGAAGCAGAGCCCAGCCACAGCATTCCTCAGAGTGTGAGAACAGACTACAGCAAGCAGCCGGTGAGTCAGCAGACCTGAGGCCCTTACCATGAAGCTAGCTCAATGTAGCATGATTACTCCCAGTCTATCCACTTTAACCAATCCACAATAACAGCAATCAGGATCAGCAGTACCACCAAGCTGGTTATCATTTCGTTAAATAAATCCGGCTTGAACTGTTCATGAATCTTTGTACGCGCACCTATAAAGGGACGGGTTCAAGGCAGCAAACCAATCACAATTGTGAGCACAGAAGGAAGAGCACCATATTTCTCCTGTGAGGAACAAAAACTCATCTTACAGAAATACAAAAGGAGAAAAGTCAATTAAAAGTCAAACCCGGTGGCAGCATGAAAGAGAAGCCATATAGTGCAGCAATGGATTACTGACTGAGTAAATACACATCGGTGACATTTAACACAGACTGCATCCCAATCACTATACTGCATATTATTACGCTTGCCTCTCTGGAGTGATAAATATTTTGGAGCAGATAAAAATAAAACAAAAACGTATTTTCATCTGATAAGTTGTACTTTTTCATTCAATAACGTTTGGTCTAAAATAAAGCTGGAAGCTGATGCCACAACTTGCATCATTTAATTCAAGAAGTTATCAATCTGATGGAAATCATCTCGATTTCTGAGCTGTGGCAGAACTTTTTTTTTTTACCTGGTGGTTTACGACTACTCCTCTATTAGAGAAGCTTCATTGTAACATCTACAGTTCTCATATATACTTTCTATTAAGCCTGATTTTGTAATGGGATGAATATGAAATTTCACAGAAAATCCAGGTACTGACTCACCTGCGATGTCATAAAGTCGTTCTATAGACTGTATTCAGGCAAGTGGCTCGGCTCAGCATCCCTGATGAAGCTGTTGGTTGCATTATATCTTATGGCCATACAAACAGTCTGTGATACAGTGAAGAACGCATTCCTGCGGGTCGCAAAGCCAAAACACGGTTGCAGAATCTGGCATATATATTCCAGTCCGGCCTTCAAAAGCCTGCATCACTTGTATAAGAAATTGTTGTAGTGATCCAATGAATCTTATCACAATTTCAGCTCTGATCTTTGTTTTTTATTTAGCTTCATATATCAGTTAAAAGAAACAAGTGAAAGCCAGCAGAGTGTGAGGACATTATACAGGAGAAAGCAGACACATTAGTAAAAACTTTGTATGTCAAAAAGGAGGCAAAGGAAAAATAAATAAAAAGTAATGACTCTATTTGTCTGGAACATATTTTGTTTGAACTGCTACTTGATTTAAAAAAAATATATATTTTTATTGTGATGTCTTTTTTAAATCAGGTCTTCAATAAAAGGAAACATAATTCTCTCCCAAACAGCTGATTGGCTGCTGGATAGCTGCAGGATTCAGATCCTGAAAGCTAGCCTGCACCGGAGCAGGTTTGTCATTCAGAGGATGTTACCATGGTGACCAGCCTCTCTGAGAGTGAAACCAGCTTTGTGGCACCAGAAAGTCAGAGTTTAACCTTAAGTTGTCTGGCTAACCCAGTAATCCTGCTTTCATGGTACAGGCCTCTGCTGTCAGGACAGAGCAGATCCACATGATGTTACAGGTTCTCACTTTTCTAAATACCCGTTGCCGTTGTTGTTGTTTCAGAGAGGACAGTCGTCAGCAGAGGTCACCCCTGCGTTATACGTTACCATAGAAATCCTGTCAAACTGGGGGGATCCTCTGCAGGTTGGGCTCACAGAGTTGCAGTTCTTCTGCCTCAGGAACAAGAGGCTGTTGGTTTCTCCTCATGACATAGACTTCAGGAACGCAGATGTCCATCGAATGTGGAAAGGCTACGAGGGGAATCTGGAAGCGCTCGTCAACGGAAGGATGAAGGTGGGTTAGTGCCGCCCTGGAAACACGCCGTATAAGATAGATCTGTTAGTTACACCTTTTCTTTAATTATTAAGAAATGAAGAAGTGATGTTTGTTTTGATGATTTGGACTGTTCATTTGCTTGTATTTGGAGCAAAAATTAAAACAAAGAACCATTTTTTAGTTCTATAGTATAATAGTTTGGGTTGTATTTCTAGTCGTTTCAATTGTTTATCAAACAAAGTTGGAGAAAGAGCTGCAATCAGTAGCTGATCAGTTTATTGCAAATAAATGTCTGGGTCTGGATATATTCTTTATCAATAAAGTCATAAATAACACAATTCTAGCGAATAAATAATATCAAATAACTGTTTTAATGATAAAGAATAAAAAAAACCCTCATGAATTTGTTAATGAAAATCTAATAAATGGTAACATTATAGATACAATTTGTAATAATTTTTTTTAAATAAACACATATAAAGTAATGATTAATAAAACTGTTATTTTTTTCCAATAATCTATTATTTTGTAATAGATTAAATACCAAAATAATCAAATATTTAAAAACTATTATTTATTTAATGTCTATGATTTTTTTTGTGTGATAATGATAGTTTACCTCTGAAATCTTTTCATTCGGTATCTTTGAGGTGAATTGATGCTTTTTTTTAGCTTTGTGAAATATATATTTTTTCTTTCTTTAATTGAACAGACCACTGAAGACCACCACATGTGGACATGCCCCTTCCACCCCCCCATCCAGCTCTACTTCACCCTCAGAAACACAGAACGTTCTCTGGACTTTGGAATATCTGCCATCAAAATCTGGAACTACAACAACCCCCTAGTATGAAACCTCATCACTAAATGATCCGTTTCACACATTGGTTTTTAGATTAATCCCTCTGACATATTCAGAGATCACTGGTTAAAGGGCGTCTTGTTAGCAGATCGGTTCTAAAGCTTGTGTGTCTTAATTAAGATGGTGGGGGTAGCTGGTTTGCTGTGTTTACGTCAGGGATGATTTCTCTCCCAGCAGTGGTTGGTTAAGCTGTCAGTCAGTCCGAATGTGGAGCACTGAGAGATTAGCCTCAGAGGATTAGTGTAGTGTGGGGTTCTGCTTCTCGGAATCACTGTTGTTCGAAGAAACGGGTAGAAAATCATATATTTATAGAGCTTCTTGGATCCATGTAGTATTACCGTTTAAGGTAAGATACTTCAGTTTAAACTCTGGGGATTTGGTTCTGATTGGATGGATCAGGTCTGAGCAGACAGCCGGCTTTGTGATACTATCTACAGCTCATCTGTTAACATATAGCAGTGGTTAACGTTGAAATACTGCAACTGTTTGACGTCTGGTCGTCTCTCGCAATTTTGAATCACAATCAAGTCTCATGAGTTAATTTTAAAGTGAGAAATTATACTTTCTGTTGATTAATTTGCTTCAGATTTATTTTATTTTTTTTTGATAAACAGTATTTCTGTATAGAAATATGAAAACATAAGACTTGTTTCCTACAAAGTTAAAAAACAAGCCACTGGACTTTGTTTTCCAAGTTTAAAGACATTTCGCTTTACATCCAGGAAGCTTTCTCAATTCAAAATGTCTGAAGTAGGGTTTGAGTTCCTGGTTTATAGAGTGGATGGGAAGCGAAATGTCTACAAACTTGGAAAACAAAGTCCAGTGGTTTTTTTTTTCTTTTTTTTTTTCACTTTGTTGGAATGACTATAACCTGGATTACTGAGAATCTTCACCTGCAATAAGAGCTACTTTACAAATTATTTTAGAAGCACAAATATGAAAAGTTTGTTGTGCATTTTATATATAAAACCAAGCATCCCCAAAGTCAGTACTGTATCCCCACCTTCAGCTCCAGAGTCTTTCTGGTTGTGACGCTACCAGCTGGTCCATTCTGCTCTGCATTGTGTGTTTCCCTCATTCAGATGATGCTGAAGTTTCACCACAGATTCTAAATTCGATTAACATCTGGACTTTGACTAGGCCACTCTAAAACCAGAATCCACTTTAAATCTGTATGTTTGGGTAGTTGTCCTGCTGGAAGGTTAACCTCCACCCTGGGTGGGTCTTCTGCAGATGGGATGAAAATACGTGTCCAGAGTAGGGGTGGAACGGTTCACAAAATTCCCGGTTCGGTTCACGGTTTCTGGTCATGGTTTTCAGTTCGGTATATGTTGATTGTTACCCCGAAATCCCATAATAATTAATGAAATTAATGAAAAAAATCAGTGGCATTATTTTTAATGATCCGCGGAAACCCTGGATCATTTCCGCATGTTTTGCTGCTTTGAATTTAATCATCTCGCGCATGCTCTCTACGATCTCCAAGGGACTCAGAGCGGAGCGGACGGGAGCCACAGTGGGGGCTGTAGGCTTTGCTTTGCGCAGGCGGTCTGGAGCACAGCGGAGCGGAGCGCTGACGGAGTATGAGGGATTTCGGGGTTAGCATGACATGTTGGTCATGTTGCTCTTAGCATAAACAAAACATGTTGCACAATGCTTGCACACTGTTGCACTTTTATACACAACTGTCTTTCCGCCGTCATCGTAGGTCACTCTAAATGCAAAGTGGTCCCATACAGCAGACCTATAAAGTGCTGCTGGCGCATCTTCCAACTCCTGTTCTTTCCCACTCGCCATACCCACACAATTCTCCACAACAACTGATTTTTTCCCTGCTATACCCGGCTAAGCTGCTTCGCTTCTTCTTCTTCTTGTTTATTACTGGTGGTTGGCTTTGGTCGCAGTACCGCCACCTTCTGCTCTGGAGTGTACACGCTTCGCCTATGAGAAAAAGGAGCAGCGCATGAACCGAACGAAACACACGCGAACTGAACCGAGACAGTCGAACCGAACGGTTCGGACAGTTTTCATGAAACCGTTCCATCCCTAGTCCAGAGTAATGTGCAGTATTACCAGTATAACCAGTTTTCTGCTGGTTGTTCTCAGATTAAATTAGTTCGGGATGTATTTTGGGGAATGAGATTAAAAGAAACTGAATGGATATGATTAGTTTTAGTGTATTTCTTTTTTTCTTTTTACTTTAAATTACATTAAAGTTTGAAGAACTGTGGATATTTATGCAAGGATGCAGCACAGAATTAACCCCAAATGAGATTTTTTTTTGTGAACTGTTAGATGTTTGTTAAGAACACATCTTTCTTTTGCAGGACCTGAACGTCGGTGTCCGCCATGTAAAGCTGTACCTTAACGACGCCTTGGTGTTTGAAGGGGAGCTGGTGAAAGGCTGCGGTAACAGAGTCTTTGACTACAGCTCCACCATCGATCTGAAGGGTTTCTCCATCTCAGACCCCTTGATCTCCAGCGGTAGTTCTTCAGGGCAACGTCTGCAAGGCGGGAGCCCCCGTCTCCATGAGGACAGGCAGAGTGGGGAGGGCAGCAGCACTCAGCAGCACCATTCTTCTATAGCTCTGTCTGACCCAGTAGACAGGACTATGTTAAGCATGCAGGAGAAGCCACACATGCCTCTTCCTCCCATCACTTCCTCAGCTCATCGTCTCTCTTCACAAAGAAGCTCCTTTGACCTTTCCGCCTCAGAGGAGCCCCCGTCCCCCAGACAGCCGGTGGAGCAGCCAGCACCCAAGGAGCAAACGGTCACCACCCAACCATCCTCCTCAAGAGTTACACCCCAGTGGCTGCAGCCTCTGAAAAGAGGCTCCCCAGAAGGGTGTGAGGCGAGCAGAGACAGGCCCCGATGGCTGGTACCTCAGCTCTCGACAGAAACCAAACAGGCACATGCATCCTCCTCTGCCTCTTCTTCTTCCTCCATGCTCCCAGAGCTGCCCTGTGACCAAGGCCGGGTGTGCAGAGGGGCCGATCAGGCACTGAACGGGGTTCAGTGGAAGAATGATGCTTTGGACCTGAGCTGGGACCTGTCGGACGAACTGGAGGGTTCAAAGGCGAAGAGACCCATCAGCGGACGAAGGAGCACGTTCAGAAATGCCTCAGCAGCCCCTCAGAAGGAGGAGGAACTCTTCAGAGCTCCTGGTAGGAAAGACCGACACGTCTCTGGGTTTCTCCTCCCAGTTTTACTTAGTGAGTCTTGTTTAAACCATAAGCTGCTCACAGGTGGTGACAAATTTTCTCTCTAGTTGTTTACAACTCTTGTACTTGAGTGTAAATGTTGATATAAATATTTATTTTTGATTATTTTTGAACCAGAAATCAGAAAAAAAATCTTTAGGGAAATTGTATTTAAATGTCAAATCATTCTGGCTTAAATAGTATATAAATGTACTTTTTATCAGACTATATTGTCCCAAAATTTACAAAATCTCTATTTAAAAAAAAAAATCTGTCTTAAAATCTGTGTTTTTTTCCCCCCGTTATTTTATGCAGGCCAGTTAGTTATACGTCAGCCTGAACACCTAAATTCGGCCAATCATATATCAACGGTCAACTGTCAATCAATTTTTTTCGGTCATAGGATCGTGATTCATATGTCGCAGCTAATATACACAACGGTTGAAATAAGAATAATTTACCATTGAGTTCCGTCCCAGTGTTCACAGGGATGGACGTCTGTGTCTTCAGCAGGCGTAGAGCTAACAGAACTGGCAGCGTTGCGAGGCAAGGGCTCAAACATGTACGGCTGTAAGCCTTCTACACCAAACCAAGCTTCTGCCGCCCTGACGTCCTCTTCCACAACAACTTCGTCCCCGCTTTCCTCCTCTAAATAAAAAATGAGTGACGGAGGAGACTCATCCACGACCTCCGACACAAAACTCTCCTCCTCTTGCATGTTTCCGCTGTCCATAGCGTCTCTACAACTTTAATTTCACTGAAGAAAAACTATCATCTGTTAAATTTTTAGTTGATTCATTTTAATTTGTTAATGACACAACTACACAGACAATCTCAAGAGAGAGCAGTACATTTCAGTCCTCCAAGTGGGTTTTTTCAACCTGCTTTGAAACAAATTCCTCTTTTATTAAATAAAATCTGCAAACTGAAGGTTTTGGATGCAGATTTCCAACCGTGAGTTTAGGAATTTCTTCCTTTCCTTCCACCTCAGTGGGTGATGTAGAAGTCATAAGCTAGCCTTATGCTGAAAATGTATAATTTTATTGTAATAGAGTAACATTAATATAAAATAAAAGTTACAGTTTAAAACTGTGTTACCTTAATATAAGAAATTTTTCTTTCTTCTATAGAAATCTACTTAATAGGGATGCACCTAAAATTTGGCCACCAAAATTTTTCAGCAGAGAATGACCAAAAAGTGCATTTCCGGTTTTCAGCTGATGGACATTTAAAACCAAAAAAACATGGCCGAAACTTGTGATTACACGACTAACAGCACAACCACCAGAAATGTTATAGAGCATCAAAGCAGAGTTTATCACAGTTGAGCATGCGTTAGACGGGTTTTGAATGAGGTGGAGCGAGTTTTAACGCTGCACATTGGTCTCATTGTACGCTCAGGTCAGCGGCACAGAATGCCATAGAAATCCAAAGGAAAAACTTTCTGCGTTCGGATATTAAGGTTCCGCTGAATGAGAGCTGAGCAGCAGAATTAAAGGACCAGTAATTGCAAAACAGTTATAACAAATGTAGTCATAGTTTAGGTTAAGGAAGTATAGTTTAAATGTAAACAGATAATTCCACCCCAGACTCTAATGTTTGTCGTCAGCAGATGAGCCGCTGTCCTTGGTCAGCTCCACCAGGGGGCACAGCAGCTCGCGGGCCCAGATCCACAACCAGCAGGATGAAACTCTCATGGAGTCCTGGGACTCTCTCACCAAATTCAACCAATGTCAGCGTGGGCGCATCTTCAACACAGGTTTCGAAGGGGACATACTTGACGAGGTTCTTCAACGCCACGGCATCAGCTCCCCCGCGCCTCCGATAAAACCCTCCACACCTCCCAGGACCCCCGTGCCCTCCCTCAACACTCAGGGGGTACTGGGTGAAGGTCTGGCTGACGATGCCTCCATGGAGCGAGAGGATGAGTTTGTGATCCCGGTTCTGCCTCAGGGCCAAAGGCTGGTGATAAACATCCTCTCCACATGGGGAGACCGCCACTACGTGGGTCTGAACGGCCTGGAGGTGTTCAGCTCTTGCGGAAAGCCCCTCCGGCCGTCCCACATCAGAGCCGACCCTCCAGACATCAACATTCTCCCAGGCTATGGCAAAGATCCCCGCGTGGTCAGCAACCTGTTTGACGGCGTCAATCACACTCAGGATGACATGCATCTGTGGCTGGCCCCGTTTACCCCCGGTCAGAGCCATACCATCTTCCTGGACTTCGCAGCTTCCTATCAGATCGCCATGATCCGAGTGTGGAACTATAACAAGTCCCGCATCCACTCGTTCCGCGGTGTGAGAGAGGTGGATATGCTACTTGATGGCAGGTACATCTTCAGGGGAGAGATCGCCAAGGCGTCTGGAACCCTCTCTGGCGGTACGTGATGGAGGATAAACATTCTTTATTTTCTCTCCTTTGTTACCTCTGAGCTGCTTCTTGCTCGCTACACAGTCTGGAAATGTCTCAAACTCGATTTCAGGGTTTTCTATGTCTGGCATGGTATCTATCAGTCCTTCCCTCCCTCCATTCAAAGCCTGACTACCAAACCATTGTTTTTCATAAGTTCAGCCAACTTTAGTATCTTAGAAAGTGAAACATGGCAAGGTGAGGATACTCCACAAGAAGATCTGAATAACCTTAGAAATTAAATCCTCTCTGCCATTTTTCCAGGACTGGAACAGTTTGGGGACACAATCCTTTTCACCCTTGATGATGACATTTTGGAGGCTGTGTCTCTGTACGACGAGATGTTCCTCAGTGAAGGTGAGGGTCCTGAAAGGTTAGTGTATGAAGAAGAGCTGCAGAGACCACGAACCGCAGACGGAGAGGGAGAAGAAAGAGCTTTCACACAGGCTGGATTCAGAGAGGAAGACCTCTCTGTAAGTTTACTTATTTATTCAATAACATTTTAATACGTTTTTTTTTGTATATTTTTTTCTTTTGTTTTAATAAGTGTTTTTGTTTTTAGCTGAAACTTCAGCTAAACACTCCTGTGAACCAATCTGAGGAACATATGCAACAGATTCCTGGCATGTACACTGGAAAGTGTGAGTACTTAACTTGAACGGTTTAACATTTTCTTACGATGACATCACAAACTTCAGTGTGTTTGATTTGAATATCAGTGTAGAAGACTGTGTACGTTTAGATTGCACTAATTCCAGATATCTCATCAGTTGAATCTTCCTCGGTCAGAAGGAATATGTCAACTCCATCGGTGCAGCTCAAAAGGTTTATTAATGGAATAGAAGCAGGTACATTGGAGATGATGGTACAGATGATGAGGTTTATATTTGGTTTTCTTAGGGATATGTATATGGATGTGTGGTTATCTGAAACAGAATAAACAATAAATATCCATATTTATAGCTATGCAGGCAAACAGGTGCATATAGGTGCAGGATGAAATTGGCTTGTAATACCAAAGAAGCCCACTGGAGGGCGCCATGACATCACACATGCATTATTGGTCAAACGTAATAAACATTTAACTGACAAAACCGTCAAAAATATGAAATAAACGGCGATGCCCTCATTTACTAATAAAATGGAAATATATCTAGCAAAGTGTAACAAAGAACTTGAGTTATTATAAGTATAAGTATAAGTATTATCAGTAACCAGAGAAACTAAAGGACAATTTAACCTCCTGGGTAAATAACTGACAGAAAAACACAATATCGGACTTAAAATGTATACTTACGTCCTAAAGAACGCACACAGGTTTCATAAACACTGGATTAAAGAAGGATTAATGGTGGATGTTATTTTGTGCCACCGAACCACCCAGAAGCATGGAAAACACAACTTATTCAGCTACGTGAAATTAGAACTACAAAATGAACAGATGCATCATGGGTAATATGGTACTAAAGAAACGGACAGACTTTCAATTTATAATAAAAGGATAATGTTTTAAAAAATAAGTCTTTACAAATAAAACTGAAAAGTGTGGTGTAGTTTTGTATTCTGACCCATTTCCTCTGATGCTCTGAATTAAAAGTGCAAAGAGTTTTCCACTAACTTCATGGCTACATGTTAAAAAGTGAAAAACTAAAGGTAACTGCGTGCAGACATGTGATTTGATGGGTTTCCTCCTGTTATTCCAGGCCTTAGACTGGAGATAACGATGACTTGGGGGGACCCCGCCTATATGGGCCTGACGGGCCTGGAGGTGGTGGGGCAGGACGGTGAGAGCTTACCTCTGGATCTCACTATGATGGCGGTAACACAGAGAGACTTCAGTGACCTGCCAGAGTACGGATGGAACACAGGCACACTTGATAAGTAAGCGAGAAGAACTGGACCTATATGGACCAGTAGTGTTACAATCAGAACCTAAAGTCAGAGCATCTGATCCGTACTGCTTGGGTTCAGGCTTTATTATGAACTTTTATCATACAGGCTCATCGACGGCCAAAACATTACCACAGATGATAGCGCCATGTGGCTTATACCTTTTTCCTATGGAGTACCCATCAACTTGAGCATTACCTTCAACAAGCCCCAAACCATCGCTGGTCTCCGCATCTGGAACTACAACAAGTCCCCTGAGGACTCCTACAGGGGGGTGAGAATAAACTTTTATCTGTTACATTAAAGCATCAAGTGGATTCCAGGAGCTTTAAGCTCACTTTTTCCCTCTCCTCTGCTTAATAACATCTGATTTTTCTAATAATCCAATTTAGGTGAAAGTCTTTCATTTGTACATGGATGATGTTGCCATCTCCCCAGCTGAGGGGTTCCTGGTCCGGAAAGGACCGGGCAACTGTCACTTTGACTTTGCCCAGGAGATCCTCTTTGTGGACTACCTGCTGTCTCCCACTGATAACCGGAGTGCTGGAAACTCACCAAAGTACAGAGAACAGTTTAAATCACTGCATCTTAATGGGAGAAATAAAAAAAATATGAGCTACTAATGGATTTGTTTTTGTTTTTTAGAGGAAGTTCTAAGAGGCAAGAAAGGGCCAGTATGGACTACGAAGCTCCCATCATGCCTTGTGGATGTATCCTTCTAGACACGTAAGGTCTGCCATCAGTCCTAATCAGGGTTAAAATCACCATTAAAAAAAAAGGTTTCTCAGATTTTTTATGGAAAGTATAATAAAATTTTTTTATTTCTTCTCTCTGTAGGTTTTACATTTCAAGTCTTTTATAAAAAGCAATAAGACATTTTTTTTTCTATATTTATCATCAGCTTGAAATGATAACAGTAAATGCTAGACTTGTTTAGGTATATGGGGTCCTCATGACAAGATAAATATAGCGATATCTCTTCTCCTTCCCCATGCTTAAAGAACATCTCCCTCCGATTGCAGGGGAACATATAGCGTGTGTGGTGTCTGTTTCTTTTTGAAAAAAGAAACCGAAGGAAAGTTCTGGTAATGGATCATATTTTGGAGAACTAGGACAGTTCCATTGAAACGTCAACTCACAATATCCAGCAGACTACATAAGGATAAATCTTTATGAGAATACACGCAAATTAAGAACTTATGTAATACAAATCTAGATGAATTAATAACTATTGGTCGCAAAACCTCCAAAGTAACAAAAAACCACTCCTTCACCTGGGAAACACCCTTGAGGAAAACCCATCAGGGAATTACATATTTAACACAGAAGTGATAATTGACTAATAGCCTTTAAATGGTAGGGAAACAATTTCTTGTATACTCAGATTACACCAGCTGTCTTTCTTTTTCTTTAAGTTCTTCTGCTATTCATGCCATAGCTGCACATGAAACACCATCAGTTCAGGAGCATTTTTGCATTGACTTTCCATCAGCCCGTCTTGTTGCATGCTTAAAATATAGCTATTACCCGGTCATTCATAATGAATTTGGAGATTAAGAAGCACAGTTAATAAATAATAATATATAGATAATAGCTTTGATTCAGGTTGTAAGACTTTTTGTTTACTTACTTACACCTTTACCTGTGAAAAATTTGTTTTTTTCTCTAAAAAATGCTTGTATTCACTTCTAACCACTACCAATAGCAGCTAGAAATCCCTGAGTGATTTGCTGACTTGAGGGAGCTGTCACTGGGTATTCCCAATGCTCCCATCCACCTGTATGCGAGGGTTTGCTTCTCAGAACAACTATAACGTATTTTAGTTCTGATGAACTAAATGCACTGACATTTTTAGGTGCACTTTCTGGCCTAAAACCATCTTACAACTACTTGTTCCCACTCAACACAGCAAATAAAGCAAAGTCTCTATCCATTGCATCTGACATTAACGATAGAGATGCTGTGATTGTCGTGTGGCTGTAGAAAAATCATTGTAGGACCAAAATGTTTCAAAGCCTGTTTTTTCTTTTCTTGTTTTTTTTTCTTTGTATTATCATGTGGGCGTCTCACCTGAAAATCCCCTGAAAACTTTGAGCCTAAAAAAGTATTGGGTTTGAAAAATCAGCTGTGTTTGACTGGTGGTGGTACAATTAGACGGAGTAGTGTTGGTTGTCAAGACGACGCTAAGTCGGAGGCTGCTTTTGGCCTGTTCTTTCTGATGGGTTAAAGCTTTGGGTTCAGTTTGCAGTGAGTCTGAAAAGCAGAAAACTAATAAAAACATTGATTATCTCTATATTGTTCAATGTAGTTTAAAAGCATTTTCTAAATTTTTATAATTAAGTTGTATAAAAAAATGCTAAACCCTGAAATTTTATAAGGATTAAATATATTTTTGTGATATTAGAAGACCCTCTGCTGCTAAAATGAAGCAGAGGCTCTGCTGTACAAGATCTGTTGGACCTATTGGACTTTAAAGTGATCAATACTCAGTTAGAGCCATGAAACCATTCAGTCAATACCAACAACTGCTGACTGTGTGAACCAGCACAACTTTAAACCAGGCAGAAACATTGAGTGATTGGTTTATGTTTAGCTTTAACTGTGCTCCATAAAGGGCTGAATGTACGTATCAAGAGTATTAGGAAATCAGTTAGATAAATCTACATTCAAATGTATCCAATTCAGTTTATTTCTATAGCGCCAAATCACAACACGTCATCTCAAGGCACTTTGCATTTCAACCAGATCATACAGTCAAATTGATTCAAAGTTTTCTATCTAAGGAAAACCAGTTGATTGCAATCCCTCACACTAAGCATGCTTGTAGCGACAGTGGAGAGGAAAAACTCCCTTTTAACAGGAAGAAACCTCCAGCTTTAAAAGGCTCAGTGTGAGCGGCCATCTGCTGAGGCCGACTGGGGTTCAAGGAGAAAGAAGCAGAGATAGAAAACAATGCAGAGATACAAATCCATGTTTCTTTTCCCTGCAGTTTTACCAGGTTCTGTGGTATGGACATATTGTCAATGTTGGATGTGAGGGAAGCAATATTTCTTGTTGTTATGTCCTTGACCTTCATCTGCCAGTCATCTTCCAGCTGCAGCTGTTCAGAACCTGGGGAGACCCGTATTACATCGGTCTAAACGGCCTGGAGTTTTACAACCAGAACCACGAGAAGATCCAGCTCACTGATAACAGTATCCTTTCCTACGAGAAGTCAGATGTTGTATAACGAGTGCCTTGCTCAATTGCAACACAGAGTGGAAAATGATGGAAAAGTTGTCTCAAAAATTAAAGCCCTGAGAACTGCTGGTACCGTTAAATCCAGACCATTTTCTTTTGTAAAAGAAATTCTATTTATAGAAAATACTTTTTTTTCTATAATAGTTGGTAAAAGAGTTTGTGTTTCTGTATGTATCTGAATAATCCTTAACATGATGTGTGCCTCAGACATTGCAGCTTTTCCAGAAAGTGTGAACATCCTGGACAACATCAGCGGCGACGTACGGACTCCTGATAAACTAATTGACGGCGTCAACGACACCCAAGACGGCAGGCATATGTGGTTGGCGCCGGTTCTACCGGGAACGGTGAGGAAGGGGAAAGAGTATCGGGCCTGCTTTAAAGAGCAAATTCATTTGGATCAAACTGAGAATATCTGTTATTATTCCACTTAGGTGAACCGTGTTTATGTCATCTTTGATCAGCCAGTGACTGTGTCCATGATCAAACTGTGGAACTACTCAAAGACCCCTCAGAGAGGAGTCAAAGAATTTGGGGTCAGTAGGTTTAATAAGCTGTTGGGTTTATTTAGATATTTGCTCGTGGACCTTAAGGTGTGTGTGTTTTTGCTCAGTTGCTGGTGGACGACCTGCTTGTGTACAACGGTATCCTGGACTGTGTAAACAACACTCCGAGAGGCATCCTGCCGACCTGTGACCCGGTGGTGCCGTACCACACCATCCTGTTCACAGATAACGTTTACGTCACTCACCATGAGAGGCTCAGCAACATCAGGTAACTCAGCGTACAGAGGTGGTTGAGTGAAGCAGCAGACCCTCAGGATGCTGCTGCTACCACCATCCTGAAAGCCTCTTCCAAACATACCTATTGACTTTTAGGTTCAAATATCTGAAAGTATCATTCAAACTGGAAAGTGTCAATATCTGCTGGTTGGCACCCTCTTAGTTTACTTCAGTGGGAAATTCACTGTGGAAGCTGGTGCTCCAGCATCTTTCATCTTATGACTGAGCCTCAGAGGTTCCTGAGTTCTTCGTTTTCAAATATTTCTTTAAATTTGGGGGATTTTTATTTTTTTTGTTTCTTGTTATTTTTTTTGTTTCTTGTTATTTTTGTTTTAGGTGTTTGAAAAAAAAAAAAAAAAAACGATCCTGAACACAGATCTAAATTTGTTTTTAAATACATCAATCGCGCTAATAAAAAGAAGCTTCTGGAATTGGTAGAAAGTAAGTGGACCATCTTTTAAAGTTGGAGGTCAGAAGCGAACAGCAAAAACTGGTTGACCAGTTTCCTGGCGGAGTTTGTTGAAACCTCCAACCGAAATTATGCCAGAAACAGGTTGATGGCCACAGAAAGTGTTTTTTTTTCTCACTTTAACTTTATAAATAAATGAAAAAACAAACTCAAAAAAAAAAAAAAAAGACTTTTAGTTCTTGGACCAAGTTCCTGGACCACTCCCTACACATCCCTATTGGAGATCAGCATTTAAAGTAGAAATATTTATTTCAGAAGCTACTCATTTTATACATATCGCAGAAACTGCAACTCTGAATAAACATTTTTTTTATATTATTTATTTCATCAAGTGTAAATTATAGCAGAAACTTTATGATGTAAAACTATAACCACCTTAACTTTAAAACTTTAAGGTTACTTAAAGTTACTTCATTATTATTCTTATATATTACCTTGTTTTTCTAAGTTGCATTTCTTTCTCCCAAATTTTTTGTCACGTACAATCTAAATTACCTCTCCGTTTTTTTTTTATTATTATTACTATTATTATTCTGACATATCTGTCCTAAATAGTTTTTGTTCCTGGAAACCTTTACCACCAGGGTAGCAGCCTGGACAGGTCTCAAGACTTGTAATAATACAGTAATAATAGTCCAGAAATCCTTCAGTAAAACGTCAAGACACTTTAAATAAATAACTGAAGAAATGTATAATTTAAAAAAAACAGTGGATGAAACACCGATAAGTTAGTAATTTTTAATAATTCTTCTTTGCTTCAGCCCTCATGGCAGCAGACATAACCTACAGTGAGTATCAGGCTTTTTTTTTTAGGTCCCCCTAGTGGTCAATCCATGTAATTGACATCCATACTCTTCCCCCTGGATTCCCTGTCCACCCAGCTCCACTAGGACATCATGTTTAACCGATTTCTCTCTTATTTTTTATTACCACCTTTACCTCTCAGTTCATTTCTTAATCCTTTGAGATGCAATTTAAGCCCCTGCTGTTGTTCCTCTGTTCAGTTTCCCCTCAGCTGGAGCAGACATGAATGCCCTAATGTATTTGATGATGTGTTGCAGAAATTTTATGGAGGATCAGGATGTGAGGATGACCAACGAGAATCAGATTGTTTATCACAACAAACAAAAACCGACCGCGGATCCAGGTGATGCAGAAAAATTTATAGTTTTAGAGGATATATTAAACATTTTATTCTGATACATCTTTGTTCTTCTTCCTTTTAGCTCTTCGGCCCAAAACCTGCATGACTGATGGTGGCAAACATGGAAAGAGGAGATACTGACAAGGAGGTGGATTATTTTTCCCCACTTTTTTAACACTTTAGTGAGAGCTGGGAGAGGAGACCTTAAGATGACTACTTTCCTTCCACTTCTGGTGAGAAACTTTTGGAAGCTGAAAAAATAACACTCAGACGCTGGATTTTACACTGAATACTACTTATTCTCCTCCTTGTGTGGCTGTGGAAACATGCATCCACTGAAGCATGACACATGTAACCACGTTTTCCCTCCCACGGGAGACCTCTGTATATCAGCCTGATATCGTTAACTGTGCCTATTACTATCTGCAGCTGCTATTTGTGACTTGTGCATATTCTAATACATTTGGCATGTAATATAAATGCCCTGAGTTTCTGTGTTTCTACACCTTATATACTGACTGAGCTGAATATGAAGATATCCATGCACCAACCAGTTCTAATGCTATGCAGACGATGGTTTATAAAAAGCATTGGCAGAGAACTTTCATTCGAAAGCTGTTCTAAAAAGGTTTTTACCTTTTTATAAGATTTATAACATTTGAAACCTACTAAATTCCACAGCTTTTAAAAATAAAACTGCTGGAATTATGCAAAGTAAATATATATTATAAAGTTATTTTTTTTGCTTAGCATCAGACATAGCTTGATTACAAGTGACCTTTACAACATTAGCTTTAAGTGTTTTTCTGTTAATTTAAGAGCTTTCTCTAAACATTTAACCCTAATATGCAAATACTATTACCTCAAACTGAAACGTATGGTGTTGAAAACAGGAAACATGGCTTCACCTTCACCACTAACACTTGGCAGTTAAACTTTTTATTAAATCTTCCCTCTACTCATTGCATGCCAAAATTTGCTGTCATTTATTAATATGTGATTAAAGGAGCTTCAACTGAGCCCTGCTATATACGCTGTCAGAGGTTTATATTCTGCAGACTCATCCAAGGCTGGAATCTCTACAAAAACAAAACTTTTGTTCATCTTAAAAACAGAAATGAAACCACTGGGTTTATTTATTTTTTCTGTTGCAGGTACGTGTGAGTTTTTCCAGAACACAGGGTCAAAATTATATAAACAAGCTGAAATATTTACACCCACACCTCCTGCTACTACTATTGATATTTGGGAACATGCCCCATCTGATATAATGGCACTTCTTCAAACACTTTCGTCTCCTCCTGCTCAGTCATCAAATAACGATTAAGTCTTCTGATTAACTGGAAGGTGCTGGAAACCCTTTTAACTTTAGTATAGATTTAGAACCACAAAAGAAGGGTTATTTGGTGATGTTATGTCTGTGTGAACTATTCTGGGGTCCAGTAAGTAGAGCTGGGAAATCAATTAATTTAATCAAATGTTCAGTTTATGGCAGAACCTTTGTTGCCCCTTAAATTACGGTCACCTCCCAGAGGAGGGTTGATCGGAGAGAAAAAAAAAGGCTTTTACCAAGTAATTTTCTTTTTTTTTTTACTATCAAACTAAAGGGAGAAAAACTGAATAATCTGATTCGATAGAAAAAAATTGGAGATTCAATTATTACACCATATTGTCCAGCCCTACAGTTAGATACAACATTGAGGAGCTATTTTCTGCCACAAATAGGTTAACCGTCATAATCAAATGAAAGAAAATTATCAAAGGATATAGCGAGGCTCACTCAGACTGGAACACGGCAGCGCTAGTTTAACAATCTGGACTTGGAGGCTCAAAACCAAGACAAAATAACACCTTTACACTGGATTGAAATCTGCCACTTCCATCCAGATTATCCAGATTTAGCCCAACGACAAGCAGACTAAATTCTAAAATACATCTCTGGATTATTCTGACTAGAAAAGCCTTTCAAGTTGCCATTTCTGAACAGAGTGATCCAGCATCCAGACAGAAGCTTCCTGGTTTCCAGATATCAGTTAATCAGCTAACAGTGGCTTCATCGTGAACACCACATCCTTAAAAATGAGTCTATGGAAACATCTGACAGGAATGTATATATTTACTAAATAAACCGCTTCCTTTGGGGAGTGGCTGTGTATTAAATGCAGTTTTATGCATTTTATTTTTAAGTGTCTGACAGTAATATTTTATCTGTGTACACCAAGTTATGGGCTATTGTATATTTGACCTTTAGTGTTTAATTATTTTTCTAATATTTGTGTATTCTGTGTAGGTTTATTTCAATGAATAAAAGCTTGAAATTCATCTCATGAGTTTTATGGTTATTCTGTGCAATTCTAAAATGCAAGAAAGGCTCAATAAGTGTTCCTAATAGAGGCTAGTTTTTATGTTGAAATATTTAAATCCAGTGAGCCATTTTTACCCTGGGTCAGGTAAATTACTCTAGTGGAAAGCCACTAATGTTGGAGGGAAAAAAAAAACATCTTTGGAAACCTGTCAGTTTTCAAAGAAAGGATTGAACATCAAGGCATGCTGTGTGAAGTGAATGTAGCTCCAGTTAAGGAAGGAGGAGAAGAACTCAATCGTCTCCTGAGAAAATTTAATGCAGACGTTGCAGTACATTTATTTGTATTTTGTAAGGAATGGCCATTCAGTTTCATTTTCCCCCTGGACAGAGCGTTATCAGTGAAAAAGCGACATCAGGGCATCACTTTTACAAACATTTAGCTGAAAACATTACACCTTTACAGGCAAAAAACGTTTGGAGCCTCAGATTTTTCCTGGGAAGGTCCCATCGTCTCTCTGCCCATCCCATTTCTCAACCTGAAATAATGAAGAAAAATAATTAGAAATCACATATTTGCCTGCAATTAGTGTAAAAGCATCTTATAGTACAGTTATCAAATCAATATTTACTGGATCCACCAGATTAAACCAGAGATAAGAGATTTCCTACTTCAACCTAATAAATAATGTTTTATTGTGGCATTTATGCAACCAACCAGCAGTGCACAGCAAAGGTGACTTTCTTGGGCAACTCAGAGCTGAAGGCCACGGGGAAGCAATGGTAGAAAGTTTACAGGGTTTAAAACTAACTTTTGAAATACTTTAGTATTTTTTTTTTTTTTATTATTATTTAACCAGGGGAAAAAAATCCCATTGAAATTAAAAACATCTTTTTCAAGGGAGTCCTGGCCAAAAGGCAGCAAATTTACATATTAAACAGATACATTAAATTAAATGACAGCTACATAAAAACATATCAAGTAAAACAATTACAGATAATCGAGGCTGCTTATTCACTGATAGCTTAGTTGGATACTTTAACTAGCCATATAAATTGTATTGGAACACTTTTGATCAGAGGTATACAGAATCTTTTCCATATTGGCCTGACTTGCATGTGTATAAAATGTATAGTTCAACATTAGGCTGCTGTAGAGCTGGATGACATGCTGAGAAACAAATTTAGCCACTCAAACCAGCAGTTTTAGAACAAAGATGCAACCAAAACCTGCTGGACACCAATACTTAGGTGCTCTAGTGCACCACATCAAATCAGCCAATCAGGCTTGACAGAAATTTAAAAGTTGCAAGACCTTAACAGAGATGGATAGTTGCAATGGCGTAACGATACAACAATAGGCGCGTAAGCAAAATTATCTGGGTGGGCCCCATATGAAGTACAACACCCCATCGCCACCGCTGCAGTAGACAAACGACCCCAAATGTGCGCCATACAAACACAATCATTTCATCATTCTTCACCTTCATTAGACATGGATATAGTTTAGTATATTCTGCTGTAAAATGAATCTTATCAAGCTACCTTGAGTTTCACAGCCCCCCTCCTCGACCACGCTCTCTCTATTCATCTCCTGGTCACAATCTTCACTCACTATAGCAGCAACATCCACTGCTCCCTCTACAGTTCTTTGAAAGAACGTGTTAATTTTGGGAATTTTTTCCATTCCTTGAGTTTTCTTTTCTGGAATCTCCTTAAGTACCTCTTTTTGGCATCCATCATCGTTAACACATTATATAAAACGGTTATGGTTTTAATCTGGATTGCCCATAATTCCAAGTCGTATTTAAAAAAAAATAAAATACTCAAATACATTGTTCTTATTGCGGTTTGAAACATATTATATGAGTGCATTTTGTTTTTACCAACCGTCTAATGAACTATACACAGTTATTAACATAGTAATTAAAAGTACCACTGTCTGCTTTGCTATTGGTGTCATGTTTAAACGGCTCAACATCAGGTTGAAATCTGGCATGTGGTATAAATACGGTCTGGTTAGTCAACCTAGTATCAGGTGGGTTAAAGAGGAAATTTTCGCACAATTACATCTGAAAAGAGACATCCTAGCTCACAATTACGTAGGGGGCCAACCAGGTGTCAGCGACAGGGCCCCTAAGCAACTGCAGTCTCTGCAGTCTCTACACCATTGGATAGTTGTGGTCAAGAGTATGAAACTTTTTCTAAGTTTATTTTTAAATAGAATAAGAGAAAAAGTAAAACTAATATTTACCCAACCCATAGGGCAAAGGGATTTGTAGACCCTTTTGTACCAGTCACAGGGGGCTGTGTCTACTCCTTTAGCATCCAGGGCTTTCTGACAGCGGTGATAGTCTGAAATCAGAGAAATAAGAAAATATAAATGATTTAACCATTTTAATAAAACATTCAGAAGTTACACTAAACTTCATGCTGGTCTAAATGTTTTTCAGTCTATAGAAAATAGAGCAATTAGCCAGTAAACAAGCTCAACATTAGTATTGTGCTTTGACCTTGAGCTAAATCCTTACCCAGATAGTTGGACCAGCAGTTCCTGGTCTGATTGGTGTTCGGGAATCGGGCATCAAAGGGAGCGGTTCGGTACTGCTCCAGTTTAGCCTTTATGTCCTCAGCCATATTTACAATCTGTCATTAAAGAAAAAAATAACAGCTGGAATCAGTGACCACTGACTGACTTACCTTTACCCACCGGCAGTGACGTAGGCAGCGGTGCCGGGTGAGACTACAGGCTGTATTTGAAGGCAACAAACCGGACCGATTATGTACTGGTTCCGAACCGGTTCAGACAGAACAGAGGGGATCAATTTCCATGCGGCACCTGGAGCTGTACATAGAAGCGTAGCGCTGCCCTCTACGATCTCCTTCACGGAGCAAAAAGAAAGCTTAAATCCGAACCCAATCTGGTTACTAATTAACTAAAATCATATAATTCCTCCTAAAATGTTAAAAATGACTTTAACAACGTGGTTGGCCTGTTCCTTTAGGGCGAGTAGAGGCATTCCGCCTCCTCTTTTCCGCATTAACTGGTTTGGTTCCTGTGTTTCTACCGAGCTTAGCTTTCATTAAAACCTCCTTTTTCAGACAGAAAACACCAAAGCGCGTCCAGCACCGGCAGCTATGGCTCTGCTGTGTGAAACGCTCCACATAACCTCTCTAAACACACGGTCAAACGCCTACAGACGCCATGAAGGTGAAGGTTACCTTTTATAAATGCGGCTCGAGCTCAGCGGTGACTTGACGAGCGGACGGTTTGGGGGCGCGTGTTTCCCTCTGTGCCTGGCGCGTGCGCTCCGGTTCGGAGAAATGTATCCGTGCAGTCCTTTTATGAGGATATGGCGGACAGTGCAGGTCACATTGAGATGACTGCTTCTGTCAGACTGAAGTTTAGACTTCCTGTACAGGTCTGAGGGGATCCTGGGAGGCTTAAAACTCCCCCAGGGGTGGTGTGACGTTCCTGTTTGATGTTTAATGGAGATAAATTAAGCTTGTTACATCCGTACTGTAGTACTGTTCACACATTGTCAATGATTAACAGGAATATACTCTTATGTTGGTGAGTTTCTGTTTCAGGTAAACACATCTTACTCTATATGAGTTGTTTTTTTAACCTGATGTGTAAAAGAACACTTGAGTGAATCAGTGAACCTCTGACGCTCAACTTGTCATGTCTGCCCTGAACATTTTTTTTTTTTTACTACGAAGCGAGTCGTTTCAGCTCGTCCGTGCGCGTGTCCGTTCGATGCGCGTGGAGGTGACACACCCCTTTCCTTACAGATGCCGCGCATGCGCTGTTTCTTCAGATAGATTTCTATATATAGTTGTCCAATCATGTAAAAAAAAGAATAAAATAAATTATTAAAGATAATATGTTTACTACGGAAGAGCATTAGCGCCACTGGAAAAAAAAGTTAACTGATTTTTAAATTTTATTTCAGTTTAATATGGGAAAAAAGTCAGAATTCTGAGAAAAAAGTCAGAAATCTGTCATGTCTTAATTCTGAAATTAAAGTCAGAATTCTGAGATTTTTTCTCAGAATTCCAACTTTAATTCAGAATTCTGACTTTTTTCTCAGAATTCCGAGTTTAATCTTAGAATTTTGATCTTAATGTAGATGTGCACCATGAAGGAAGAGATGTGGGAGCACTCAGCTTCACTGACAAAGAAGTGAGTTGTTTGGAAGGGGCCAGTAACACGGTGGTGGAAAATGACGAAATTAGGCAACTTTTTACATGCCTGAGGCGTCCCCGGTAATGCTATTTCATTAATTGAAGAGCAGGTGGTGATTAAAACAAGAGAGCTAGTCTCTAAAACAGACATAGCTACGGCTTGATGCTAACATGTTTATAAGCTGTCAGAATTCAGTCAGAATTTTGAGAAAAAAGTTTTTTTCCCTTATTAAACTGAAATAATATTTAAAAATCAGTTAACTTTTTAAAAAATTTTTCAGTAGCCTTAATCCTCTTCCGTAGTTTACAATACAGAGAAAAAAAAATAAAATATTGATGTTGAGATGAAGCCTCATGAACCGTTTGGCCAAATTGCTTCAACGATCCCCGCAGTCCATGAGGCTTCATGTGAACATATCACCACCTACTGGTGGAATGCAGAACTACAGTTTGTAGCTTAAATTATTTTTCTCCTCCAAGACGTTTTACATACAACAAAACTTATAAAATGTTTTATTTCACACACCAATCATTAACAATTTCAAAGAAACTTAAATGGAGAAAAAAAAAACAAGAAAAAAAAATGCAAAAAAACCAAAACCTAGATATTTGGGTATATTTGATGCCATCTTGCCTCCTGATTTGACTTCCAATCCTTAGGTTGGTGCTTCAATATCTCACCACAGACTTTTGAAAGTTGGGAAAAAACGTAACAAATTTTTATTGGTTGGCTCTTGTACAAATATAGATTGGGTAAAAACACTGCCAAGTTAGATTGATTGGTTGAACACATAACTTCCAACCAGATTAAAACCAAAAAAGTGTGGAAAAGTAATATTTTTGAATAAAAATGACTAACACCTTTCATTTTGCTCATCATTACCCAATTTGTACATGCACTTTCACTGTCTGCTTGAGCTTTTTTGTCTAAAATGTCCAAAGTCTGAGGTGAGGTATTGAACCACCAACCTAAGGATTGGAAGTCAAATCAGGAGGCAAGATGGCTTCAAATATACCCAGATATCTAGTTTTTCTGTATCTATGCAGCAGAAAAGATAGGAAAGATGAAGTTAAAGTCTGTTCTTATCATTTTTCCATCTGGTAGGAATAAGTACTACATATGATTGCTTGATATTTAGCTTCTGTCATTTTTAAGGACCCCTTATCATCCCTTAAAAATAATAGTACTGATGGGTCAGTCTAGAGTCATTTAAAACATTGTGTCTGAATTATTGAGCAACTAATTATAATACAAAAACAAACAGGGCATTCCTTCAGCCTCTTTTTGTCTTATCTAGTGCTCCCTGTGGAAATTCTCTCCCTGCAATTACTGCACTTTGGTGGGATAATTTGTATGGGAATTTCCCGAAAAAAGCACTCCGCCTTTCCCATAACGTTCATAACCAGACAGCTGTGCCTAGAAGAAAATACAAATAATGCAGCTGCTTTCTGCTCTGGCATAAACAACAGGGTAGGAAAAAAAAATCCACTTAAACCAGTGAAAGAAAAATCTGGTCAATGAAGATTCTCAGTCATCCAGGTCATAGTAATCCCAAAAAAGTTTAAAAACAATCAACTTAATTTTGTTTCCAGGTTTGAAGACATTTTCTTCCCATCCAGGAAGCTTTTTCCGTTCAAACTCAACTCTATTTTCGACATGTTGAATGAAAAAAGCTTCCTGGATGGGAAGCGTATCTTCCTATCTGGTCCTCTTTCTAAACAGTATAATAATTGACTTTTAAACCCTTTTAGTCAAAGTGTTTAACATGCAAAGATTAAATACACAAACAGAATGCATAATTACAAAGAAAATAGAATAAAGAAAAAAACAATCAGCAAAAACGATAAAGCTATTTCTGTTAGTAATTCAGAACCCTTAAGAGGTTTTTCCTTCCACTCAACATTTCAATTATAGACCTGGAAGCAAGGTCTAGAAAAAGCCAGCTTCTACGAGATTGACCTTTCCTGGCTTAACTTCTGTAGAGGGAGTCAAAGTCTGTCCCATCAGTAGAGTTTCCTTTGATTGAATGGGCCTCAACAGAAATAAATCCCATTTCCACTTTTTACTTGCATTACTGAATAATATCAACCTTTTCAAGAGGAACAAATACATAAAAACAATAGAAAATTGGAAAATTCTGTGGTCCTGCATCATCACAAAACCAGACATTTTGGATCAGAGCCTGTAGCGGCTCCAGTAGGGAGGGGCCAGTATGGGATTCTCTTGAAGTGAAGTTGGCCCCCCCACCTTCTTCAAATCAGACAAAATTAGTGTCAAACGTTTGTGCTGGTTTGTGCAGCAAAAATTTTTGTTTGTGCCGCTATCGTTTTAAAGATATAAAGAAATATTTCTAGAGGTCATCAAAGGTCAACCATCCCCCCCACCTTCTTCAAACGACGAAAGGGGTGTCAATTAACTCAGTTCCGTTTGTGTAGCAAAAATTGTCGTTTGTGCTGCTTTGGCTTTGAAGATATTAATGGAAATGTAAAGGTCAAAAGGTCAACCAGCCCCCCCACCTTCTTCAAATTAGACAAAATTGGTGTCAAACGTTTGTGCAGCAAAAATTTTCATTTGTGCAGCTTTCATTTTAAAGATGTAAAGAGATGTTTCTAGAGGTCATCAAAGGTCAACCAGCTCCCCTATTCTTCAAATCTTTGAATCCAAAGCAGCACAAACGGAACTGAGTTAATTGACACCTATTTAGTCTGCTTTGAATAAGGTGGAGGGGGGGGTTGACCTTTGATGACCTCTAGAAATATTTCTTTATATCTTTAAAACAATAGCAGCACAAACGAAAATTTTTGCTGCACAAAAGTTTGACACAAATTTTGTCTGATTTGAAGAAGGTGGGGGGGGCAACTTCACTCAGGTTGATTTAACTCCTGTAAAAAGTGTAATTCGTGTTTTATTTTGTATTTATATTTATATATATATAAAAATATACAATTTCTATAGTGTCTTAGAGTTGCTTCCCCTTACAGATCCAATAACTAATGAAATATACACAATAATTATGAACTGAGAAAGTTTGGTTATAAAATGTTCTGAACGTGACCTCATTTCCGGGAAAATTGTTTGATAAAAAAAAAAAGAAAAACATATATATGGTAAAATTTTAACTAAATTAAGTTTAATGTGGTTTTACTTCAGCACCTCTGGTTGAAATAAAAACATATTAAAAGGAAGAAGAAAATTAGAATTATTCCAACCTGTTTTTGTTTTTGTTTTTTTAGGACGGAAGTAAATTGTTTCCAAAAATTGAGAAAAATGCTTTTCTATAGTCAGAAAGAATCTTGCTGGATTTTATGTTTGTTTGTTTTTTTCAGGGAAAATAAATCCTGTTCCATGTGGAAAAAATTAAATAAAAATCTTACATTTTAATCTCAAATTATGTTTAAATAGCAAATAACTACTTAAGCTTTGACTGAACAGAAGAGCGTTGCTTCATGATAATCGGAGAAATGCTCGCGTCATTTCTGATCATAAACAGTTTTTTGTTTAAAGAAAAATTGTATTAATAATTTTTGGGCTTTATCGTGTTTTGAAAATAACACCCAATTAGCATCATATCTTTAATAACTATTAGAAGTAACACAACCAAAAACAACACAATAGTTTAATATCTTAAACTAAATTCTTTATTCCAAACAAAAAAAAAAAAAGTAATTTCTCAAATCCAAACATTTCATCAAATACAAAAAGTCGCCTCAATTAGGTCGGCTCAACAAGCTCAATATATTAAAGAAAAATATATACATTTACAGCCACACCTTTTCTGTCTACGTACGCATTCATTTTATTCCCTGGGAGGAGAAACCTGACTGAAACCTTACAGCAGAAAAAGTAAATTACAGTTTAATGTGTATTTAAATATGTAATAGAAAAATACTGGAGCTCAGCTTCCCAGATTTTAAAGGCTTGGCTTCGTCTAAGATCGGATGTGAGCCGAGATCTTAATTAAGCATCACTTTAATACCAGAACTAGGTCAAAAAAACAAAAACAAAAATCTAAAAAGTTCCAGCATCTTGGATTCAGCAAATAACCAACATTAATGACAAGTTTTTGACACTTTCATATAAATATGGTTTCTTAGTGTTTTTTTGGATTTTAAGTTTCATTTTGCAGCAGCATCAAAAACACTTCTGCTCCCCAACTGTGGTCAGTTCCTTTACCGTTTATCCGTAACAGATTAAATAGTGTTTTAGCCTTTAATGACTCATTTAAGGCTGAGGTGATCAGAGATAAACCAACCAATGTGATAAAAATAAGTGTTACTTTAACAGATCTAAATGAAGCTCCAGGCTTTCAGCCTCTTTGAGGATGCCTGGTTTCACTAACTAACCACAGAGGAGGCAGACGTGTTTTTTTTTTAGCAGGTTTAGGGCAATCTGTGCAGAGCAGCAGCTTTTTAAAGTTTTTGATTGGATCATGAATGGACATCTAAGCCTGAATGTTCTGTCCACTTCAGGAAGAACATTTAAGTTAAAGTAAAATTAACAGTGTCTTCAGAAAATGATTTTCTTTGGCTTTCAGTAGCTAAAAACTAGAGTAAATGCTTTTATTTTAGAGACATAAAAACAAAGCCACACACTGCAGGGTTTCTTTTCACCAGTCGCTGCTGAAGCGGAGTCGGTTAAAGACTTCTTTGATGTCGTCGTCGCTATGCGGCTCTCCGCTGGGTTTCGTACGGAGCACTCTGCATGAGTGAACGTCCTCCTTCAGCTTCTGCTTGAAAAGGACCACGGTTCCTTGGGTTCCTTCCTTCTCTGGGCCCATCAGGAGGAAATAGGCGGCGTGACGTCCACGCTCCATCAGAGTGGCTAAAAGAGATAAAAACAGAGAAATAATCTGTAAAAGAGCTAAAATCAGTCCGTTACCCAGCTGTTTGTTAAAATGCCCTCAACCTGCTGAATCTTTTCACTCTCTGTCTCATTAATAATCCTGTAATATGTTAACAAAACAAACACATCTGGAGTACTGGAAGGAAAATGATTCTCAGTTTTCTAAATATTTCGCAATTAAAAACCTAAAACATCTCAAGCTCAGCTAAATTGGATGAAGATGATCTGTAGACAGCCATCTTTAAATCCTACCACAGATTTTTAGCAGGTTTTCACCCTTTACTTTGACTAGGCCGTTCTGTCTCTTAAATATTCTGTCATCTAAACCACTCATAGCATCTCTATCTGTGTGTCCTACTGGAAAGTGAACCTCCAACCCAGTCTAAGGTCTTCTGCAGATTCTAACAAGTGTTCTTGAGAAAATAAAACTGTCAGCTCAAGAAAACTATGCCCACAGCACAATGCAGCCACCACCATGTCTCACACTTGGGGAAATGCATTCAAGTAGGTAGTTTTCCTCATTAGTTTGTACTGAACTGCTACAGTTAGACTCAGAACTAAACACATTCCTAAAACTATAGAGTACCGAAACTGACAGATTTAAAAATAGAAGGTATAAATAGATAAATATCCCAAGTATGAACAAATGCCCTTAAAATGTGCAGATTAATTTATAATATTAGAATATTTGATATGTCAAAGCATCAATGAGTCAATTCTAGCCACTAGGGGCGCTACACCTGGAAGTTAGAGGTGTAGCACCCCTTATAGCGACTATCGCAAAATTACCCAGCCTCCCTCTGGGTTTCAGAATCTGACAGAGGATGAATTTAGAACAGCTGACTGAGAAGTCATGGAGTTACTTATAAAGACAAGGAAACTTTTACCCCTCTAGATTAAATCCTACATCAGAGAACCTAAAATATGTCTGATCATGTAAGGGTCACAATGTTTTAACATTCCAATATAATACTTAAAATCTGTCACCAACATTTGCTTCGTTAGCTCCACTGTTTAAGTTAGCTCAGACTGTAATTAAAGCTGCGCTCTGGGTCACATGACTCATTCAGTGAGATGAGTATTAGAGAAGAGCAGCATGCACAGAGCGTTATTATGTACAAAGAGCTGCATATTTATCTGAAAAATCATTTAATATACCTCAAGCTAAGCTAATACTTGGGTCAGAGTTACGCAATGTTGTTTATATACAATTATGTTATAATATAGGCTTCAAATTTGTTTCTCTATTTATTTAAACCACAGTATTGCTTAAGGAAAAGTAAAAGAGGAGCCAAAAAAATCATAAGAAAATTCAAGCAGAAAGAAAAAACAAAACAGGAAAGAAAAACATGAACAAAAAAAAAACAAACAACGAAATTAAAATCTAATTTATTAGCAGTAAAGAGAGAAAATAATTTTATAATTTGAGGAAGCAGCCGTCTCCCCTACATTTTTATTGGGAATAAGACAATAATAATTAACCACATAACTTTTGTTAAAATGTAATTGAAATGCAACAGATTTTAACTATATTTTGTATTGATTTTTATACTTTGAATCCATGCATTTAATTTAACCAAAAAGACAATAATCAGAGGCATATGCATTATTGGTGAATTAGTGATTGAAGCTGTGCAGTAATTGGGTAATTATTTTAGTGAAACAGTTTAGAGAAAGAAAAAAAAAGGATTTAAAACTCTATATTATCTTTATATCCAGCTTATAAATCATTAACAGTTATAGAGCTTTCAGGATGAGTGGGTTTCATCTGCTAACCAGCTCAGCAGAACGACAGACGGTAACCAGAGGTGTTTAGGTTTTTTTATGTGTATTTCTTTAAATAGAAAAGACATTTTAATATTTCATGATATTTAAATACCTTTTAAATTCAGAATAAAATAAGAATATATGCACATACACAGATACATCTCAAAACAAAACACACTATTGCATGTTATTAACACTCCCAACACACCTTTAAATGTCACTATATGATCCGTGATGTTGGTGCATTCGAGCAGATAGTTGGGATGGAGGGGATACAGCATGTAGGAGCATCGGTCACGGCCTAAAGGTTCCTGAGGAGAAGGATAGAGGCGTGAGGAGCAGGACTGATATCAGTGAAGACATTTGTTTATAAAGGAATTAAACTTACAGATGAGTTGGACTCTGATGCAACCAAGCCCCAAAACATAAAAAGAGAGAAGGAGTTGGTGGCGTGCACAGCGTCGGGTTGGGGTGAGTTGGCGCTGGCCAAACTGTGGATGTCCCACAGCAAACCCCCGGTCCGCCCATCCAGGATGGTTATCTACAGACACAGTTGGTGAGGGAAAGAAGGTCCGCTCTGATCCGCTCAGGGGTTTAGGATCAGATGTAAGTTGACTTACCCTTTTAGTGGAGTTACCGACATCGTCTTCAATCACCAGATCGAGGACATTATCAGTGTTAAAGTGACCGAAGGAGGGCTTTCTGAGGAGAAAACAACATTTATTTAAAGTTAAACGAATGATAATAAGCTCCCAAAAGACAAACATACTTTAATAGTAATGATCAAAAAGATTTTAAAAAAGAGCGGCCGTATGCTTCTCCCCCCTCCTCAGGTTCTCTGTTTCTGGAAGAAGTTTCTTTCAGCTGGCAGAACCTCCCAGGTTCTTTGAGATGCTTCATGCTCCTGGCCCAAAGCATGACACATCCTCCACCATACTCAGGGGTTGATGTTAAGGATTTTTACCACTTGCCCTTCAGGCAAGTGACTTTCACATTTCATTTGCCCAGAAACAATTTTTACTTGCCCAGTATGTTGTTTGATAAATATAGTTCCTAATATTAATTTTTGTATATATATCAATGAAACATGTTTGTTTTTTTAAATGTTTTTGTAATCCAGTATTTTTTAAGTTTCCAGGTTCCTGGTGTGTATCTGCATGCGTCAGATAATGAACTCAAGCCTATATTACCGTGTTAACATGCTTTTCAATCCTTCCTGCACATTCTTTTCAAACTAAACTTTGCTTTAAACTGTTGTGTGCTTGGAAAAATATAAATTGTAATGTTAAAAATCTAAAAAAAAACTTGACAGGTTAAAAACTTAAGATAAATCACAAGACAGAAGTCCATGTCAAAAATGAATAACTTTTGTTATTTTAGAGTCACGGTATGTTTATACAAGATAATACTATTAATATAATAGAAAATCATTATACATAGTTATTTTATACAGGGTTTCCACAGTCTTACATAATTTCAGAATTCCCTGACTTTTAACTGACTCAGGGTTAGTTTTCCCTGACAAAATAAATGCAGCCGTTTGTCGTTTTGGTAACAACATCAAAATTACCACTAGGTGGACAAAAATCACGCCATCTGGCAGAAAATCATGCGAGAATGTGTACAAAACAACAAAAATGGTGCCAAGAACGCTTCTGGGTCATTTTCATCGAATGTCAGTGATTTTAAAGTAATTTTGAGTGATATTTTTTTTTGTGATCATTGCATTTGCCCGGCGGGCAAATGCAATGAAATTTGTACACTCCCAACAATAAAAACTACTTGCCCCGGGAGATTGGGCGATGGTTAACATCGAGCCCTGATACTCTACATGAAACATGTGGAATGGTTAATGGCAGTGTGGAATCACCTACAACTAATTTGGTCTAAATCCAAAAAAGAGAATTAAAAACAATCCACTGGGTGGTCCTCCATGTGTAAACACAACAATCTTCAAACAGCTCGAGAACATGCCGAGAATTTGGATGGAAAAATCTCATTCGTTTTTTTTTAATCACCCCACATATAAAATCTAAACAACTTAGTCAACAACAGAAGTGTTGGAGAGGGTGTGGACATGTAGATCCCAATCACTCCCATATCTTTTGGTCATGCATTAAACTGCAGTTATTCTGGAACAGTTTCATTCAGACAGTAGAGGAAATTTTATGCCCATCTATACCCCGAGATCCGAGCTTTGTATACCTAGGACTTATGTCGTATGAAGTCATTGGAAAAAAAGACATTTACCTCTGCAAAATATTACTGATTGCTGCCAAAAAGGCATTGACAAGGAATTGGTTGAAAAGTGACCCACCTGGGCGTGGACAATGGTTGAATATTGTAGACGAACCATACGCCATGGAAAAACTGACTTTTCGTCTGAGACTTAAAGAAGGAGACTTTGAGAAAAAATGGCAGAAGTGGTCTATGTTCAAGGTCAAAACCCAACCATAAAAAAATAGAAACTTTGGAAAATATAGTAATGTACGCCCCCCCCAGCTTGTTCTCTGTTTTAATTTGTTGTTGTCAGGTTGCTCTTTGTTTCCTTTTTTTTCCCCCTTTTGTGTGTTTTTTTTCCCCTTTGTTTTTGTAATATAAAAAAGACAAAATAAAGAGTTGAAAAAAAAAAAAAAAACAATCCACTGGACTTTGTCTCAAAGTTTGAAGACATTTCGCTTCCCATCCAAGAAGCTTTTTCAATTCAAAAGAATTCTGTTGTTATGTTATGGAGATTGTTATGGAGATTCAATGATCCCAGGATGCTGTTCTAACCTGCCGACCACCTGCCTCATGAGGAGCAGGACTGATAAAGATCCTCCTCCAGCCATGTTTGTCTCAGTTCTGATAGCTTTAAACTTTCTAATGGTTGCTGTGACTGCGAATGGTTTTTCAACTTCAACAAAAAAAACGACTTCATGAAAATTAACATTTTATCTCCCTTAATCTCATAGTGGTCTTAGATTTTTTTCTAACAGAAATGAGCCTCTGTGCTTCAGGTGATTTTTGGGATGTAAAAGTTTAATAACTTTATTAACTGCAAGACCAACCAATGTACTTGAAAAAACAAAAGAAAAAATAATTTTTCTATCTAAATTTAACCTGAAAATCCTTAAGAAGTGTTTTGTTAACATGCAGCAGAAACACGCATCATCAGGAGGGAGCATCAGACATCCCTCTACCCAGTGACTTCTTCCAGGTATCCCAGACCAAACACAGGACCCAGATGGTTCTCCAAGGATATCACTGCATCTCTAATCAAAGTCCAGCCTACGAACTTGGATTTTAGGATCTTATTCTTTCTGTCGTGATCAGTACCTCATGACGACCGGTAAGGGTTGGTATGTAGACAGAGTTAAATCTGCTGCTTTGCTTTTCAGCTCAGCTCTTTTTGCGCATTACTGCAGATGGTTTAGATGTAACTCAGAGAGGCCGGGTCGGAGGTAGAATACTATCCCCCAAATTAGCAATCGATCCAAAGAGAAAGAAAAAGAGACGAAGACTCACCCAATGGTTGATGTGGTACTGAATTTCCATCTTTCCTCTAAAGAGCTCCCATCAAATACAGTTACCTCGCTGTCAGACGAAACAACAAGGTCTGAGGAAACGTCTGAGTCCTTAAATCTGAGCAAACGTCCTCCCTTAGACCTGCGAATGAATTGAAAACGTTACCACGCAATAATAAACCAGTGAATCCTTTCTGAATAATGTAGGCAGTTTCTTACTGGGAGATGGGTACGAGGCTGGTTGTGGCGCTGGCGTTTTTCTCAAAGACCGTGCTCTTCTTCAGACTCGGCTCGGGCTCAACGTTGGCTTTGGCCGCAATCCTCCACAGAGCCAGTGCGTACAACCCAGAGGCTGCGAAGGAATCAGGTCTTTATTTTTTAAAAGAAGATCTTCCCTTGTTTTTCATATCAGATTAGATATATATAAATCATAAAAAAGGATGATTATTCATCATTTAATATTGATATCCTTTTAATTATGCGTTTAAGCTGCTTCAAGGAGGTAAAATTATAGAACAACGCAAAGTTTTCATTTATTGTCGTTTTCTCTAATCCACCCAGAGGCAGATTATATTTGGAGACTCAAATATATACATACATTCTTAGAAGCTGCTTCAACGAGCCTGAGTTTGGGAGGACTAATGATTTTGTCGAGGTCCCTAGAAAGAAGATCCCCACCGTCCAAATTAGAACCTTATGAAACCTCTAGGAATAAAGCCATGCAGTGGAGCTTTATTTCTGTTTTATATTTTATACATTTGTGTCTGCATGTATAATTGGAGAACATTGGCAATTAATCCTAACCTGTGTTGATGTTTACATAGAAATAAAAGCCTGTGGTTGAATGTGGCCCAGAGCGATATGGTTATGAAATAAAATCTACAATTAATTCATACCAAACCAGGTAAAAACTTCCACCCTTTAGTTTTATAAAAACTTTCTAAATGACAGAAATGACTTTATTCTTCTGGAATGTTCCCTGAAATCAAAGTGAAAATAAATCCAAGCTGTAAAACATGATTGTAAAACAAGTCGGCGGACCCCGCTGCTCTAAATATTTCAAATATAACCTTCACAATCTTTGCAGATAGTGGTTTTACATAATTTACAACTTTATGGGTTTTGAAAATACAGTTTAGAACAAAAGGTAGTGAAGTCCATCTGAACTATGGGAATCCCATAGGGGAAAAAATAATCTGGATTTTTCAAAAAATGTAATGTTCTTAAAAAAGCAAATTCGATTAATCAATTAAGTCGATTTATAATGCAGCCCAAGAACTAGCAACAAAACTAGTATGAGTGTCATGCCATCATATTACAGTATCAGAAACGACTATTTGAACAACCTCTGTGGGCAACTGCTACTATAAACCTCAGGGTCTGTAGCAGCTTGTGATGTTGGGCTTAGAAAAATCGTGTTACCAACCGTTCTGTAGCAGCACATAGTAGGAACCGTCTTTAATTTGGTGGAGAAGATGATCATTAGCAGCAAAGGAGTCAATGATCACAGTGGAACCGATCTGAGCTCCAGTCTTTCCAGAGAGCAATATCAGCTGAGTCTGCAGATTAGACAATAAACCTGATAGATTCAGACTTTTTCATTGAGAAATATCACCATGCAGCAGGTGGAGCGTTAAACGCAGCGGCTGCGGTTTTACCTGCGTGTCGTCTGACGCCACCAGCACCACGTCGCTGACATCATCCCCATCCAGATCTGGGACGCTGAGGACAGGAAGGGAGCTCAAGAGGCCAGTAGGCTGAAGCTGCTGCCAGATCACATTACCTGACAACAGAAACATCAGCCAGCAAATAAATGTTTAGTCAAAAAAAAAAAAAAACTTCTAAATTTATAAATGATGTGTGATCAACGACTCCTAAACCTGTAGACACAAATCTGACCTCAGAACTTTTGCTAAATCACCTCAAAGCTGAAGTCTGCAACCTTTAAAATCCAAAGAGCCATTTTTCTCCTGCTAAGTAAAAGTTATTTTAGAATAGCAAATATAATATGTCCTTTTAGTAAAACATAACTTGTTATATTTGTTAAATATCTGCTCTAAAAATTTATTTAAAGAAATGCACATAAAAGAAAAACATTAAATGTTTATAAAGATGATGCAATTCTAATAACATACTTTTGGTTATTTTAGTGTGATTCTTTTGTGATAATTCAATCAAATATTCCTTTAAAAAGCCACAAAATATTCTAAGACTGGTACTTTCTATTTTCCCTTTTTTTTATATAATTTTTTTTATATATTATGAAGCCAGGGCAGAGGTTCCAAAGAGCCACATTTCTCAACAAAAAACAAAAACTTGCCTAAAAGTGCATAATAGTTGCCTATTATCCATCCGATCCATAGACAAGATAGCTTTAAAAGTCAATAATATAATGAAATCATAAAGTGAAACATCTAAATTTTGATTTATTAGTAAAATCATTCTGCCGTGATACTAATTTAAAGTTTAGCTGCTACAGGAGCAGGTCTCAGACTGAACGCTAATCCGAAGAAAGGAAGAATGAAATATAGGCACAGATCACACTTGACATCATTTCAATACTTTCTAATATCCTGCTGCCCTATTAATAGCTCGCTAAATTGCACAGGAGGGTTGATGAAACTTTTATTGCATCATATGTTTGTTCTCTACATAAAACTGCCTCAGATTTATAAACTTGGAACGATATGAAACAATAACATCATGCAATGATAACGTTTCAGTCCCATTCATGGTTCAATCAGCGCTCCTTGTGGATATAATATAATCTACCCTGGAACCAACATGCGGAAGCATCATCCTTAATCAAACTTAATTATACACTGGAGTGCAAGGCATCATGGTGCATGGGTTCATTAAAGAGTCGAATGTTTACTACATCCGTTAGAACAACGGTCACTTCTGGCTAAATTAATGAGATATTTTATCAAGAAATAAAATAAATAGTTCATCAGGAAAATAAGTCCTCTTTAATGAGGCTTAGTGAGAAATTTACTTTTTTTTCAAAAATCCACAACTTTTAGTTCACAGGGAATATGAAAATACTTCTAGAGATTTTGTTATATCATCAAAGTAATTTCTGAGCTTTTTATGGTGAAGATTTACTCCACCGATCCAACTTTTTTTTCTCCTTTCTTTCATCAACACTGGCCCTAATGTTTGTAGGACTTAAAGGTATAGTGGAGGATTTTATCTTTCCAGGTGGATCATCAAAATAAGTGGTCCTCCTAATTGTCAATCGTTCTGGTGATACGTTTACGTAAGGCCGTCCTACATACTCGTCCCCAGTTAGCATCTTTTTGTGCGCATGTGTGAGCTACGGTTTCAGGCTGTCATTAAAGCTCATCTTTCTCACCTCGGTTCTTTGAAAGTGGCAGCGGGACGTAAGAGAAAATGTTTCTGAGAAGTGATCAAGAAAAGAGAAAGGCCTCAGAAGAGAGAAACAAATACAGAATGTTTTTGGGAGATTCTTTCACAAGATGGCGAACACTGAAAGCGGCTACTCGACAGGTAAAGTTTGTTATGCTATTTGGAGAACTCCATTTCAAATCACTGCTAGTAAAACGAGGATAAATGGGCTCTCAGACGCAATTAATAGGCATTCCCACTCGGGAGCGGGTACAGGGTTGTGAATGTGCATTTTTTTCTTTAAGAATTTTTTAAAAATGCACGAAAATCCTCCACAATACCTTTAAAAACAATGAGTTTTTATCAACTCATCTGTTCCTAGGTTGATTCTTTAGAGAACAAAAAAAGGACGAATGTAAAATTGTTACAGCTGAAAGGACAGGTGGTGATGAGCTCGAACTGACATCACATACATGTGATAAAACATGTTTTCACTCTCACATCATGACTATGCACATATATGTAGAAGAGGGAATCTGCAGAGTTTCGGGGTGGTGGAGGGGGGATCTTTATAGAAATGGTTGGAAAGAAGAACAATCATTCAAGGGGGAAAAAAAATAGATTTTTTTTTTTTTTTGCACCTTTCTGATAAAGTAAAACCTGCACTAACCAGTGTTTTTGTCTATAGCTGTCAGGGTGTCTGAATGGGACAACAGACAATGCCAGGTCTGTGTTTGCAGGCCACACTGGGCCCAGTGGAACCCAGCATTCAGCGGCTTCTCCCACAGCGTCTGTCCTTTTGTGCCGTCCAGCGCCACCATGAACAGACACGGCGAAGGCAAGCCTGGAAAAAAAAAAAAAAACACCCCAAAGTGATGAACAATCTGCCTTAATTTTGCTCGACATTAAATGTTAACAGAACGTAGTATCACCTGAATCAACACATGTTTTGTTTGGAGAAATTTCTGCGCTTTTCAGGACAAAAAGGACATCCATCACCTTGTCGCTGTTTGCATTGTCAATAGCAAGGAAGTCGTATGTTGCTGTGGGAGAGGATACAAGAGATACCGTTAGTCACTGAGTAGGAGATCCTTCTATGTGCTTCAAATAACAGAAATCACCTGCTTCAGAGAAATTTCTGCTCCAGGAAATATTATACTGGGGTCTTTCAGGGCAGGGGATGATGAAGGAGAAGGCAAACACTACGGTGAGGCAGAGGAAGAGCGAGAGGAAGAAGACCCCTGTTCTACAGTGGGTCATTTTAGAAAAACCCAAGACTTCTTTGCAACTCTTCTTCTTGAGTTCTGCTTCTGACGGTGCTGTGATCGTTCCTGCCTCCTCTTCTGTCGACTTCAGAGGGGAACCCTCAGTGATTTGGTCTGTGGTCTCCATTACTGTCCTCACAGCATTCTAGGATAACATTGATTACAAATGAACAGAACTTTCAAATATGCAAAATACCCCTGCAGAAATATTCAGACCCCCTAAAACTATTTCATAGATCGCAAGAAGGTGCTTTGTCTTTCTTTATTTATTTAAAAAGGATAGTGTATATTCATGAACATCTTAATGTAAATATGCCAGAAAAAGCCCAAAGGCTATTTTAAATCTGTAGTCCCTGGCAAGTTTATAAGAAAAAAGCAATAAATTACCAAACAATAATATACTAAAAAGAAAACATCAATCATGGGTCGGGTGATTAAAAAAAAAAGATACATTAAATTCTGCGAAAAAAAATTAATAAAATCTGTATGTTCTGAAATATTTATAATAAATACACCAACTTTGATAAACCTTCCTTACAAAGAAGCACGGTGGTGGCAGAACCAAGCTGTGGGATACCTTTCCTAAGCTTAAGATTGAGAAGCTAATCAGGGGATACGGGAAGATGGATATAGATCCAGGACAATCCTGACAAAAAAAACCTGTTGGAGTCAAAGAAGACTGCAGTAGTTTCACCTTAAAGCAGGAACATCACGGTTTAGATCCGTGTAAGCATATCCATGTGTTAAAATGGCCTAGTCAAAGTCCACATCTAAATCTAACTAAGAACTTTTGGTCGAAAACTGAAAATGTATGTTTGTGTGTTTGGCTGATGAATCAGATTGGGTTATTTTTTTTTTTTAGATAAAAAATAAAATATTTTCCTTTCAGTAAAAAATCTAATGCATGCCACCTACTGTTGTAAAAAAAAAAAGAAAAAGAAAAAAAAAAACGAAGAAAGGAAGTTTATTTGCAATGTACAACTCTGCACAGCTTAGTGGCAATCCAGCCCATTAAATCACAATGAATTAATTCAAATATCATTGTTTTAATAAGAGAAAAACAGGAAAATGATGGAGAGCTGTGAATATTTAGGGGGCCAGTCCAACTCTTTCTGCTGCATCAACCTTTGTGGATCTGAACCTATTCAGACGTGCCAGGTCTGGCTCCATACCAGAAACCTCTCTGCTCAAAAACAACCATAGAAACTGTCATCCTGAGCCAGAACAACACACCCAGATCACTCTGTGGCCCCAGGTTATTTACTCCCTCCTAAAAAAGGGAAATATGTACGAGAAAGCATATAGTAATCTCTTCCTGGACGGAAACAAATCCAAATTTCTTTAAATTCACAAAAACATGTAGTATATTTGCTAAAGACATCCATGTTGGCGAGAAAACAAAAAGTCTAAAATCAGGTAAAGGTAATTGGCTAACACAGATTGTTTAGCAAATGCTAATTCGGCAGAACAGTCTCCACAAACACTCAATAATTAAGCTAAAAGAATAAGAGTTGTAAATGCAATAAGATTTGTTTCTTACGTCAACTTTTTACCGAGGTTTCCTTCTTCGGTCACTAGTGTGACTCGACAGTAAAAACCCAGAAGAGCAAAACTTGATCTGAACAAACTGTAAGAGAAAAGCAGAGCGAGCAGGGTCACTTTTACCCTTAGATTGTCTGATAGGTAACACTTTAGGAAATATTTATACAGTGTGTATACAGTCTGTTAATATAAGTATTACCAGTAAGTAAGGATAAGGGCTGTATTCTAGTCTGATCCAATATAAAAAAAATATGTATTTTTAAGTCCCACTAACGAATGCTTGTGAAAGGTTTCATCCTGACAGCCTAAATTCAGGATTAAAAATATTCTTACGTGCTTGGTCTTTAGAGCTTTATGATTGGTCAATTTTAGATCCGTAGTGCCATCAGAATTCTTGCGTCATTTCCTCAATTTTGAGCGGAAGCTAGCCAGTTCACGACATAGAGAAAAGCAGCCAGCGGGGATGGTTAGATTGTTTGAAAAAAGCTATTAATATTGTAAACAAGTTAAATAACTGTTTCACTGTTTTGACTGTCGACGGATTCACCTTAGACCATGTCCGCCCAGGCTCAAATGAGAGCTCTGCTCGACCAGCTGATGGGAACAGCGAGGGATGGTGAGTAGCTGTGAAAAGCTAAACGAGCTAGCCAAGATGGAGGCTTTGCTAAAGGCTGGCTTGTGTTGGCGAGTGATGGACAGACCTGCATGAATGGATGTACCACAGAGGGCTGCTCAATTACAGAGTAAAACTAAATTCAGGCCTTTGATTTATACCAAACTGATCCTTTTACGCGTTCTCCCGCTGTTTTTAGATCACATTTACATACATTGAGGAATTTTAGCTTACGTAGCATGATGGCTAAGTTCGCTTTTGCTCATATACTGTTTACTGTGAAGTCTGGGAACCTTCAGGCGCCATACTGCCAAGCGCTGGAACGTATCCAAGTCGGGATTATTGTTAAATTAACTAATTAGACCTTAATTATCGAATTTATCTCGGCCTTTTTACCCGCGTTGACATTAACGCGGGTAATAATTAACTAATTATACTCGTGTACATTGTATAGCTTTTTGGGCAGTAAAGTTTTCACTTATGTTCTTAGTTAATCAAACTTACAGCCTGGTTTAAATCTTGCAGTTCTTTTTTAACAGTTTCTTAACAATTCGTTTAGTATATCGAATTTGGAGAATTGACTTTGCTTTTACATAATTTGGTTGTTTACAGTGCCTTGCAAAAGTTTTAACACTTTACGATCTGACATAGCTCTACATTTTTTACATTACAGCTAGAAAAATCAGAATATTTCATTGAAATAGAAGAGGAACACAAACGGTGCATAGTGTTAAAAAAAATATATTTTTTTAAATCAGAAAAGTGATTAATTCATTTGTTCTCTGCCTGTCTTTAAAGATTCTCTTAATATGGTCAATTGGAACCAGTTTGCTTTAGGTTTCAATAAATAGGGAAAATCATCTGCTGCTTTGAAATTTAATTGAAATTTGACTGCAGTTGATGTATTTCAAAGCCTTAGTTTTGTTAGAAAGCATCATGTGATTCTACAAAGTATTCTCAATATTCGGTCCTCTATCAGACCTTTGTTAATACAGCCATTAAAAAAAAGTGTGTCACAGTTGTGATAACTGCTATCAACCAAATGAGTAAGGCCAAGGAGTGGAAAATAATCCAACTATTTGGTTCATGTGGGATGTGCGGCGATTGGGGTATGATCTGATCAAACATAGTGGAGGCAGCGTCATGCTGAGGGGTGCTTTTCTTTGGGGCAGCTGGTCAGAGTTCATAGAAGATGAAGGGAGCCAAATCCAGGACCAGCCTTGATGAAAACTTGTTAGAAGCTGGAAAGACTGGAGACTCCAAGACTGGATGATTTTTATATCAAAGCAGATTTGTGGATTGAAACTTTTAGCTGCAATAAAAAATAAAACTATCATGCTTTTGAAGGGCATTGTCTATAAACTATTTTTTCAAAGAGAATTCTCCATTTTCATCATATTCAGCTAAAAATAAAAAAGCCTGAGCATCTAGTTGGAAGTGCTCTGCTTTTATCTTCAGCCCCACTACCGAACATCTACTTAAATTTTTTTGCAGCCAATTTTTCATTTTATAAAGACAACTATTGTCAAAAGTAATTTGAGCAGAACTGTGGATCATCTGTGAAGAGCTGATAGTTCCATCTGTTCAGTAAGAGTGGGGTTGTGTTGTGAGCTTGTGGGTGTATGTGTGATTAGATTGATATCAAATTCTTCCCATACATGTGTTGCATACAAACTGAACAATTGTGGCCCCTTTATTTTATTCATTAAGGTTCAGTGTATCATTGCCAGCCTACATCAATCTGCAAGGGAGTTGCAGAAAAGCCTCATGTTCATCGAGCCGTGAGTCACACATAATTTTTAAAGCTGTCATGATTAATATCCAAACCATTTCTTTGCATTCCGGATATATTTTTATTTTAGAATTAATTTTTTTCAATTAAATCGTATCACTAAACAAGTAGATTTTTTTCTCTCATTTTAGTAGCATAATAATGCATACATATATTTATTCAGTGGCACTACAGTTACCAATAGTGTTACACTTCTTGAGCTAACTCGTCTAGTTGCGTTTTTGTCCATACGAACAATTCTCCTTTGACTACGACTATTAAAAGCCGTTACACGGCAGTTTTTTAGAAAGCACGTTTTTAGCAGTCCACTCAAAAAAAAAACTTTGCAAACTTATTTACAATTTGACTTGTGTATGACTCCCAACTTCTTACTACAGGTATGGGCAAGAAAACTGTTCCCATTTATACTTTTCTACAGCGGGTTTAAAATTCTGCAGCTGAGATGTTGAAGATGCAGAGGGGTACAGTATGTGGTGCTGATCGCAGTGTGTATAACCACGTTTCTTTCCCTTGGATTATTTTTGTTTTTTGTTTTGAATTTATTTAATATTTTTAGATAAATGAAAGGCTTGGCTGGAGAATTTTTAAGAAAGTGTTTTGTTTTTTTTCTAAATTAATAATTTTTTTTGTATAGTAACTTTTTTATTTAAACTAAAATTCAGGAAAGTAAGGAAACTATATGATTTATCCCATTATTTAGAAGCAAATGTCTTTGCACGGCTACCACCAGCGTTTTGTGTGATCACAGTGCAGCGTTGCCCTCCTTAACATGTTAATCTAGATTGAAGCTTTTACACTTCCATGTTTTGGGGGGCTTTGGTAAGGTAAGAACCAAAGATAGCAGCCTCTAATCCGTTCATGAACAGCTATATTTATTATTAGTTAAAACAGGATTATCCTAGAAGTTGCTGTACCAGAATAATTACCCCTTCATGGGATACTTAAGGACATTTCTCATAAATAAGAACAAGAGGGACATGAATCTATTAAGTTTAGGTATGAGCAGCTATATTTGCCAAATATGCTGTCACAGTACTCTGACGTAAAGTTCTGGATGCCTCGCTCCTTCAGTAGAGTATGTGAGGTTTTTTCTCACTTTTGTTTTCTTGATCCGTTTCAGGTGATGAGACGCGGCAGAGGGTCAAGTTCACCGATGATCGAGTCTGCAAAAGTCATCTTCTCAACTGCTGTCCGCATGATATCCTGTCTGGAACCGTAAGTGACCTACACAGCTGTGTGTCGTAATGGTTGTCAGACCTCTGAATGTTATCAAAGGTTTTTATGCTTTATGTGATGACCGACATGATTCAGGGCATCATTTAGAAGTAGAGGGAAAAACGGTAGATAAAATAACATTCTGAAAAGTGTGGCAGTTTTATGATTAGTCACCCAGGTTCAGTATTTCACTTTTTTTCACCCATTTAGCTGCAGTGACAGCTGTAAGCTTAATAGTGTTAGAATGAAAACGGACTATTAAGGTTCCAAGTCCTACCTCCTATTTGATATGTCTGCTCTTTGACTGGGCCAGTCTAACCCGTGATCTAAACCATTCTCTGAACTTCTGCCTGTATGTTTTGGGTGGTTGTCGAACTGGACTTAGATCCTCCATCCCAGTCACCAGCTTTCTGCAGCCTTTTACTGGTTTCCTCCATAATTGTCTTGGATTTAGCTCCATCCACACTTCCCATCAACTATGGCCATCGTCCCTCACTATAATACTAACGCCACCATGTTTTACACCCCACTTGTAACCCTCTAAACCTGGGATAATGATGGAGAAGTTAACCATGCTGTGAACTTTTCCCTTAGTATTCTCCCTTACCTCTCTGCCAGCTTCCTTGGTCTACATGATGCTGCTTGAACCACTGAGACCAAAAGCAGGACAGCTGAAGTTTAAAGTCTTTTGGTTGCAGTTAACTTTATAGATGTCATAATAAAAGCCTTAAAAATAGATCCATGCCACACTTTTCACTTTTTTAATTGGTATTTTATCCCAAAAGGAAGTTAAATGTTTATATTTATAACCTGAACTAATGGTTGTAGATGTTAATGTCTATAGGCAGGAAAGATTTCTCTGTAGTGGCCTTTTTTTCTCCAGTGGATCTAGAGAAGCTCTTGACTGAAGGCTTTCTGATTTTCCCTAACAAGTGTTTCAGGCTTTCAGCGAAGAGCTGCATTCAATTAAACACACTAATTAGGTGACTGCTACTGGGAATCGGATTGTAAAATTGCACACCTTTCCACATTAAAACGAGGAACTTCTTTGTCTTTATCATATAAAGTCTCAACGAAAACATTCTGGACAAAAAAGGGTCAATTTAACTGAATATAAATGAAAACTGGCCTCAAACTTTTGCTACATGTTCAGTTACATAAATTGGTCAGTTTGATTTTAATAGTCCTGAATGATGTTTGTTTGTGTGATAGCGTATGGACCTGGGAGAATGCACAAAGATCCATGACCTGGCACTCAGGGCAGATTATGAAATAGCCTCCAAGGAGAGAGATCTGTTCTTTGAACTTGATGTAAGTAAAGATCTCAACTCTTTACCCATTTTAAAGGAGTAACTAGCCTTAACTTGTTTAAAAAAAAAATTCTTTCCGCTAAATGTTTTGTGTTTTACCCCTAAAGGCCGTGGATCACTTGGAGACCTTCATTGCCGACTGCGACCGACGGACAGAGTTGGCGAAGAAGCGGCTGGCTGAGACTCAGGAAGAGATCAGTGCAGAGGTTGCAGCGAAGGTAAAACACACACCAACTAGAACATTAGTTATCCCTCTGATTGTGTGTTGGCCCTAAACTGTATGGATGCCTTTCAGGCGGAGAAAGTCCATGAGCTGAATGAGGAGATCGGGAAGCTTCTGGCCAAGGCTGAGCAGCTCGGAGCGGAGGGGAATGTGGACGAGGCTCAGAAGGTTCTGCAGGAAGTGGAGAAAGTTCGAACCAGGAAAAAGGATGCAGAGGTGAGCAGGGAGAACTGGTGTTTTCTGTGGGGATCTTGTTCTTAATGTAAATGATAATGTTGTGGGTTTTAATCCATCTCGTTTTTGTCCTGCAGGAAGAATATAGAAACTCCATGCCAGCCTCCAGCTTTCAGCAACAGAAACTTCGTGTTTGTGAGGTTTGCTCCGCCTACTTGGGTCTCCATGACAACGACCGCCGCTTGGCTGACCATTTTGGTGGGAAGCTTCACCTGGGCTTCATCCAAATCCGAGAGAAACTGGACCAGCTAAAGGTAGGCATCAAACTGCCGCAGCTTGTGCTACTTCTCGCTGCTAATGAAAAGCTTACTGGGTGAGTTTGTAGGAAATTATTTCTAACTTCCAATGTTTCCTTTGTAACAGAAAACAGTGGTTGAGAAGCAAGAGAAAAGGAACCAGGAGCGCCTAAAGAGGAGAGAGGAGAGAGAAAAGGAGGAAAGGATGCGAAAAAGGTAAATTGACACATCTAGTTTTGTGGTGATCGTTCCAAGTGTGGAATTAAGCATGATTGTTTTTTTTCATTCAACAATTCATTGTTTATTTCCCAGGACCAGGTCCCGCAGCAGAGAGCATAGAAGGTCAGCAATTAAACTCATCTGTCTTTATCATTTTTTTTTTTTAGCATATTCTTAAACAGTTTTTGAATAACTTTATCTTAATGAATATAAGAATTCAAAAATATTTCATTGTGTCTCTTTAAACCAGGTCCCGTTCACGTGACCGCAGGAGGAGGCGCTCCCGCTCCTCGTCGCGGGACCGGCGCCGTTCCCGCTCTCGCTCCAAGGACAGAAAGAGGCGGCATCGCAGCAGATCCCGGTCCCGCAGCAGAGGGCATCGTCACAGCCATGAGCAGAGCTCCAGACATAAGTGAGTACAAAACACACACAGCTGAGGTGTCCCTGCATCTGGACAGACGGAGAGCTCAGAAAGGCTTTTTCTCTTCATCTCCATCAGTCACTTTTATCATCTCATCAAACCAGATATTTACATACAGAATAAAACAACCTTATTCAAAACTAGAAGTGATTAGGATCAGTTGGTGTTACATAGATTTTTTTTTTTCTCTGAGGCCGATGATTCTGTTAGATTCTGATGCGCAATGCTTGAGGGAAAAGTAGATTGGTTAAAACTACGCCATTTTTCCCTCGTAGGTCATCCAGGGACCGCGAGCGCTCGTCTCGAGATCGTTCTCGAGACAAGAGGGACAGCATGAACGGCAGGTCGGACTCCCGTCGAGGGGAAGACAGGGACACAGGGGACTTCTGAAGACCAAACAGCATCTGCTATGACACACAGCCTCCTCCTCCCGTCTCTCACCTCTTGCTCCCTTATGTTTTTTTGTTTTTGTTAAACATAGTAGTTGCCTTTTTTCACCGTCTTCATACCTTTGCTTTGTTTGGTAATGCAGTCCATGCTCACAACTAAGCTGTGGTATGAAATCACTTTTCTAGCACTGTTTCAAATTTTCTGGATTTGGGAGACGGTTGATCTGTTCTTATTTGAAGGCTGTATTTGTATTAAAATAAGTCAACAAAAAAAGAGAAATTAAAACACAGTCCAGGCTGCGAATCCTGCAATCATAACAGCCAACTGATTTTACTCCTCTAATGATATATTTTTTTTTTATGTTTCTTTTAAATAAAGGTCTGTAAATATGCGTTAGTCTAAAAAGGCCCGTCCTATCTGGTTTTCTGTCCCTCTGAGGCGTTCTTTCTGCTGTGTCGTGGTAACATGCTTCTCTTGAATGTCTGTCCTGATTTATTACGTTTCTAATTCAGACCCCAAACGGATTTTAAAGTTGTAGTATTGGGGGAAAAAAAAATATTTTATGACCTCTAAAGTAAAAACTTGTGAGTTTTGCCCATTATTGGTTAAGAATTTTTTTTTTTTTATTAGTTCTGGTGATGAATATCCTCTCTGCAAGTTTCACCTTCTCCCTTCCTTTAATTAAACGGTCTGTAGTGTCGACATGTGAAGGATCAGATGCAGCAGTGGCCTACTGGGAATTAGAACCGAACCAGTAAACCGTAATGACTGGCCCACTACATTTATCTAGAATCACATTAACTAGATTTTAATGGATGCACTGCTCCCCAAATGTGTTCAGTCGAGTTGGACTGAAATTTTTCTTTAAAGTTACAATAAAAGAAAACATTTAAAGTTGTCTCTTTTTTGTGTCATTAGAACATGCATGTCGGATCAAATAAAAACAAAAGCACATCCTTAAATATTTATTTGCACAACACAGAAAATATAATATTGCATAATAACCATTGAATGCTCCTAACCGATAAAAATGATAATCAGTTTATCTCTTCTAACCAGCTGAATAAAATAAACTCAACAGTTGAAGAATATAATCCTCCTGAGCCTTTTCACAGTGTGCTGCTCTCCAGCTCCAGATCAACCTTCATCTTCTGCTTCTCCATGACTGCTTCCAGTTCTGTGGCCCTCCTGGCATCCTGGAAGGAGGAACAGACGAGATTTTAATAACACTTTGTAAACGAGTCTAGACCAGCATGGGCTAGTTGGCACCAAAGGAGACAAGGGATTTAAGTCTTCATAAGCAGGGAGACATTTATTCTGCTCTATTGATTAAAAAGTTAATTTAATGAGACATTTAAAGGGAGTCATCTTAGGTTTATGCTGTCATCTCAACTTGTTGCTGAACGAGGGTTATTTTTACTGAAGAGAAAAATATTTTTTTATTTGTATTCTAACACTAGAAACAGCATGTCCATTGTGATTCTATGGAATTTAAGGGATCAGATCGTCTATTTGAGGATAAAAATAAAGTTGAAATTAGAACTATTTCTGATTCAAGTGCATAAAAGATAGATGTTTTATTTAAAATATGCAGGGTTTTCACTTTTTGCATATTTCTGTTGAAATTTTTACCATTTAAGCTCATTGTTCCAGTTGAATAACTAGACACTTGTTTGTTCAAAAATCAAATCTTGATGTCATCTTTTTTTTTTTTACTCATTTGATGGTTCTTTTTTTTTTTTTTACAGTGTCCTTTCTGGCAATGCGGCAATAAGAATAATTGTCTTGATGCCAAAAAGAGCCTAACAGGTTTTACTTTCACAAGTGGAGCAGTATGGCAATTGCCATAGTGTTCCGCTTGTTTCATGCATATAAATTGCTTTATTATAATTATGCAGGGAGTTTTACAGTTTATATGGACACTGCAATGTAAATAGAGCAGAAAAACAGAAGAAGAAAAAGGAAAAAAAAAAGATGAAAGAAAGAGGAGATAGAAAGGAGACAATGACAAAACATTTTCAGTCTGCTTCATCACCTGCAACGAGATGTAAAAAGAACAGCACAACCGAAAGACATGGTACGAGACATACAATAAAGCAACACCTTCAAACTATCGCTAAAGTAGTATTAAGTCTGACATGTACTCTGTGTTACCTGAAGATATGAATGTGGGCTTTCTGTATGGAAGTGAATCTCTTGATGGTTCTTAAACTGCACTGCTATTTGTGGATTCTACAATTTGGCCAAACCGATTCAATTAAGTCCTAAGCTTTTATTGATGAAAGTTTGATGCCTTAAAATATAAAGCTGTTTCGGACGCCTCATTCAGCCTCATGTTATGGCTTGTGCGGGTAAAAAAAAATTATTTTATACTTAGTTATATTTAAGCAGTTAAAAACTGAAGGGCATTATCTGTTAATTGAGCTTGGTCAAATCTTAAGTTGAATTAGTGTATATAGTGGGAAACAAATATTTTTACTCAGGGTCCGTATTACATGAAAATAAATCCTTATCTATTTGGGAACAATAATGATTTCTGTGGTAAGATAATCTGACACACTTGAAAAACTAAATACAGCAGTTACTAAGTCTAAAGTCATCAAATAAAGAAAGCAATGATTTACCTCCAGCTGTGCTTTCTGCACAGCGAGCTGACTGTAGACTCTGACCCCCTCATCTGGAAGCACAGCTCTCAGCTCCTCCTTATTGAGTGAAAAGAGCTGAGCTCCTGTCAGCACGCTCAAACATTGAACCGTCCTGCAACGACGACAGCACAGGTGAGACCCACAGGTTGCTTATGAAGGTATGAAAATGTGCATTGATTGGGCATCACTCACGGCTCACTGAAGCCTTTTCTCCTGAGCCACTCAGTCACCTCCTCTGGAGGAGAGTGGTAGTCCAGAGGAACTGAGGTCTCTGCAGCTCGATGGATGACCAGGGGTTTGTTCAGGTTGGTCTTACCATTTGTCAGCCTCTGGAGCAGCTCATCATTCACCAACATGACTTCATGTGGAAATAGATAGAAATAATAATTAATCAACATAATCCTGATTGGAAATCAGATTTTCATCACAGATAGTACCAGTAGAAAAGGAAAAAAGTTATATATTTATATGTATTTATATATTTTTATATATATAAATAGGCTCCTTCTGAGAAAGTAGCTTAAAATCTGGTGTGATTTTCTGTTATTTTTGTAATAAGTTACTTATAGCCTACAGGAAATCTGTCAAGCCATTTAAATATTAAAGGTTGGAAAAAAGACAACTAATCTCCATACGTATCAAATTTTTATATGTGGGTTCAGTATATATATGGGTTCAGGCCATACTATAGGCCAGCTCTGTCACAAACTTTGTATTTTTAGGATGAACAGTAGAATATCCTACTAACAAAGCAGGCTTAGCTCATTGTTTTGTTATATATTTGAACATAAATGTCTCTAAAATAAAGGCATTTTCAAGTGCGGAAGGATTTATTAAATATGTTACAAGGGAGATCTCACCTTTATCAGTTTCATCTGCAACTGGCACATGTTGGCTGCCTGTTGGGGAGGTGCGAGGGCGCTGAGGAGAGTGGGAGGGAGTGGAGAGCAGAGCAGGGGGGCTCGGTGGGACTGGGGTGATGGATTTGTTGAGGGGGGGCGGTGCCGGAGCCTGCAGCAAAGATAGGAAAAGTTTCACAATAGTTTAACTCATCTTGAATTCCACCTGTGTGATTGCATCATTAGTTCTTGTGGGATTCTTACACTGGGAGGTTTATTGGTTACGGGGTTGTCTGTGTGATCCACTGGTTCCAGGATGTTGAAGGGCACAAAGCCCACCTCGCCGTACCGATTACGACACTTCCACCAGCGTTTCGACGATTCCAGCACCTGTTAAATCAAACAATAATCAGAAAACCATGGAATAGATACCACCTACATCAGCCCTGGTGTAAACCCTGAAATACATGTCTTATTGCAGTATGTCACGCTAACATTTAGAAAAAAATCCAGACTTTAAATTTACTACGTTTATCTATTTTTTTATTTTCTTTTGAAGGGTCACAAGAATATATGTAGGACGATACAAGGGGCGTCCAATAAGTAATGCCCACTGACCCACTTCAGGTTTATTGATCTAGCTGAAATTTTGCATGTGCAATTATTTATATCTCTATAGTTTATGTGGCAAATTACAGCTGGAAAGGGTTTTGGTTTCTGATTTATAGGTTTTTGAACTGAGTCAAGTCTGAAATGGAGACTGTTGAGTGTAGAGCAGTAATCCGGTTTTTGGATGGCCTTGTAAGGCCTTGTATGGCGTCATATGGCCTTGTAAGGCCATATGATGGGGCATCATCACCATATGTTACTTTCATTTAATCAAAACTCTCCTATGGTGTGCGTCCTTTTAAATACTAAAACTGTGTGTTGTATATTCACCTCCAGGGTCTCTCCGTGCTGCACCGACAGCTCGGTGTTGTTCCTGGCGTTGAAGTCGTAACTGCACATGTAAATCCTTTGAGCCTCAGCCGAAGGACCTTCCCTAAAAACAGTAGAAATAGTTGTTCGTTTACATGCAGTCCCTGAATGAGAGCAGCATGATTATCATTGCATTAGAGATGGCTTACCCTTTGTTGTAGATGCTTTCTGGAGGACTGAGCTGCTGATGGGGCTGCTGATGCTGCTGCTGCTGCACACAAAAAAATAAAGGTAAAAATCTGTATCCTAAAAGTACTTTTATCTGAAATGTTCTCTGTATGTACATAAAAGGACCCTTGTGGGGATTTATGGTGGACCTTCAAAGGTACAAAAGGACTATTCAAGGCAAATGCTACAAAATTGTACCAGTAGGAGTGATTTTTTTAATCTGTCTGTTGGTTAGAAATGTTCTGTCTTCTATTCAGTTAAATGTTTAACTATATAAGATAAATGTTTGTCATGATCTTGGTGCTCATGACTGGCTTAATTATTCATTCAATTCACCTGTCCAACTCTTCCCAGTTTTTCGTTACTGCTCATCCGATCCACCTACTCTTGTCTCTATTTAAGCTGCTTGCATCCAGTCATCAGTGCCAGATAATTCTTGTTCTCTCTTGCCAGTGGTGATAGTGTTTTTAGTGTACCGTAGTGTTTCTGATTTGCTGGTCTGCCTCTCAACCACTGAGTCTGCCTGTTCCTGTTCTGATCATTGTGCCTGACCTGGATTTGGACTCCTGCTTGTTCTCTGGGCACGGAGTAAACTTGTAAACCAGGTTAGTGACTCATGTTCATAATCGTCCTCTGTTAGATTTACGTGGTCACTAACCTGTGTTCCCTTTCTGCAGAGTTTCCTTTGACAGATGCCCTAGAAACTGCCACTCTGATCCACCAGTTTTTAATAAAACCTTTTTAATTAATCCTACTGTTTTACCTGAATACTGGGTCATCTTTTCTGAGATGTTACAATGATCTAGATCAATGTATTAATGAAATACTCTAAGAATGGACAGGTTTCAATTTTAGTAATAATATTGTTTTAATCTGAATGAACTGATTGTAAATGAACACATTTTGATAAACAAATATTATTGTTTTCAATGTAAAGGTTTGTATTTTCTCCTAAATGTGCAAATTCCCATGTTGCTTCAGCTGTACCTCATTAGGTACTTCACTTTTACCTTTATAATGGGTCTATGGTTTGTACCTGTATAATAAAGGTTCATATTCTCATCGTAGGCACAGAAATGTTCTTTTAAAGGTAAAGACAATAAGGTTGAACATGGATCCAAGATTCATAGGTACAATTTCACACAGCTGAAGTGACAAAGCCTATGAGACAAGGAGGCTGGTCTGAGCTAATAGGAAGATGCATGAAGCTAAATTCAGGATAATCCTGAAGGGAAACCTGTTAGAGGCTGTGGAAGACCTGAGACTGGATCAGAAATCCCACCCCATAACATACAGCCAGAGACACCATGGGATGATTCGTGACAAAAAGGGTTTGGTCTTCGACGAAGTGCCAAAAACAAGATGATTCTTCTATGTGGACGTGACATTGCTCTGTGGGAGTTGCTCACAGGTTTCTTACTGCAGTAGTGTTTATTTTAATAGCTGTTAAATACCATAAGAAAACGTTCCACCCAGAAAATGACAAGAATGAGCTGCAAGGACAGCTCTGGGAGAAAAAATAAATCTCTCTGTTTTTGGGGCATATCAATAAGCTCTTGGAACAGAGCTCATTCATGTGAAAGAGTGGCCTAGTCAAAGTCCAGACCTATATCCAGAATGTATGACGAGGCGTAAGAAGGTCTGCTGCTCCATCAGATCTGGCTGATCCTGGATTGTTTGTTTTGTGTTTGTTATAAGAACACAGGGGTCAGCAAACCTTTCCTGACCTTAAAATCAGCTGTTTTAACCAGACTAAATTTGTGTAGAGGCACAAACGCAGCTTGAATCTTTAAAATAATACAGCTCATTTTTATTATACTTAACTAGGGTAAATGTGTTCTGATGTTTAAGGTAAGGAGAAAATTTAGTTGCAAATGAAATGAAAACAAATTTTTCGAACACCTAGTGCATGTTCTGCATCGAAATACCAAGAATAAAACAGCAAAAGCTTGCAATTTTGAGTCAGCTTTACATGTTAGGACATGCTCAGATCTCTAGCATTGTTGGCAAACGTTATATAGAGCTACAGTGGAAAATCCTGGTTTGATTTAGCAAGCATGGTTATTAATAATTGAAGCAGATCAGGGTCAGACTAACAGCCAGAGGGGCAAAGAAAGGCACAGTCCTTTTTTAGGACTTTTTATGATCCAAACCTTTTGTCGCTCATCTCTCCTGACACAGTGAAAACAAATGTGAGCTAAGCCTCACGCAGGTATTTGATACCTCTTGTTTTACTCGGTGGGCCTCATGTTTGTGCTGTGACTCGACAGGATCCTCCCAAACCTGCCCGTCCGCCCTCTCGGCTTCTGGCTTCCAGCCGTCCAGGAACACAGGAGTGTATGGAGCGACAGGTCCTCTGAGCTGAGAGCTGGAAGGAGAGGAGAAAAGCAAGATGTGTTTCAGCAGCTCAGATCATGCAGAGTTTATACAGCTTTGGACCAATCGTTATAATTTAGGTGTTGGAACACCTGGAATAGCATCCAAGGGGTAAAAAATGTGACAAGTTTACAGAAAATCTTTAATTAAAATTAGGAATTGAGCTATTAAAAAAAAACAAAAAAAAAACAATAATAATAAGAACTTCATATGATCTGTTGAATTCATCATAGATAAACCAGAGATGCTTTAGAGACCTGCTAAAAAAATTAAGCGTTAACAAGCTCTGGGTAAAACTAAAGTTTTGGTTGGACTAACTACAATATTTGATCAAGCCTGGGGACTTTTTGTCGCCACTGACCGATGGTTGGTCCAGTTGGGACCCAGTGCCGTCCACAGCTCCTTTTCCTCCCCGGTTAGAGTGTCTTGAAGCAGGGAAATAGCTGAGCTGGTCATAGCAGGGCTGGACACAGATGCTCCGAACGCCGGTCCCCCTGTTGTTTTTACCATCTATGTTCAACAAACAGACAGAATGTCAGAGCTTCTCATGCTGAAAATGAACACTTGATCTGATGAGGAAGTGATTAATAAGACCTCAATGCAGAGCCTGACTTAAAGCTAAAGGGGTGTAGGTATAGACAATCAGCATGTTTCCACTAACACGTGTCTGCCTTCACAAATTAAACCAACCTGCTCTTAAAAAGGGCCTCTAATCCCACATGTGATGTCAGATTTCTACTGGAGTAAAACTATATTATTGTGCTGATTTCAGATCAGTAGGATCAAACTTCCTACTAGAACCAACATAGGCGTCTCTCTTGGAACTGCCCGGTGTAAACAGTGTCGACCTGCTGGTTTCCAACAACACTGCAGATAACCAGTTTTTCCTTATTTAGACATGACACATAGGTTTTTATGTTTTTTTCCATCTGCATTTTTTCAAAGGACTTCAGTAGAAGGCAGACAGACTTCTCCTGCTTGTGGAAAATATTTTCCCTCTCATCTAAAAAGGCTTATGCAGTTAATTTTCTTTTTAATATTTATTGTCGTGATTTAATTTATTTTAATCCTTTTATATTTCATGTCTTTTTACTTTTCAACTTTCTTATTTTTGCGTATTATTAGATTTTGGAGAAACATGCGTTGTTTTCAATCTAATATGTTATAGTTCAAATGTCCATTAACATGTTTTAATGCAGGTTTATTAGGGATACAAGTTCTCTAATGTTCCAGAAAGTCTGGATAAATTGATCTGTAGTTCAGGATGCAAACATTTCCTCCTTACCTTACAAAAAAATAGCTCTTTTCTTATATTTAAACCAATCAGACGGAAAACGTGTAGAAAGAGGGGGGAGAACCTTGCAGCAAAGGTCACAAGGTCATGTAGAACTTGTCCTAATCCCTGTTATGGCCCCTATAATGAAGACAATCTTAAAAAATAGCCTAATGGTGATATGAGCTGAAACAGACATAGGTCCCATGGACCTATTTATTTTATTAGGAATTCTGTTTTAAATTCTAATTTCAAAATTAATGTGACTGCTTCAGTTGCATTGAGATAGGATCAAAGTTTTCATCTGCTAAAGTTTTTTTTAAAACTAAATAAAAAAAATAAATAATCAAATTAGCTACTGCTGTAACTATAAGTTTGAGTTAAGTTCTAATTAAACTGGTAATTCTCATTAAAATAAGTCCCCAGTATGTAATATTTCTGAATTATTAATGTACATTCACCTAATAATCCAAATAAAACTTTATTTAATCTTTTAGTAGGTAGTTCCAGTTACTTTTTTCCTATTGTAATGGATTTTTAATATTAGATAAGAACACTTAACATTTCTAGGCCAAATATGTTAGAACAACATACATTTTAAATTAAATTAAATTATGCAGAATTTACAGTTTATTTAGTGCTGAGCCACAGATAGCTCTTTGGTTCTGCAGCTATATAATATATTTTATATGACTGCTGTTTTTTGTTTCATGCTTTTCTGTTCTCCATATAAAATGCATGCTGGCCCCACCCTGGCCAATATTAAATATAGCCTAGAGCTGCCACTGTCTATGTATGAGACACCTGCTCTACCCCAAGAAAATTGTAAAGCAGCCCTAAAAACGTTAATATTGCAAATCAAAATGTCTTCAGTCTGTCTATAATCATTGTGGATTTAGATACTGCCCCTATTTTCACATGATCATCTTTTTTTACGTTGCTAATAATAACCTTATTTTGTTGATAGGGTAAACGATGGGATGTGCTGGGATAGTTTTCCAGTAAAAAACCTACCATATCAAGAGGTCTGAACACATGGTGTACCAGCTCCTCTGAGGAAGGGTTGGCAATAGTCGATTTCAGACGAGCCTTAAAATGAAAACAAAAACCAACCACAGGTTATTATTACAGCAGGAGGTTCACCAACAGGTTAAGAAAAGGCGAGTCGACTGAAACACGAACCAGGAGGCAGAAACAGTACTTAAACTTCTGGAAGATGTCGATGAATTCCTCCTCTGGTGGTGGGCGGGCCTTTTCCGTCAGTAAATCATCTATTTTTCAGCAAACAAATTAGTCATTCTATCTCAACCTGGGGGTGAGACTTTTATTTTTGTTAGAAAGATTAGGCTTGATTTTTTACCTTCAGCACTTTGCTTTTTGTTTTTCTTCTTCTTCTTCTTTCTCTGGTTCAGGACTGTTGATGCCTCTGCGGTCTGCTGCAGTTTCCCCATGAAGGTCTCAATGTCATCAAAACAGTGATTTAGGATCATCTGAGGGAGAGAATTTTTTTTTCTTTATCCTGTTTGATAAAAAAATGTCACTTCAAAGAGAAAGATATGAAAACTAGAACGTACCACTTCTCTCTCTGCGCGCAGGAAGGATAGGTCAGGCCCACCATTTATTCCATTCGCTGCTAAAAGCAGAATCAGAAGGTTCATTTTAAGCATTTCTTATTCCCAATCCTTTTTTTTAGATTTGTTCTGATAAAAGTATGCTTATTAACTCAAACACTCCTTAATAACTTCTTATTTCTTACCTCTTAGTCCAGGATAAGGTGGCGGGTTGACTGGAGGAGGGTTAGGAGCATATGGGAAGGGAGGGTTTGGAATACCATAGGCGTCATACATCTTCTCTTTGCTGGAAGGAGGCCTGCGGGAGACATGGGGACAAAGATTAACCACTTAAATTCATCGATGGGGTTAAAGGTGAAGTCAAAGCTGTTGTTTATCGTGATGCTGTCTCCAGAAACGCCCTGTCTGAAGAGCTTAAGAGCCAAATATGAAGTCAAAAACACAATTTTAATACAAATATATATAAATACATATATATTCATGAATTGGGAAGAACATTAGGACATATGTTTTGCATTTTAAGAATATTTAAGAGCCTCTGTTAGTTAAATCCAGGCCTTTTCTCACAGTGAAAGCTGACCTTTAAGAAGGATTAAGATAACTCAAGTCTATAGGAAGGAATTATCACCTAAGCTTCACACAATTAAATTGCCACAAACAAGTTTGACATAAAACATTTCTGCTAAAATCTTATATTAAAAAAAATCCAAAGCATCTTAACAAATGTGCCCCTATTTCCAGCGAGTTTTCATAAAAACCCAACATCCAGGCGTCTTACCGAGGTTATTTGTCCTTCAAGCGTCCCTAGAATAGAAACTTCTCATAGCAGGTGATCCACTCCAAAGCTGCTGTCATCAAACGCCTGTTCTTTCTGCTCTCTGCCACAATGGCCTCGCTCTCTCTGTCACACCTTCTTAAGTTATGCACAAACTGGTAAAACTAGTCTTTGTTTCTGTGTCAGCTGTTTACACTGTCCTACCTGTATTTCTCCCTCCCTTGCTTTCAACAGGTGGAAGGCTATAAAATTATGAATAGATTCCAGTGAGAGAGGAAGAAAATAAAAAGATTTCAGAGGAAATTAACCTCGGTTGTTGCTGTTTTCTTGTATCTATCATTACTTCAGCTCCATGTGTGAGAGAGTCCGTCCCTTCTGTCTATACAACAGCAGAAAGTAAAGCCTACTTTTTTGTAATGATATTCAAAAGCAGGACAGTAACATCACATTAGGGTTGTTTGCTTTTTCCAGGATTTTATTTTCAGAGCTTCTAAACCACACGTATATTGTACCTGTTGCCTTCAGGTGCGTTCTTGCTGCTCCTGGAGTTAGGCCTACCCGAAACTGCATTTTTAATGTCCTCACAGATTTCCGCTGCCTGTGAAAATAAACAGCATCACATTGTGAAACCTTAAAGTGTGACGAGCCAACCACAGGGGGAGCAGCTCATACCTGCATTGATTCACTGTTGAAGAAGTGAATATCCGGCTTCTTCTCGTTCGGATGCTTGCAGACCAGCAAGAATAGGGATGGGAAGTGTTTCTCCATGCTGATGGGGTCGCAGCGGTAGATATCTTTGAATGAATAGCGCTCCAGCTCATCCTGCACAAAAACTGGAGGTCATTATGAATTCAGAAAGTAGTTTTATTTCTTAGCTAAGCATGGATCAGGGCTGGTCTGAGGGTTACATTCATTTTCTATGTAGTCCTGAGAAGCCCTAATGCTAGACTATTTCATCCAAAACCTGCTCTGATGAGTCCTAAGGAACACATTCCTGTTTTAGCCCAATTGGTTTGAAGTATTATCTCTAGCTGTGGATTTGACATGAAGTAGAAGATTTTCCTCTGCCTTCATTTTTTTATTCACTTTGTGGAACAATAACACTACCCCACACCATGATGCTGCCACCACTGTGCTTCAGTGTTTTTAGGCTAAAAAACCCACACTGACTTCTCTAAAAACACTAAATCATTGTAGCCACATAGCCGTATTTTAGTCCAATATGAGAACCCCATGTAGGATGCGGCTAACAACATTTAGATTTAAAGAGATTTGTTTTTGGAGCAGGAGTTTCTTCGTTCGTTGGTATCCACTCAGGGTTGATGGTGCTAGTCTCATGTAACTTAAGGTTATTTATGTATTTATTTTTGTTTTTTTTTGTTTTTACGGCACTGGTGGCTCAGTTTTTTTTTTGACATTAGGCTGACAGGAAAGGGGGAAAGTTATGCGGCAAAGGACCACAGGTCAAATTCGAACCCGGGTCAGCCGCGTTGAGGACTAAGGCCGCTGTACATGGGTCGTGCGCTCACCACTGCGCCACCTGCACACCCACCTTGAAGTTATTTCTAACCAACATTGTTCTACGACAGGGAGGCAGTTTAGGTCAGAATGTTAACACTTGAATTGGATTCTATAGCGAGACAAAGGTCTGGAACAAACACCAAAACTGGTTTTGAAAATAATAGAGCAAACAAAAATGTACCCTCTGGAAATGCTCTCTCCAAACCTTAAGTTCTACTTCATTGATCATTCGCAGCCTCTGCTTAAAAGCAGATTCTTGATTAAGAAACCAAGACTTATTTCTAATTATACCCATTCTGATAAAATAAATGTTTAAGTATTCATCCAGAATTATGCTAGGAATATTGATCCCTGCAAAAACAGATAGAGGGACAATTCTCCAAGCAACTGTCTTCATCACTAACATTTGTAAACAATTGTAAAACATATTTGGATGATGGCTGATTATTAATGTTGAAAAGGCCTCAGGTGTTAAATTAGCAGTATCCCCTTATAAAAGCACCACATTTTGGTAGAATTGAAATATCCTTGAGGAACCCCTGGTTCCCATGCATAGGAAAAAAAAAACAAAACATAGACAAAGCATATTTTCTTAAAATAAGTGCATTCGTTCTTGGATTGAGGAGGTAAGAGAGAAATTTTGCCAATGGAACAAGACAATTTACACTTAAAAACACAATTGCATTGTCTTATTTCGAGTGCATATGATCTTATTTTAAGAGTAAAATAAATAAAATCTCATTTACCTACTCAAATTAAGGGTAAAAGCACTTAATTTAAGACATTTTTACTTATTTCTTTATCTTTTTTCCAGTGTGAAAAAATAAATAAAATCCAGAAAGCTGGAAAAAAAAAAGAAAGTCAGTTTTATATTGGCTCTTTAGCTACTATCAGTTAAGAAGAACCAGGTAGCACCTCAGTCTTTATGTCTCGGAGACAAATGGAGTCACTCCCGATGTCCATGAGCATCTTTTGACTCCACAACTTGTTATTCTCTGCCAGGAAGGAGAGACGCGCTTGTGCCTCCTCTACACCTTCAACATCCCCACCCTGGAGTGAGAATGTCAGGAGGTGCTGCAAAAAACAGAGAAAATGCACTAAATTAATGAGGACAAATCGTCATATCGCAGAGCATTGAATATCATACCGTACGCAGATGACACTCACGTCTACAAGATGCTTCATGGCACTTGTTATCTTCTTCCCTCTGTTAGCTGCTCTGAGGAAAAATAAATTTTTCTGTCAGTGTAAAAGTAAATCCCAGACCGAGTCACAGATTTGGTTGCTTTGTCTAACTATGATCGGGATCTTTTTTAGGCAGCTGTCTATCTCCCAACAGGCGGGCTATATTCAAATTAGCACTTCCCTGGTTTTCAGTCTGTTGTCCTGGCTTGTCTCCTCCTCAGTGACACAAGCTAATGATGTGAGTGTGAGCTGCCCAACCAGTCTGACCACACTGCAATCTCACCATTCTATCTTTCAGCTCCTCAGTCTACATGGTCCCCATGTAGGATTCACTACAACTTGTAGTACTGAGAGCACACAACCTTTCGCCTTACATCACTGGCATACAACCATTTTAAAGTTTCAGACTACTGCACAAAGTTACACAGAAGTTATTTTTGTAAAGACAATAAGAATGGATTTGTTGTTAGAAAAGGAAGTTGATTCATTAAATAAAGTTTAGTTTGTAAAATTAACTGAGAAAGGTTTTGGAACCCAAAGAACAATGAGTGATAAATTAATAGAAACCTAATCATAAACAGTTGTACTGCTACACCTCAGTGTTCTGTACTTAGTTACTGATCAATTTGAAATCATTGGAAAATGAAATATTATTTAAATGAAAACTGCCAGAAAAGTGTTACAATATGAACCGGACTTAAAATGTAGAAATAACTTACCTTTAGTGACAGACTTTCTGTGACTTTTTCTCTGATGTGATACTACGATTGTTGCTGTGACTTAGTCTGGCAGCTGGCGTGTCTGTTTTACTGTTCGACGTCACAACTGAAGTGAAGGTGTGTCGCCTTGAATTGTCCTGCCCCAAACATAACCTTACCTTGGAGATAATAATATTTACTTTGTATCATTCATGTGAACTAACAAAAACCGACACATCTTTAACAAATAGGACCTCAAAATTAAAAGCAGAGACTTTTTTAAGGTAAAAAACCATGGCTGCCATTATTAATAAAAATGAATAAATCAGGAAAAGAGTCAAACACGATAAGCTAAAGCTTTTATCCATAGTTCAGTTCTTTTTACTACACTATAAATAATGAAAGGGCTTTAAACTGTCATACAGCTCAGTTGTTTGCTATGTGAGTTGCATTCTTATTTTGTTTCCATAAATCTATGATGTTTATTTATTTATAAGTATATATTTGATTATCTGCAACATTTAAAAAATTTAAATCTATGACCGGGCAAAAAGCTTTTTCATAGGACCTTTTTAGTTTGAAGAAATTTCCGTCTGCCTTCTCCCATATAATATATTCAAAATATGCTTATTTTTAATCTCACCCTGAGGATATTTCCTCCCTCTGTTTCATAGCCTGAAACAATGATTCCAGCAGATCTACATCATGATCAGCAGAAGCTTATTCCAACATGTTCTGCACTGACACTGCTCAGTCGTAAAAATGTAGAAATCATGAGATTTATTTAGGAAACGTGATTTTATTTTCCCAAATTCCAGTATAAAAAGCAATTATCGGTACATGTTGTAATCCAATACTGAGCCTTTAGCCCAGAGTCTATTTGTAGAACTACATTAGGTCAATACTAAGTGAAACATTTAGATAAATACAGCCTTAAACAAGCAACATCATGTGGTTTTTAATGCCCTGACAATATTTGCTCAGTATTGCATGTAGGAGCTGGACAATAGTGCACAGAACCACCTTTAAGAGCAACAAATGACTTGCATTTCCATTAGCTTTAATGGACAGTTTTGGTTCAACTTTCTTCAATTTGCTTCAGTTTATTGGATATGTTGGCATTAATATTGTTCTAGATCGGCACCACTGGCTCTGACTGTATCTTGATTCTTTCTTTCTTTTTTAGTTGCTCAGTTGTGTATTTGCGTGAGTATCTATAACTTGTTTGTTTTGTTGGACTCTGGAGTTTCTGTCAGGCTTTACCTTTTGACAGATGGTCCCACATTTGATTTCAGAAAATGGTTTCTTGTGAGGATTTGGTGGATGCACTATCCCCGCCCGGGTTAACCTGTGACTTATAGGTTGAATATGTTTTATTTACACTGCCTTTCACAAATATTCACACCCCTTAAGGTGTCATTCTGTCACGTCACAATCCTTAATGTTTGTCTGGATTTTATCTCATACACCAAAAGATGTGGTGCATGTTTGTGAAGTAGAAGTGAAAGCATGACTGGCTTTCAAAACGTTTACAGATGAAAATCTTAAATGTGTGGGACAACTTCCTCGTTTACTTTCAAGAAAAACCTTAGTACAGTCAGCTCTTCTACAGAAATCAGCTCAAACTTTGCCAGTTTAAGAGAAATGATCTAATTTTCCAGGAAGTTAAAATGATTCTTAATTTATAATGTCTGGACTTTGACTAGGCCATTCTATCCTGCAGCTCCAGAGAAACAGGTGACTCTTTGGATCCCCAATATTGGTTTTAATACTTTTACCTGGAATTTATAAAGAACCCAAAAAAATTTTTATTAAATAATTGCACCTAATTTTAACAATAAAGTAACGCTCAACTTACCAGTAATAGTCAAGTTGTCAGTTAAATGCCTAACCTACATGCAAGAAAAAAAAACAAAAAAAAAAAACAAACAGGTTTATTTAGTTTAAGGGGGAGTATAAAACATTTCTGTTCCTTTGATCTTCCTGGGGGCTCGGGTCTCTGAGAAGGAGATTCGGAGGTGAAACAGAAGAATAATATGAAGCAGTGTGCGAGAGTGAAATTAAAGTTATTGGTTGCTGCCAGGAGAAAGCCGGGGGAATGAGTGGAGTCGTGGTGTGAATACTGAGTAAAGCTTCCAGAGGAATGGATGTGATGGAGGATGGACAGCTAGAGCAGACCGGTGGAAGATATATGGAGCCAGAAAGAGGAAGCCAGAAAGTTATGGTTCTTGTTCGATAGAGATCCGGTAGGAGGAGGAACACGGGTACTGTTCAGGTAGCCTTGAAAAGTAAACACGGGTGATGTTTCAGTTAAGTGTTTTTTTTTCTCAAGAAAAGCATCAAAAATACTCAGAACACTGGGCCAAACTCCCTGCAGTGATAAAATGGCTGCCAGTCCCTAATAAACTCCATATGATGAGAAGAGTCTGTCCATGACATCAACCTTTGGTGGCAAAAGAAAACTATGAAATGCAAAATATACACAAATCCCAGAACCTTAGCAGAAATACATTTTGTAGTTTAATTTTTTGTCTTGAGGTTAGAAACTAGACATTGTTTTCTTAATCGAAAGGAAATATCAAAATTCCATAAACAAAATGAATCCATCCTTTTATTTTGAAAGATTTATTATAATGTTAATAGCTTTAAAACAAAAAAAATAAAATTAAGAATAATTTCTTTAAAAATGAAAACAAATTTCCTTAAGTACTTTTTAATAGAAAATAGAACTTGCTCTTTTTTTTTGTTTTTTTTAAATCACTAGAAGCTCTAAATGAGTTTCATTTAATAGGAACGAGGATAAGAATAGTTATTTGGCCATAAAGGTTGACGCCTGATTTAAAACTATCCTATAGTATCGCTGAATGTATGTTAAGGGTACTTGTCAGGTTGGAAGGTGGAACTTCCCTGACTCTGCTAAAGAAAAGCATCCCCACAGCATGATGCTGCCAAAACTATGTTTCACCAGGAAGGTTTTGTGCACAGTCTAGCAGCAGATTTCCATCTCCCCTCTTACAGGTAAACATTTAGATACCATATCTTGGTAGGTCTGCAGTTGGTCCAGCCGTTCTCCATGTTCAGATAATGGATTCCACATACCTATAGGAGATGTTTAGAGCTTTGTATGTTGTTCTAAAACCTTACTCTGCTTTAAACTTCTTCACTACTTTCTGCCTGATCCTATAAACCAATGTCATGTTGGGGCTTTATGCAGAAATTAGTGTATCTCTTACTTAATAACAATCTCCACCACTTACAGCATTTTGAAACAGATTTGGTAAAATCTGGAAAAGGGGGCCGAGTTTACTTAATGGAGCTGATAAGCAATGATTATTGGTTATGTTATTTTGAATTGTTTTAGAGAACAAACTGAGCCCAAACTCTGAGAAAAGATTAAACAAGTAATGTTACATCATTACTATGGTAACCACAAAGTAATCTGAATAGTCCATTTTGATTTTTAGATCAAAATTATAACAATTTACAATCTTATGATAAATCTTTGCATAAACTGTCAAATCATCCATCATCCATTTTCTGTCATGCTTATCCCAAGCGGGGTTGCGAGGGGTGCTGGTGCCCATCTCCAGGGGTGGAAAGCAATGAATTACATTTACACAAGTTACTGTAATTGAGTACTTTTTATGAGTAATTTGTAATATTCTGAGTAGTTTTTGAAATATGTAATTTTTACTTTTACTCGAGTAAATTTTAACCTAAGTTTACTTTACTACATTTAAAACCCCCTCACGTTACTGAGTAAAAAAAAAAAAAAAAAAAAAAAATATTGATTAAATTAAATGTGGCCCTGCCTTGCAATTACCCTTTGTATTGTCTCATAATCCAGTGCTGCGCTTCGGAAGGTGGCAATTGTTAATCACAATTTAGGGAGTATGGATGAAGAAACGCCTGAAGAGGAAACATATTCTGGAGACAAAAGCCAGAAAAACCCTTGACCATATTTGGAAGGATTATTTGTTTTCAAATGCACAAAAGGGAACAATGTGATAATGCAGTGCAACATGTGCCTGCCCAGCAAAACAGAGCTTTCGGCTTTTAAAACATCAACATCCAATTTACGAAAAAATGTGGCATTAAGTTAGTTATCATGGTGTTGTCTGTTGGACAGTAGGATTGAAAATTGTTTGCACTTTATGGTTCAGGTTCTGACCGTCCTTGTGCTGTGAGGAAGTATGTTCTTTAGCCCAGCTGATCTTTTGCAAGTGTGGATGTCCACTGAAATACGCCTTGAAATCGATTAAAACACCTTGTGCTCAATTCGATTCATGACTCACCTTTTTTTTGCATTAAATAACTCAAAGTAACTAAGTAACTGTTACTCAAATTACATTTTAAATTAAGAAATTTTGTACTTTTACTTGAGTAAATTTTGAGATGGGTAATTTTACTTTTACTCTGAGTAGAATTTAGGCAAAGTAAAGATACTTTTACTCAATTACAATTTTTTTAGTACTCTTTCCACCTCTGCCCATCTCCAGCTGTCTACGAGCCGGGGTACACCCTGGACAGGTCAAATTATATTAGCATTATTCTCCTTTTCAGTAAACAAATACAAAGATTTTAATGTCTGTTCTAAAATGTGAGCATTTAGAAAAATAAAATAGAAATAGAGCTTTATTGAACTCACAATGGAGAAATTTACCTCTGCATTTAACCCATCCCTTTGGGGAGCAGTGGGCTGCCAACGTAAGGCACCTGGGGAGGAGTGTGGGATTACGGGATTACTCAGAGACCCAGAGTGGATGTGGGGATTGAACCAGGTACTTGCAACCTTCTCAGAAGCACAAGCACTGCTCTAACCACTAGGACACCTCTCCATTTATCAGAGGCCACTGATGTTTGGAAGTTTCCTTATAACTGTCTAGACATGTCTGTTGTATTCCTTGGCCTTCTTGCAGCTGTTTGTTTTCTGATGTTCTCTATACATCTGTAAGGTCTTCAGAGCATAGCGACAGTTTTAACACAAATATTGACCAACTAATCAGTCAATTTTTGGAGAAAACTGGTTGCAATAAACTATCTTTAGACTTTTCTGTCTTTTTGCTTCTCAATTTTTTCCCAGTACTTTGGCCTATCATTAATCCCATGAATTGAAACATTTCTTTTTGAATTTGATTATGCAGGTGTTGAAGCAGTGCCTCCAGAAGAGGGTGCCAGAAGCTTTGAAAGAGCAACACCTTTAGCCAAAAGTTTGTGTATGGATTTTGTGATTTCTGCCCATTTAGGCCTTAGTTTGAAAGAAAAACTAAATATGTGGGATTATTTCTTTCTGAATGATCAGTTACTAGTAATTTCTGGGTTGAGCAGTTTCTATTTTCATCAGATAAAGAACTTAAAGTATTCAATTCGCAACCTAAAGCCCTGATGTCTCATAGATAAAGAAATCAGCAAAGAACACAAATCCTGCTCTTTGTGATAGAACTTCTAGAAATGCTTTCTCTACAAGAGTTAAAGTTAAAATTATAACCAGGGATAACTGTCTGGAATTAAGTGTTAAAAGCAACTTTCATCTCTGTTTACTACATTTCTTATCCTCCAATAGGAGATGTTTGGGCGGAGTCAGGTAATGAAAACGTTTCAAGTTGACTTTGTCAGGACGTTTGGACAACCTCTTGGAGAAGATCTACTTTAGGTAAGAGAAGGTGACTAATTATTGAAATAATTAGGAAACTTTACCGTGCATCTTTGATGTGGAGGTTTGTCATTGATCGCTATAGCATCAGAGAGGTTTTATTTACCTCCACAGCAGGCAGGCAGCATACGTGGCAAGTATGCGCGTTTGTTGCTCCTACAACGTATCTGTGATTTAAATTTAGAATCACAGTTTTCTGCGCTTTTCATTGTTTTTATTATCTGTTAAACATTAATAAAAAAAATAATAGGGAGAACCCCAATAAAACCTTGGTTAAACAAATGCAATAAAAAAATGTAAAATATTTAGCATTTATATTATTATTATTTTAGTTTATAATTAAATTTTTAGCTCTACTGTTATACAAAAATACTAACACGTGTTGGAAAATTCAACATTAATCCCTTCCAGTATTTATTGATCTTGGAGGAGACAAGTGATGGAATGTTACGTTCAAACCACAAACCTGCGTCTTGAATCCAGTGTTAGCTCGTTCAAGTTGACAATAAATTTGCTTTTAAGGCGTTTATTTTTATTTGTGAGCAGTGGCGTAAAGCAAACAAAAATTATACAATTGTGTAAGATGAACATTTTTCCTGCTTGATATGAATTTTGGAGAGGTAGGCGGCATCTGTCTCTCAGTTTCCGAGGGGATCATGAACGCATCTCCTGGGGGTGTGGCATGGGCATCGCCTCGTTCTTGCATCAGGCGGAAGAAGCAACCTTTTGTGGAAAGAACACGCGGGTAAACTTGTCATATTTCTTTATGTGTTTTTACTTATACGTAAACATAGATATAAGTGGCGTCGCCTGCCTAATTCACTTTGAATGGTGAAAATGGAAATTAGCTCCGGGTTTATTTAAATGACTGCATTAGCCGCCTCCGTGGTCCACGTGCGTTAGGGAAGAATAAGAGACTTTTCCGCCTCTCTACTCATTGTTTTCTAGCAGTTCCAGCTGTTGGTTGGGGTTAAAATATGAACTGGTGTCCAAAGCTGTGAGTTTAGAATAAAATAGGGAGTTGAAGATGCTAATAATGATGTTATTAGCCCAGTGGTTTGTTATGGTAAGAACTAACTGAGTCAAATGAAATTAGCTGTTTTTTTTCAAAGAACAAAGGAACAAAACAAACTGTGTTTTGTGTATTAATTGAGCTATAAAGGTTACAGACCCCTGATCTTATAGATAAAAACTGTGATACCAGTTTTAACACATTATAGGGCAAGTAAGATCTAGAACCACAATATCTATATCCAGCCAATCAGCAAAGATGCTGCTACATGGCTGTACATCTTATTTTGGCATTTGACCAATTAGATGAGCCCTTGAATTATATATTACCTATTGCAAATTTAGATGGAAAAAAAGTTAACGAGTCAAGAAAAAAAAGGTAAAAAGCTAATTTAAAAGTAAAAAAAAAGGTAATTTGTTAATCAAAAAGTTAAAAAGTCAAGGAAAAAAAGTAAAAAGCTAATTAAAAAGTATAAAAAAGGTAAAACGCTAATTAGAAAGTTAATAAGCCTAGTTAACAATTATATTTAGATTTATAAACTAAAAAATGTAAGTACCAGTATCAGCATTAATGCCTTTATGTTTATATTGGACAATAAAAAAAAAAAAAGTATTTCTGTCATACTCAGTGTTTTTCATGAATTTCTTATAGAAGCACTTTTTTTTATTTTATTTTTATATATATATGACAATTTGGTGTTTCTTGTTTTTACATTGGCATTCATTTTTTCCATCAAAAAAAGATTGTTAAAAAGGTATTAAAATCTTTCCTAGAAAAAAGTCCTAGATTCCAATAATACTATTGGCTTGAAATGTGGATTTTAAAAGGATTTCACTGAGTGTCCTATAAAGTATAGCTAATAAAGGAAATAGTTATTGTGATGATTTATGGGTTTTATTAAGACAAATGTTTGTTGTCTTTTGCTTCAGATGGAGAAGCAGCCTCTGCCAGCCGATGATGACAAGGTGGAAGCTGTAGAGCCGGCAGCTGATGGCGGAACCGAGGCCATGCAGCAGGCCGCCTCTGAGCCTCCCGCTAGAGCGGGGTGGAACAGCAAGGTTGAATACTTTTTGGCTCAGGTGGGATTCAGCGTCGGGCTTGGCAACGTCTGGAGGTTTCCATATTTGTGCCACCAGAATGGCGGAGGTGAGAAGCATCCTCTATGCTGTTTTAAGACTTGTTTCATTTCTGATTGCCCATTTTTGTCAAGCTTAGACCTTCTGGAAATTCTAGCTTCTTTTAATAAATGAAACCGCTTTAAGAGCAGCATTTTAAATATTTTGTAGCAGTTTACGCTCCTTAAATATTTATATCTGAAACAGAGAACAGCTATTTTAAATCAGGGATTTAGAAGCGTAAAACAAAGAGCAGGCATTTTAAACTGCCTCTGGTATTTTGTTATTCCCTGTTTAGTCTTCCGTTTCCTCCTTTACACTTTTTATGTGATTCAAATCTGGTTTGTCTGATCCAAACCATCTCTGATACCTCTTTCTCACCGGCCAAAAAACACAATTAAACCCACTAACAATAATTTTTTAGTGGATGTGCGAACAGCTAATGGACGCCTGTCTAACAGGGTCAAACGACTCAGCAAGCGACTCGTGTTAAAATTGCCTCGGCTCAGATTTGCATGTTGTGCGAACACAAGAGACGGGGCGACCCGCTAATTTAGGTAATACCACTGAGCTTAATGTACAGACATTAACACACCGCACCAGTCGCTTCTGATCTAAAAACCGAAACAACTCTGTTTACATTCCATAAACTTGGAGCAGCACTGGTAAGGGTGATTCGGACAGATAAAAGAGCGGGACAATAAAGCACACTTACTACGCATTGGCCTCCTTACTTGTTGCTCTCCATTGTTTATTTTCCTTATATCTATTGCACTGGTGACAGCATCAATGCTAATCCTGCGTGATGGCGTTACAAGACATGCAGCAGCGGGTAGGGCTGTAAATCACATCCATCATGGTGATTCGATTCTGTATCGTTTTCCTGACCCAACGATACGATTATTTTCGATGCTCAAGAATACACCACGATATGATTTGATTCGATTAATTGGCTTATTTATTTATTTTTTTACCTTACAGGCTAAACAATGTTTCAAATTTGAAATAAATAATTGAAAGCTGTAATATCGTTATGCATTTTATCTGAGAAACAACAGCAAATAACAGAAGTAGGAAAGTTGCACTCCACCTAGGCCTTAAAACCTCATTCACTGAAAATTAATGATAACACTATGTTATAGATTCTGAAAGGCCTTGCATCAAAAAAAAAAAATATATACTGCACAAAATAGCTGCAATGAGTGCAATGCAATACCTCAGTTCCAGAGTGTCGACGTCCCCGGCCCCTCCGCAGACACTCCGCTGCATCTCTCCAAAATTGTAGTTGACCGCAGACAGGAGGCCGGCTTGTTTTGTTTTTATGACCGAAATTGCGGAAAACAACTCGTGAAGTTGGGCCAGCTAGCAGAGCGAGGTGCACGAGAACGCCGGGACCCTTTTTCCACCTGGATCCCCGCTATTTTTCGCCGTCATGTCCCTCTGTTGTCGGACAAATTGGCTCCCACTTCCTCTCCGCCTCGGCCGTATGAATCGATACTCCTGCGGACGTGTCCATGCATCGGATCGTCGGCTGTTGGATCGATACAAAATGATTATTATTTACACCCCTAGCAGCGGGGGGACAAACGTCGTGAAGCTTGCCAGCGAGGGGTTGTAACCATGTTTTTTTGTCAGTGAGAAGGGAGACAAATGCTGATTGTTAACGGGTCGACTTATGTTTGAAAAAACATGCGTTACCCGCTATTTCCAGTTGGAAAGAGGCTTGAGTAACAAAGGCAAATGCAAACACTGCTGAACTGTCCCAGGTCTTTTCCACTGATAGGCATTTATAACTGATCATGACAAGCTTTAAAAGTAAAAACAAGAAAACAAAATGGTATAGAGTTTCTAGCTTTGGTTGGAGTTTCTGATTTTGGTTTTCTCCTCCCAGGAGCTTTTCTCCTGCTCTATGTGCTGCTAATGCTGGTGATGGGGATCCCCTTGTTCTTCCTGGAGCTGGCAGCAGGTCAGGACATCCGGCAGGGAAGCATCGGGGTTTGGAAGTACATCTCTCCTAGGCTTGCAGGAATCGGCTACTCCAGCTGTGTGGTGGGTAGATGCTAAACACTCAGCATGTGTGGATGAAAACTATACAGACAAATAATGATCTCATAATGTTGAACAAGCTTTTTTTCCATAATATAAAAAAACAAAAAATATTTAACTCTGGAGGAGGAATTTCTGGACTGCAGAAAACCTTTTTGAATAAAATGAATCTATACTGTTATTTTATATCTATGATATGAGAAGTTTATTTTGAATGTTTGCAGTCTTAGAAAAACAGACCCAAATAAACAATCGAATTACAATTGGCCTTCGCAGCGCTTTGCTGCTCGGGCCTAATAAAGAGGTTATTAAATGTTTGCTTATATGAATTATGTTTTTACGTTTGGTGGAGCATCTAGCCTGATACTTTATCCTACCGGCTAAGTATTAAGTTTGCATGAGAAATGAAAGCTCATAACACATGAAATATTTTAGGCAACAATTTTTGCATTCTAAACAGTCCTTTAGGAGTTGAATATTTCACACATTAATACTTGTAGAACACTATATCCTCAATATTTTAGGCTGTTTTATGCGTTTTACTAGTGTTATCTTAACAGGGTTGTGCAGAAAACTGTCCGGAGTGACACCTATATTCATTTTGATTAAACTAGATGCATGTTTTTGTTCCCAAACATTAAGGTTTGTTTCTTTGTGGCGCTCTACTACAACGTTATCCTTTCCTGGAGTCTTTTCTATCTTGGGAGCTCCTTCCAGTATCCGTTGCCCTGGAACCATTGCCCAAACCAAGGGAATATAACTGGTAAAAAAATATATAGAAATTTCCAGCGGACAGGTTATTTTAAAAGTTTTCTAAGGTTATTCACAGATGGTGGTTTCTCTTGTTCTACCAGAAAAAGAATGTGAAGACAGCTCCGCCACATCTTACTTCTGGTATCGCAAAGCTTTGAACATAACGGACTCCATCGACGAGGTGGGCTCCTTCAATCCCTACATCGTCGGCTGCCTGTTTGCAGCGTGGACCATTGTGTGCCTGGGAATGTTCAAGGGTATCAAGTCTTCTGTCAAGGTAATCATTCAGGTCAATTCTGGATAATTAAGTTAAAGTTTTTTAAATACACCTCATTTTTCTATTTGGCTGTGAATCTGTAATCTAATACATTCAAGACAGTCGATTTTCAACCGGCTATATTTTCCGTTGCTCACTTATTCGGGGGTCACCACAGGAAGTCAATACACTAGATAACTGAACAACAACTTGCTCAGATTTAATTGCTCATAGTTATTTTCCAAATTGTCTTCTCATATGAAGGAATAACAGGGTTTCTGCAGGTCATTAAAAGTCATTAAATTATATTTTTTAATTAAGGCCTTAATTGGCATTAAAATGAATTAAATGTGATTATTGTGGCATTTAAAATGCTTTATTTAAAAACAATTCTGTCAGATATATTATATTGCGATATATTTGCGCGGAACTGCTTCAGGTTGATCGTAAAGCCGTATGTTCGGAAAAGAAGGCGGAAAAAAAGCTAGAGAATGGGGAAAATGCAAAGTCACCCCCCTTCATACTACGTTCTTTAGGCAAAGCCCCGCCCCTTCATGTGACCCTCTTTAGGTAAAGCTCTGCACCTTCACCCATCTCTCTTAAGGGAAAGCTATGCCCCTCCATCCAACTCTCTTAAGGCAATCAACTGGATTAACCGGAACTGCTTCCGGTTGATCGTAAAGCCTTATGTTCGGAAAAGGAGGTGGAAAGAAAGCTAAAGAATGGGGAAAATGCAAAGCCCCCCCTTCATACAACGCTTTTAGGCAAAGCCCCACCCCTTCATGTGACGCTCTTTAGGCAAAGCCCCGCATCCTCATCCATCACTCTTTAGGCAATCAACTGGATCAACCGGAACTGCTTCCGGTTGATCGTAAGGCCTTATGTTCGAAAAAGAAGTTTGAGGCGGAGAAAAGGCTAGAGAATAGGAAAAAAATAATTTCGACAAAAGTGGCTGGAAAACGAGGAATTCCGGACATGGCTGCAACCTGTGGACTGGCACTTGTTGATGGCATTGAAATGATTTCTAAGAGCATTAAAAAACATTAGAGTTACTCATTCCTGTATAAACCCTGAATAAAGTAGATGATTTATTTATTTTTCATTTTGCCAGGTGATGTATTTCTCCTCCATCTTTCCTTACGTGGTGCTAGTTTGCTTTCTGATCCGAGGGCTCATGCTGGACGGAGCTTCAGAGGGAATCGTCCACATGTTTTACCCTAAGGTACCCGATCAATTCGCTATCATGGAAGGGGAAATGAGGACAGTGTCCCTGATGCACCTTTTTTTCTCCCTAGCTGGAGATCTGGGGCGACATTCAGGTTTGGCGTCAGGCTGCCACACAGGTTTTTTTTGCTTTGGGCCTCGGCTTCGGATCCATCATCGCCTACTCCTCCTACAATCCCAAGAACAACAACTGCCACCGTGATGCCTTCACTGTCTCTTTTATCAACTTCATGACGTCTGTGCTGGCCACTCTGGTGGTGTTTGCTGTGCTGGGCTTCCGCGCTAAAAGAGAGGTCAAGATCTGCGTTGAAAAGTAGGTTCAATCTTCCGGAAGGTTTAAACTGATGGTTCACGTTAGAAATTAATTTGTCTACAGTTCCTTAATCCGTGAAGGTTCAAACAGGAAAAGATTGAGACAATATGTTTTTGTTTGACTTCCTTTCTTGTATCCTTCCCTCAATTCCAACTTTAATCTAGATGTTTTCTTGTTTTCAGTAACGCAAGGAAGCTGTTACAGCAGTACAATGAAGGTCTAGTGTCTCCAGGCCTGATGCCCACCTTCAACTATTCTGACCTGGGCTCCCCGAGTGTAGATAGCTACAGAAACTGGTTTCAGCAACATGTAAAAACCATCCCTGGTAATGTAACAGAGTGTGACCTGGAAAAAGAAATGCAGAAGGTGAGGAATACGCTTTTGGAGCTTTGAATGTGTAACTCTCTGTAAACATGAGCTAAAGCTGGCAGTTCTGTTCCCTCCAGGGTGTGGAGGGCACAGGTCTGGCTTTCATTGCCTTCACAGAGGCCATTACCCAGCTACCCGGCAGCCCCTTCTGGTCGGCGCTCTTCTTCCTCATGCTGCTTAACTTGGGCCTCAGCACCATGTTCGGTACCATGGAAGGGATCCTAGCGCCTCTCAGGGACCGGTTCAAATTTCTGGCGAAAAACAAGACCAAACTCACAGGTAAGCATGAAGCCTAGCTGATCTGTTGGACTCCGTTTTTCCTGTTTTGCTCCTAACTCTCCTCCATCATGGCTCCAGTTGTCAGCTGCGTTATCGGCTTTATGATCGGCCTGCTCTTCACCCAACGCTGTGGGAACTACTTTGTGACCATGTTTGACGACTATTCCGCCACGCTACCTCTCATCATCGTTGTGGTGTTTGAGACCTTCAGCGTGTCTTGGCTTTATGGAGCTGATAGGTGAGAATCAGCTCAACAATGAAAGATGACCAGTCTCCACGAGTTTAGGCTGATCGCATGTTTTTTTTTTTTTTTTCTGCACAGATTTCTTGACGACATCGAGGCAATGCTGGGCTGGCGGCCCTACGTCATTTACAAATACCTGTGGAAATACGTTTGCCTGTTGGCCATGTTGGGGCTGCTGGTCGCTACGACCGTTCGTATGTTCATGAAAACGCCAACTTACATGTCGTGGAATCATGAAACGGTAAGTTTATGAAGGAAGAGAAGAATGTATGTATATTTATTCATTTTTGTAAATATTTGTTAGGTTTGCAATTAGCCCCTTGATACCCAAAAACACAAATTACCGTATTTTCATGAGCATAAGGCACACCGTACTAAAAGGCGCAGTCTCAGTTATGTGTGCCATTACTGTATTTAACACACACATAAGGCGCACCGTACTATAGGGCGCGGGTTTTATATACCAGTACATATCCTCTACTACATATCCTCTACTACATATCCTCTGCGCGGTGCAAAAGTTTGTCTGACACGCGTTGGGCGGAGCTACTCTATCCTTTCTTTGCCTTGCAGCTATATTTGCTGTGATCAGTAGGAATATATTAATATGTTTTTTAAGTGGGAAAATCCACCTGAAAACTTAATTCAACAGCAGCCTCTGGCCGGGTCGCCTCCTCGCGGTTCACCGCGGCGGCTGGCAGGGGTTTTTCATCTAAATAATCCAAACTGCAGGCACCAGGATAATAAAAGCGAACATATTCTGTCTGCAGGTTTCAGCATTTTAAGTTAATTTAGGCGTTAATAAACTTTTTCAGAGGAGTGATCACAGCGCTCTGTATCATCAGCGCTGTGTCTGTCTCGCTGTCAGCTCCCAGATCAGCTTCGATGATTGGTTGATGCGGCGCGTCCAGCAGCAAAACTTAAATTTTTCCATCTCGAGCAGCAGCAGCTCGTTTGCGGCGCGTCAAGCGCGTTAGATGCTTAAATGCTCCCGACGCGCTGAGCCTGCTGCTCAAAATGCGCTGCAGGACCTTTTGCTGCGCCTATACGCGCGTCAACCATTGACTTTGCATGTAAACTCGCTGCTTCTGCTGCGTCTGGTTCACACCGATGTTGAGCGGTTGAAGTTCCTTTGTCAGACCTCCCAGAATAACAGCAAGCACAGCGTTTCATTTCACCATGTTTTGCACATCGGCTAAGAGATGGGCATGCATGGAGTCACAGATGAACAGCGATGGTGATGAGAGGAAAAAACCACCTGGTCTCCTTACAAACACCTCCCTCAGCCACTCTTTCATCATCTCCTCAATGAGGTGGTCTCAAAAGTCTCAGTTACAACACAGATAAAAAAGACGTTTATGTGCGCCTTATAGTCGTGAAAATACGGTATTTATCTGCTCTCTTCTGTAGCTTCAAGCTAGAGAGCAGGTTTGCTTTATTTTTTTAGAGGAAATGGCAAAAATAGTTCTGACATGTTTTTAAGTGAGAAAGTCCACCTGAAAGCATCATCTGTGTAGTCAGATGATCCGGATTATAATCCTGTAAAATATGCAGTTCCTGTTTGGAGCGCATACCGGCTGGCAGCAGCGCTGAAAATCTCCGCTGCGAGCTCTATTTTATGACCAGCCTGTGAGGCATTTCCTGCTGCATTTCATAGCGGCTCGAAATGAATACAAAGAGGTTTTAAGGTTGTGGGGAAAAAAACTGCAAGTGTCGGAATATGCAATTGATTTAAAGCAGCAATAATCATCAGAACTCGCTCTTTTCTTTGTACATAACAATCCATTATCCCTGCTTATTGTTTATATTTTTAAACCTTTGGGGTTTAAACACTTTGTATTCATTTTTCATATGTTGAAGCTCTGCAGAAGTAATAAGAGCTTGCATGTAGTGTCTGTCTCCTGGAAAAAAAATCCCTAGATCAGGTTTTCTGATTGGTTGGCGCTCTGGCGTCCTGCAGCAAACGTTCAAATTTCTACACTCCAACATGGAATGCTCTGATGCCAGAACACTCAGATGTGCTCCTCAAACTCTTAACATCTCCATAGACTTTGCATGCAAATCAGACGTTTTGATGCCCAAAACGCATTTGGAGTGAATGCACCATTAGGGAAAAACATTAACCAAAAACGGCTTCATGTCTCCTTGCAGAGAAAAAAAACCTTCCAAACAGCTGCACTTCTATTTCCTCTTTTAAAGTGTTTATTTTTTATGGTTTATTTCAGGCATCTGAGATTCATCTGCCGTATCCCAGCTGGGCTCTGGCTGTTCTGGCCTTGTTGATCATCTTTGCCATGCTGCCGGTGCCTGTGGGTTTTATCCACTCTGTTGTGCAGGACCGGAGACGGCCGACGCACAGGGACACGGAGACGGGTCACTACAGCATTGTCAACGGCGATGAAACCCCCATGACCGACATGTCTGAACCCGACCAAAGGAACTGCTTCTTGGTTACTGAATCTTAGAGGAAACTAGGGCTGCAACCAACGAATATTTTGCAAAACGATTAATCTGTTGATTATTTTTTCGATTAGCAATTGTATGGCCAAAGGTTCCTTAAAGATTTATTACGAAAGTAAACCAGGTGAAACTAAAACATTTCCACTTGAGGAGTTCTGGATAGGGCATATTAACGGACGGAAAAGTTTTATTTTTAATCTTAATTGCAAAATGTTTATATATTATTTTACAATTTAGATATTATTACTGCTCTAAGTGAGTTTCTCTTTCAGCTAAAGATGTATTTTACAGTCTCTATATTCCAGTTAACGATAAATCGATTACTAAATTAGTTGACGATTATTTCAATAATCTATTAATCAAGTTCATTGTTTCAGCCCTAGAGGAAACACAAGAACTGCCGTAATGAATTTAAATTGCGATTTTCAGACATTTTTTTTATTGAACTGCTTTTTACAGCATGCATTTGACAGATTTATTTTATTTTTAAGTATTTAAAAGTATTTCCCCTTATTTATTCTTAAGTTAAATTAAATCCATGGCTTTCCAGAGGCCCATGGTTTACCAAGATGATTTTATTTTCCTGCAATTACGACTTTTAAAAAGTTGATATTGAAAAAAAAAATGGAGCTTACAGATTTCAATGTGGAGATTTGATGCTGCTGCTCTGATCGAGATGAGCAAAAAAACAAAAAGAAAAGAAAACATGAGCCATTTCTGCAGAGCTGACGGAGAATAAAGGGCTAGTTAGCTTCATAAAGAACCGTGAAGCTAACCGGTTGGACCCATGCGTGACGGGAAAACCTTTTTATTATTTTAAAAACACCAATCAACCAGGCTGTTTGAAGCTCATCACTGCCAAAAACTATTTGCAGAGAAGAATTTTCCCCTCTGGTTTGTACTTTTCAGTACAGTATTGTATTACAGCACAGTAAATGTTTACAGTGATTGTTACACTAAGGGCAGCCTGAGGAAATATCAGGATGGATTAAAACATCAACAACATATTTTTGCAGGGATGCTTCCTAAATCAGCATATTAACGGTTTAATCAGCTGATTAACATCTGGGTTTGGGCTTCGTTGGGGTTTGATTCTGATTCCTTGTTTCGATTCAAACTCTTGATTCTTCTAAGAGGTAGAGTTTTTTTTAAAGTTACAACTAGTTTATAAATATCAGACTTATAAAGTTGAATATAAATGTTTTGAGTTTTCCTTTTCTGGGCATTACACTCTAATATGGAGCTTTAGTTTTTCACATTTACACACATTTAGTGTCTGATGCTGCTGATACTTAAACCATACAAGATGTTTTATTCTGATTCTGACCGGAGTGCCCTAACCCAAAGTAGAGGAAAAATCTGAATTTGTCCCCCCTGCGTTTTGTTGACGAGGCAAACTTAATTCTAACTTGTGTAGATCTACAGTTAATGCATTCACTCATGAAGTAGGTAGGAAATCAGCTGCTATGAGTCAAAAAACAATTATTTTAAAGCAGCAAAAATGGATAGAAACGTCCTTTATAATGCACGTTAAAGTCGGGAACTTGTTACTTTGACACCGTTAGTCTGGTTGTTTAACCGTGTTGGTTGTTGGTCCTTTTTTGAAGCTGTTACTCCTAACCACCTGATTGGTCGCTTCATTTATTAGCTGTGATCTGCATATTAGATCCAGCTTCAGACTGGCCCAGTTTTTCTTCATGCTGTCCACTTAACCAGTTCATTTTAAACCAGTGGTCTCTAATTTAAATCCCCCACCTCAGAGTCCTGCTACTTCTACATGTCTATTTCCTCTGGACACCAGACTGAAGGCCAAACTACCTTAATAGCAGCAGTTGGGTTGTGCTAATTAGCTCCTGTAGGGGTCGGTTGTTGGATCTAAAAGTTGCAGGTGGCTGACCCTGTAGAAGTAGCAGGACTAGAGTTTGAGAATGATTCAAATTTGAGTCCCTTATGATGCTGTGGTGCTGGTGCTTTTACCTTGTGAGCCAACCTTTGCACTTGGTGCAGATTCTCTGCTATTGGTGTTTGTTAGCTTCTTCCAACTTTTTATCCAACTTTTTAAGGCAGTCAGAACGACCCTGTTCTAGAATCTGATACGCTTCTGATTTTAGTTTTAAAGCATGTTCGCGTTGATGGTTCATTCATAAAAACTCCACTCCAGCATAACAGTCACTGCTGCAACAAAACAAAAAAACACTTTGGAAGCAGACTGCTTCTGCTCTCCTTTTTCTTTAAACTTTCTTCGTTGTAAGATGTCATCATTATATTATCGGCTCCCAACTTATAATCACACAGAGATGCATATATCTGTTGTTACTTCTGTGGCCTGAGCGTTGCTGTGTGACGTTGCGTCGGGGCTGTGAAACGTTCAGGATGAAGTCTGATGGAGGCTGCAGTTAAGAAGTAGTCTAATCCATGCAAAAAAAATCTGACTTCATCCAAAAATTGGATTAAAGCATCAAGAGCTTCAGTATGAGCGTAGCTTAAGTTCAATCTAAACTTGATGCCTAAACCAACCAGGCCATATCAGTAACATTGATGCATATATTGATGTGAAATATTGATGTCGGTTGAACCTTATTTTTTTATTTTTTTTTATTTCCATCTTTGCCACTTTTCTTGTGGTACACCTGAACTTTTCCTGAAGCACAGTAAAGGATATTTTCTGTTCTACTTTACAAAAAAATGTCGCTCGACTCCAAAATGTGAACCCTAACAAAGTATTTATACTGAAAGCATTCATTTATTTGTGGTTTTATTGCCATTAAAGTGGCTTTTTTTAAGAGGAAACTTCTGCTGACTGAATCAGTCATGAAATATTGAGCTAAACACATATCTGTCTTTTGTAAATATGTAAATAAAGCATGTAAAAAAGAAAACTTTAGACTTAAATTTGCATGAGATAAGGCTTTTTAGTTTAGATTGCTTGTAGATGCATCTGAGTTTGTCTTCTCTGAGTTTTTATTTGTCATATTTTCACTTTTATATGTGAATTTGATTTCAACATGGTTCATATGAACATAAAATGCTGTATTTAAAGTGCCTTCTGCTTTCATAAAAGAACAAAGTGTTTAATGTTTCAGATTTTTTTCATGTTTTATAGCTTTGTGTTTGATGGGTACGTGATCTGGGTGTGTGTGGTAGGAAAGCAAATGTAAAAAATAGATTTTATCTGTTATAATAAAGGATTCTGCAGCACAATATCCTAGACTTCTGCCTATTTTTACCTGCTTTCATTTTTTCCAAACTTTTCTTTTTTTAATTTTAAAGCTACAGATTCTATAAATAGTAATAAGAAATTATCCTAAACATAAAGATGCAAGCAGAAGTGAAGGATCAGTTTTTGTTCCTTTTTTTTGGTTCCAAAAGTCTGATTGTTGGATAACGATTTAATACTGGTGATATTTATTTCCAGAGATGTTTTCTTACCTTACGCTCGGGCTGACTCAGATTTCCATAGGTTTTTGTCTTCTCTTTAGGAAAGTCAGACAGTGGGAACATTTCTGCTCTCATGTTCTCCACCATAATAACTTCTGCTACCTGCCGTGTGAAATCTGCACCATTATCTGTTTGGGAAAAGCTGAGACCCATAAAGATGTGGGCCAAGACAAACATCTGAGGAGCTGCCTGGAAGAGTTCCCAATACCTTTCTATAAAAGGTCAGGATCAAATTCGGACTTTTACTGAAATCCTGATGGAAACGCGTATTTTATTTTACTTGCTTTGTCTTTTCTTATCTGGCGCCTCACATTGATGGAACAAGGTGGTCTGAAACATGAAGCTGAAGGTAATTTTCTTTCTAAAGAGGGGCGGATGACCTACTGTAGCGAATGGAGCGTGGGAATGAAATGCATGTTACTATTAACAGTGTATTCAAAAGGTTAAATTTTGTTTGAATTAGGTTAACGTAAGATGTATTTTGACTTCTGCTTATTTGAAACTATTCAGACCATTTATGCGTAATGTTCTCACCACTAACAGTTGATTAACTTTATAATTGTGTGCACAGTTGTACAGCAGACATCCACTGAGCCACAAAGAGGTAATTGTTGAAGAACCTGGATGTTCACTAGAGGCTGTATTCAAGTGTAAGAATGGAAAGTTAAGTGAAAGGAAAACATGTTATTGAAATATAGTTTGGATTCGGTTCTCATACAGCTTTCAGAAGCTAAGATACAGCCCATGAGCTACAACCGTAGCCTAACATTAAATTAGAGATGCCAGTGGTGTGTTGTCTGAACTGAAGAAAAATAAAAGTCGTCAAATGTTCTCTACAGACTACTGAACTACAAACTACTGAACACTTTAAATGAAAAAAGAAAAAAAAACATACAAGACGTTGTTTAGAATACATGCTAAAAGATTTCTGAATAAACTGAATTTTGCCAACTAGTTTGATGAAACAGCCCTCAGCTTAGAGGTTTAAGCTGCTTCTACATTTCTATGGCATCTAGTTAGTTTGTTCATAAACAATTATTTACAAAACTTTTAGCTTCATGCCAGCTGATGTGCTGGTGCCTATCTCCAGCTGTCTACAGGCACGAGGCGGGGTACAACCTGAACAGGACGCCAGTGTATTGCAGGGCAACACAGAGACAAACAGGACAAACAACTGTTCACACACTCACACCTAAGGAGAATTTAGAGAAGCCAATTAACCTAGCAGTCATGTTTTTGGACTGTGGGAGGAAGCTGGAGTACCCGGAGAGAACCCACACTGCTCAGGGAGACAAACTCCATGCAGAAAGACCCCAGGCCGGGAATCGAACATGAAACCTTCTTGCTGCAAAGCAACAGTGTTACCCACCTCGCCACACAAAATATTTTATATTAGGTATATAATCTGATACAGATTCAAGATCAGGTGAAGGCAGCGATGCTAGGCTGATGTAGCAGGATCTGTGGTTTTGAAAGTACACAAAGGTTTGCTCTGCTTAAAGGAAGACTGAAACCTATTTCAGTTCTCTTGAGTTTTTAAAATATATTTAGAAAATAATTTATTTAATTCTTATTGCATTTTTATTTATTGATGTGGAAAATGCTAAGCAGGGAAGCAGGACTGAGTTTTCTGTATGAGAATGTAAATGTTCTTCATATTATGATAGATGAGTCTTTTCAGGATATGTTTGATTACAACTTAGTGAACCTAAAGTCTTGAATTTAAACCTTAGTGATACTGTTTTTTAACTCTGTTGCTTTCTTAAGCTGTTTGCTTTTTGACCCACAGACTGGCCCTATTGTAAGGAGCGATACTAAGTGACTGTCAGGCAATAAACCACATTACTCATTTTAAGTAATCAGGTAAAAATTAAGTAATCAGGTAAAAATGTTTGTAATACAAATGTAAAGTTTTCTTTCACCATGTATGGAGATCAATCAATTTGTTAATTATAACTAATAATCATAAATCAGATTAAACATTAACTTAGGTTATTTAATTTCCGCAAACAAAGAAAAATTTATGATATGCATTTATTCAACTTTTTCCATTAATTGATAAATCGGCTAAGCACTATTGTTAAGATGCTGTACTACTTAACTGCCACTAGATAGAGCTAAATCCCGCCCTACCTTAAAATTAGTCGTTTCTACAATTAAGCTGCTTCTGTTTCAGGCAATTTAAACAATTAAACCTTTAAATTATTGTTGTAAAACAGACTGAGGAGGTAAATAAGAGCATATAACGGAGGGAAATATATTTATTAATTTTAATTCTCAACATCATAATGAAGGGGAGAAAATGCCTCACTTATATGAAGAGGCCCTTCTTCATAAAATAATTTTGTAAATCTGACCTTTTTTTTTAATTAAATTTATGCAATATTTTAATTTGAAAAGACTGATTTTGTCTTAAGTCTAAATGTCAGCTTTATGCACAACATTTAAAAACCATTGTCTCTGTCACATAAGGCTTGCATGGTTGATTTTCTTTCAGGTGTCTCCATAGAATTAACAATGCCTCAGAGGATTTCAGTCGTCTTGGATCCGGTCTCACCTCAGTTAGCCTGAAAGGCAGAGAGGACAACACCCAAGGAGAAGAAAACTGCACCCTGGTTCCAAACCTCAGGTAAAAACAATCTTTTTCATAAGCTTTTAGTGTCTGTAAGTGGAAGGAAGTGTTGTTGGAAAATATCTGGGATCCTGTTTTAGCTGAAAGTAAAGTGCGGTGCATTAAATCCAGCTGGGATATGGAAAAACACTTTTAGCCTTCAAACATCCGTATGAGCCCAGCTGACGTCATGGCATATCAGGAATATGAATAAAGAATCTAAATGGTATATTTCAAATCAAACACATACATAACAGAATGATGAGTTTAAATAGTCTTTCTGCTTTGTTTTTTTTTTTGTTTTCTGTAGTTGATGATCACCATGGGAGGCCTGGCAGCTCTGTGCCTGCTGATGATGTTTCCACTTAGCAGCTCACAGAGCACCCTGCAGTCTGAGAAAAAGATCAGCGCCCATCAGGGCCCTGCAGCACCACCTCCACCTGCACCACCGCACCTCCGGGACCTCCTCATAAAGGATGACACAGCTAGTCTAAATGCTAAAAGAACATGTGAGTGCTGAAGATTGATGCTTTATTTTAGAACTTCTATCTAGGGGAAATCAAAGTTACAGATACTCTAGGTTTGATTTGTAAATTATAGCAGCAGATCTTTTGCTATTGTTGTTTTCTTTTACATTTTTGTGTATTGTTTTACAGATGCACATGTGGACAAAGATAATGCAAAGATAGGCCTTTTTATCGCTGCATCTGTTGGGACTGTTGCTCTGATGGCTGCATTGTATTGCATCTACAACAAGTTCTACACCAAACACCAATACCTGCACACCCAGCTCAACAATGACCCAGGTATGTCCTTATATGTGCCTGATTAAAAGCTTTTTATGTTTGCATCTAAATATTTGTATTACGTTTATTGTGCTGGTTTGCATCTACAGCTTAAAATACTGCAAACGGTGCCTATCAAAGGTATGCCTACCCTGGTCAGGTTTCAGTAGGATTTGGGATAAAAAAATAAAAAAATAAAATAAAAATAATAATAAAAAATAAATTAAAAAATTAGTGAACTATTGGCTGAGGAAAAATTACAAAAGGTTAATAATCAATTAACTAAAAGATTGTTGATTTCTGATCAAGCAAATAATTTAATACAATGGTAATTGGTCAAATAATGTATTATTCACCTCCTTAGATTTCCATTGTGAATTTATTAGAACGCATTTAAATCGCTCAGAATTAGTTAAAAGCTAGATTGACCTCATTCTAAACTCTTCAAGATAAACTTTGGATATCAAACATAAAATGAATTTCACGCTGTTATGTCATTGCATCATTTCTTTTAATTATGGTTTTCAGCCACTTTCTTTTTTCTTTGTGTATATAGTAGCTTAGCTAGATGTAGTTTCACTCATTTAGTCAAGAGTTTTAAACTTAAACATGTTTGTCTTGAATGAGTTTTGTTAATTCATTCTTGTTTTTTGAATAGAAGTTGTTGTTTATTCCATATACGTGCCGGGTTAAGTGCTTGACCATGATTTGATTAAATAGTGTATTTGCCATCCCCACCATGGTGGGCACTGAATATAAAGTTATTTTCTAGCATATTATAGTGTTCTTCTGCAGGCATTAAATATAACAAATGTGATGCAAGTAATAGCAGATTAGGCTAAGTTACATCATCGTGAAACCTCAGTGTAAAACTTTGCTTTTTTCATTCAACCATTGTAATATTTTGCAATAAAAATCTAAAATCTGTTCACAAAAAAAAGTAGGATTTGGGACCCTGTGCAGCAGACAGTTTCGGGGTCCTACCTACAAAGGTTTCGGTTAGGAATTTAAAAATAATTAGAAGTGACATAAAATCAATCTCCAAAATATCTTGTTTGAATTTTTTTGTTTGTTATACATCTTCCTTAAAAAGGCTGCATCATTCTAGGACTGACCTCATGCATCGATAAGTCTACTGGATATTTTCTGCAGGGCCTGCATGTGACAGAATAAACCCGTCTCCTAAATACTCCAATAACAAAGAAAAAGGCATGCAGCAATCACTTAAAGCTTGCTGTTATTTCTGAGGTTCTTGGGGTCAAAGGTTAGGTTTATGTTTGTGATGTCACAAAAATACAAACTGAAGCCACTCATAAAGATACGGCCTTGCAGGATTTCTCAAGAAATATGTAAAATTCAGAGTTTGAAATCATCCAGTGTTTTTGCAAAACACTGGATGATTTCAAAAAATATTTCATATGATTTCGTGTCTATTTACGACTTTGGTACTGAAATCAGACTCAGTTCATAAACTCTTGAACTCTCTTCATGTTACATCTAGAAATTCTAAAATATACATGACTCTAAAAATGGAAATATACGCCAACTTGTCCGGATTTAAAGGTAGGAAATAATCTGAAAAGTGCAGCTAGTATTTTTCTTTAACCCTGTTTTGAACATCTACAGGTTATAGAAATCTTGTTGGATGCCAGGCTGAAATATTTCTAAAGATTGTTAATTGGACTTTAACTAGAGCTTTTAAATATATCTAAACCATTCTGCCTGTATGTTTATGGTTGGTTTTCCTGCTGAAAGGTGAAGCTCCACCCCATTCTTAGGTCTTCTCCAGCCTTTAAATGGTTTTCCTTCAAGTTTGTCCTGATTTAGCTCCATTCCTCTACCAAACAAACCAGCTTCACTGTTATTACTGGGGAACAACATCTCTCCAACATGGCGTGATGCTGTGCTAGTTATCCTTCACAAAGAGTTACATATTTAGGCCAAATAGTTCAGTGTTGGCCTCATTTGACCAGAGGAACTTTTCCATCTTCTTATTTTTAATGTAACCCTGCTATAAACATCTTTAATTTTCAAGTTACAGCTATGCATACTTTGTAATGAAGCTAAGGCTGAAATTCAACTGAAGAAACTCTGATTACTTCCATTCAATCTGAGGCTGATCCGCCTCCGATGCAGCCAATCCACTTCAAGCTACATTTCCTCGATGCCCAATCATCTTCCAGCACTCAACTTAAAAGCCACTCCAAATCATCTCTAGGCCTGCTCTTCAACAAGCGCAAGATCCGTCGCTCCTATGTCGGACTTTGATTCAGACAACCCACCTCCATCCCCTTCTCCACCATTGTAGTAAGCTCATCCGACTCCTCCTCGATGCTCCTTCAACCTCACCTCCAGTGTGTAGTCCCTCCAGACTTTCATGGAGTTCCCTGTCACTTTAAACGGTCCGACAGAAGACCGCCATGATTGAGCCTGGTTCTGCCAGAGATTTCTTCCCAAGGGGAGTTTTTTCTCTCCCCAGTCGCTTCATGCTTGCTCTTCATGGACAGTTTATGCAACCTTGTTCATTCAGTGACATCTAACTCAAGCATCACCCTGCATACCAGCCTCTATGGTTTAACCAAACTTCATCTATCTAAACTCCACCACCAGTTTTAGGCCCGGGGGAAATATCCTTATTCTCATACATCAGTTTATCTGCATTAAAGTATAAATCAGCGTTTATGTTTCCTGCCGAGGCCTGAGCGCCAAAGTTAAAACTATTGTATCAATAAACTCTTCTAATTGCATCTTTCTATCTCTGTGAGTTTTTCAGTTTGAATTGACATGTAGCATATAATCCTAAAAGGAAGTTAACTTTGTTGAAGAAAGGGAAAAGAACTGAAGCAAGGATGTTTTTGCAAGGCACTGTTACCTCTCGACTTCTGTGATCATCCTTTAGTATGTCCAGTTTTCTGTTTAGTCATAAACAGAATTTATTTTTAATATAATCTTTGAATAAATGAAAGCAAGTGATATTTTTCCCCCTCTATTCTAATTAAGTATAATATTTTAACATCATACTGAATTTCAGACCTTTCTGCCTGCAGATGTTCCAACAGACCCCATGGACCCTCCTGTGTTTTTCCACGGTTCTGCAGCAGACTCTTCGATGTGTTTGCAGAAATCCAGCTATGGGTCCCTCTTGGACACTCCATCCATCATCTCTGTCCCACCCAGCCTCTCCCCTCCTCCGTCCGCCATGCCCTTTCCTCCTCTCTTCCTCTCTTCTCGCTCTCTGAGAACTATCTCAGCTCAGGATTTGGAAAAGGATTGCATCTGATGCTTAGTGTTATTTCTGCTCTTTTAAGAATACTTTGCATCTACTGTTGACTCTAGCTCTGTTTATCATAACTCTCTGACCCTCATAGCTCTTCATCAGCATCACTGAGTTTTGTCCTTCCACTGTGAACCAGTTCTTTTGCACTTATGTAATGTCACCAGCTTCTTCAGCAGAAAATAAACCACGTCTTTACAAAAAAAAAAGTCTTTGTATGACTTTATGTGAAACAGCACATTGTTTCCCATTGGTTGGCGGCTCATTCAGGGAATTCACTCTCTGGTGGCCTCTTTCCTGGAAACTTGATGGATGAACCACAAACATTAAAGCCATGGATGAGCTGTGCATGAAGTTTAATGCTATTTTATTGTGTTTTAAGGCAGAGAAAGACATTTTAATTCTGGAGCTATTAACGGTAATTTTCTGACAGATTAAACCACCTGTGACCATGAAACTGGAGGGATACAAACAGAAAAGGTTGTTTTTCAAGGAAAACAACCAATCTTTTGTATAATCGCTGACACTTAAGCTGTTCATAAAAAAGAAAATAAGAGAACTATTCAACTTTTGGGTCAGTGAGGAAATTCTTGTCAGATTATAGGGATGTCTGTGTTAAAACTCATAGATAATTTTACTAATTTGATGTAAATAGTTTTTTTTAAATCAAAATACTGATGTCTGTCATATTTATTTTGCATTGCCTGCAGGAGCAACAATGCACACACACAAACACACATCCATCCATACCCATTTAAAGACCAAGGAATCATGACATTGAGCTGCTAGAAGCTGACACCCCATCCATGTGAAAAAACTTGGCAAATAGACTGAATTCATGATTTAATAGCGCAGGTTTGTGCAGTTAAAATAATCATTTGTGCTGCTATTGTTTTAAATATATTAAAGGTATTTTTTGGGTCATCCTTAAAACTGTTAAGATCAAAATTAAACCGAAGTGGTTTACTTTTTTAGTGCATCTTTAGTACAGGTTTGTGCAGTTGTAACAGTGTTTTCTGCAGCTTTTTTTTTTAGATGTAATAATTTCTTAATGAACTAATGAACGATTTCCCCGTTGTGATTTGATACACTTCTGATCAAATTTCAGATCCTTTAATTTCAATTTGCCATTACTACCCTGCAACCACATAACATTTCCTGTAGAAATCTATGTAGAAAGCTATGAACACTTTACAATGAAAGCGTGGGTGAAACAGTTACAAACTGTTGCTAAATTGTGCTCTATGCTCAACTTTTAATCAGCTTGGGAAGACCATTGATTTTAGGAAAAGTACCAACATCACAAGAGTCAAGAACAGACTTTGCTTTGGATTTAGACATTAAGAGAAAAGATAAAGTAATGTGGATTTTTATTTCTTTTTTAATATTTGGGGGGAACAGTGGAGAACATTTTCATTAGGGTGTCCAGGCAGGGAACAATGTGCGCTGAGGGGTGCAAAGAAACCAGTTGAAGGTCAATCTATACTGATCACAAGGAACCAACAGGGAAATGAACACAGTATCAATATTTTCCAAAACAATCATTGAAGACAGATAAGTATTTTTATGAGGCACTACCTAATAAAGCTGTGTACATGTTTATACATCATACATCTGTTTAAATTAATGTATGGTTGTACATAATATAGGCATTAAATGGGTTGAACAGCCTATTTTTAATTACATCCTAGACTCCAAAATGACTGCAGAGACCATTTTTACCCATAAAACATAAACAAACTGATTCTCAGTGGTTTTTAATTGTAGTAAATAGTTATAAGTTATTAATTGCTGTATATTTGTTGTCAGTTTTTGGTTAATATACTAACTTTAAAATGTCAAAGTAGTACATTCCACATAATGGTTCATCCCAGTGGGTGCAACAGATCACCTGGTAGGCCCAGTGATTGGTCAGTTGTGGCTTGAAAGTTTAAACATAAAAATTTTAATACATTTTTCCAAATAGCTCACGATTGGTTTTAAATGATCATACATTTTCAGTGGAGGTGTTTGCATATATTTGAGTCGTTATGGGTCATTTAAACCCTGTATGGAAACATGGCACTTTGTTCTTTTGCTTGGTCAAAGTGGTGTAGGTTAACTTATGACCTACAACCATAGAAATACATGGATGCATGTGGAATATAAGAAAGTATTTTTTTTTCTGTCTAACTTCACTCACTTTGGAAATTTATTGTAAGGATCTATGAGAAAGTACAAATTTGTGAAATTGTCCAACAATGAAATGTTCATAAGTTGTCTTCTTATAGTAATTAGAAATTCGTACTGTCTTGTCAAAGGGTTGTTGTTGATATTGTTTTCAAGCAGAAACATAAAGCTTCTTAGTCCTTCTTAGGCACATTGGTTACAGTTTGAGACTGCTTGAATATCAGAGAAAAAGTAGGTTTACCATCTCTGTCAAGAGATATAAAGTGGAGGGTCACAAGATACAACAGTACTGTTGTGACCCCTGAGGTATACAATACAATGATTGTAATACATAGTTCAAATATTAGAAATAAAAAAAATGCACTAATCAGTGAACTACAAATTCTTATGTTGAATGAAATTTCATGTAATAACTTAACCCTTTAAAGCCCGATCCAAGAATAAAACAAAACAGAAAATTACTTTTTTTTGGTTTGAAGTCCTTATTTGGCCTTTTAACAAAATGTGTAAAAAGAAAAAACAGAAAAACATTTTTGATATTAATAATTTATTACTATGCAATAAGTCAAGATTATTTTTTGTGTAGTCTTCTGCCCTCTGTTATCAGATATATCTGATTGTGTACAATAGGATTTTGAGAAAAGTTTTTACCATTAAATTATGCAAAAGGTATCAAATATGATACATTTGGCATTACAGAGTTAACTCCATATTAATAAATAAATATAGAGTGAAATAACACCATCTATTTTTATTTCAAAATATATTCAGCTCTAAATAAATAAATGTTCCTTAAAATAAATACTTTGGGGGTTTATATATTTCATACATGTTTCAAATCTTATAAATTGTTTTATTTTATTAGTATTAAAAATCCAACTAAAGAATTAAAAGTACATATAAAACAATTAAGCTCCTAATATTTAAAAAGAATGTGTATATTGAAAATGAATATATTTGTTTTATTCTATATTTTAAACAAAATGCATTTTTAACTGTTATTCTGGGCACCCTCTTTATAGTGTGACCTTGTGCGTTTATGGACCATTTAAAGTTTGTTCTGGTCTCCTAAAAAGCGCCGCCATCAGTGCGTCCTGAAGGACCTTCTTCCATTCTTGTCCTGTGAATTCTGCTTCCCTCGGACTGTTTACTCCAACTCCCTCCATTCACTCCCAGAATAGCCTGAAACAAGCCAGTCTGCTCGGAAGGAAGTGACATGCTCTCCTCCACTACACACTCTGGGAGATTAGCGCGCGGCCAGCTGTAATCCTGTTCAGGACCACGGCCAGAGACACCCTTTTACCCATGAATCCTCACTAAAGTTGCCCCGCTGTGCTTTTTTCAGCGAACCTCTACGAACCCGAGCGGGATTTAAAGAAGTTCGTCCAGATTCCCGGAGGAGGAGTGGATCTAAAAAAATGTTTTTGATTTTTAAAGGAACCAGAAGAAACCTGTAAACGCCGGGACAACTAGTTCTCCAAGCTACAATCCTGGGAACTTTTAACTAAACGAAGCTGATGACCAATTAATAATATATTTTTTTTATTTATGTGACTGAGCCGCACGAAGGAGAAGAGGCTGTGCGCTCGGACCCGGAGCCGTCAGGATGGAGATCCGGCCGGACAGGTTCAAAGCTGTGGCAGCTAAGACTCTGGGGAAGATATACGGGTAGGTGAAGCCTCTGAAAGGTGAACTGATCCACGCTATAATGAAAACATAGGTAATCTTTATCTGGTGCCGGTACGCAGGGCCGGCCTGAGGAGATAGCGGGTCTGGGCAGGGTATTCATGCTTGCTCTTCATGGACAGTTTATGCAACCTTGTTCATTCAGTGACATCTAACTCAAGCATCACCCTGCATACCAGCCTCTATGGTTTAACCAAACTTCATCTATCTAAACTCCACCACCAGTTTTAGGCCCGGGGGAAATATCCTTATTCTCATACATCAGTTTATCTGCATTAAAGTATAAATCAGCGTTTATGTTTCCTGCCGAGGCCTGAGCGCCAAAGTTAAAACTATTGTATCAATAAACTCTTCTAATTGCATCTTTCTCTCTCTGTGAGTTTTTCAGTTTGAATTGACATGTAGCATATAATCCTAAAAGGAAGTTAACTTTGTTGAAGAAAGGGAAAAGAACTGAAGCAAGGATGTTTTTGCAAGGCACTGTTACCTCTCGACTTCTGTGATCATCCTTTAGTATGTCCAGTTTTCTGTTTAGTCATAAACAGAATTTATTTTTAATATAATCTTTGAATAAATGAAAGCAAGTGATATTTTTCCCCCTCTATTCTAATTAAGTATAATATTTTAACATCATACTGAATTTCAGACCTTTCTGCCTGCAGATGTTCCAACAGACCCCATGGACCCTCCTGTGTTTTTCCACGGTTCTGCAGCAGACTCTTCGATGTGTTTGCAGAAATCCGTTCAGTTAAAATAATCATTTGTGCTGCTATTGTTTTAAATATATTAAAGGTATTTTTTGGGTCATCCTTAAAACTGTTAAGATCAAAATTAAACCGAAGTGGTTTACTTTTTTAGTGCATCTTTAGTACAGGTTTGTGCAGTTGTAACAGTGTTTTCTGCAGCTTTTTTTTTTAGATGTAATAATTTCTTAATGAACTAATGAACGATTTCCCCGTTGTGATTTGATACACTTCTGATCAAATTTCAGATCCTTTAATTTCAATTTGCCATTACTACCCTGCAACCACATAACATTTCCTGTAGAAATCTATGTAGAAAGCTATGAACACTTTACAATGAAAGCGTGGGTGAAACAGTTACAAACTGTTGCTAAATTGTGCTCTATGCTCAACTTTTAATCAGCTTGGGAAGACCATTGATTTTAGGAAAAGTACCAACATCACAAGAGTCAAGAACAGACTTTGCTTTGGATTTAGACATTAAGAGAAAAGATAAAGTAATGTGGATTTTTATTTCTTTTTTAATATTTGGGGGGAACAGTGGAGAACATTTTCATTAGGGTGTCCAGGCAGGGAACAATGTGCGCTGAGGGGTGCAAAGAAACCAGTTGAAGGTCAATCTATACTGATCACAAGGAACCAACAGGGAAATGAACACAGTATCAATATTTTCCAAAACAATCATTGAAGACAGATAAGTATTTTTATGAGGCACTACCTAATAAAGCTGTGTACATGTTTATACATCATACATCTGTTTAAATTAATGTATGGTTGTACATAATATAGGCATTAAATGGGTTGAACAGCCTATTTTTAATTACATCCTAGACTCCAAAATGACTGCAGAGACCATTTTTACCCATAAAACATAAACAAACTGATTCTCAGTGGTTTTTAATTGTAGTAAATAGTTATAAGTTATTAATTGCTGTATATTTGTTGTCAGTTTTTGGTTAATATACTAACTTTAAAATGTCAAAGTAGTACATTCCACATAATGGTTCATCCCAGTGGGTGCAACAGATCACCTGGTAGGCCCAGTGATTGGTCAGTTGTGGCTTGAAAGTTTAAACATAAAAATTTTAATACATTTTTCCAAATAGCTCACGATTGGTTTTAAATGATCATACATTTTCAGTGGAGGTGTTTGCATATATTTGAGTCGTTATGGGTCATTTAAACCCTGTATGGAAACATGGCACTTTGTTCTTTTGCTTGGTCAAAGTGGTGTAGGTTAACTTATGACCTACAACCATAGAAATACATGGATGCATGTGGAATATAAGAAAGTATTTTTTTTTTCTGTCTAACTTCACTCACTTTGGAAATTTATTGTAAGGATCTATGAGAAAGTACAAATTTGTGAAATTGTCCAACAATGAAATGTTCATAAGTTGTCTTCTTATAGTAATTAGAAATTCGTACTGTTCGTTCTTAGTCCTTCTTAGGCACATTGGTTACAGTTTGAGACTGCTTGAATATCAGAGAAAAAGTAGGTTTACCATCTCTGTCAAGAGATATAAAGTGGAGGGTCACAAGATACAACAGTACTGTTGTGACCCCTGAGGTATACAATACAATGATTGTAATACATAGTTCAAATATTAGAAATAAAAAAAATGCACTAATCAGTGAACTACAAATTCTTATGTTGAATGAAATTTCATGTAATAACTTAACCCTTTAAAGCCCGATCCAAGAATAAAACAAAACAGAAAATTACTTTTTTTTGGTTTGAAGTCCTTATTTGGCCTTTTAACAAAATGTGTAAAAAGAAAAAACAGAAAAACATTTTTGATATTAATAATTTATTACTATGCAATAAGTCAAGATTATTTTTTGTGTAGTCTTCTGCCCTCTGTTATCAGATATATCTGATTGTGTACAATAGGATTTTGAGAAAAGTTTTTACCATTAAATTATGCAAAAGGTATCAAATATGATACATTTGGCATTACAGAGTTAACTCCATATTAATAAATAAATATAGAGTGAAATAACACCATCTATTTTTATTTCAAAATATATTCAGCTCTAAATAAATAAATGTTCCTTAAAATAAATACTTTGGGGGTTTATATATTTCATACATGTTTCAAATCTTATAAATTGTTTTATTTTATTAGTATTAAAAATCCAACTAAAGAATTAAAAGTACATATAAAACAATTAAGCTCCTAATATTTAAAAAGAATGTGTATATTGAAAATGAATATATTTGTTTTATTCTATATTTTAAACAAAATGCATTTTTAACTGTTATTCTGGGCACCCTCTTTATAGTGTGACCTTGTGCGTTTATGGACCATTTAAAGTTTGTTCTGGTCTCCTAAAAAGCGCCGCCATCAGTGCGTCCTGAAGGACCTTCTTCCATTCTTGTCCTGTGAATTCTGCTTCCCTCGGACTGTTTACTCCAACTCCCTCCATTCACTCCCAGAATAGCCTGAAACAAGCCAGTCTGCTCGGAAGGAAGTGACATGCTCTCCTCCACTACACACTCTGGGAGATTAGCGCGCGGCCAGCTGTAATCCTGTTCAGGACCACGGCCAGAGACACCCTTTTACCCATGAATCCTCACTAAAGTTGCCCCGCTGTGCTTTTTTCAGCGAACCTCTACGAACCCGAGCGGGATTTAAAGAAGTTCGTCCAGATTCCCGGAGGAGGAGTGGATCTAAAAAAATGTTTTTGATTTTTAAAGGAACCAGAAGAAACCTGTAAACGCCGGGACAACTAGTTCTCCAAGCTACAATCCTGGGAACTTTTAACTAAACGAAGCTGATGACCAATTAATAATATATTTTTTTTATTTATGTGACTGAGCCGCACGAAGGAGAAGAGGCTGTGCGCTCGGACCCGGAGCCGTCAGGATGGAGATCCGGCCGGACAGGTTCAAAGCTGTGGCAGCTAAGACTCTGGGGAAGATATACGGGTAGGTGAAGCCTCTGAAAGGTGAACTGATCCACGCTATAATGAAAACATAGGTAATCTTTATCTGGTGCCGGTACGCAGGGCCGGCCTGAGGAGATAGCGGGTCTGGGCAGGGTATTCATGCTTGCTCTTCATGGACAGTTTATGCAACCTTGTTCATTCAGTGACATCTAACTCAAGCATCACCCTGCATACCAGCCTCTATGGTTTAACCAAACTTCATCTATCTAAACTCCACCACCAGTTTTAGGCCCGGGGGAAATATCCTTATTCTCATACATCAGTTTATCTGCATTAAAGTATAAATCAGCGTTTATGTTTCCTGCCGAGGCCTGAGCGCCAAAGTTAAAACTATTGTATCAATAAACTCTTCTAATTGCATCTTTCTCTCTCTGTGAGTTTTTCAGTTTGAATTGACATGTAGCATATAATCCTAAAAGGAAGTTAACTTTGTTGAAGAAAGGGAAAAGAACTGAAGCAAGGATGTTTTTGCAAGGCACTGTTACCTCTCGACTTCTGTGATCATCCTTTAGTATGTCCAGTTTTCTGTTTAGTCATAAACAGAATTTATTTTTAATATAATCTTTGAATAAATGAAAGCAAGTGATATTTTTCCCCCTCTATTCTAATTAAGTATAATATTTTAACATCATACTGAATTTCAGACCTTTCTGCCTGCAGATGTTCCAACAGACCCCATGGACCCTCCTGTGTTTTTCCACGGTTCTGCAGCAGACTCTTCGATGTGTTTGCAGAAATCCGTTCAGTTAAAATAATCATTTGTGCTGCTATTGTTTTAAATATATTAAAGGTATTTTTTGGGTCATCCTTAAAACTGTTAAGATCAAAATTAAACCGAAGTGGTTTACTTTTTTAGTGCATCTTTAGTACAGGTTTGTGCAGTTGTAACAGTGTTTTCTGCAGCTTTTTTTTTTAGATGTAATAATTTCTTAATGAACTAATGAACGATTTCCCCGTTGTGATTTGATACACTTCTGATCAAATTTCAGATCCTTTAATTTCAATTTGCCATTACTACCCTGCAACCACATAACATTTCCTGTAGAAATCTATGTAGAAAGCTATGAACACTTTACAATGAAAGCGTGGGTGAAACAGTTACAAACTGTTGCTAAATTGTGCTCTATGCTCAACTTTTAATCAGCTTGGGAAGACCATTGATTTTAGGAAAAGTACCAACATCACAAGAGTCAAGAACAGACTTTGCTTTGGATTTAGACATTAAGAGAAAAGATAAAGTAATGTGGATTTTTATTTCTTTTTTAATATTTGGGGGGAACAGTGGAGAACATTTTCATTAGGGTGTCCAGGCAGGGAACAATGTGCGCTGAGGGGTGCAAAGAAACCAGTTGAAGGTCAATCTATACTGATCACAAGGAACCAACAGGGAAATGAACACAGTATCAATATTTTCCAAAACAATCATTGAAGACAGATAAGTATTTTTATGAGGCACTACCTAATAAAGCTGTGTACATGTTTATACATCATACATCTGTTTAAATTAATGTATGGTTGTACATAATATAGGCATTAAATGGGTTGAACAGCCTATTTTTAATTACATCCTAGACTCCAAAATGACTGCAGAGACCATTTTTACCCATAAAACATAAACAAACTGATTCTCAGTGGTTTTTAATTGTAGTAAATAGTTATAAGTTATTAATTGCTGTATATTTGTTGTCAGTTTTTGGTTAATATACTAACTTTAAAATGTCAAAGTAGTACATTCCACATAATGGTTCATCCCAGTGGGTGCAACAGATCACCTGGTAGGCCCAGTGATTGGTCAGTTGTGGCTTGAAAGTTTAAACATAAAAATTTTAATACATTTTTCCAAATAGCTCACGATTGGTTTTAAATGATCATACATTTTCAGTGGAGGTGTTTGCATATATTTGAGTCGTTATGGGTCATTTAAACCCTGTATGGAAACATGGCACTTTGTTCTTTTGCTTGGTCAAAGTGGTGTAGGTTAACTTATGACCTACAACCATAGAAATACATGGATGCATGTGGAATATAAGAAAGTATTTTTTTTTTCTGTCTAACTTCACTCACTTTGGAAATTTATTGTAAGGATCTATGAGAAAGTACAAATTTGTGAAATTGTCCAACAATGAAATGTTCATAAGTTGTCTTCTTATAGTAATTAGAAATTCGTACTGTTCGTTCTTAGTCCTTCTTAGGCACATTGGTTACAGTTTGAGACTGCTTGAATATCAGAGAAAAAGTAGGTTTACCATCTCTGTCAAGAGATATAAAGTGGAGGGTCACAAGATACAACAGTACTGTTGTGACCCCTGAGGTATACAATACAATGATTGTAATACATAGTTCAAATATTAGAAATAAAAAAAATGCACTAATCAGTGAACTACAAATTCTTATGTTGAATGAAATTTCATGTAATAACTTAACCCTTTAAAGCCCGATCCAAGAATAAAACAAAACAGAAAATTACTTTTTTTTGGTTTGAAGTCCTTATTTGGCCTTTTAACAAAATGTGTAAAAAGAAAAAACAGAAAAACATTTTTGATATTAATAATTTATTACTATGCAATAAGTCAAGATTATTTTTTGTGTAGTCTTCTGCCCTCTGTTATCAGATATATCTGATTGTGTACAATAGGATTTTGAGAAAAGTTTTTACCATTAAATTATGCAAAAGGTATCAAATATGATACATTTGGCATTACAGAGTTAACTCCATATTAATAAATAAATATAGAGTGAAATAACACCATCTATTTTTATTTCAAAATATATTCAGCTCTAAATAAATAAATGTTCCTTAAAATAAATACTTTGGGGGTTTATATATTTCATACATGTTTCAAATCTTATAAATTGTTTTATTTTATTAGTATTAAAAATCCAACTAAAGAATTAAAAGTACATATAAAACAATTAAGCTCCTAATATTTAAAAAGAATGTGTATATTGAAAATGAATATATTTGTTTTATTCTATATTTTAAACAAAATGCATTTTTAACTGTTATTCTGGGCACCCTCTTTATAGTGTGACCTTGTGCGTTTATGGACCATTTAAAGTTTGTTCTGGTCTCCTAAAAAGCGCCGCCATCAGTGCGTCCTGAAGGACCTTCTTCCATTCTTGTCCTGTGAATTCTGCTTCCCTCGGACTGTTTACTCCAACTCCCTCCATTCACTCCCAGAATAGCCTGAAACAAGCCAGTCTGCTCGGAAGGAAGTGACATGCTCTCCTCCACTACACACTCTGGGAGATTAGCGCGCGGCCAGCTGTAATCCTGTTCAGGACCACGGCCAGAGACACCCTTTTACCCATGAATCCTCACTAAAGTTGCCCCGCTGTGCTTTTTTCAGCGAACCTCTACGAACCCGAGCGGGATTTAAAGAAGTTCGTCCAGATTCCCGGAGGAGGAGTGGATCTAAAAAAATGTTTTTGATTTTTAAAGGAACCAGAAGAAACCTGTAAACGCCGGGACAACTAGTTCTCCAAGCTACAATCCTGGGAACTTTTAACTAAACGAAGCTGATGACCAATTAATAATATATTTTTTTTATTTATGTGACTGAGCCGCACGAAGGAGAAGAGGCTGTGCGCTCGGACCCGGAGCCGTCAGGATGGAGATCCGGCCGGACAGGTTCAAAGCTGTGGCAGCTAAGACTCTGGGGAAGATATACGGGTAGGTGAAGCCTCTGAAAGGTGAACTGATCCACGCTATAATGAAAACATAGGTAATCTTTATCTGGTGCCGGTACGCAGGGCCGGCCTGAGGAGATAGCGGGTCTGGGCAGGGTATTATCTGGGAGTCCCCTTCATTTTAGCCCATATTTCCCAGCAGTCATGAAAAGCAGCTGATTTTCATCTCACTATAATTACAAATCACAAAACAAATTACAAATTACAAAAAACAAATCTTGTTTTGTACTTTACTGATGTGCCAATTCCTTTATTTTTGGGTTGTAATTTTGTTAATTTTAGGCAAATTTTAATCTTTTTTTTTCTGTATTGGTTCTGAAAAGTGTTTTGGATTTAGCAGAGGTGATAGTGGATCTATAACACAGATTAAAATAATCCCACTTGTAATAGAAGCTTGTTTCAGCTGCTCTTGATATAATGTTTAGTTATTTAGCGTTGAAAGTTTTATAAAAGAGGAGGTAGCAGTGAGGTGAAAAGCAAAATGATATATTAACAAACAGCTACAGTGAGCATGATATATTTTCCCACCAGATATGCAACATTTAAGTTTTAAATCATGACTTTTCTTCTTTTATCAAATCTGTGCTGCTCTAAATTAAAGATATTTTGCGTCCAAAGCAACTCCAAATTCTGCTTAGATGTTAATATAAGTAATTCAATTCATTGTCCTGACAAGATAAGAGCAGAACAGAAGATCAGGATGTCCTTAGCTCTGGATAATCTGCCACATCTTCATTTATGCACCCTCAGAACATATGGCACCATAAGTTTTTAAGCCTTGTATCTTTTATAATTCATGAGCTTTTATGTGTATTTTCCACCAGTAGGAGGTAAAATCAGCCTCTCCTTCATCCCGGGGTCCAGGAACAGAGTCTAGTTTCATTACAGGCAGAAGGTGTCCTTTCAGTGAAAGATGAAACATCATATCGATTGATGGATCAATTTCTGCTGCCCTTTTATACCATCAAGCTACAGAGGCCTGCTTGTCTGTTAAACATGGAGGCTCATCTGCTGGTTCGATCATTTCAGAGATAAAACCTGCAGACCGTTATTATACAAGCTTAGAGTTAGAGCATGTTTAGGTTTGTAACAATAAATGAACTTAATGAACTGTGCTGCCGAGTACCTTATAAGATATTACTTAACTAAAGCATAAATTGGATTGTACTGATAAGCAGTAAGATCTCAGAGAAACCTTTTGTTAAGTGTACTACCAGTTGGCTCTGAAAAGTGCAACATGATGCAGAAATATGGATTCAGACCAAAGTCTGGAGCATTTTCAGGAACCTGAGAGCAGACCGGCTATGGACTCCCCTTTCTCTCTCTCGGGATTTGATGCAGCGTCTCAAACACTTAAATCCTCTCTAGAAATAGCCTCTCCTTTTCAAGCTGTCGGCCTGCGTAAATCCCTGCAGGATGTACACCTGGACCTATCTCTGCCTCTCCCCATAAGTAGTCCTGGTAACACGTCACCAATATCCCCTCCCACCACAGGACATCTAACTACCGGGATTAGTCCAGTGGACTAAAAGGCAGAAGGCTGTAAGCTGTGGTTTCCGCCCAGGGCACGTGCTCTGGGGTGCCTCCTTTGACTGCTGTGTGCACCGGACAGTCCTTGTTCTCTTCACCTCTTAAGAAGTTCAGAAAGGAAGATAGTCCTGATTGGTAAAGATGGCCCCTTCTGGTGTCTTTTTATCATCTAAATTAATCGTCCAACATTATTTGATCCCCGTTTGTCCATTCGATGATTCCAAACAGATATATCAACTCTGAATAATTCAGCTAGATGGCATTGACATATGACCTTGATGTATGAATAACCCCAGAAAAGTAGAAGAGATCCCACTGTTGACGTCTGCAGAGCAGAAGGGGTTTAACTTCCACAGGCTTTATCACCACCTAAAGTGATTCCTGTTTCTGGTTTGGGTTAAACAGCAGAACTGCTCAGATGAGACTCTTCTCTTCAGGTGTGACAACCAGGAGAAGGTCAGATGGCTTTCAGGGATTACAACAGATTTTCCTGAATGAAGGTTTAGCCATGAAAAGTCACTGCTACAGATATGCTTAATACCAACGACTATGTTGATATATACTTCTTTATGTTTATTTTTACATTTCAACCACAAACTGCTCTGTTATTTATTTCAGGTTTTATACTGGATAATTCATTAATATAAATAAAATTGCTTTTCAGTTAATTAATGAATTATGTAAAAACATGAATAAAAAAAATAAAAAAAACGACATTCTAATTTAACTTTAGGATAAAAAAAATATATATTTGAAATTAATTGCAATATTTTTTTCTTGATGTTTGGTACAAATACAAATCTAAAACGAAAGAAATAATAATAACAAAAGTACATTTGTGTACTTTAGAGGGGATTTTAGAATAACTGGTGACATTACAACCAAGGAACCCGCAGAACGGTCAGGGAGAATGTTCTAAATAAGTCTAGACGAGTGATGAGATCTAAAACAATATCCTATGGTTTGGATATCTCACAGAGCTTTGACCGATCTATTCTCTAAGTCACCTGATTCAGGACGACTTATAGTCATGTCCCATCAAATCTGGCCTTTATGAGAGGTGAGTAGTTAGAGGAAAGTCATTTTTAAAATAAAATCATAAGAAAAGTAAAGATGTTGGAGAGCATGATCTGGTTCAGAAGAGACCAAAACTAACATAAAGCCAGGGATATAATGGTAGCCTAGCTCAAAGCACATCCACATGTAAGATGGGCCTAGTCAAAGTCCAGACATAAATCTAGCTGAGATTCTTTTGGAAGACAAAAAAAACTGTGGTGAACAGAAACTCTAGTCTTGCTTTCGCTGCTTTTAGAAACAAGAAGATGAATCCATCGATGATCAAATCTGCTATAGACAAACCCCAAATATCTGCAGCATAAGGTGGTCTTAAAAAGTTCTGCCTCAGGGGGTCTTAGTGCAAATAGGAAGGTTACCCTTTTTGTTTTCTTTTCATTTATAAAGCTATTTTTTTATCCCATAACACTGATGTTGGAATTCATTCAATTCTGTTATATTTTGAAAAACAAAAGCCAAAGTGCTTCCCAGTGGTTACTGCATCGTAGATATTATGATAAAGATGTAAAAACAAATACAACCTTAAAGTATCTACCTAAAAAGATCTATCAAATATATTAAGTATATTGCAAATTAATAGTGTTTAAAAAAAACAAACAAACCTCTAGTAAGAGACAGCAAATGTTAAATAAATGAAAGGACTTTTCAGGTATGGATATTGATCAACAGCTGACTGTTAAAGATTAGTTAATGCTGGGAATTGTTTAGAGTCAGAGAAACTGGAGGTAAATGCCAAGAGAAGATGAGGAGGAGACAGGAAGGAGGAAGAGGGATCCGCCCAGACAAAAATAGACTGGCCGAGCCAGAGATAGGCTATTAATAATTTAACTTTGAGAATCATCAATACTTCATCACTGCTGGAGATTCTTGCAACCTTTGAGGATATTTAAAGAAGCTATGTTTTATTACTGCATGACTGTTACCTCTCCCTGTTATATGGGTTAGGCTTTATTTAAAAGGTCTGCTGCAGTATTTTTGTAGCATCAGATGTTTACAATAGCATCATTTTTATGGTTCCAAAGGAAGAACATATTCTAAAAAAAAAACATCAAACGCTTTAAAAAAAAAGCTTTTGTGAGATCATGATTATATTAAACATATTTTGCATATTTAATTGTCAATACCAAAATAAATCAAGTGTTCTTCAGTTTATCTCAGTTTCTTATAGGACTTTAAGTCCTAACCTAAGGCAGGTCTTATGATATCATTATTAGCTTCTCTTATAATAAACAGGTGATCTTCTGCAACTTATATCAGCAATACATAACATTGAACAACTTATTTAATGCAGAAATAAATTATTCATATTCGGTAAAACATTTTTTATATATATATATATATATATATATATATATATATATATATATATATATATATATATATATATATATATATATATATATATATATATATATATATATATATATATATATATATATATATATATATATATATATATATATATATATTTCTGCCCACAAAGGCACACCAGAGATATATAACTGATGACAAGATATCTGGTGCTGAATTTTACGGGTTGTCATGAATTTTGAAGTGGAGGAACCACATGCAGAGAGGAAACAGGAGGTGGGAGGATGGAAAACAAACAGTTTTTACCAAAGATGTGGAAAATCAAAAACTAGACTTCAGGGAAAATCCCAAACTATAAATCAAAGGAAGAACATGAGGACGCAGGTTGGTGGCAGCAATAACTGAGGGAGATTAAAGCTGGCGAGGATGATTACTGACCTAGGAGTAGGGGGTTGATGAGAGACAGGGAAGGCAAGGAACTGAAGCTCAACTGAAGAAATTGGAGAAAAATTGGCTGCTTGACAAAATATATTGGAAACACAAATATAGGAAGCAGAAAGGTGTTGACACACAAAAAAACAACAACAAAAAAACAGGAAAAATAAGTATAAATTGCTAAATACTCAAAGACAATTAATCAAAATAAATCATGGAGTAAGGTCTACAGATAATAATCCTAACTTGAGATGGCAACTCATAGAATTACTCTTGGTGTACTTATGAAAAGTACAAAGGATCTTATTTCTTATCATCCAGGAGGTAAGGGAAGGCTGTAACATGGTCAGGTTTAAAGCAACAAAGCATTTCCGAAGCATCACATCCTACCAACAGTCAATCATGGTGTAGGTATGATCAAAGAAAGAACACCAAGAAGCAGCATTTAGTTCCTATGCTCTGTTCAGGAAAATTGATTTATCGAGTTGTTGTAGGTGTTTATAGCTATGGCAATAACGATCTACTGTAGCAGTCTGTCTTGCTCCAGATCTGGAGAGGCCTCTGACTGAAGACACTGTCCTTGTTTAAAAATCTTTTGAAGAGAATGCTCACTGTCCATAATCTTCTTAATTTTATGAAGAATTCTTCTTTGTAAAATAATCTCCAGAGGTTCAAGAGCAGTTCCCAGAACAAAGCAGCCTTCTTTATCAGCTTGTTAAGTTTTTTAAAGCCATTTACTCAGATGCTACTCTCCCAGCATATGATGGAGGAAGAGATCACCCTCTGCACAACAGACTTATAAAAGATATGTAGCATCTTGCTGCAAACGCCAACGGTCCTAAGCTTCCTTAGGAAGTAAAGTCTGTTGTTCCTTCATGTAGACGGCTTCACAGAGGTGTGTTTAGTCTTCAACTGATGTATTGTTATTTTAACCCCTTGACGCCCAGTTTTGCAAATATTATGCAACAAACCCTTCAATGTATGTACACAGCCAAGATACCATGTGCATTTCCCCAGTGCCAGTTTTTACACATTCAGTGGGGGCCTAGGACATTTTTGCAAGCTCTTATTTCCGTTACAACTGATCCCTCCTAGTGTATGTTAATCATTGATTGTTAGAAATGCTTTCACAAATTTGTTATATACAGACATCCCAAGTCTCCAGGAAGTTCTGTGAGTCTCCCTGATATAGATAGTTGTTCACAGATGCCCGTGAGTCGGATAAATTATCCCGATTTTAGACTTTGCAAGGTGGTATTTTTTTAATGCGAGTGAGAGTGTGCAGGCAGTGCAATAATTCATGCATCATGTGCGCATTAGAACTACTGCGATTGCGCAGTAGTGTGGGGTGTAGGTTGCTGGTGAATCCTGTGCAGCGTATCTGTCCAAAGCGATGCTCTGTTCAACCGGTGTTCAAGGCGGCTGATTGGATTAGTCAGAAAAGTTTGGGGTTACTCTCTGGCAGTCACCTAGTTAACACTCAAAGCTGTGCATCCTGTCAAACGGCAGAGGTTGAATCCTCGAGTAAAAAACGAAAATATAGGACTAATTTTACAGCAGAATATACTAAAGTATTTCCACGTCTAGTGAAGGTGAGGAACAGTGGCGGATCTAGACCAAATATACCAGGGGGCCAGGAGGGGGTCAGCGTGTTTTAATGGGGGAACAGAAAAGCATGAAATAAAAAACAGGGCAAGGGATTCAAATATATGTCAAGAGAGCTGCACAAATCAATTAGGTTCAATAAAAATTATATTTCTTATGAGTTCAATATACTTTTATAATTTGGGAATTTTACATATTTTTGACTTAATTTAAGTTAAAACTACAGTTTTCTATATAATTTGAATTAAAACTCAAGAAAAACTGTTAAATTCATCTGTAAAAATTTTATTATTTTAAAAAAATTTTTGTGAATAAAAAAACAAAAACATTTAGCAGATAAAAACTGGGATCCTATCTCAATACCACTAAAGCTATCACCTTATTATTTTTGAATAATTAGCAAAACAGAATTTGAAAAGAAAAATAATTAAATAGATCCAAAGGACCAATCAGTAACCATGTCTGTTCCAGTGCATATAGTCATTAATTTTTTATTTTATTTTATTTTTTTGGGAAGTGGGGGGGAAGTATAGGCATCTCCCTGAAATTAGATTTTGGAACTTGGGATGTTTGGATATACCTATGTTTCTATTTATTTTTAAAATAAATACAACGTTCTAAAATTTCTCTAATTTGTCAGCTTAAAGGCAAATATTAACTGGGTTTGATTTTCCACTTCAGGACCTAGTTGCTGTGCTTTAGTTGAAGATCCTCCAAACATCATAATGTGCCTTTAAGCTCTCTTGGGTTCTACAGCAGAACAAAGACCCAAGGTTCACCAGCCAATCTGGCTCTAAATGGTTCAGAAAAAACAAAACAAATTAGTGCCCTTGAGTGTTCTAGTCAAAGCCTTGATGTTAAGTTAAAATAAAAAATTTCTTTTGTCTGTGATGATCTGAAACATTTGAGTCCAGCAAAAAGCAAAAGGATAGAGAGAAAAAACTGTAAGGGGCAAATATTTTTTCATGCCACTGTACTCTCACCCTTGGATCCACACGTATTTGGTACCATAAGGCATTGAGAAGGAAAGGTTTCTGCTCTTCATCAAATAGACCTAGAGGGTCTGAGTCAGCTCTGAGAGCTCAGAGTTTCTCATGTCATCTTTAATTTACGCCTCTTTGGATACATATTTGATGCTTGTTAGACAGGAGACAAAGGTCAGAGCTTCACAGGGAACACGAAGAAGAAGAGGAGCATACGATGTAAGCTCTGTAGGGTTAACCGCACCTTTCCCCTTGCTGTCAGTCAGTTCTTTCGGGGGATAAATGTGTGCAAACAAAAAACACTAATACTTATTACAAGCTTGAGGAAAAGCCTCTTCGACAGTCTTCTGTGAGGAAGGCTAACAGATGCCTGCACTGAGCTTCCCTTCTTAGGGCTTGAAACTGCGTCTCAAACTGACAGCCAAAGAAACCGTCAGGCATCGAGATCCAGATGATTTCTTCCCCAGAAAGAATAAGCAGACAAGCACTTCATCAGAAAGTTTGGAAAACTTCAGACTTTCTAACAGATATTCAGCACAGAATCTGTTATGACAGCTAAGCTATTGTTAAAGCAGGGGTATTTTATGTAATAAATTAAATGTGTTGAAGAGGTATGTGTTGCAGGTATGTATAAAGTAACATCATATGATCATATATGGGAAAGATCTTTCTGAACTCCTTATTGCAGGGCACTAGAAAAGAAACAGGAAAATGGTGAAACCATTGAGCTGTCGGCTGAGGGTCGGCCTGAGCTGGTGCAGGAGAAGGAGATGCCGGTGGTGGACTGCACGTGCTTCGGCCTGCCCAGGCGCTACATCATCGCCATCCTCTCTGGTATTGGCTTCTGCATCTCCTTTGGAATCAGGTGCAACCTGGGTGTAGCCATTGTCAGCATGGTCAACAGCCACACCATCTTCAGGGACAACAAGGAGGTCGTAGTGGTAAGTGATCCCGACACAAAACAACAAGGAATTCATCACAGTGCTCCGTCTTGTTTATCCTCAAAACATTAAATAACTTTTCGCTTGTTAAGGATCATTGTTTTGTCTTTTAATAGGGAAGATTATTGCTGAATACTTCCTGCAGATCATTTTGGTCTCCAGACACCCAAGGGATTAATGTTGATCTGCTAAAAACTGAAGGTTCCCCTTTAGGTTAATTATGTAGTCAAAAGATCTTCACAAGGTAAAAATCAGGAAATACACAGAAAACTGCGATCTATCACTTTTTCGAAGTCCTGTATCAACTAGCTGAGCAGCAGTTCTAACACCAGCTTTAACATGAAAAGCAGAGAGCAGACATTCAATCTTACCCATGTTTCTTTTTTCTTTTTAAATTTTTTTTTAGGTTAAATTATTAGCATGAAGGAATAAAAAAAATATTTGATTAGATTTTGTCACGTTTGAAGTTTCAATTGATTTTGAACTACTGACCTGTTTTTTTTTTTTTTTGGTGCCATTTCACCTTCACCTAATTAGTGAGTCTGTGATGTCTGTTTATTTTTTTGTTTTTTATTTTTTTAACAGTGTCCTGTCTGGCAATGTGTCAATAAGGATAATTGTCTTGATGCCAAAAAGAGCCCAACAGATTTTACTTTCACAAGAGGAGCAGTACGGCTATCGCCATAGTGTTCCGCTTGATTAATGCATATAAATTGCTTTATTATAATTATGCAGGGAGTTTTACAGATTATATGGACACTGCAATGTAGGTAGAACAGGAAAGGAAAAACAGAAAAAAAGGATGCATCAGTAACAGTGAGTAGAAAGATGATAACATGTTGCACATATTTCAATAAAATCACTGCCTTTAATGTTAAATATGCTTCACTCTATTTGAAGCTTTTTTGTTGAGACAACACAAAAACATCTGCACTAATAAATCCAGCAAAAGTAGAGATCTTTATTGAATGGAAAAATGTGACTTTTACAGTGATCGTTGTGCTTTTGCTGTCAAATTAGTTATGGGAAATTCAACTGATAGTAGTAATAACAGCCTTTGAATTTATATGTCCAGGCCCGGTCATATAAACCAAAAAAGGTGTTAATTGTTTCTTTTAAATAATATTTATAGTTTAAGTTGTTAGACTTTCACATATAAGTTTGTTTGAATTCTGTATCCTTGTCTTAGCCCTTAGTAATACGTTACATAAAAACAAACAAGCTAAAAATTTGACTGCTAGATTTAAATTCAGAATATTACCTTTATTGAGACCAAGTTTTTGCATGTGAAAATGACCGTTAAATAATGACACACATAGTGTAGTCAAGATGAAAGATTGACCCACATATTTCACAGACATAGACATAGACAAATTTATTTTGTCATTTTGTATACAGTATACACGATTGTATACGAAAAGACATTTCGTTTAAAACAGCTCTAGGCAATTTCATTTTTTAAAAGTGCAGCCTTGAAAACAGTAATAAATACATAAAAAAGTAATATAAATATATGACTGTATATTTACAGTTCTAATATTTTTTTTATATATATTTTTTAAATAAATTAAATAACTCATTTTACACAACATACACAAGTCTAATGGCAGTGGGGAAGAAACTTTCCCCTAGAGAGGGAAAAGATAAGAGGAATTTGATGAACTACTGATCAGCATAAAAGTTAATGAAATTACCACCCATGTTATGAATAACATGGGTGGTATTAAAACTTGGAAATAGATTAAATTGCATGAAGTACTGTTACATGTACAGTAGGTGTCACTGTTGGGCCATTTCTTTTATTGGGCTGCTGCTAATATCAGTCCACCTGAGATCCAGCACTGGGAGGATAAGCTTCATGACACTTATTCTTTTGTGCTTGACAGGAAGAGATAAAGATATAAATATAAGCTGAATGAGTTTTGTTTCTATTCCCATAGAAAGCCCAGTTCAACTGGGATCCAGAGACAGTGGGGATGATCCATGGCTCCTTCTTCTGGGGATACATAGTAACCCAAATCCCTGGAGGGTTCATTTGTCAAAAGTTTGCAGCAAACAGGTCTGTTTATCCTCCCTAATTATTGTCTTCTAAGAGTGATCCAGGTGTTTCTAAAGTAACCTTCCTCTGCTCTGTGTCTCTTGCAGAGTTTTTGGCTTTGCTATTGTTGCCACGTCATGCCTGAATATGCTCATCCCTACAGCAGCACGAATGCACTTTGGCTGCGTGATCATTGTCAGGATATTTCAAGGACTGGTGGAGGTACATGAGTCTTCTTAAATGCTGGAAAATGGCTGCACTGGAAAAGTATCAATCATCTTAAACTTTATTATATTTAATCATCACAACTACAAAACTTTAATGATAGACTTAAAAGTAAGATATGACAGCTGTGCATTAATATAGCTTCACATTAGCAGGAGAACATTGAAAAGAAGCAAGGCTGTAGTGTTTTGGCTCTCTTGGAAAATATATTCCTTTGACAATGTATTAAAATTGTTCCTCAGCCTATTTGTGTATCTGAAAAATTCAAAATATTTTAGAAATGAAAACCTGAAAATGTTTAATTACTCTGAAACTCCCTGCATAACATTTAGCTCAATCACTAATCAGTAAAGAGAGTCCAGCAGAAACCTCAGCTAATATCAGTGTTTTTTTCCCTTTCACAAAATAGTTAATTAAAATAGCTTTATGGCCTTTCTTTTTTTGTGAATACAATTAGTTTAAAAAAAATATAAATATAGATTTGCACATTAGTGACAAAAACATCTTGAATCTCCACAGTGATTCAAGATGTTTTTGAGAGGAACTGATAATCCTAGTATTGATGGAGCTAAATAAAAGGACAATCCTGGCAGAAAATCTATAAAATGTTGCAGAAGAATAGACATGTGTGGAGGTTGATCTTCCAGCAGGACAACCCCCCCAAACATCCAACCTGAGATACAATGGATAGTTTAAAGCAAAAACATCTTTCAGAGTGGTATAGCGAAAATCCAGAACTACAGTCAGTGAGATATAATGAATTGCTGATCTTAAATCTAAGGATTATTAAGACAGATGCACCTAAAACGGGGAGTTTTCGGTTTATATGTGTCCTTGCTGTTCATCAATTAGAACAAAGAATCTGCCGCTGACATCCTCACAAAATTTTGTTGTGAACAATGACTCAGCAAAGCTGAATATAATGCATAGCTATTTTATGTTTTTCAACTAAGCAAACTATGCACACTTTTCTCTCAACCTCCTGATAATATAAAACTTTGGCGTTTTCTGTCACTTACAGTGAACAACATATAATGTCTATGACTTTGGTTTAAATTGACAGGATGTGAAATTATCTAAGAGGTGTGAATACTTTAACAAAGTTCTTTATATATTTTTAGGCATAAAGCTAACCGTACCAACCTTATCTTGCAGGGCGTTTCATATCCGGCTTGTCATGGTATTTGGGCAAAATGGGCTCCTCCTCTGGAGAGAAGTCGCTTGGCCACAACTGCCTTCTGTGGTGAGTTTAAAATCATTACCTAATAAGGCCACAGCTAGAGATCAGACCACTTCTTCTGACTGCAACCAAAAAAAAAATCAACAGCAAAAAAAGGAACAGGTGTTTTTATAATACCATAACCACATGTGAGAGCTAGCTGTTGCCTGACGCTTTTAAAACCTAAACAAGAACTTTATGTATATATGGACTTTTACAGATTCTAAATCAATAATTAAAATCCAAATTAAAACACCTGTTTCTTCTCTCCCAGGCTCTTATGCAGGTGCTGTGATTGCCATGCCTTTAGCTGGAATACTTGTCCAGTACTCAGGATGGTCTTCAGTCTTCTACGTCTACGGTAAAAGACCTTTTGACCTTTACACTGCCAGCTCATGTTAGGGGCTGTGAAACCTACATGCATTTTAAAATCTCCCTGAAACATTGGTTGAAACTCACCAGACATGTGTTTAAAGGTGAATTGATCTGTTTCCTTGGGCCGTTAAACTAATATTATTTTGATTTCATGTTATTGGCATCTTATCTGTTTGTGTCCACTCTGTTCTCTGCCGTAGTGTCTTGTTTAATGTCAGGGCTGTCAACTCTCACCTATTGGGAGTGAGACGCACCCATCCCAGAGTCTTCACACGCTCTCACTCCATATTCCCAATTTCTCACACTAAAAAATTACAGACATTGAAACTCAACTCTGTTCCACTGATTTATGTATAAAAATACCATTCTGATCAAAATCCAGTTCGTGTTTTTAATACAACCTTAGTGCTAACACATAAGGATTGTGAGGTTCATATTCAGTCCGTATTCCCACCTATTCACTGTGCTAGATATTGAAAAAAGACAGTTGTTATGAGGTATTTCATTTTAATTTTTATCTTATATCATCTGGGCTAGGATAATTATCTTTGTGATTTATTGAAAATTTTAAGTAATCTAGTACTTGAGTAAATATGAATAAAAAATAAAGCAGCTAGCTGAAGTTATTGATGTGGAGACTGAGTGTAGGATCAGATCCAATGGTTTGTTTTCTCTTTACCTCGTGTTTTTTTTTAGTCCCAGTTTTAGTCCATGTTAAATAATTATTGCTCAGTCTAGTTTAATATCTACCATTGGCATTTAGGAGTAATTAAACCAACACAAATATTTTAATTCTTAAAGCTTCCAGGTTTGCCTCTCAAACCCATAGGAGCTCCACAAAAAGAAAAAGAACCATTGCATTTTATTTTTCAAAAGATCAGCCACCCAAGAAAAGACCAATCGCATTTAGAGAGGATGTGCAGAACAGCTCAGTTATCCTGGATTCACAGAGGAGAAACCACAGGAATGTTATTCTTTTATTATTACTGATCTTATTCATTTATCTTTATTTTGGTCCATTGAATTTGCTTAAAAACTTAATTTCCATCACACTTTTCAAATGAAACATCCAGAGAAGTGCTGCCTCCTGTCGCAGTGAATTTTTATAAAATCTAAAGCCTCCGAGAAGGTCTGAATTGTTTAGCCATTTTGTCAATTGTAACATTGATTGTAACTAATAACATAATGATTGAAGCTTTTTAACCCTTAGCCTATTACCAAATATTCATACACAGTGTAGTTTGCATAGGTTTCTATTGCACCGGTTCCTGTATCAGGGCCAGTAATCCAGTAATAGCTTATTAGTTCCCCTTTGTTTAATTTACATGAACTAGATAGAATAATTAATGAGCACAGTTTTGAAATTCTTAAAATATATTTAAGATGCAAGTATTTAAGTAGGGCTCATTCTGCTTTACTTCAATTCTCTAAAAATCACCAGAATGTAGAAAATAATGTATATTGTGAAAAAAATGTTAACTACAGATCACTTATTGTTACTCAGTAACAATTACTGTACTATAAAAATTCCACATTTTGCCAATTTGATTCAATTAAATTCTCTGAAAACCCTGACAGGATTTTCTGTCCAAACTATTTCAAAATCTCACCCCAAGGTTTGGTGAAAAGTTGGCAGCCCTGTAATGTTCATTGTTTTTACCTGCCTTAGGACAGTGGATGCAAATTAGCTGCTGAGCTAATTCTGGCATGTGCATTGTCCTAATTCAAATAAATATATATATATATATGTGTTTACAGAAAGTAAAATGAAGGCCTCATTTCAGGAAACAGTTTAGCACCATGCAGGCTGCAAAGTAAAATGGCTCATGCACTGTGAAACTAAACGGACAGGAAAACCACAGCCTTTCCTGTCTGTAAATGTTGGTATACGCATAATTAACTTTTGGTATTCAGTATGCAATACAGTAAGTAAGTACTTAAAAAAAAAAAATCTGCATTATTCTTTTGTCTTTTTTCATAAATATTAAACGGAAAAATCTTTGGACCCCTGAGTTCAAATGTAAATTCCTCAAGAGAGAAAACACATACCTACACTGATTGCTTTCTTTTAACTTTTTTTCCACGTTCAGTTTTCACAGCGACTGTCTTTTCTTCTCCTTCCAGGAAGTTTTGGTGTGATGTGGTACTGCTTCTGGGTCCTGGTTTCGTACGAGAGTCCTGCGGCTCACCCCACCATCACAGAAGAGGAGAGGATCTATATAGAGGAGAGCATCGGCGAGTCAGCTCAGCATACAGTAACGGTCAGTGGAGGTGCAGATGCAATGATTAATTAGATGGCAATCCAGAAGCTTTAAATAAAATATCTCACAGTAATTAGAAAAGTTTATTTGGACACTATGACTGTATGATATAAAAAAAAAAAAAGCAGATGGACATGGTGAGTCAGTTAAACACAAAAACTTTGCTGTCAACAGATTTAGAAACTCTATCTGTGGTCACCTCTGATGGCTGCATTCAACCAAAAAAAGTTTCCACTACCGCACCCTCCAACTGATCACCATTCTAGTTTTTGTTGTTTTTTTCCTCCCCTTATTATAATATTCACATCTGATTATAGTCAATGTTTTTATTTATGCAAATTAAAATAACTAAAGTTGTAAACCCCCGCTGTTTGTTTTGCAGAAGTTTAACACACCATGGAGAGCCTTCTTCACCTCTATGCCAGTGTACGCCATCATTGTTGCTAATTTTTGCAGAAGCTGGACTTTCTATTTGCTTCTCATCAGCCAGCCTGCATACTTTGAGGAAGTGTTTGGGTTTGAAATAAGCAAGGTAATTCACCTTCAATGCACATTGCCTTGCTAAGGTATTCATACCGCTAAAACCTCTCTGCACGTTGAATCACGTTTCAACCACACATTTAAATGTATTATGCTGAATTTTATGTGACATACCAACACTTCATAGAAATGGAGTACATTTATCATGGTATATAAAAAAAAAAAAAACTAAAAGAAAATAAAACTAAACTCTTTCAGAGGTTTATGAGACCTCTACATGGCTTGTGGCAAACTGAAAACCACGACTCTGTGGCTTTCTTCCTGCCACTTTTCAGTGAGCCGAATTTGAGAGCACACATAGAAGTTATATCAATAAACTCCTTAACCTGAGTTGTAGACATTTGCAGCTCCTCCAGAGAGAGTCAATTATCTGATTAATGCTCTTCTTGTCCAGCCTCTTAGCTTAGTTGCACATCCATTTCTTGGAAGGTATGCAGTTGGCCCATCCTCTATCCATGTTTTCACCTAACCCTGCATCTCCACTGAGTGTTACCTGACATGTCTCTAGTGTTCCTTGGTTTTCATGACCCTAGATCTCTAAAGTTCTGCAGATAATCTCTAAGGCCTTTGCAAAAAACAAAACAAAAATCATAAAAAAAAACTTTTTCTTTCTTCTTTTTACGATTATGGAAAACTTTTGGTTGATCTGGCACATAAAATCTAAATAAAATAGAGTGGTGTTGATTTAGAATCTGAAAGAAAAATCAGAGGGTATGAAAACTTTTAAAGGCATAAAATCTGCTATCGCTTTGTTCACTGTCTGTTTTCCTTCAAATGTTCTTATAAGGAGGTGATAACGGTTGTTGTTTATTAGCAATGATGGGTCCATATTCTCACGTGCATTTAGGTGGGAATACTATCTGCGCTTCCTCATCTGGTAATGACCATCATTGTGCCTATTGGAGGCCAAATCGCTGATTATCTGCGTTCTAATCAGATCATGACGACCACAAATGTCAGAAAGATGATGAACTGTGGAGGTAAGTGTGAAATAGAAGGAGAATGAGCTTATGCGAAATCAAAAGATGCGTTTTTTGGATATGAATTTTAAAATTTTGATTCTAAACTGGCAAACTCCAATTTTTTTAATTTGAAACAAGGTTGTTTTACTTAAAGGCTTTCAGGAACTTTTATTACCCTGCTTTGACTTGGCCTTGGATGAGTTTCATTACTCAGTGAATTTTCAAAAGACACCCTTCCGTAAAAAGAATCAGTCTAATTACAGAGCAAATTTGTGTGAGCCCTGGTGTGAAAACACCACTGCATGCATGAGATGAATGATGACTAAGTGTTAGTCAGGAGCTCTGCCTCTATCGGCTATTTTTAAGCTGCAGAAAAGTGTTGATACAAGGGTCAAATGAGGAAACATTCAGTACATGCATGCCAAGTAGAAAAATAAGAAAAAAACTCCAGTCAACATTGAAGCAACATTATAAGCAAAGAAAATAGTTTTTTCATTTAAGAGAACAGTCTGCATTTAGGCTTGCTGTTGTTTGACTCTGTTTTCTGGTCTCTTTCAGGGTTTGGGATGGAGGCCACCCTCCTGCTGGTGGTTGGCTTCTCGCACACAAAGGGCGTCGCCATCTCGTTCCTGGTGCTGGCTGTTGGGTTCTCTGGTTTTGCCATTTCAGGTAAAGCACAGTTAAGCCTTTCATTTGCAGACAAGAGTTATGCACAATTTTATCATGACAATGGTAATTTTCTCATTCCTCATAAGGTTTCAATGTCAACCACCTTGACATTGCACCTCGATATGCTAGTATCCTCATGGGTATATCCAACGGTGTGGGCACTCTGTCCGGCATGGTTTGCCCACTCATAGTTGGTGCAATGACAAAAAATAAGGTGAGAGATGATCTGGAATCTGTGTGTATTTGTTCTTTTTAGATTTGTGGAACTGATGCTTCTGTGTGATGTTGTAAATTTACAGTTCTTGTCAAATGTTACAGACATTTATCATGGAAATGAATTAATAAATTAAATTAATCTTAGGCCTTTAATGACACATTTGAATCAATCTTTTTCAACAGTGGAAAATCAAAACACAGTGAAAAACTTTGGGGTTAAAACTGTACCTCCACCCCCTCAATAATTTTGATAAGCATCCCTTAACCCATTGCACATGGCCTTTTCTCTCTTTTACAGTGCTTGGTTTCCTGGAGTTTTTAATTCTGGACCCTTTAGAGGCTGAATGTTAGCCCTGCTACTAATCCAGTTAAATATATTGTAGCTACGGCAACGTTCACTGTACTCGTACCTTATCTGATGCTTCGGGCCTCGGGAGCAGCAGTGTCAGCAGAGACTCCCAGACTTCCCTCTCTCCAGGCACCTCCTCCAGCAAGGGGCAGATTTTAGAGCCATCTTAGCTGACCTCTCGATGTGGAGGAGAAGCAGCTTTACTGTAAGCCTCTCCCAGATGGCCAAACTCCTCACCCCATCTCTAAGGGCGTGCCCAGCCACTCTGCAGAGGAAGCTCCTTTCAGCTACCTGTATTCAGATGTCACGACCACAGATATGGGTGGAAACTTAGACTGAGTAGTAAATCAAGAGCTTTGCCTTTTCACTCAGTTCTCTCTTCACCTCAACAGAAGGTGTCGTGTTCGCATTACAGTTGCAGCCACACTTCCCCGTTCTACCCTCACTCATGAACAGGACCCCAAGATACTTAAACTCTTCCACTTGAGGCAGGAAATCTCCTCCAACCCGAAAGGGTTAGAGCAGCCATTTGTCCGGTTGAGAACCATGGCCTTGGACTTGGAGAAGCTGGTTTTTATCCCTACCTCTTTGCACTCACCTGAAAACCTCCATGGTGCTATATTTATTGGCAGGAGGGGGGCCTATAGAACCATGTTTTCTACCAAAACTCCAGGACCAAACTCCTGCTCCACTGGTAGAGGGACTGACTTCATACTCGTGGACTAACCCCCACAGGGTACCACGAGGAACATGGTCAGATGTTTTCTGCTGGTCCACAAAACATATCTGGACTGCTTGGGCAAATTCTTTTGAACCCAGTGGCACCCTGCAGAGGTTATTGAGCTTTTCTAGTGTTCCGCAGCCAGGACAAAAACCACACTGCTGCTTCTGAAGCTGAGGCTCAACAAAAAGCCGCACTGTCTTCTCCAGCACCCTGGCAACAAATAGAGACCAGAGATACTCAGGACTGATCTCATCCACTCCCAAAGCCTCAACAATGTGAAGTTTTTTTGACCACTTCAGTGACTTCAGCAGTGACAGATATCATGGCCAGTCCGATTAGCCACTCGACTTGAACTCTCCATATATTTTTCAACTGTATTTTTCTTAAAATGCTATCTGGAATGTTAAACAAATTAACTTTGAATACTTGGCACTACAGAGATAATGTTGCAGCATATTCAAGATGTTGGGAAACCCCCGGAGAGCAGACAATAAGAAAAGCATTAAGACACTAAGGAAGGGGAGAAAAAGAAAATGTAGTTTGAGGAAAAGTGCAAGCTATTGGTTAAGGATAGACTTTTAAATTGACCTAGGGGAGAATGTCATGTACTGCAATGACTGATTCTATTCAATTCAATTCAGTTTATTTTTATAGCGCACCTTCACAACACATGTCATCTCAAGGCACTTTTATCTGATTTCTCAATCTCATGCAGAATTTTGTTCTGCTTTTTAATCAAGTATTGAAAAAGACAGTGTTCCTTATAATTATTCTTTCAGTTGTGTTTCTATATTTAAAGGAATCTTCTATACTTCACTACACCACTTTTAATATGTGATAAGAAACCACACAAACCCCCTAATCTATGTTAATGTAAAACTCTATTTAACTCCTTCTTTTGAGTGACAGCCAGAGCCAAAAGTGGTTTCTGGTATGCCATTCTTGAAAAATGGTATGCGCAAGTTAAGGAACTGGTTTATGCCAGTTGGAAATGGGATTATGCCAGTTGCTAACCGGAATATGCCAGCTCTAGGTGCTGCTGTTTTTTGTTCCCAAACATACAATTTTGTTTTTATTTTATCTGTTGCGGACAAACTGGGTCAGATGGTTGAACTTGCACTTAGTTTTTTTCTGATCCAATAAGAGGATTTGGAATATTAAAAGCAAACTAACCCTTAGCTTCTGAAAAGAAGCTGAACTTCAAGCCTATTATAAAAAATATATACCATATATGGACTATAATTAACCCACAATAAACCTAACTGTGTGAATCCAATTGTTCTAATTCAATGAAGATCTACTGTTGTAAGAACAATGGTTAAAATAAACTAGTGAGAAGTGAGAAACACCCATGACCGTATGGTGTAGTTTAACAGAAACTGACTTTCTATATGTATCTGCAAGTTACATTAAACTGCTTGTTCAGGAAAATAATAACAAAGCAGAAAGGTCTCTTCCCCTAAAGGAAATTTTTTCTTTATCAACTTCAGAGGTCACACAAGGCCAAAGGAGGAACCGGCATGTATTTACATTGAAGAGAGTAGTTATTATGCAAACAGATAAGCTTCAGTTTTCTTTTGAACCACAGTTTGAAAACTGTGAATCTTATTTCTGCCAAGTATGTTGATTTTTATTTACTGACATTCTGTTTTGGGTTAATGTTCCTTTCTTTTCAAATCAGACGCGGGAGGAGTGGCAGGGTGTTTTTCTGATTGCCTCGCTCGTTCATTATGGAGGTGTTATATTCTATGGTGAGTGTATTTCATTCTTTAGTGATTCGTATGGAAATCAATTTGGGAAAATGTTCTGTTTGTCAGAGCAGTTTTATGGCTGTTACTAAACCTATTCATTGATAAACTGACTGAATTTCTACGGCCCATGCAGGGATCTTTGCCTCAGGAGAGAAACAAGCCTGGGCCGAACCAGAGGAGCTCAGCGTTGAGAAGTGTGGCATCCTTGATGAAGACGAGCTTGCAAATGAGACAGAGGAACTGTATCGTACAAGTGGTGGAGTTGGTTATGGAGCCACAAACCAGGTGTCAGATCCCAACGGAGGAGGTGGGGGCTGGGTTTCAGACTGGGACAAAACTGAAGAGTACGTCCAACCAGCTGGAACCAATAATTATCTTTATGGAGGAGAGGGCAACCGAGACTTCTCATAGAACCAGCAGATGTTTAGTTCATCCTAACAGAGAAGCACAAACACTTTATCACCAATGTGGAATCTCACTGTGAAGGAACTTGGACATCACTGAAGTGGACTTCTCAGGAAGTTTGAAAGTTGAATTTATTTCAAAAAGACATTTAAAGCGAAGACAATAGTCCATAAAATGTGTTTATGTGATGAAACAGCAGCCTTTTTGCAAAGTTTTGTTGGAATCAGGCTTTTTTTTCTTTAGGCCTGATGAGGCATCCATCTTTAAAAGGTAGACGGGCCCATATTTTCCGTCATGACTTAGTATTGATTTGTTTTATTCATTTAAATTTGTTTTCTTGTAGATCACATTTTTTTAATGTACTTATATGTCACAGTCTCTGCTTCAAAACAGCCTGGTTAGAAACAGCCCAATTCCAGATATATTGCTAACCCCTCCCTGAGTCAAAATGGACTGATTAAGGCCTGGGTTGATTTTTAAACCACAAGGTTGATTAATGCGTTTGACCATGTGTAAGGGATTAGGTTTTTATAATCTTAGATTAGGTCCAGCCGTCAAGAGGTTGGTTATACCGTACTAGTCCATCACAGGTTTAGTGAAAGCTCACAGCAAACATAAACATTCACATTGCACACATACCAAGATATATTCCTCTAGCATGCATGTTTTTAGATTGTATACTATTACAGAATCTAGATATGCACAGGAAGAAAATGACATCTCCTCACAGAAAGACCCCAGATTGAATTCTTCTGAAAATAAAAACAAAAATATTGTAATATGAGCCAATTCTTTCTCAAGACATACCCTATTTTGAACCCATGCATGGCCATACTTCCCTTTCATAACTGTACATACAAACTATTTCAGCCACATACTTCCTGTGTCTAGGTTTTCAAAGATTTGTGGAGATAAATGGTTAAAATCTTGTTATGATATCTCCCTAATTAACAGTGTAGTAAAGTATAAGTAGAAAATTTTAATTAGGTTGAAATCATTGGGTGTCTTTGTGGGAACAAAGGAAATGCATCTAAAACCACAAAAGCACAGAAGAAAAATTACCAAAACCTTTATAAATAAATATTTCTTGATGATAAACTTCAGCAATGTATAAATATTACCTGGATACATTCATTCTTAACATTATTTTTTTATGAATACAGCTAGCACTAGCTTGTGCTGACAATCAAAAGGTTAATTTTAGTTAAAGGGATTGAACTCCTCTGATAAGAAGTCGTTAAAAAACCCACAAATGTAAACATTATTACACATCATAGTTTTACCATCCTAAATTGGCAATATGCAGCTATATGAGGTTAGTCAGAAGTAGCAACATGCTTTGGTAAACATAAGGAAAAATCTCTTCTTCTGAGAACAACAACATAGAAAAAGAAAAAACAAATAGCCAATTGAATAAAAATAAATTTCTAGTCATTCTATGCTACAGATTAAAACAAATTAGATAGGAAATACAATTAATTAAATAAGTAGAAGGGATGTTCAGCGACATCATCTAAATACTAAACTCAGTCTCTATGGCAACTTGCCCTGGCAACTCGCCTCACTACGGTCTAGTAAAATACTTTTCTTACCAATATTTTAAGCATTACAAGTAACCCTGCTTCTTTAACAAAAAGATGGATACCATTGGAGTCCCCCAACACAGTCAGAGGCTGTGATGTGCCACAGCTTCCCCATTAAAGAAGATTTCTGTGAAAATGTAAACAGAGACCAGAATCATCATGAAACAAGTTTTTCTAAATTTTTCAAATCAGACCATTTTTTAGAAAGGACACATGCCATTGTTGGATACAAAAACTTTTAGTTTTCCACAAGAAACCGTTGTTGTGTGGACAGAGTATCAGTGGATGATGTCATGATGTTGCAGCTCAACGTGGTTGTCTATGAAGTCTGTTCTGCGTCTGGTCATTAAATTAACCACTCCAAGTCTTTGCTCCTCCACGTCGAAAGTAGCCAGCTGAGGTGGCTGGGGCATCTGTTCCGGATGCCTCCTGGTTCGCCTCCTTCGGGACGTGTTCCAGGCATGTCCTATTGGGAGGAGGCCTTTTGGAAGGCCCAGGACACGCTGGAGAAACTATATCTCTGATCAAGTGTCCTAATCTTAAATTGTTTTTAAATCAACTACCCCAAAGAGTGATCGTAGCAAAAAAAAAAGAAGTAAAATTCAGATGCTTTTTTTTTTTGCTTAACAAAAATGTAAATGAAATACATGTTGATGTGACCATTTTTTAGTAATGTAGCTTCACAATACATTAAAAATAATTTATAATAAAGAAAAACAAACTGAGCGTGCTAAAGCATGTGAATACAAAGGGGTTTTTAATTCTACAAAATAATAATGCATATTTACCCATAGCCCACAATGCCTAAAAGGGTTTTAAATTGAATAATGACATTCATACTCTGTGTGTAACCCTGAATAAAATAGTTTATATTGACTATGTGGACAATCAATGACCAGTGTGTAAAAAAAACCAGTCAGCTTGTTCTAATTACTTAGCAGCTAAATGGCTAAAGTTTGCTTAAGTGTACAAGCTAGTGATGTATTTGGAACTAAAGTTGTTAAAATAACCCACTGACATTTATATAGTAGAGCAGTTTTAAAGCAATATTTTCATTATTTCATCCTATAGAAGAGGTTTAAGTCAAATGGGCAGATGATTTTACACCTGTAATTCAAAATGACCATCTTCTGGTTTCTTATTTAAACCAACAAACTGTATTCATTTATAAACTGTTAATTCTTCTTGTTTATAGAGATATAACTTCTATCCAAAATGCCTAAAGCCAGCGTTTGTGTTAAATACATAAACAAGCAGCTTTTTGTATGGGCTTCTCTTTCTGATGAACATTTGATGATGCTGATTCAAAAATTTTAGTTTTTCCACAACTGAATTTTCAGCAGTCCCACAAAAAATACAGTTAATCTTGTGCTCTTTGAGAAAAAGCATTGTGCCAATACAACAAAAATAATGACTCTCCGGTATTGATTTACATATTCTAAGAGGAAGTGAACAGCTGCAAATTCTTTTTGTTCAGTGTTTTGTAAAAAGAAGAGAAAAATAAGCAAAGAGGTCTCTGGCCTTTTTGACTAGAGGTGAAACACAAGAAAGAATGTTATCATTTAGCATAATGACATAATAATACTTGTCAGAGTTTAGGATCTTTACAATATGAATTTCTGTTTCTTTTGCTTTATAGGATTTTGTGATACACTATATTGCCAAAAGTATTTGCTCACCTGCCTTGACTCACATATGAGCTTAAGTGACATCCCGTTCCTAATCCATAGGGTTCAATATGACGTCGGTCCACCCTTTGCAGCTAGAACAGCTTCAACTCTTCTGGGAAGGCTGTCCACAAGGTTTAGGAGTGTGTTTATGGGAATTTTTGACCATTCTTCCAGAAGCGCATTTGTGAGGTCGCACACTGATGTTGGACGAGAAGGCCTGGCTCTCAGTCTCCGCTCTAATTCATCCCAAAGGTGTTCTATCGGGTTGAGGTCAGGACTCTGTGCAGGCCAGTCAAGTTCATCCACACCAGACTCTGTCATCCATGTCTTTATGGACCTTGCTTTGTGCACTGGTGCACAGTCATGTTGGAAGAGGAAGGGGCCAGCTCCAAACTGTTCCCACAAAGTTGGGAGCATGGAATTGTCCAAAATGTCTTGGTATGCTGAAGCATTCAGAGTTCCTTTCACTGGAACTAAGGGGCCAAGCCCAGCTCCTGAAAAACAACCCCACACCATAATCCCCCCTCCACCAAACTTTACACTTGGCACAATGCAGTCAGACAAGTACCGTTCTCCTGGCAACCGCCAAACCCAGACCCGTCCATCAGATTGCCAGATGGAGAAGCGCGATTCGTCACTCCAGAGAACGCGTCTCCACTGCTCTAGAGTCCAGTGGCGGCGTGCTTTACACCACCGCATCCGACGCTTTGCATTGCACTTGGTGATGTATGGCTTGGATGCAGCTGCTCGACCATGAAACCCATTCCATGAAGCTCTCTGCGCACTGTTCTTGAGCTAATCTGAAGGCCACATGAAGTTTGGAGGTCTGTAGTGATTGACTCTGCAGAAAGTTGGCGACCTCTTCGCACTATGCGCTTCAGCATCCGCTGACCCCGCTCCGTCAGTTTACGTGGCCTACCACTTCGTGGCTGAGTTGCTGTCGTTCCCAAACACTTCCATTTTCTTATAATACAGCTGACAGTTGACTGTGGAATATTTAGGAGCGAGGAAATTTCACGACTGGATTTGTTGCACAGGTGGCATCCTATCACAGTTCCACGCTGGAATTCACTGAGCTCCTGAGAGCGACCCATTCTTTCACAAATGTTTGTAAAAACAGTCTGCATGCCTAGGTGCTTGAATTTATACACCTGTGGCCATGGAAGTGATTGGAACACCTGATTCCAATAATTTGGATGGGTGAGCAAATACTTTTGGCAATATAGTGTATATTGCTGATTTATTTTAATTTATTGATCAGCAGCTTTGTTTGGTATCTTGGTATGAGCAGAACTACTAACCACAATTGATATAAACACAAGCTTAACTTATCTCTGTCTCAGAGGAAAAAAAGGCTCTCAAGTTTAATTTGTTTTAAAGAAGCATCGCCTCGTACCTGAGCACATATTTTCTATTTCTATCAGCATGGGCCGAAATATAGGTTAGATCCTATAATGAGTTGCAAAATCATTAACTTAGATCACAGGATGGTATAGCTGTGCTGAGTGACATGAAAAGCTTAGAACTTCTATTTTATCTTTTGTGTTTTTTTCATTGTTTTATTTCAATTTTCACATTGAATTGTGCAAGAAAAGAAGAACTGTACATGTGGATCTATTGTATAATAAAATGTAGAAGTGTTGATTTTTGTTCAGTTATCAGAACTTTTTGTTGATTGATGCTGAATAGCTGTTTCTGTCAGCTGTTACAGGCGTTGCTAACGATTGCTTTCTGTACATGCATGTGTGGAGCCAGTTTTTCTATTTTAGAGTGGAAGAAGACGAAAGACATGAAGTAAAATGGGGAAGGAAAACTGTGAAAAGATGAAGAAGAACATTGACATCACCATTGATCAGAGCAGCTGTCAAAATGTTTTACTTCATTTCTATTCCTATGATTTTAACTGTTTTAGGGGGGTGACAAAGAAAGTACCAGAGACCAGTGTTTGCTGTTTATAGATAGATTAAGGTAATGATCCGTCCCCTTCACTTTTCTCTCATTTACAACAAAGAAATTTTTTTTTTTAAACTTTTGGTACGTATGACACCCATAGTTGTGGAGTGCAACCAATTCCTCTCATTTACTAATAATTTTTCATAACGTGTCTGTTAAGCTGCTAGCTTTAGGCTGAACAAATAGCTGAACCTGCCGACACCAGTCAGTTATATCTGTGTCATTTTATAAGGAGTGGAAGAGCAAGAAAAAATTTGCATTATCCTGCACTTGTAAATTGCATGCAACTTTTGCAGAGACTTTTGCTGTTTCTCTTTACTTATAGGCCAAATTATCAAAAATCAACACGTTGTCAACAATGTCATTATCAACAGTATGATAATTCCAATCATAAATAAATATATATATATATATATATATATATATATATATATATATATATATATATATATATATATATATATATATATATATATATATATATATATATATATATATTGGGGATGGGACGATTTATGAAAACCGTCCAAACCGTTCGGTTCGACTGTCTCGGTTCGGTTCGCGTGTGTTTCGTTCGGTTCATGCGCTGCTCCTTTTTCTCATAGGCGAAGCGTTGACACTCCAGAGCAGAAGGCGGCGGTACTGCGAACAAAGCCAACCACCAGTAGTAAACAAGAAGAAGAAGAATCGAAGCAGCTTAGCCGGGAGTAGCAGGGAAAAAAATCAGTTCTTGTGGAGAATTGTGTCGGACTGGCGAGTGGAAAAGAACAGGAGTTGGAAGACGCGCCAGCAGCACTTTATAGGTCTGCTGTACGGGACCACTTTGCATTTAGAGTGACCTACGATGACGGAAGAACGAAAGTTGTGGATAAAAGTGCAACAGTGTGCAAGCATTGTGCAACACATTTTGTTTATGCTAACAGCAACATGACCAACATGTCATGCTAACCCCGAAATCCCTCATACTCCGTCAGCAACCCCCGCTCCGCCCCGCTGCGCTCCAGACCGCACAAAGCAAGGCCTACAGCCTCCGCTGTGGCTTCGTCCGCTCCCCTCTGAGTCCCTTGGAGATTGTAGAGGGCATGCGCGAGATGATTAAATTCAAAGCAGCAAAACATACGGAAATGATCCAGGGTTTCCGCGGATAATTTAAAATAATTACAATCCATTATTTTTTGGGGGGATTTTTTCATTAATTTCATAAATTTTTATGGGATTTCGGTGTAACAATCAACATATACCGAATCGAACCGAAAACCGTGACCACGAAACCGTGAATCGAACCGAACCGTGGATTTTGTGAACCGTTCCACCCCTAATATATATATATATATATATATATATATATATATATATATCCAGTACAGACCAAAAGTTTGGACACACCTTCTCATTCAAAGGCAACAAAACTAGGAATTAACACACGTGGAATTATACGCTTAACAAAAATGTGTGAAACAACTGAAACTATGCCTTATATTGTAGGTTCTTCAAAGTAGCCATCTTTTGCTTTGATTACTGCTTCCCACACTCTTGGCATTCTCTAGATGAGCTTCAAGAGGTAGTCAGTCTAGGACCTGCCCCCCTCGTTGGAGGTAAATGGCCGTAGCCACTTTCCTTGTCACCTCTTCGTTTGCCATTTGCGTATGGGATTCTGAAGTACTTGTAGCTGTCCTAAATGTTTGCTATTGTTCCTTCTGGGAGTGAGACCCCCTCTGTGTGGACTACCCTCCCTCTTTTAGTCACCATCCGACCACACTTGTCTAGTCTGAATGACATCCCAATGTCTGTGCTGTAAATCCGGGTGGTATGGATCAGTGAGTCAATGCCTCGCTCATTCTTAGCGAGTATGCGGCATTGAGTCATAGGCTTTCTCGAATCAAACCAGGTAGTGCTCAGGTTAGTGTTTCGGGTTCTGCAGTCACGATCGCCTGTTCTGTCTACCAGGAGCTGATGTTTGGCACCTCTGGTATTTTTCAGCTTAAGTTCATTGTTATTTGCAGTAGCCATTGAACCTCTCTCAATAGCTCTTCGATCTAACTCCTTCATTACTGGAATACTAAGAAATGGTGTTAAGTTAAAGGTCTCTCTATATGCTGATGACCTTTATATTTGTCTGATCTTCCTTTGTCTGTCCCAGCTGCTTTTTACACTCTTAAAAACTTTGGACAGATACCTGGATACACACTGAACCTAGATAAGAGTGAGCTATTTCCCATAAATACAGCTGCCAGAACTTATCCTTTACACCAGCGGTCCCCAACCACCGGGCCGCGGACCGGTACGTCGGTCATTTGGTACCGGGCCCACACTCGCGATTAATCGCATTTTAATTGCACATTTTTTTTCTGATTGAAAATCATTTAAATACTCTCGATGACATACAAAAAAATACATACAGGCTAGGTTTGTGCCAATGTTCTTTTTTGTTTTATGAAAACAGGTCACTGATACTGATTTATGCCATAGAAACATATGGCAAGAAGATGGGGAGGCATGTAGCAAAAAATAACAAATATGTAGCCAAAAAAAAGGCCCTGAAAACAGGCTGATGTAAAAGACAGTCTTTACAGTTAATACAGTCTTTTGAACAAAGACAAGCATTTTACCCTACTTCTATGTAAATGTAGTAGAGTTAACAGATGTTAATTAACCAAGATAATAATGAACAATTTTCAATCAATACATCAAAATCAATAGACCGACATCACTAGATGGAGGTAGTCTATGCTCTAGAAAGTTACTTCAGACTCTTAACAAAAATGAGAACACACACACACACACACACACGATACTGACCTGTGGCGTACACAGACAGCAAGAGTGCCGTAGCGGATTCTATTTCACCTCAGTAATCTGTTTTCTCAGCGTATTTCAGGTTGCTACTAGTTACCAGACACTCAACTTGTTTGTTGGTGGTGGGGCTTAAAGAAAAGGCACTAGCGTCACCCAGTGTATGAGCGTCTTTTTTCCTTGAGGAAAAAAGCGTATTTTTTCCCAGCGACTATTTTTCCTCCGCTCTCGAAGCCTATGGAAAATGCATAGACTGGGGGAAAATAGCCCCGCCTTCCCGCAGGCTGCAGCGAGATGTACTTGGAAAATTGTACCATAAAACCACATAGCGTTAATCTCACGTTAAAAAAATTATCGCCGTTAAAATGGCCTCGCGTTAACGCGATAATTTTGACAGCACTAATATATATATATATATATATATATATATATTAGGGCTGCAACAACGAATCAATAAAATTGATAAAAATCGACTTTTAAAAGCGTTGGCAACGAATTGAATCATCGTTTAGTTGTGTCGCGCGATTAATGCGTCATCCGCCGCCGCCGTCATCCGGGGGAAGAAAAAAAAATATGGCGGAGCGAGTCAGCGCTGCAGTTGCAGTGTTGCCAACTCAGCGACTTTTCAGACCCCTCCAGCGACTATTTTTCAAAAAAGCGACTAGTGACAAATCTGGCGACTTTTTACGGTGTCACTGGCGGGTTTTGTCTGCCGTGGGGCGCCTCCCCCATCCCAACCCCTTTCTCCCTCTCCCACAGGAATCCCTCTCAGCGCTGCAGTCAGAGCCGCAGGATATTAGTGAGGAGTTTACCCTCAGCGTCCAGACTGCAAATGAAGCGCGCATGCGCCGGGATTGACGGCGCAAATTGATCACAATAATTAAAATAGTCTGCGCTTTGTCAAGTGAAAAAAGTCGTAACATGCAACTTTTGTAAAAACAAATGAACATGGCACGGAAGCACCACTGTTATGACGCAGCACCTGAAAAGAAAACACGTTGGAGCCTTCGATGGCAGTGAAGAGAGCTGATCAGCAGGATGAGTAACCATGTTTGTTTCGTTTTAAAGTGGGGAAACATTACGTTAGTTTCTCAGGTAGCTCATCGGATGCTTTCCTTACCTTGTTAGTAGGTTACAGACAGTGATAAGGTTGGCTACTTATTTTACTTTTAATTTCATTTGAATTAGCCAAAGCAGCATTTATATTTTCTTTATAAATAAATTTACTTGCAAATTATGAGGGCAAGGCTTTTAAAGTTTAAATCTTCTGGCAAAGATAAAGAAAAGAAGATCCTGCAATTTATGGAAGTAAAGCAGAATAAAATCCAGCAAGATCAGTAATATGTCAATTAATTATATGCCACATTCCCATGTAAATATCTGTCTTTGGAGGATGTGTTTTTTACCACCCCTAGTTCTCTCATTTTTATTCCAAATACAATTTATAATTTGAATCACAGGGCTATTTTTATCTCTATGGTTAAGTGTTTTCTCAAGCAGCAACTTTAACTGCTATACTTTCCTGTCTTAAAAGGCAGAACTCTTCTAGTCTAAAAAAAATGAATTTGTTGAAATGGGGGGGCCTATTGTTTGAACCCCTTAGGGGCTTTAAAAAACATAAATGCCTGTCTCTTTTTGCGCTTTATGAAACAAAGTACCCTATATTTTGTGGATGTACAGCTACATTTCTCATGTAAGTTTGCGTAGTTTTAACACAAACATTTATTTTTCATATTGCACCAGTACAGTTAATGAGCAACCTGTACTTGTGTGCTTGTTTGTTCTGTCTAAAATGTTTATTTTGGAATAAAGAGGTTAATATAAAAAATATTTTTTGTCCGATTCATCAATTAATCGAAAAAATAATCAGCTGATTCATCGATTTTTAAAATAATCGTTAGTTGCAGCCCTAATATATATATATATATATATATATATAAAATTTATCGACGATTAGAGTCTGATGTTTTATTTTGAAAAATATAAAAAATTGCGGTATTCTCTCCCAATTACATCAGTCGGTGCATCTTTGCCTCTTGACACAGGTTAATTCAGTTAAAGACTCATCCTATCTATAACATCCTATCTTTGTGAAGCAGGATTTTCTGTGGTTACAGCGACCAAAACAAAGCTACGGAGCAGACTGGACATCAGGAGCACACTTCGTCTGTCATTGTCTCCGGCTTGTCATATCATTTTACTTGATCGTCTTTAGCTCCCCGGCTGGTTCGTGAAAATATAGTCTGACATATAGCGGTCCGTGGTGCAAAAAAGGTTTGGGACTGCTGCTTTACACAGTTGCCCTTCAGTGTTTCTCATAGTAAATCTGTATAAGGCTAACTTTGTTTCTTTATCGACTCGTACCCAGCCTGATTGTGAGCGCTGGTCACTACTTAATTTATCTGCAACAGGCTGTGTCAATTCTGTCAAAATGAATATACTTCCAAGATTTGTTTACCTCTTTCAGTGCATACTACTTTTTCTTCCACAGTCTTTTTTTTTTTTTTTGCAAACTAGATAGCTTGACTTTAGAATTTGTTTGGAATAAAAAGACCCATAGGATGCCTAAACAACATTTCCAAAGACCTAAACCTCTTTGGGGGCCAGCATGACCAAACCTTAGATTCTACCACTGGGCTTCGAATATTAGGATTCTTGAATATTTGCTTCAAATGAGAATGTTTGACCCCTGTCCATAATGGTTGGCTATGGAAGCGAGCTATACTCATCCAGTGTGTCTTGGTGCTCTGGTTAACTGACACATTCAGTTCTCTACGAGTCCCTACAATAAAAACGCTATCATGCAAACCTCACTGATAATCTGGATTCAGTTTAAACGATACTTTGACCTATAAACCTTATCTACTCATGCACCGCTTGCAGCCAACCATGCTTTTCCTCCTTCCCTTTTGGACAGTGCATTTACAAATTGGCCAAGTCTTGGTGTTAACAATTTTAGAGTTGTGTTTGCTTCATTTCAGGAACTTTTCAAAACATTTTCACTTCCTCAGCAGCACTTTTTTAGATGATTAGATTTTTTTTAGATTTGTTCATTCTACATTTTCTGGGTTTCCCACCCTACCAGAGGACACAGCCCTTGATGTATTCTTTAGTCCATTATCAACTCTTAAAGGTTCCATAATTTTTATTTATAATCGCGTCCCTCTTCTTAGTCTTGAACCCTTAAAGTCCATAAAATCGTTGTGGGAAGAGGACTTGGGGGGTCATTTTCACATGAAATCTGGACAGAGATATTGCAGCGAATACATAAATCTTCATTCAATGTAAAGTGATACATCGTGTCTATTATACTGAAGCTAAATTGGCCATAATGTATGATGAAATAACTGCAATTTGTGATAGATATCAAAAGTATACTGTGAACCATGTACATATGTTTTAGAACTGCCCATTATTATATAGTTATTGTACAGAAATTTTTACCACTTTTTCAAAAGTACTAGGTGAAAGTGCATTGAGTTGCACCCAATCCACTCACTGCACTATTTGGCACCCCCCCCCCTTCCTTGGAGATACCTATTCTTTGACTTATTTAGCAAAATCCGAAAAAGTTGTTTATGTTTTTGCTACCCTTTTGGCGAGACGATTGATTATTTTGAAATGGAAATCATCTGTACCACCTACCGGCATTAGAGGATTAGAGGATGTCTACATCCTCTATTTTCTCAAATTAGAATAAATCTGACTATCATTGACTGACAGAAGTTGAATGTTTATGTATGGGGACCATTTTGAGGAAGTTAGCAAGCTTGATATGTCCCTTATGCCAGACCCCAACACTTAAAATGGACAAACTGAGCATGTATAATATGCCGAAGATATCTGGCTATATCTATATAAGCTAATTCACTATTTGAATGTCTTGTATTTAAAATTCTTTATATATGTGAGGGGTTTATTTATTTATTTACAAATAGTAAAATGTACTGCATTTTGATATGTTATTTCTGATATTTTGATTTGATATTTGATATTTGATTACTCACCAGCACTTTAAAGAAAAACACCAACAAAATTAATCACAAAAGATTTATTTAACTTTTTTCATAAGTAATGTTTACAAAAATACATCAAAAAATATTTACATCTGCATACAAAATGTGTTATTTCAGTTTAAAAAATGAAAAAAAACATCTGCACATCATGTAATAATGTCTCCTGCATTTAATCTCTAGTTTGCATGTTTGTTTATACATTAAGCCAAAGCTGTTTATATATCGTGAAATATAGCACGGAAGATATCCTCAGAACCAAAGGTTTTATTTGCATATATGTGTAATGTAAGTAGTAAATTTAAAAGTATGTTGAGTTTCTTAAAGCAATAAAACATAGTAGTTTTTACTGCATTTCTATGAATAAAAAAAAAACTTATCTATATAAATTAAATATAACAAAACTGTGTGAACTTTTCATCATTTGCATAGAAATTCAGCTAAGCCTTCAGGAATAAATATAGTCGTTATGTATTTTATGTTCTCAAATTTAGATTTAATTATGAACTTACATTAAGATAAACTTCTCTTATCATTAAATCTGCATTGAATTAAAAGTACATTCTAATGACATTAACTGCTTTCAGTTTGTATTAATTGAAATACCAGAATTTGTTCTTATCTCTCTAAATGCAAGTTTTTGTTCAAATTAAGTTCGTTGTTTATTAAGTGAATGTTTGGAAAGTTTACATCTTCTTGTGTAAAACAAGTGGAAGTAATGCTTCTCTTACTGAAGTTACAGTTTTTAGCCAATCTTCTCACCTCTGGATGAAAGACACCCTATCATTTTTATCTCAAACCACCGTTTATTTGGTCGGATTTATCTCTACCACTGTTTGCAGTTGACTTTTTGAGCTTGACCCTCCCTCTGCTTGTGTGGTTTTCAGGGTTTCATATTCATCCTTATTTACTCCTTCCCTCTTTAGCGCTTCATAACCACCGTCTCCTCCCTCACGTTCTGTCCCTGGCCTCTCCTCTCCTGACTTGGTTTTAAGGGTGTCATATTCATCCCTTTTGACTCCTTCCCTCTTTAGGGCTTCATAACCATCGTCTCCTCCCTCACGTGTTGTCCCTGGCCTCTCCTCTCCTGATTTGGTTTTAAGGGTGTCATATTCATCTTTTTTGACTCCTTCTCTTTTTAGGGCTTCGTATCCTCCTTCTCCTCCTGATGCCACATTATCTCCCAGAGTGTGATAAACCTCCTCCTTGGTGCCTGTTTTCGCCAGTGCCTCGTATTCGCCACCTTTCTTCTCTCTGCCTTCTGATCCTGGTTGAATTGTGTCATATTCACCCCCTTTCATGCGCGACACATTCAGAGCCTCATAATTTGCATCCCCTGTTGGCCTCATCTGCACTTGCTCATAAATGTCCACTGCAGCTGAAAGATATGTGAGGGTTTATGTAGCCAAAATGCAGTCAAAAGGTACAAAACATGAAGACTGTTGCTTACCTTGAGCATTTCTCTTCTTATAACAGTAAAATGCCACACCGAAAATGATTAATCCTACTGGGATCAAACCCAAGTACCAAGGTATACTGGCTCCAACTGAAAGTGAAACATCAAATATCAAGGTATGGAGTAATAGCAAAAGACAGAGTTGTAGCAGGGCCTCATAAAGTTGTTTTTTCATAATCCCAGTCCTTAATGTCACTAGATGATACTCATCTTCGGTAGCAAATACATTTGCTTTTTCTCTCTTTTCAACGTATCTAAATAGGAAAACTTATGTGTGAATTTCTCCCATCTTCTCCAGCTCCTCTGGTGGAAGCCAGAGAAGCACCGGGGCCAGGCGAGGGACATTAACCCTCTAGTCTGCCCTGGGTCTCCTCGCAGTTGGACGTTCCTGGAATACCCTCTGATGGAGGCGTCCGAAACAGAGCCACCTCATCTAACTCCTCTAAATGTGGAGGACAAGTAGCTCTACTCTGAGCTTCTCCTGGATGGCTAAGCCCCTCATCCTATAGGGAGTGTCTGGCCACACTACGGAGGAAGCTAATAGCTGAAGAGTTTCACCTTTTTCATAGCAATAAAAAATTAAAAAAGCAATAGAACCGAAATGTTGCACAAAAGAAGAAATGCATAAAAACCATAAAATACACTAAGATGGGAAAAAAAAAAAAAAAAAAAACATAAAATAGATAAGTAAGTACCGTAGGAACACTATAGAAAATAAAAAATACAACTTTTGGCTAAGCTATCTTCTCACCACAACAGACTATTACAGTATCTACATTACAGCCACATGTGAACAGGACCTGGGTTACTTGAAAAGATCAAAAAGGTGTCAGAAAAATCCTTAGAAACTCTTCTCAGATCAATAGATCTCAATAATTTTGTTCCCAATATGTTTTTGAATTTCATTAGATAATAATCCATGATATGTTTTCTTTGTGATATTGGCTATCCTCCTTTGTTTTGTCGAACTTATGTTATGTGAATGAATTCTGGACTTTTCTGGAATAATCAGACTTGTTAAGGAAATGAACAGTTTAATAGTTCAGATATTTCTACACATGTACCAGCTTTCCAACTTCAGACAGCATTTTGATAAGGATTGTATCATTTTATCCTTTGTGTTAAATTTTAGTGAGCACCTTTTGTGCAATGTTTTTCAACCCTGGTCCTCAAGGCACACTGCCCTCCATGTTTAAGATGTTTCCCAGCTTTAACACACCTGTTATCAATTGATAGCAGATTATCAGGCTTTGCTGTACTGTAATCATCTGAATCAGGTGTCCTGAACCTCAGAAACATCCAAAACATGCAGAGTGGGTGCCTTAAGGACCAGGGTTGAAAAACACTGGTGTAGAGCTTTGAGCAGAAATCTGTTTTTGTCAAAAATACTTCGTCATGAATAATATTCTGTAATTGCGTTGTGTAATTGCTGTTTTAGAAGAAGGTACTCACATTCCTTAGAGGAGCTGGGTAAAGTCCTCATGTTGTCTGAAACAGCTCTGCAGTGGTAGACACCATGACTGGGTTTCATATCTGGGTCCAGCATTTTCCAGGAATTACCCATTTTCTTGTAGTACCTGTATGACATAGTGCCTTCGCACGCTGGACACGTGCAAGTCCCATGATCAGAAAGTTGTGCTCTGACAGGAGAAGCTAAAACAGGAGGAAAGAAGCAAAACAGAATTAACGGTGTACCAAAAACGATTCAGACCCTGCAGCAAATTAGGTTTATTGGCCAAGATCAAAGTTATTAAACTTTTTGCCTTAATCAAGTCACACAAGAAATGTTTAAATCAGGAGTTGTGGTTCCAATCTTGGAGTGCCACTATCCTATAACCTTTGGATGCATCCCTGCTTTAAAATTGATGACATGCCGAGCAGGTAATTTGGTCTTTTGGTTCAGGGTGTTGGAGGCAGGATACTTCCAAAAGCTGCAGCTCAGAAGCTCAACAATTGTAGTTGCAGACTCCTGGTTTAAGTTGCTAAGTATAATTAATTAGACAAGGATTTTTTCTAAATTCAAACCTGTCCTACTTTCAGTGACCATTGTGGTCTCATAATTATTCAACATCCTGAACTGACATCTTAGTAATTGCACATGTTTTCATACCCAGGTGTGACCTCAGGTACAGCTACGTTCCACAGTGAGGGTCCTATTGAAAGCTAATGGGCTCCACACCTGAACACCAGCAGCTACACTATCAACCCAACACCACAAGAACGGCTTGAACCTGATCATTTACAGATATATACAGAGGCCAAAAAGGTTTGGGGATTTTGTTCTGTAAAGACATGCCTCACAACTGGAATTTTTCTGACTGATGGATCAGCCATATTCCTTTGGACTCCTGCAGGAATATGAATGAAGCATGCTCTGAAGAGACCACCATCATGCCTAAAGTGAAGCACAGCAAAGGCTCAGGGTTTTTTCTCGGAGTGCTTTACTCTTTGGGAATGTAAACCTGCTGCTCTCAATCTAAAAGACGGATTTAATCAAGCATCTCTTTCTCCTTGGAAGCTGAAGCTTGGATATAATTTTATATTCAAATATGTTAGATTCTACTTTCAAATGTTAGCATTGATTCCTAGAGGTTGTACAAAGCCTAGTTTCAGAAGAAGTCAAGGAAAACATTGGAGCAGCCATAATACTGCCTGACATCAGCTCTGTTAAAAAAAACTCTACGGTGAGCTGTTGAAAAGGCAGCTGAAGCAAACAAACATGTTCATATTAGGTAACTGAAGGGTTTTATTCTGAGTAGTCGGCTAAGACTCCTCAGTAATGCTGACAGAAGCTGCAGTCTGGCTATGAAAACACACATCCAGCCATACCAACACCAGAAAGGTGCTTTATTTAATGCTACAGATGCTTTTCATATAGAAGCTGTATAATTTTGAGACAGTAGAAACTACTGTTTTAGTGTTTAATTTAGAAAATTCCAAACAATATTATTCTTGTTTAGCTTTGATGTGTGTTTTGCAAAGAGCTGGAAGGCTGTATCTTTTGCTGTCAGTTAAAGTAAATAGCCATTTGGGTAAACAGTGAATAGTTAATAGTAGTCATAGGTATAAATAGTGGGAGTGCGTACCATGGACAAGCACTTCTTGAGCATCAGAACCATATTGATGTGGAGTTGGAATAGTCTGGCCTTTGTGTCTGTAGGTGGCAACACACTTATATTTTCCAACATTAGATTCATTAACTGAATCCAATTGAAACGATTCTCCGTTAATTGTCTTAATGACTGTGTTTTCTTTGTAGAAAACTGATCTCTTGACTTCATCCGTTCCCCACACAAGACAACTCAGAGTCATTCTCTCTCCTGCTATTGCAGGAAACGGATACATTTCCAGAGTCACTTCGTTAACTGAAATACATTTAAAAGTGGATTAAAAAAAATGAAGCACATCTTAGACCACACATACAGAAAGCATTAATGGTTGTAAAGGCTTTTGTAGCGACTTTAAGAGCTGTGAGATTTCAGTCCGACGTAGATGTCTACCAATGGCATAAAAAGTGAAATAAACCTACCAGTGGTTCTCAGTATGACTTGATTACTTCTTTGATTTTTAGTCTTGTGATAACACCAATAAATGGTCTGTGGGACTCTCAGTTCGGTGGTTTCAAAAGCGAGTGATGTTGCATTTTTGTGCTCCAGTCTAAGGATAACCCTTTTGGTCTCCTCTCCCCGGTTGACTTTGCATTCCCATCCATCCAGTCCATCATCATTTCTTATTTCCAGTATAACTTTGCTGTTTTTTCGCACCACTGGATGGCCTGTTTGGATGGTGAGTGATGCAATGGGAACGTATGCTGTGTTGGACACCAGGATATTAATAATAATGAACAGATAACACTTCTTTGCATTGAAGGGTTGAACTCAACATTTTACTTCAGTGCTGTTACCGTGAACCTTGATGGGGAACTGATCACTTGTTTGGCCGCTGATTGTACATTTATAGTTTCCTGAGTTCATGAGGGAAGCAGTTGGTATCCTAAGGATATTATTTCCACTGGATGAAGCATCGACAGCAGTGTCATTGAAACTCCAAGTCGCTTGGCTTCCACTCTGACCACCCTTACAATGCAAGTAAAACAAGTCTCCAGTAAAGATCTCAATCAGAGGGGGGGATATGGACACTGAGGAGGCAGAGAAGTTATAAAAGCAAATGGTTATTTTGTGTAATTATACATATACTGATGTAACTTGGATACAGGAAAAGGTTTCAGAAAAGTGATTTCCGATTACCTGTTGGCTTCGACTGACATCTCACCAGAAGAGGGATCACTGCTATATCATTGATAAAAATAAGGATAAATAATTTAATTTTTTCTCAAATAAGAATCATTTCAATTGTTTTAAAACAGTCTTATGTTTGATGGAAATATATTTTTTTATCTGCATGTCATCTTGTTATCATAACCAAAAATTATTTATTGTGAATATGTGATGAACTATTAAAGAAAAATTCAGTTAGAATTAAAAAAAATCACTCGTAAGTAATTAAATTAAGCATCATAATTTGTAATTAGGTGGAGTGGCGGCCTAGTCGTTAGGGCATGGGGCTTGGAATCCTGAGGTTCTGAGTTTGAAACCCACTCCCACAGACTTCCACTCTGGGTCTCCGAGCAAGACCCTTAGCTTCACACTGCTCCCCGGGCGCCCCGTGATGGCAGCCCACTGCTTCCCAAAAGGATGGGTTAAATGCAGAGGTAAATTTCTCCAATGTGAGATCAATAAAGTTGAATTATTTTAACAAAAGTGATTTATTGTGAATATGAGATAAACTATTAAAGAAAAATTCTATTAAAATAAAAAAATCACTCCGAAGTAAATAAATTAGCCTTCAAAATTGTACCAAATAAATAACTTTTAAAAAGGCCACCAACATAACTCTTTAATCCAACTTTTCATATCCATCCACATCAGTGGCGGCTGGTGAAAAATATTTTTGGTGGGGCTGATATAGCCTAGTGTATGTCTCCAACTAACCCGGAATAAGAATTCAAATAAACAATTGGACAATACATACAATTTAACAGTAATGATTTAATTTACTATATAATAACAGTAACAGTGATGATTTGGGTCACTGTGACGGGGTTCTTTGGCCTCCAAGAATCCAGTCTCAGTCGGGTGACCGGTGTTGGTGATTTATTGAGCTCAAAAACTCAAAACAGGGTGCAAAAGAAACTAAACATATACAAGATACTCTGGGCCTCAGCCTCCCTCCAGTTACCAGCAATGTAACAAAGAAACAGAAAACAAAAATTGCCGCTTTTCTTCCCACAGCCCTCATTAAATAGTTTAAGCCCCTCACCTCAGGCTCTCTTATTTCTGATTTCTTCTCATTAATCAGTTTTGTCCATATATTACCTCCACAAACAATTGATGTACAAAAACAAATAATTTTTACAACTTAATTCTTTTACACAGATTCATTGACTTATTCAATTACACCAAACTGGGTTTGAACCCAGCAAAGACGCAGCCAGACTGAAGATGACAAGTCCCCGCATAAACACGTACACACCCACACCCCCCACATACCCACACACACACACACACACACACACACACACACACACACACACACACACACACACACACACACACACACACACACACACACACACACACACACACACACACACACACACACGGCTAACCCCACTGAAATATTAAGTGTGCACCCTCAATACGCCAGCAGGTAACCAGGACAGCTTGTGTGTTTTAAGTTAATAGAGCTACTGATCTCAGCGCGAGTGTATTGGTCCTCACAAACACAGTATAACAGGAATGTGTGTGTGGCACGCAAAGTTAGAGAGGTTGTTTTAAGCGACGAGGTGGATTCGTCACAGTCACAATAACCATGACATGAAATGTTCATATCCTACAACAGGGATGTTCTTCTGGCAAACGGGTAGATAAATAAGGATCTCACCGAATTTGGTGGAAGCTGCATCTCGCTCGTTACATTCGCCATCTTCCCTCTAATTGTCTGCACTTGCGCTTGGGTTCAGAAGCCTGTTAAAGCGCAGTATTTTCAGCGCCCCAATAACATAAAGTTCCGAGACGCTGATTGGCCATTAAATTCACCTAGCAATAGTACATGATTGACAGATTCTCTGCAAATGTGGGTCAGTCTGATCACAGCCCCCAGAACAGAGACGGTAGGAGTCTGTCTGTGGAAATCCACAAATTAATGACAGTAGATAGGGAAATGTAGTTTATATAATTTGTTTTGCTTATAGTTACACAGTCTAGAGAGTAAAACAGACATTTATGAGTTAATTTCTAAAAATATATTTTACGTTTCTCTCTTCTTATCAGGGAGGGCGGTGCCCCAGCGCCCCCTATGGGCCGGCCGCCACTGATCCACATAGATCATGTTCTCAGTCAGAGAGAAAAAGTCAAATTCAAACAGACTCTAACGTCTGCTTTTGAAGCTCGATGATGGCGGTAAAGTGGTAGCTCTTAATCAGAGACTATGAGCCTCCCTACAGAAAGGAAATCCTGATTTTGTGGGGCTCATACAAGAAAAAATGAACTTGGTTGAGGTGTTCATAAGGACAGTTGCTTCTGTGCCTTACCACTGTGCCAACAACTGGTTTATACTGCAGTCTTCAGTATAAACCGTCTCCAACAGAACACAGGGTAACGTACAGAGAGAGAAATCGATTTCTCTCCTTTAGACTCTGTGGAACCTCATTGGTAGAATTCCCTTATGACAGAAAGAAGGCCACGATTCACCACGAAACATTTAATTACAATTTGAATTCTTACAGCTGTCTTAAACACTTCATATGTTCAGCGCTACATCGTCAGACATCCCCCCCAACTCTCATTTAATCTAAGGCTGTTTTATAGTCTCAATATCGCACTGTGTAGTTTTACGTCCACGACTGGACGCTCTGTCAAAAAATTCCTGGAAATCTCTTAGCTTATGACCTGTTTGTGTGTGAGCCAGCAACTAAAAACCCTGTTTTTGCCAAGATTCTTAAGTGACTTTCAGCATGTAGACACCCTGTCTACATGCTGCATTATTTTTTTTTTCAAAACCAGAGCCACCTATGTGAGAGTTTCCAGGGTTGCCAAAACAGAGAGCAGCAATTGGGGTTTGTTGTTGGCAAAAGAACAGAGGAAGATATGGAGGCACAACAACTTACAGATACTGAACTGAAATAAATTTTTCATTTCTTATATTGAATTAAGTTGCGCCTCATCTCAGTGGAGCAGGGCGTAGTGGGGATGGGGGCTTTTTTTTAAACACTTGCTTTTATGTTTTAATATGCCTTTATTTGTATCTTGAACTATTTACTGCATGTAGAGGGCAGGAATTTTTTTGGTATTTATTCTAATCTATTCTATTTTCCACACCCAGAAGTCATAAAAAACAGAACAGAGAGGAAGGTATCACACCCATGCAGCATTTAGTTGGTTCCTCTTCATAATTAATCTGTACTTTTTCGACACAATAAAAACAGACATCAAATATTTTATATAAGTAGCTTTGCCACTTACTTTTACTTACGTTTACTTTTTTGGCAAGTTTGATATAAGTATATTTTCAATAATATTTGCATATTAAGTAAAATTCAAACTCCTTCTCTCATGATTTTTAATCAGGTTAGGTTCTATTTACTGAATTGTATTCTTTTTTTTTTTTTTTTTTTTTTTTTTTTTTACATATTTTTACTTTACAGTAGCTTTATACGGTTTTAGAGTTCTCTGTTTTTTTATATAGGGCCTTTTGTTCAGTTCTGTCGCAAAACAACCGATTACTGAATGCCTTTAATCCTTTCATCCTTTAGCTTTCCACACAAAACTTATTTAGTTCCTCTCAAAACTTAAACCTGCTTTTTTTCTAAAACTCATCCATTTTCTTTCCCTAATTTCCCAAATCACAACCTGTCCATAAATACTATTATAATCATAATAATCTTATTGAAAATAAAATGTATCTGGCCTGCCTGATTAATTTGAAGGACTGTTTAAATGGGACCAAAATTCCCATATATGAAGAAACACAAAAAGAAAAGCAGAAAATGGTATGAAAAACAAAAAAACAAAACATATACTGAACCCAACCTAAAAATAGAAAGGCTGACTCAAACTTTTTGTTTCAAAGAGAAGCTCCTAAATAAAAAAACAAGAACTTGATTTTGATCAAATACATATTCACCATCCACCTTGGCAAATAAAACATCCATACTTTTCTTACCGCTGGTCAGTAATAGTGACAGAGTGTCAGGGCCTATATTCAGCAGTCTAAAGGGTTTAGGGTTAACATTGCAGGTTATACCCTGGACATGTACACTATATTGCCAAAAGTATTTGCTCACCCATCCAAATTATTGGAATCAGGTGTTCCAATCACTTCCATGGCCACAGGTGTATAAATTCAAGCACCTAGGCATGCAGACTGTTTTTACAAACATTTGTGAAAGAATGGGTCGCTCTCAGGAGCTCAGTGAATTCCAGCGTGGAACTGTGATAGGATGCCACCTGTGCAACAAATCCAGTCGTGAAATTTCCTCGCTCCTAAATATTCCACAGTCAACTGTCAGCTGTATTATAAGAAAATGGAAGTGTTTGGGAACGACAGCAACTCAGCCACGAAGTGGTAGGCCACGTAAACTGACGGAGCGGGGTCAGCGGATGCTGACGCGCATAGTGCGAAGAGGTCGCCAACTTTCTGCAGAGTCAATCACTACAGACCTCCAAACTTCATGTGGCCTATGGCAAGCCGTTTTAACATAAATTCGGCTGCTCCACCTTTACATTCAAGATATCTCAAATTGTTTTATGACTAGACGTTTTAGTAATTTAAGATATCTCTAAATATATTTTGACTAGTCAAAATTCCTATTCGGGATATCTCTAATTACATTCTGACTAGTCGAAATGACGTCAGATTTACCATTAACTTGTATGGAGACGTCAATTTAAGATATCTAGAATTAATTACTGACTATCTGAAATACACATTTCAGATATCTACAATTAAATTACGACTAGTCATAAAGGAAATTGAAGATATCTCGATTTTAGTTTTGACTAGTCATAATTCTAATTAAAGATATCTCAAATGCCACCATATTTCAAGATATCTTAAATGTATTTTAGGATAGGAGATATGCAGTTTTGACTAGTGAAAACTCAATTATAGATATCTTAAAAGCAAATAATGACTAGACAAAACAAATTTAAAGATATCTTGAATTGTAATTTCGACTATTCGAAATTCCTTTTAAGATATCTCTAAATGAATTAAAGATATCTTGAATTATTCAGCTTTTCCATTAAAGATATCTTAAATTGACATTCTGACTAGTCAAAATGACATCAGTGATATCTTGCCATAAATCAAAAACGTCAGAGATTTGCGTAGCGTTTTGGCGGACAGGTGTTAGCCTTGCTAGCTAATTGATTGTGCTATTCAGTGGTCCACGATAGCTGCGTCTCAATTTGCAGGCTGCGTTCTTCGAAGGACCCAGCCTACCCAGCCTTAGGAGGACCCAGGAGGATGCTCCGAAGGCTCCGATGGCTGTGATATGGAAATTTTTATTTTATTTTATTTTTTATTTACTTATTATTGGAGGAGGAGAGTCGGCTTTGACGGCTTCGGCGGCAGCAAAACCGTCGACGGATTTTTCTCAGGCTGGGAGAGCGCAGTGGAGAGGTAAGATCTAGGCTACATGTTATTATTTTCCCCCACAGGGGCCTGCTAATGATCAGAATATACCAGCTATTAAACAAACGTTTGTCAGCAGATTGACGAATATGTTTATCAAATTTTAGATTCATTTGTAAGACTTGATATAAGCTTGTTTGTAACTTTAGTAATTTGAATTGCATAGTTAAATGTGTACAAACCCTGTAAATAACTGACTTAAATCACTACTTTCACCATTACTAATGTTGTGTTGAGAACCCAAACGGTGTTAGATTGAGAAATAAATCATTATTTGTCTAAATTATCCCCTTACTGCCTGATTTTATTTGCAATTATATAACAAAAACAGAAAAAAAAATTCTAAATCTAAAAACGAAAGAAAAAAAAAAGTTAAATAGTGGATCTAGATTAGGTAAAATAAAATTTCTAATAATTCATGTAGCAAAGATAATGAAAAAAGATAGATGACTGAATAAAAATAAAAATTTTTGTCTCCTTTTTTCTACAGGTCATAATGGCATGTGCTGTCCTGCACAACATCTGCCTGGGAGCCCGTGACCCCCCAGATGATGTCCGACTCGCAGTCAGAAGACTCCAAGCTCATCTGTGTGGCATCCCATCCCATCCAGTCCAGCAGCACCACCAGGGACTCCTGCTCAGTGACAATTGTGTATATATATATATGTTCTCAAGTAATAATTATTGTATATCTTCCGTAAATAGTAGTAGTTAATTTTAAAATCTAATGTAGTTAAAAATGTTTTTAATAGTTTATTGTAAATACTTGCTTCTCTAAAAAATAAACTGATGTTGTCACTGAGAAGTTGTTCTAAGTTTACTTAACTTCTTACACCCTCGGGGGGAATAAATACATTTCCGCCTGACAAAAACACACAAAAGTAAATCACTTATAGCCTCACAGCTATTAGATTTAAGAAGAAACTTTTGGTACGTCTGTAAAGGTAAGATGTCATAGAATGGTTTTCTGGTGTCAGCACCATTGTAGCTTTGACCCTGCCTGAAATATTAGGGACAAAATATTTTGCATTTTTTGAACCTCGCCAAAATTTTCTTTGAAATAAACATTGCAAAACACTACCAAAATATTATTTATAGCACAAAAAAGTAGTACAGACTTTTAAATCTAAATGTTGTGTAAAAATATACCAAATTTGGACTCAATCAGATGAATCATATTTATTTTAGAATGGTATTAGTGAGAAATTTCTTAGGCGGAGAGGCCATTTTGGCACATTTATCCATAAATGACACCAAACTGTGCCAAATGTGTTTTTTACATCAATACTGGGGGTTTGGTAAAATTACGAGGTCACGTAGCAGCTGGACCCGCCGGTGGGTCCGTAGGGTTCAAGGGGTTAAATTGTAAAGAAGTGATGAAACAGATAATGTAAAAAGGTTAAAAGACACACCGATAACAATAACTTTTATAAACAATTTAATAATTTAATTTAACAATAACAGCAACACAGAACCTCCACTTGTAAAAGACAAAACAAAACAAAAAAATCAACATCTGTCCACCATCCTCTCCAATAAATGAAATAATCTGTCCATCCTTTCCCGCCTCCCTCTGCCATCTCATATCCTCCCTCATTAAATCAACCAACTCGTCACTCCTTCTTCTCTTTCTCCTTTCCCTCCTCTCTCATCCTCATTCTCTTCCTCATCTTCACCCTGATGCTGCTCAGCCTCTGCAGCACCTGGCCCTGTTGTGTCCTCAGGGATGGAGGCAATTAGGACAGGTGGGTTTAACAGAGGGCCTCTGTCCTAATACCTCATCCATGAGGACAAACCAGGGCCAGGTGGCAGCAGTAGGATTCCCACTGACCCCCTGCTCTGTCTCTGGATCTTTGCATTCCTAAAGTGGAGGAAAACAATTTGTGTCAACAGATGCTTTTTTCTGTAGTGTTTCTTTAAAGCTATAGGAGTGTTTCATGAACTGGGTGGATTTATGAAATTCTACAGAAAAAGACTACTTTGGAATGATAACCTGGAGAGGAATTTTTTCAAGCTTACTAAAAGTGTTTTAATGTAATATTATATTCATTATTGGAAAATGATTTATTCTCAAGTGAAGATTCTTTAAAATGTCTCCCAGTTTCCAAGCAAAACGTTTTCATGACTTAAGTTACTGTAAAATAAAGAATCCTTCAGGTCTTCAGATTTTATAGCAGTATACTTTAGCTAAACCCCTGTGTTACTTGTTTTATTTTGTTTTTCTTTTTTTCTATTTTTTCCTTTTGATTCTTTAAAATTTTTTGTCTGTTTAAGTTTATAGTTTTTTATCTTATAAAAACCATTATGGATTGCATCTGTTCAATTGTACCTTTCTACTGTTTGAAATAGTATTTTGAATTTGTTTTTCAATAAAATAAAATAAAAAGAAAATCTAAGTGTGAATCAGACATGAAGCTTTGGTGCGCTTTTATTTTCAGAGGAGCTGAAGGAGGGTGCTGTAATGCTTTGTGCTGTCTAGCAAGTCAAAATCAAAAGCTAGTTGGCTTTACTATAATTTCCGAAGAGGCAGAAAGCTTTACCACAGTATTAAAAACTGCATCTGGTTATTACCTGAACCGGCCCGGGCTGCCGAATATTCATTGTTTCAGATCGGACATGGGTCGATATTAACACTTTCAGCTCCTCTATGCCGTTTTTAAGTGCGTTGTGTGTGTCGGCAGAAAGTTGATCAGAAATTCTTTGCAAATTCCGCAAGCATTCTTCAAGAATGCTTTTTTTCTCGCTCTCCACATAACCCAGAATGAAAAACTCTTTCGATATTGTGGCATTTTCTCACAATTTTGTCCAAAACTGCCAGCACCATTGAATCTTCAGGCAATTGTTTGAACAGCTTAGTACAGCCAATAAGAGGCTTACACGCAATCTCTTACTTCAGATATCTAAAATTGTAATACTGACTAGGCATAATTACGTTCGAGATATCTTAAATTATAATTACCGATGTGTGACGCTTTAAATGAGGAATCCGGTGACGTAATTTGAGATATCTTGAAAGGAATTTTGACTAGTCAAAATGTGATTGAAGATATCTTGAATTATTATTCTTCCTAATCAGATTGTAAATAGAGATATCTTAAATTACTGTTCCGGATAGTCAAAATGTGGTTTTGTCTAGTCAAAAAGTATTTTAAGATATCTGGAACGTAATTATGGATAGTCAGACGAAACCGAATTTATGTTAAAACGGCTTGCCATAGCAGCTGCATCCAAGCCATACATCACCAAGTGCAATGCAAAGCGTCGGATGCGGTGGTGTAAAGCACGCCGCCACTGGACTCTAGAGCAGTGGAGACGCGTTCTTTGGAGTGACGAATCGCGCTTCTCCATCTGGCAATCTGATGGACGGGTCTGGGTTTGGCGGTTGCCAGGAGAACGGTACTTGTCTGACTGCATTGTGCCAAGTGTAAAGTTTGGTGAAGGGGGGATTATGGTGTGGGGTTGTTTTTCAGGAGCTGGGCTTGGCCCCTTAGTTCCAAGGAAAGGAACTCTGAATGCTTCAGCATACCAAGACATTTTGGACAATTCCATGCTCCCAACTTTGTGGGAACAGTTTGGAGCTGGCCCCTTCCTCTTCCAACATGACTGTGCACCAGTGCACAAAGCAAGGTCCATAAAGACATGGATGACAGAGTCTGGTGTGGATGAACTTGACTGGCCTGCACAGAGTCCTGACCTCAACCCGATAGAACACCTTTGGGATGAATTAGAGCGGAGACTGAGAGCCAGGCCTTCTCGTCCAACATCAGTGTGCGACCTCACAAATGCGCTTCTGGAAGAATGGTCAAAAATTCCCATAAACACACTCCTAAACCTTGTGGACAGCCTTCCCAGAAGAGTTGAAGCTGTTCTAGCTGCAAAGGGTGGACCGACGTCATATTGAACCCTATGGATTAGGAACGGGATGTCACTTAAGCTCATATGTGAGTCAAGGCAGGTGAGCAAATACTTTTGGCAATATAGTGTATGTCTGTCCATTGCAGATGGCATTTGAAAATATATTAATGTAATTTAGTTCCTATGTCTGTGAACTTTTCTTGGTTTTGCTGCACCAGGAAAACACCAAAGGACAAGTAAACTTAACTTCTTCTACCAGTGTTAGTTGCAAAATGCTTTTTGAAGATATGCTGAGTCAACATTAGTTGCTTCAACTGAAACTGGAGTCAGAGCTTTGAAAGCTTTCACTCTTAGTGGATTGGAAATCAATTAGCAATACTAAAAGCAAAACAGTACTTTAAATAAAAACCATTGCTCATCTCATCTAACGCTTGAGAGATAAAAGTTTATATATCTGATAGCGAATTGCTTTAGGCCTAACTGCAGCCTCCTTACCTGCCAGGAGCAGCAGTTCTTGTCCACCTGTCATTGTTCCAAGCAATGCAACAAGATGCTACATCAGTCGGGGAGCTGACAAGTGACCACCACAAAAGCTGTTGAGTCAAATATCTAGCTCTGTTGAGGAAGTTGTTTAGTGGGTGGAGTGTATTTGATTCGTTTCTGTTTTAATTGTTATAGGATTGTCCACTGTTCCTCTGCATTATCTTATGCCAGCCTGTCTGTCATTTTTCTTTATTGATATGATCTTATTATAGTTTCTGATGGTGCAAGTGCTGGTTATAAAAATAGATCATGAAAAAGTTTATTTATTTATTTCAGTAATTCCATCTAAAAGGGAACTTGTATTATATTCATTCATTACACACCGGCTGATATATTTGAAGTGTTTCCTTTAATTTTGATGATTATAACTTTTACTTCATTAAAACTTTGAATGAATTCCTCAAAATTAGAATCTCATAGAATTAGAATATTACTCAAATTAGAATATAAACTATCTTATTGCACATGTTTATCTGGGTAATGGTTTTTATGATTTTGGGTGATGATTCTGCCATGGTCTTGGCGCTGATGTTTGGCAGACTTAGACTTAGACTTCGACAGTACTTTATTTATCCCTTGGGAAGACTCCCTCTGGAAATTAAGGTTACCAGCAGCTTACAAGGCAAAAAGTATTAGGTTAAATTAAGTTAAAATTAAGCAAAAAAAATAATAAATAAATACACATACAAATACACAAATATAAATACAAAAAATAATACTGATTAAGTACAGTGTATATAATAGGAGTTGTGTGTATGTATTATAGGAGTTTGGCGGATAGATTGACCAGTAATATGGTTTGCACTTGCACTATGTGATTTGTCCTGATAAATATGGAGTTCACATTTTACAGAAAAAATACAAGTGTTGCTACTCCTTCCCTCTTCCCCCTGTCCTGTGTCGCCTCCTCGCCCCCAGTGAGTCGTTGTACAGTCTGATGGCGTGGGGGACAAAAGAGTTCTTAAGTTTGCAGTTTTCAGTTACTCCTGTTCACCTGTCTAATTGCCCCGGCAGCTCATTAACGCATATTGCTTCCACCTGGTTCCCTCTGCTTTTCATGCTGTTTCTCTGCCTACCATCAGCGCCAGATTATTCAAGCTGTTTTTGTTAGAGTAACTCTAGCATTCAAGAACGTTTTTCTGTGATTCTGATTCTGACCTGTTTTCTGCTTTTGGATTTTCAAGTTTTTGCTTTGCCCTCATCTGCTCTGTCAGCTTTGTTTTCTAGATTTGTGATATCAAACCATGTCTGTCAAGGGCTCGGAACCTTGGACCCAATATTCTAAGTTGACAGATCTGGATGATTTCAAATCAGCCTTTATTTAAACTAATAGGCGTGCGGCTGCTTGTCAGCTGGGAAGGGCAAACCAGATCTTCTGTAGGGATAGAAACTCACGTTAGTGACTTAGAATAAAGAACTGACCACGAGTATGAGCAAAAGTCACTAACCTGGTTCTAAGGTGCCGCCCCAAGAGTTCCGAATAATGAGAAGGGCTGACGCCAGCCAAAGCCGAGGAGCAACAGTGTCCGTAAAGAAATATCCAGAGCCGAAATCAAAGCAGAATCAGGTTTACGGACTAGAAGATCAGAGAGCCGAGGAGGTACCGGATGAAAATCCAAGCCAAGGTCAGAAGTACAGTCCAAGTTTGGGTAACTGGCAGAATCCAGGAATCAGACTAGAACTACCAAGACTAACAGAGCAGACAGGGGAAAGTAAAACTTTGGAGTCCAAAGGCAGAAACAGGTCAGAATCAGAAACTTAGAACAATATAAGGAACGCTAGACTTACCTTTACCAAACAGCTCGAATAATCTGGCGCTGATGGTAGACAAACACATTGGCACATCTGGGACTCTCTGGGCGCCACCTGCTGCCTTGTATTGGCAGCCAACCGGCTGGAACCAACCTTACCCTCTGGGCTCGGACTGACCTATGAAACCAGGTTTGTGACTCACAAGTTCATTATCATCCATCTCCAGAAAGATGTGGTCACTAACCCATTGACTGCTCCTGCAGAGGTTCCTGCCTTTGATTGCCTCATCATCATACATATGTTGGGCCTTGGTTGTGGGTATGTGTGTTATACCTTTCTCTTCCCCAGGGTGTGTTTTGGCAGGGTGAACTCCCACCTGATGCCACTTAGCAGCAATCAGTAGGCAGTATTAAGAGAAGTGGATTTTCTAGGAAGGATGCCAGTTGGTTTACTTCTGCACTGTGGTAACCTACCTTTTAGCTCCTCTGATTTTTGAAACTCTTGGTTAAATCTTACCTTCCTTGTTTTCCTCTCCTTCTAGTTGGTCTAGTTGACTCCAAGTCTGTCTTATTTTCTGCCTCCTGGATCTATCCCGAAGGGCTCACCAGCCTGTCCACCCATCAACACCCCGTCTGGGTCAGTAAAGGAGAAAAGATTAACTCACCACATGCTCGCTTTAGACCGACTCCGCCTGGATGCCTCTAGTCCCCCCGGACAAGTCCCAGCATTTGAGGACTAATGATCCCAGTCTGAGTTTCCCCGGTGTGTCTTTTCTAGGCTGATAAAACTCACCTCTGTCTGACTGTGACTGTGCATACACTAGAGTCGGTCATAGCAACATGTCAACATATAGACACATAAAACAATATGGGGGAGTCGTGCGAAAGTCTAACATGTAAACCTTTTAGTAACTTCTACTTTTAGCATTATGTCACCCTTTACCACAGTTTTGACTTTTCAATAGCCATTTCACATAGGCCTACCAACCAACTGTCTTGCTGTTTGTTGTTTATCAGTTTAACGAATCAGAGTTTAACACTGGGTTATTCACACTTCACACTGTACATGTCTTATGCGTCACCTCTGTTTAAACTGGCCACAGCTGTTTTAGGAGCTACAGCTTCTATTTAGTTCTCTATAATGTGTTCATCACAAAGCCTCACTGCTTTTATGAAAATGTTCTTCTTTTTGATGTATGTTGTTTTCCTGATTTGTTGCTGGAATAACCTGCTCATGCTTAACTTAAAAACACATCCTGACAACCTTAGCTGTTTTAGCTCACCTATCAAGAAACGGAGAATATGAGGATAAATCCATTCAGATACGTTTTTAATGGTTCCTGTCAGGAAATCATACGTGTGAAGATAAACTGCTGCATTTGAACAAAAAATTATAAACGAAACAACACCATAACACCAGTCTTCACAAGTACACAATGTGTTTGCATAACCATCACTTAAATTGCATGAACAGAATAGAATAGATCATGGAATAGGTCATGGATTAATGGACCACGGTCCGGATCCGGACCCACCTGCTGATTAATTTGGACCCAACCTGACCAACCGGAGTACAGTCTGTAATTTAACTTGCGCCGCTTCTCCTGTTTGTACGATAAAGCCCTCTAGAGCTTCTGGGACCAGGCTAAACGTAATACAAATTTGCCAATAAGCTGTGTCGATCAGGGCTGTTGCTGCTGCTGTTAGCTACCTTAAGACACAGCAGGCAAACCTGTGGCAAGCCAGGCGATGGGAAAGGAAAATGAGACGATGAGAATATGTGAAAGAAAACATGTGGACTTCTGGAAGAACTGTGGTGAACTGGTGACAGAAAAGTGAAATGCTGTGCTCAAAGATGACCCTGCACATTTTGAGTATGGTTGGCTCAATTTACTGCTGTGAAGCTGGATTCTCCACCATGAACATAATTAAAAATAAATATTGATCCAGTTTCAAAATGAGCACCTTGATATGTGCTTTAGAATGGCTTTGTCTCCATTCAAACCCAGGTTTAAAGCCTTGCAGGTCAGCCTAAAGCCCTTAAGCCATAAAACAGAAACAAAAAATAAAAAATAAACGGTCAGTTCAGCTGTTTTAAAAAAAAATATGTGAATCAGGAAAATGTCCATATACCAAACTGAACGATTTGTGTTCTCTACTTACAAAAACACTAGAGAAATATTTAATAAATCATATTTTCATGTGTATTTCTGCAAAAAAAAAACTCTATTATTAAGAAATAAAAAAAAAGGCATATAACAACAGACTTAAAAATATGTACTGAGTTTGTTGGGAGCATTGATGGTTATAAAGTCTAAAAACTGCTGGAAGGAGGGAGCTATGAAAATGCTCCGTTTTGCATGTAGGACGCAGACACCTGTCACTGAAGAAGCTCTCCAACTCTACAGCTGCTTTATGTAGGGTCTGTGGGAGACATGTCCAACAGTGGGATGGTGGAGCTTGTTCAAGTTTATTTTAGCTTTTTAAATCTTCCGTCTCCTACTGTCGGTGTCTCCCATTACATGTTTAGGATTTGCTGTGCATGCCCTTGTCACTTAAGGACACTGTTGTGTTTTATTTGTCTGAACTCTATTTTAAGACTGAGTATGACTCCCTTATCAGGAGCTTCTGCTTTTTCATGTAATAAAGAAGAACTGCTTTAGTAAGAAGGCCTGCTAGAGATAACTGTGAAGAAAGAACCTTGAGATTTCAGTTTCTGCTTTTTGTTTCTACGAATCTGGACAGAGAGGAAGTAAAGAAACAGTATAAAAAGAGAGAAATGAGAAGTTTGTCAGTTTTTTTTTTTTTATTTTATTTGCCAACAATTTCAAGCAAATGTTTGAGGCAGTTAGTATACTTGGAATGGCCACAAGAGTCCAGCATTGTATCAGTCTATTTTAAATGTACAAAACACAACAAAGCTGCTTTCTGCCCTCTCTCTTTTTAACCCCTCACCCCACCCACACATGCATCCATCCATTTATCCATGCATAAACACACACACTGAAGCATATATACACGAATATATACTGTACATTTAAAGAAATCAACTTTTTACATATTTAGTTATTTTACAGCCCTATTCCAGATGGAATTAATCCATCTTCTTTTTAAACTCTAAACACAGCACCCTATTTTGACAATGTGAAAGGATTTTTGTGATTTTAGCAGCTTTATCTAGATAGAAAACTAGTATATCACTATTCAATAAATATTCACAACATTTATACTTTGTTGTTGTTATGACTGAGTTTCGAGATGGTTAAAGCAGTTTCGGTGCGCACCGAAAATAAAATTGAAACTGCACTGAATCAGATATGTGCAGACTAACAGAATGATGTGTTAAAGCCAGCTGGTTTACACCCCTCCCTTAAAGGACACTAAAATAGTTCAGACTGAGAGATGCTGAAACTCATCAAGGTGACTCTTTTAGACAGCTGCCAGCTGGGGCATACAGCCAAAATCACCAGGGCAATTACCAATGCACATCAGAGGCCCGTACCACGAAGTGAGCTTAACCTATCAGGATTCCTTCCAGCCAATCTAGTTTAACCAACCACAACAGGATCAGCTGTACCACCAAGCTGGTTATCAACTCATTAACTCAATCCACTTTTGACTGTTCTAGAATCTGTAAACAGGCATGTTTAAAGGGGTGGGTTCAAGGTAGCAGACCAATCACAATCAGTCCAGAAGGGAGGGCACTCTATTGCTCTGTTCGAAAACCTAGGACGCATCCTTAGAAGACCGGATTCGAAGGCCGATTACGTCATAGCGCGGCGCCGAGGTCTGGTCGGATTCCAAGAGTCCTCGTTATGCGGCCTTAAAATGCGTCCTTCTTTTTGCCCGATTTGAAGGACGGGTCTGATGTATCCTCGGTATTCTTGGATATCCCAGGATTCATTGCGATTCCAAGCAAGCTGTGATCAGAGGAAAGGTTATTTGGCGCCGAACAGTGGTGAAAATTGGAAGTTCAGTTTAATATAATACAAGTCATTTAATAGTTCCGTCTGAGATTAATGAAAAATAGTTGTTTTAATGGTTATAGAGTCAGATATGTGGCGGTAATGTTAAAGGTTTATCTAAAGGTTTTTATCTGTTACTGTGTAAATGGGTTTGGCTGGAATTTAAGGACAGATTCTAATATATCTGCAGGGTGGGGACTATAAATCTGATAGGATTTTTATCTTTTTATTGCTGTTTTGCACAATATGCTTAACTACGTATTTTTTGTTGTTGAATATTAGAGATTTTGCAGATATATTTTTTATAAATACATTGTTTAGATTTACTTATATCTTTCTATCCCTTTTATAGAATAGAAAATCTCTTTATTGTCCCACAATGGGCAGATTTACAGCAGCAGAAAGATTATTGAAAATGGTCACACAAATGTGGACCTTAGAAAAATGTATAAGAATAACATGATAGGGGAGAGTTAAAATATAAACAATAAAATACTGTAAAGTGTTTTAACAATATAAAACTGGGGAATAAATAACCAATATGCAGCTATGGACATTTTTACAGTGATGGATATTCGAAAATAGCAGCAACATCAGAGATGTGCAGAATGACAGCAGCAGGTTATTTGACTAAGGTTTCTATCATTACATTTGATCTTATTTGTTCCTGCTCCCGGTGGGTGGAACCTTTATTCCACTCTGGATTCTTGTGAGTGTAGTCTTTGTTCACTTCACAATAAAAAAGAAATAAATAAACAGTTTTGAAAACTTCTGTATTCATTCTTTTCCTGCTTTGTGTGTCAACGTTTATGGTTGCTAAGCAACAGAGCATACGGCGGTAAAACCCGCCGAAGGGTAGACCTGGTCGAATTCACAGCCTAAACTCTTCCGGTCTCCTTGTTTTCAAGGACTTCGAAGGATCCAGTCTAGGTAGACCGCGTCCTTGGAGGACATGTCCTAGGTTTTCGAACAGAGCCACCATCTCCCCTGAGGAACAAAATATCATCCAAAAGAAATACTAAGTGAAAAAAAAACTCATCTGGCTGAAAATTCAAACATGGTTGCAGCAAAAAAGAGATGCAAAACGGAGCGGTTGACTGAGTAAATGTGCAAGTTAGCGTCATGGAGAGCTGCCATGTATCCCAATCACTGTGTTTCAGTGATTAGCCCCTTTGGAGTGAAAAGGAGCTTCTGATGTTAAGACAATATGTGCCCATGACTGACGACAGAAAATATTTTAAGACATAGACCACATACAAAACAAACTGACAAATTTCAAGCTTCAGAAATGGCAGAGTTCTAAGATCATAAGGTGAATGCTGTGTAAGGATGAGCAGAAGGCCAATGAGCAGGACAAGATGATTCAAGCAGGGGTCAGCAACCCGCTGCTCATATGGCTCTTTAGCGCCCCCCTGCGGCTCACTGGAGCTTTTTCAAAATGTACAAAAATGGAAAAAGATGGATTTTTTTGTTTGTTTTAATATAGTGTGTAGGAGGACATACTAACATTCTTTAAGTTTCCCAATGCTTCAAAAATGTGTAAAATAAATAAATTTAAACAATGCGTTTAAATATTTCTATCAACAAAGATTTGAATCATAGCCAGCAACACGTTTCAGCACAGCACTGTGCCTGGCAGGTGACTGTTGCTTGTTACACAAACCTGTGGGTGCACCGTAATTTAATTATACTGGCTTATTTTCATTTACATAGCCTACTTATCAAAAGGCTGCTGTTGCAGGATGCGCTTACTACAACTTCCAGTACTAGTTATTTAATATATTCATAATATTCTGGTAAACTTGCACAACTTCATGAAAAAACTGAAATCTGTCTGATATATGCCATTTAAACCAGCCGAGTGTGCTTCCCCCAATTCCTAAAAACTGCTCAAGACTTACCAAAAGATTATTGTGTATCAAAATCTAGCACTGAGATAAGTCTTAGGCCATAAGAATATCATTAGTGGCTTTCACCAGAGCTGTTTCGGTGCTATGATGAGCTCTAAAACCTGATTGAAATGCTTCAAAAAGTAATTATGGTGGATTAGATATAGATTGCATATAGGTCTATCAAGTAATCTGGGACAAGAGATGGTTTCTTACGTAAAAGTTTAATTACAGCTACTTTAAAAGCCCAATGTACAAATCCCTGTAACATCGATAGGTTAATCATATTTTAAATACACAATAAGAGGAAATACTTCCATCCATTAAATAACATGTTTGGAACTGGATCCAACATAGAAGTTGAAGGCTTATATGAAGATAACTGTTTTGTTTACTTTGAAAGTTCAACTGGATCAAAACAGTCTAAACCCAGATTCTATTGCTAAATCAGATGCTGCCTCACCTTGTAGAAAAAAAATAATCCTATTTATAGGGCTGCCAATGATTCTATTTTAATAGAATCAATATTATAAAAAATCCCATAAAATCATCACTGCTAAGAGCAGGGAGGATGGATGGTTCAACAGAGCTATGGCTCTGGGTGAGTTCGGCAACTGTAATAAAAAGAAATCTATGATTTTTCTTATTCTCCTATATTAGCGAAGAGAAATATGCTCTTACTTTATGAAGGGTCATTTTATAGAGCAGTAAACTGTTTTTCTAGACCAGGTAGGATTCCTGTAGGCAAATAGAGTGACACCTCTCTACTCTTTGCTTCAAATATCACAGCTGTGTATTAAACCAAGAACCTAGCATGAGCAAGTGTGCTGCTGGCATGATTCTGCACTTTTTGGTTCTGTTGAAGTTTTCTTTTTAATTTTTTAACTACACTTTGATTCATGTTTTTCTGTGTTTTCTATTTTATTGGTTTCCTTTCCATATCGTGTTGTTTTTCGGTTTGTATTTGAGTTCCTATTTCTTGTTTACCTTCTGTTGCACTCTTGTATCAGTCTCCTTCCCCTAGCTCCCTTCTAGATTCTTCTGTCCACACCTGCTCCCAATCAGTTAATTACCCCAGTCTTTGTTCTGTTTGACACATATATACTCCTCTTCTGCAGTTGCTGTTTGTTGGTGCCTCATCATTTCTTCATCCTCATGTGTGTTTTAACTGAACTGTTCTGGTTTTTGGTTTCTGTATTTTGTTATTTTTTGGATTTCTGCCTCAGTTGCCACCTTTTGGTTGATTAAATCTGCCAGAAATCCCATTCAGCTTATGTCTCTGCATTCGGGTCCTCTCAAAGCCTCCACAAACCCTAAAACATCTCAATAAAGTTGGGCAGCTACAGGCAGCAACTTCCTGAGTGACTGCTGTTTTAACCTTGCACCTCAGAAAACACAATGGACCAACACAAGCCGTTGTCATGGAACCCCAAACTGCATGTTGAAAATTTAGGCAAAGCTACTTAAATAGCAAGTTTGAGAATTTATAATCTCAATACAAGACAGTTTAGGTTTTTAGCACTTTTACAGCTTTCTGAGAGTTTATTCCAGATTTGTAGAGCAAAACTATACACTGCTTCTTCATTTTTGGTTCTGGCTGAAATATGCAGATGAATATTTCTTATATTATGCAAATTATAAATGATTTTTTTAGTAAATCCTCTGATATGTGGGGAGCCAGTGTAAAACTTTAGGAACTCCAGTTTGTTTGTTTTGTTGAGGATGCAGGCAGTAGCATGCTGGATCAGCTGCAGCTGTCTGATCAGCTTTGTAATTGTTGCATTTATACTTATTGTACATATAGTTTCTATCATTTCTTTTCCCTTTTCTAAGGTAATTGTCTGATTAGACTTAATTTAAGTAGTATTTACTTTATAAAAATAATCTAGTACATGGTAAATGTCCTTTTATTTTGAAGTCTAAGAAGGTCTTGTTTGAGCACTCATGGAAGATGTGATCCAGCATTTATGGAGGATTTTTGCTAACTCAGTGCTAAAGAAATTTCCATTTATGAAAACATTATTTTAAAGATTTGTTGGATGATTCCCTTTTTTCTTGCAGCATGCAGCCAACGATTATTTACTTGTTTATGTTTTAACTATTATTTCATATGCTCTGATAGTTATTTATTTGTCCCATAAAGATTTATGTTTCTCAATATTATTTAATTTTCATGGTGGATTTGGGGAGACCAAGAGTAACTTCAAATATACCAGTGAAAGAGAACCGCTTGACTCTGCTTGTGCTTGGAGGGAATTATAAATTGTTTAGATTGACCTGTGAGGAAAACCCTGCAGTAATCTAAGATCAATTTATGCATAAATTGGTTGTCATGGTCCTTCTGAGACATTAGTCCTAGAGATATTACTTACGGGATAGAAGGCCGATTTTCTTAACACATTTATGAGCCTCTGAAGGTTCAGGTTTGAGTCCATTACTGCACCAAGATTTATATTCTGATTGGTGGTGTCTAGCTGTAATAACTAAAGCTGTGTGCTACATTTTAAAGGCTGTTTATTTGGTAAAAAAAAAAAAAACAGTTTTGTCTCAATTCAGTTGAAGAAAATTTTGGAACATCTATTTGTTAATTTCTTCAGTGTATTTACCCGGCACTTAAATAGGATCATAGTCCCCGGGTAACACTGTAGCATACAGCGGTGTGTCGTCTGCATAGTTATGTTGTTTATTAAAATATGAGTTAAGGGTAGCATGATGATTTGCCTATACGGGGGCCCTAATATGGACCACTGGGGAACACATCATGTGAGCTTTCTCAGGTGAGGGTTGGCCTAGTGGTTAGAGTAGTGTGCTTGTGCTCTGAGAAGGTTGCGAGTACCTGGTACGATCTCTACAGCCTCCACTCTGGATCTCTGAGCAAGACTCTTAAGCCCACAATGCTCCTCAGGCACCATACAATGGCAGCCCACTGCTCCCTAAGGGGATTGGTTAAATGCAGAGGTAAATTTCTCCAACATGAGATCAATAAAGTTAAATTATTATTATTATTATCTCTGTTGTAAATCTACGTACTGACACAAAAAAGGTAAATTTCTGTACTGACATAAAAAGGTCCCTGTCCTTCAAGTAGGATTTAAACCAGTCCAGTGCTGTACAAGAATGGCCAAACCAGTTTTCCAAGCATTCTATAAAATGAAGTAACAGTATAAGCAGTGTCAAAAGCTGTGCTAAGGTCCAAAAATAGCAGCCCTTTGATTCCACAGTCTGAATTTATATGGACGTCATTGAACATGTTGACAAGGGTACTCTCTGTACACCAAACAAATATCATATAACACATTGGTAATCTCTGTATGATTATTATGTGTATCTGGTTAATGATTTTGTAGTAGCAGTTTCTCCAAGGTGCTCTTATGGGTGAACACCTGACAGAAGGGACATTTTAATCATTTCATAATTATAAAAGGCAAAGCTTTCTTAAGGAAGTCTGTGGGTAAAAACATTGAGACAGCAGACTTCAACCAGTCTGCTGAGATGGGAAGTAACGAAGTACAAATACTTCGTTACTGTACTCAAGTAGATTTTTTTTGATATTTTTACTTTACTTTACTACTTATTTTTATGGCAACTTTTTACTTCTACTCCTTACATTTTTACACAAATATCTGTACTTTCTACTCCTTACATTTTAAAAAATTGGCTCGTTACTTTAGTTTTGAATCATTCTAATGGAGTTACCGTTTTAATTTTTCACGTCATCAATACCAAATTCAATCTAATTGGATGGGAATCTACGTTGCATTTGATGCACCACTACAAGATGAATCGACAGATTCGGCGGTATTCATTGGCGGCAAATCATTGCAGCCTGGTGGCGGTGGCGTTAGCATAGTAGCATGGACGACGAGATGATTGAAAATGAACACAACGGAGATCTAGTCCTATTGGCAGACATCCATTTAAAATGTAGGCAACGGCATGAAAAAAGTGGTTTCTACTTTTACTTTTATACTTTAAGTAAATTTACAAGCCTGTACTTTGTTACTTTTACTTGAGTAAAGAAGTTTAATCAGTGCTTCCACTTTTACCAGAGTATTTTTTAACACAAGTATCTGTACTTTTACTTAAGTACGGAAAGTGAGTACTTTTGCCATCTCTGCCAGTCTGACAGTATTGTCTCTGTAATGGGCCTTGACATGTGTTGTGAAATGGTGCTAAATAAATAAACAGAACTGAATAAAATCTTCACTACATTGTTGAATGGGTCTTCTTCACAGTCCATCCCCTATTGGTTATACATTATTTTCTACCACATGTTTTCCTTCACTTTACCTCTCTATCAATGCGTAGTATACAGGGGGTAACAAAGGGTGCTTAGCCAATCACAACCACCTTCCGATCAGGAATCGTAAGGTCAGAAGAAAATCAAAAAACGTTCATATTCAGCCTGCCCTCATAAGGTGTTCATGGACAAATCCTGCCATTGAAGCAGTTACGTGCGTCTACGAGCCGATTTAACAGAATCTCACGCTCTGTGCATGTGCAAACAAGTGAGTTCTTCTTCTTCTTCCTGATTGACGAGTCCGACCAGCGCCATCTCTCTGTGTTGAGTCCTATGTGTTGTTTTTTTGTTCTGCAGTGTGAGCAGGTAGATCCCCTCAGAGCATCAGGCCGCGCAGTATAAGGACATGCATCGTGAGCTGTGAACCTTTAAAGTACAACAATTGAAAATATGGTACAGTGTATGCCCAGCCTTAATTAGCTGACTTAGCAGGCCCAGGGTAAGTAGTGTGGATCTGGTGGGAACATTTGATTAAGCCCTCGATCAGGGACGTGCTCAACTCCCACCTCTGAGTGGACCATGTTTTCTGCATCCATTGCCGATGCACCCACCCATAGCTGTGGCTGCAAGGTCTGTGGTGCCTGTCATGGCGGCAATCCCCAAACCCAGTGGTGGGCTCAAGCAGTGAGGGAAGTTGTCAAGCTGAAGGAGGACTCCTATCAGGCCTGGTTAGCTTGTGGGACTCCTGAAGCAGCAAGCAGGTATTTTGAGGCCAAGTGTGCTGCTGGTTGGGTTGTCATGGAAGCAAAAACTCAGTCCTGGGAGGAGTTTGGAAGGCCATGTAGAAAGACTATTGGCAGGCTTCTGGCAAATGTCCAGCACCTCCAGAGTAGAAAGCACTGCTTTGCTAAGACTGTTTTCATCTGGAGTTGGGAGCTGCTGACCTTGAAAGAGAATATTGTTGGACGGTGGAAGGAATACTTTAAGGATCCGCCTGGAGAGAAATATCAGCTGTGCTGCTGCCATCAACACCTTTGTCTATAGATGCTGCTGTATGTGCTCGCTTCATCGTCTGACATGCGAGCTGACTTGGAGCTCGTCTGCCTGGTTGTGTTTTTTCCATGGAGCAGATTGACAGTAGCCTTTTGTATCTCTGCTTATTTCTTTATGTCTGTTTCTGTCTCCTTGAACCCCAATCGGCCTCAGCAGATAGCCGCTAACACTGAGCCTGGTGCTGCTGGAGATTTCCTCCTATAAAAAAAGGGAGTTTTTCTTCTCCACTGTTGCTACAAGCATGCTTCGTGTGAGGGATTGCCTTTAAGTCAAGGAGTGATGCAATAAACTGGTTTTCCTTTAAAAAAAAAAACTTTTAACCAATCTGACTCTATCATCTGGTTGAATTATATCTGTAAAGTGCCTTGAGATGACATATGTTGTGAACTGGGGTTATACAAATAAACTAAATTGATCTCAGTCCGACTGTCATGCCATCCCGGGTGGAAGAAGAGACAGGGCTCAGGGCTGGATTTATTCATCACCCAGGCAACAACCAATTAAAGATGCCCTGATCAGGAAACAAAATAAAAAGATGTGAGAAGCAATCAACTGTCACACCATGTATCTTTAGAGTTTCGAAATAAGGTTTTGCAACCAAGGTAATACAAACCGAGGTAATGCAAGGTAAACAAGGTAATACAAGGTAATACAAAGCAGCAATACGAGGGTTGCTTCCTCACAGAAACTCGAGGGATGATTTCTTTACCAAAACATGAGGGAGGTCACTTCTTCACAGAAACACAAGATCACAACTGACCAAGGCACACACATCTCTCAACCTACTAAGAATATATATATATATATATATATATATATATATATATATATATATATATATATATATATATATATATATATATATATATATATATATATATATATATATATATATATATATATATACATACTCATATACAGGCAATGAATAATAGTAGCAAAAGAACAGCCATACATGAAAGCTTCCAAAGGAAACATTAGCAAACAACCTCCTCTACTCCGTAGGCTGTAGCATCATAAAGAGAAACCAGGGTAATCTTGTAAAGAACTCATTAACAGCATTTGCTATATCAACAGGAATGGAAAACATTTCCTGAAAGAAAGCTGTGAAAAAACAAAAAAACATGTTTCAAACACAGTCATCAGAATAAACAGTCTTTGTAGAAAAAAATGCATTTTGCTTCCACAAATTTTTGAATTAGATAAGAATGAAAGAGATTAGAGTTTGACATAATAAGAGAGGATCACTTATTTTTAGGGTGTGTGTCACAGAGCATGGGATCAATCCATGGTCACCACCAAAAGGACAAAATAAGAGGAAGCATGGCTGCAGATAAGCGGCTTCAGATATTATTTCTTCAATCTAGTAAAGTACAACTCCAGTGTGGATCCTCAGAAAACAGTAAGCAATGAGTAGCATGGATCCAGTAAGAATGGAACCTTCAGAGCGTTATGGCTGACAAGGAAGATCTGGAACCATTCTTGCAACATTTTAGACTTACAATGTTTGCGACTCAGGTCCTTATTCAGCACCCACTGGCCTGGTTGAAATGGATGAGAGGGTCTTGATGCAGGGGCAGGATGAGCAGCTTTCACAATCTATAGAAAGAAAGAGAGACTTTGAAAGGATTTGTCAGTAAACCAACATATTATGTACAAGCATACACTTATTCAGTTCTTTGAGCTTTCTGACTTGGTTTTCCCTCCCTGCATCTGGTAGTGGCACTTCCGGTGGAAGCTGGATAACAATGGCACTTCTGGTGGCACTTTCACTGGCATGCAGCTGCCACATGGTGTCACTAAGCTGGCAGGCCACCTGCCACACTTCTATTGCTGTTTATGCGCAAACAGTTTGTCATAGACACCTGTTAGTCTATAACTACTTCCAAATAAGAATAATATTTTATTTATATTATTCCTAATAAAAGCTTGTGGAACTTGAGCTGGCGTAACTACTGGCAGATCCTCTGGCACATTGTTGCAGTGGCAGTGCAGGGGTCATTACGGTTGTATAGAAAAAATATCAGTTTAACTACTTTTTTCAGGTTCATAAATCAAGTCTTTTTTTGATTCTACTTTAACCTTACCAAAGTAGTCAAACTCACTGAAACAAGATCTAATTGAAACTAAATAATTACCCTTTAAATTCCTTCTGTTGTGTTCTCGCCTTTCGCTCGTGACCCACTTTTCTCTCCTTGTGTTTAACACAATATGGTTTAACAAGGGGAGCCGGGATGGGAGCACATTTTCACTGGAGAAAGGGACGGTCGGCATAGAACTCACAACAGGAGCAAAGATGGGACGAGAGCAAGACAAATACACACCAAGCAAGTGGTGCAACCATTAAAGAACAGCAGCTACAAGAGCTTCTATCAGGTGTTTCAGTGCAGGTTTTATGGCGTCCTTAAGAGACTACAGGTGGTAGAATTCATCTGCATCTCCTCTCAAAGGGCAACAGAGTGCTCTGCTGTGCACATTAATGTGTTTAAGCCAGCTTTGTACCTCCTGTGTTTCTCTCTTTCAATGGGCCTTAAATGCGAGGATAAGAGCATAAATGCTGTTGGCCTCAGTAGAGATATTACATAAACAGTGTTGGTAAGGTCACATAAATGTATAACTTTGCTAAACGTTTAAATACACTGCTGTTGTACTTACCTTTTAGCTTTGAGGTTTTAAATACTGAAGAGTTTATGCAAGGCAACAATTATATATATATATATATATATATATATATATATATATATATATATATATATATATATATATATACGGTATATGATTGTTTTGCCACTCATAGAGACTAAACCCACAGAATTACCCAGGGGGTCACAGATGGTAATGCAGTGAGACTTTAAGCTTCCTACAAACAAACAGGCTTTGATTGGTGCAGATCTGACTGCCAAGGTTTCCAGCCTCAGTGCAAAGCCTGTTTACCTCAGAAGAATTTGGTCTTTAATCAACATGTCTCCCAAAGAAAATATGCATGCTCTCTAAATTGAAAAGTGTACCAGTTTAAAAGGAAAAAAAGAAACACACATAAAATGGACAGCAGCTTGTTCTGTATTCATTTCTCCTACGGGTTAAAATGACAGAAGCATCTGCTTTCTCATTTCTCACTTGCAATACAAAACAATCAGGGTCAAACCTGAGAAACGCCGCTTGTTCAAGATTGTTAAAGCAATCAAATTGTTGGATTACAATGCCACAAAACCTTTCATGGTATTTAACCATATTCCTATTACATAAAACTATAGGGTTTCTATTTACATTTTTGCAGCAAATACATTGGCTTATTTCTAGGAGTCCTGCAATGGCTACAACAACTCATATTTAGTAGTTCACAGTATAAGGCGACAGGTTTACTATACGTTATTATGCACTATATCTTTTAGGAAAAATAATTGGCTGCATGATTTATAGCACTGTTCTCTTGCAGGAAGAAGGTCCAAGATTGAATAAACAACTTAGGGTCTTTCTTTAACAAACTGGTTCTGGAGACCCAGGATTCAACCAGGCAAAACAAAAAGGCATTTAAACAGTTGATCAAAACTCAAACTGCAGCAGATCATCAGGAAACTCCAGCAGCAGGCATAGATTTATAAGAAGAGCTGGACTGAGTGCTCCAGGATTCCCTCTGTCATTTTACTAGATCAAGAAATAAGCTGTTGGCATTCCTAGTGAAAATCTCAGAATGACTTGATTGCCTAATTTTTACATAAACAAAGACTCATGGTGGTCCCAAGCCCTATAGACTGTTAATAATAAGGACCTACAGTAGTAAGTAGCAGTTGTGCTCAGTATTTAACGCTTGTGCATGAAAGCTATATATTTCCTGGTGTAACTGCAGCTTTAAGCTTTTGTGATGGAAGTGCAGGCCCGCAGTCCCACCCAGTTCTCATCAAGTAGAGTAAAAATTGACATGTTTTCACATCAGTCTCCAAACCCTCCAATAGCATCAGAAACATTGTCACTGGTGGCCTTTTAAAATTAAGGTGTGAGTGCTCAAATGAAGCATAAAATGGTTTCATTGGCATTACTAAGGTGGAGTCAGAAGTAGAAAATACATGGAGAGATCATTCATTTCAACCAGTATGTCACTTGTTCTGTTAACCAAAGCAGAAGTTACTCTTTCCAGTCCACTTTGGTAGCTTTAGCTAGACATTAGTCATCTTGGAACAGATGTCCCATAGCTAGATCATACCCCAACAGATTTGCTTTCACAAGCAGAAGATTATGACTGTGACCAAAAGGTCCTGCTTGGTGGCTGTTTATTAAACTTTATTGAAAATTATTTCAGGAGTAAAAGCGAATACAACGGACATGGAGACAGAAAGGGAAGTGATAAAGAAAGAGGGTATAAGAACTGAGTGGTAAGAGCGCATGAAAAGACAATAACGCATAATAGCAAAAATAGACATCGCAGAAGGTATACTGCCGATGCCACAGCCCCTCCATGGGATCCCCCCATAAACCACGCACCCACCCCCACAGACGCCAGTGCAAGTAGCCAACCCGCCAAAGAGAGAACCCCGCCTCCAGCCCGTCACAGCATTTTAAGGCCCCCAGATCCGTATGGTCCTCCCACACCCATGGCTGCCAGGCTATAGTAACCCTGGTAGTCCGCCCCCCTGGGCCAAGTTCGGCACACGAGCCACCCAAATCCAGGCGCCAGACAACCATCACTAATTTTGAGTCCTTTCTGTATACAAGGAAAGAATATTACAGTCGTTTTTGCATTGATTTGCTTCTAAATATGGCTTCAGGACTGCTTAGCTTGGCTGGGGTTCTAGAATGAAATCAGTTTAGACATGTTGTCTTTTGTCTCCATGACATTGTTCCCCTCTCTTCAAGTCAACAGGTAAAGAGAAAGAGCGTCTATAAGCAGATGCTTTTTGTCATAAACATAATGAGAGGGCAGGATGGCATGTCCCTGTGGGAGAGTTTGCAAAGGTTCCCAACGTCCAAAACTAACATCATGTTCTATGGCCAAATGGAACCAAGATATAGAGAGAATAAAGGTTTTGCTGTTGTATTGCTCAGTTTTATGTTCTTTTGTAGTACATGGACCTTTACATGACTTTTAAAATTTTTATTTAAAAGAATCTTTACAAATAATAGTATATAGGTTTATTGATTGATTGTTAACAAGTTAATGAATTAGGAATAGACTGGCCCACATCTGGACCTGCAAAATTATGTCATTCTAAAAATATGCAACAGTATGAAGAGATTTATTTTTATTTTACAATGACTTCAAGGCATTTTAACGACGGGTGGTCAAATCTACAGGAAACGAATAAATTAGCAGGAAACACATTACATGGCAAGTATAAGTGATTGATGGATATGATAAATTAATAGGAAATGAAATATAATGACAGACAGACAGAGAGTGTGAGGAAGAGTAATGAGGAAAATCGGTGGTAAGAAAGTGAGATCTTAGGTGAAAATTAACAGAAATCCAGAAGAGGATCTGATCAAGAGTCCATAAACAAAGAAGGGGAAGCGTGATTGAGAGGGATCACTCCTGCTGGAGAAGGGAGACAGTGAGAAAGCATGAATGTGTGTGCAACAGAGAGAGAAAGAGAGAGAGGAGAGAGAACAGCTATAGCAGAGCGGAGAGGAGTTGAAAGAGTATGTGAAGGAAACAGTGAAACAGAAGCTGCACACTACAGTAGCTCAGGATGGCTCACTAGAAGATTAAAAAATGTGATTTTTAAAGCACTTTTTTTCAGATGTTTTCTCTTTCTGAAACTCTTGTACTATTTTTTTACTCTTTTTGTGGTTTATCAAGACAAACACAGAGGATACAAGAGGGAGATCCACAACCAGATTGAAAGGTATTTCACTTTTCTTTTGCTCATTTACTATCTCTGTTTGCATTTCACCCTGAATGTAGAAGTATTGTTGAAAAAGATATGGACTGAATACACTATAAAGTAATAAAGAGAAGCGGGAATAGAAAGCAAAAATGGAAGAAATGATTTATAAGCAGGAAAAGGTGCTGCAAGAAGAAAGAGGAGCAGCTAAAACTGTGTGGGGATGGGGGGGTACAAACGTCCTCTGAGTGTCTCCTTTACACGTTTAATGTAAGTGTGGGGGACGAACAAAGTGGGGCAGAGGAGACTGATCTCACAAGCGTCACAGAACATTCTGCATCATTCCTGTATTTTACTCCAGAAAAGTCCAACTGTTGAGAACTAACTACTGTACCACTTGTTTCTATTGGTCCCAGTGGGAGATGCCACTGGGGAAAAAAGCACAAAGAAACAAGCAATTATTGTTGAAATGGACTTTATACAATATTTTAATCCTCTGTGTCTGCTTAGCTGTATGCATCATGGTGGTTACTATATTTTCATTATAAATTATAATGATACATTAGAATTTTTTAAAAAGCTGGTTCTGCAGACAAAGTGGGCCATGACCTGACTGGGATTTATGCAAGAAAAAGCAGATAAGGAAATATTAGAGGAAATTAATATGCACGCAATAAAACTTAGGTGCTTCTCTGATGCTTCAGGATTCTTTTCTTTATGTTTTCAGCAAAAGAGCGTTTAAAATGTTTTAAAAAAAAAACATTTTATTTTGCATGGAGGACAGAGCAATATTGTAATATCGGCATGGAAGCAAAAGCTTACCTGCTGCAGTATTTATCCATTTTCCCTTACCCTAAAAAGTGGAACAAAAATCTGGAAAGCATAAATGGGTATATTTTTTTCTGACATGCCTTTTTAGCCAAAAAAGCCATCAGGCTGAGGAGATGATTATGTTAGAAGGAACTCTGAGTTTTTATGAAGAAATAAAGTGGAAAATGTGGAACTTCTTCTCCTTTTTTTTCTTGTAAAGTTTACATTACTATAGATCAGACATCTGCAGATTTGTGCAAGATTTCAGAGAGAAAAATGTGCTGAAACAGAAAGCTGAGAAGACTAGAATGGGAGCTCATCAACACCTACATTTCCAACTCTTCTTCCTTAACAGGGATGGGCTAAAATCATTGCATGCTTTGCACCATATCAGCTAGTGGAAAGGTCGAAACCTCTCACATGTCCCCAGAGATGAGTCCTGCGCATATTCAGCTGCACATGAAAATCCAGTTTATACCAGGCCTGGGAGGGAAGGGCCGCAGTATCAGCTGAAGTTGTGCAGCAGTTGTGCGTCCCCGCTCTGCACTCTTTCATCCTGTAATACATAATTGACTGTGCTTCTGAGGGGCCACAACACGTTTTAAAGCAAAATCCGACTTTAAAAGCATACTCTCTGCTGGAGAATTGGACCCCAGGGAATTAATTTGGAAAAAAGCAGCAAACAAACAAAGTGGGCAATTTAGAGCAGAGTGAGCACAGAAAGATTAATGACTTCCTCACAACACAGAACAATTGATCATAATGGAGAAACTGAGGCAGCACCATCTATGCTGGAGGGAAGCTGGGAGATTATATGCCATTTTTGCCTTAAGTAAACACAGTGAATGAACAATTAAGTCAAAGATCAAAGATGAGAGAAGGAGTAAAAATGACCACAACGCCCAACAATGAATCTATGCTGCTTTTTTAAATTTCCTCCATAGCAGCCTTCTTATTTCTCCTGCAGTCTGTCACGTATCACGCTGAGCTCTCTGGCTGCCCGGGCTTGTTCTGTCCTCTGCAATCACTGCTGGAAGACTAGGAGTCAATAATCAGGAATAGCAGATGTGATGCCGCTATGTGCTCCACCAATTCTCCAGGGTTTGGTGGAGATGTTACAGCGGGACAAAACCCCGTCAGACTGAGGGGATATTTGCTGTGACAGCTCACCGCAGTAGCAGAACGGCTCTGGTCTGTTAGCTTTGGTGACTATATTAATAAGAAAGAAGAATGAGGCCCAACTTGGAAGATCCACAGAGCCACGAGAAAACTGATTATTCAGCATAAATATGCTGGGTTGTAATTTATGGAAAACACTGCAAAAAATATTCACACAGACAAAAACACAATATTTAGTCTGTAATTTGTATTTAATCTGATTTAACAATCTGCAGTGTGAATTAAAATCAACATTTAGATATGTTTGGTTGCTTTTAAAAAGGGTTAATGTCCTTTTTTGTGGTCATTATGACTGATAAACAACTTATCTTGACTGTGCATACTTTACATTATTACATATGGAGAGTGTTTCCCCTGAGGGCTGTACTGAAGGACCGTGGTAGACTGTTAAAATAGAAGTCAGCAAACACAGCTCAAAAATCTCAGAAACCCTTAGCTGGTCTTCTGAACCGAACCTCAGATTGATAAATCTGGATCATGTTTCACTGCAGCAGGATCAGTGTTCATATTTCAGGCTGTGTCTATGAAAAGTATTTGCACCCTTTGAAGTTTTTTAAATGTTAATGAGATAATTGGGATTTTATGTGACAGACCAAAACAGAGGTGTGCATTTCTATTCAACCTCTTTACTCTAATACCCCTAAAGAATAACTGACAGCAATCATACAGCATCTTTAAGATCAACATACAGGTCAAAGAGGAAGTCCAGGAGAGGTTTTTGGATGGATTATGTTCCTAAACAATATCTCAAGCTTGGAAAATCTCCCAAAGGAGAATATGGAGCAAAGATGTCCGAACTGCAGACCTAATCAGTAGTATCTTTAGAGGAGCTGCAGTACTGAAGCTCTCAGTTGGGAAAGTGTGAAGATAGGATAAAAGTATGTTGCCCACTCCAACAATTCTACCTTTAGGCTGCGGATGATCTTAAACTCATAAACTGGGTTCGACCTTCACATCCAGCCAGAGATAAAATGCATGGTTTTGATCAAATCAGATCCATACAGTATGAGAGAATGGCCTAGTCAAAGTCCCGACCTGAATCCAACTGAGAATCTGTGCCAGGACTTGAAAAATGGTATTCCCTGCGCTCTCCATTGAATTTGAATGTGACTTGTTTGCTAAGTAGTATGTAGTCTAGATGCAGCTGTAAGGGGCGTGCATTTGACCTACTCAGAAAGGCTGAACACAAATGCATGCCACATTTTCACAGTCTTGTTTTAAATAAGATGACAATCAGAACAATGTTTAGATTATATTGGTTCGTCACATAACATCCTTGATAAAAAAAAACCTTTGTGGCTTTGAAGAGCTGTAAAGCACTATATTTTAAATAATTAGGAGAATCTTAAGTTTAATAACCCAGGATGAAGTGGAATAAATGTTCTTATCTCCAAGGATTAGCCACAGAATCAGTGGAAGGATTTTAATTCTGAAAGCAAGAAAAATGTGAAGAGAGTAGATATTTTTGCTTGTTTTTCTGGCTGAATAATTGAAGTTGAAAGTTGATGCTTTTTCTGTCGGTGGATCTAATACTGCTTTACATGGAAGGAGGAGAAACTGTAATGGGGTCTGACAGGCACTGACCTGGTCTTCACTTTGTTAGCCATGTCTAACAACATTTATTAGCCACTTGTTGGCTTTTGTCCCTCAGTGTTACCTTTAAGTATCTGGACATAGAAGGTAAGTGAAACTGTCATTGATGGACAGTCTGTTTGAGGCTGTTTACATCGACACTTGTGTGTGTTTGTCTAACTGGTCTGTGAGCTGCTTTATTCGTACATCTGGTCTGATGTTTGGAGGTAAAGCTGTGGGATGGAAGAACAAGAAATATTTGCTTAAAATGTGATGATTTATTAGAAGCAAAACCTTCATGTTCTCAATTTGCTTTGAGAATTCCATCATTTTTTACTATTAAAAACAGATAAATCAGGTTATGGTTGTGTGTTGGGAGTGCAGCTGAATAAAATTGCAATTTTTGTCACAGGTAATAAACAAACTCACAAAAGTATTAATTCCCTCTGAACTCTTAGATATTTGTCTCATTGCAACCACAAATATTTTTTTATTTGTATATATCATGAAGTGGAACAAGAACATGTTTGTTATTTTCTTTTTGCATTAAGTAAATCTGCAAAGTACACCATGCAGTTTTATTTAAAGTTATCATAGGTCAACATTTGGTAGAACCACATTTGTATATAATTTATAGTTGCATATATTTTGATATATGTCTCTCCCAGATTTTCACATGTAGTGATGAGTTGTGCTCATCCTTCATTGGTTTGAAGCTCAGTAACAGTCTGATTGGACTAAGACTTGCTGTCAGCAGAAAATTTCATTGTTTTCCTCTGATGCTTATATTCTTTTCGGAGAAGAGCAATCTCGCATCATGATACCACCACCACCCTGTTTCATAAAGGGATTTGTGGATGTATTTTTTTTTTCTTCAGAGTATCTTTTTAGCAGTTTACCCTACATGCCTGATGGTAAAGCTGGACTTGTTACAACATTCACATTGCTTGTTTGGTCTACATAGTACACATAAAAATGCAAACAGGATGATAATTAATGTAATGACTGAGAGTATTTAGGCTGTAAACAGGTACTTATGATGCCTGACCCTATTGTATATTTTTATCATAGTTCCCAGAATTAATCTACAACAGTTTTTTACCGCATCACAGTATACAACTGAACATGACAGAAATGTATTAGGAAAAGTGTATATATAATATAACTTTGTAACTTACCAGTAAAGATTTATGCATCCTGTTAACTACTGTTACTGTTTTAGATTATTTTGAAGTCTTCATGTAACTCATTCCTGTCATGGTTCGTCCCTTTGTGGACTTCTGGTTCTGCCCTTTGGGTTTTTACAGTACACTGTGATTTTGTGTTTTCTTGGTCATTGGTTTCTTTCCCATTTTGTGGCATTGTAGTTGGTTTTTTTAGTTTTGTGTTGCTCCCTGGAGTCAGTCTCCTTCCTTTCCCCTAGTTTGTAGTTGCTTCTATCCACACCCACTCCCTGTCAGCCGATTAGCCGAATCCTTGTTCCGTCTCCTACTGTATATATGCTCCTCCTGTGCAGGTCCTAATTGCTGGTTTCTCTTCTTTACCTTAATCCTTGTTTTTCTACCTGGTTTTTGCTTTCCTGTTTGTTGTTTTTAGACTTTTGCTTCTGTTATAATGTCTCTTAATCAAATCTGCAAGAACTCATCTCTGCATTTGGGTTTTCTACCAACCTCCACCCAACCTTGACAATTGCATATGTTGAACCCTCTAACTCAAATACAAAAATGCTTTTAATTGGTAGTTTGATTTTTTTTTTGAATATTCACATTCCTCTAATGTTATTCTTTATTATGAACTACTTAAAGGTGCTTGTGAATTGTTTGTCCTGTCAGCAATTTCCCCCTAGATAAGCTGTGAATCTGTACAGCTCCTCCAGAGTTACCGTTGCCCTCTTGGCTGCTTCTCTATTTCATTTTTTATTTACTGACTCACACATTTAGGTACACCTCTAAGTCTAGGTAGATCTGCAGTTTAATCCATCCTCTCTCCATGTTGAGACCTCTGGGTGATGTTTTAGAGCTTAGAATACCGTTTTAAAACGAAACCATGTGTTACACCTGTCAGTTGTTCTTCCTGAACTGTCTACAGTCTTCCTCGGTCTTCATGATGCTGGTTGATCTTTAATGTTCTCTAAACAACCTCTGAGTTCAGATTAGCTGCAATCAGGCTAGTATCAGGGACAGGGGTGGACCATTCCCACCCTTAGCCATTCATTGGCCACCATTGCAGCCACATCTAAGAGGAGATTTGTTGTTCCCTTTAAGATGTGATTCACCACCTTCAAAACAAGCGGTTCCTTCGTAAAGCTGAGTAGAAGTATTTCTCTAAAACAACCCAAAAATTAACAAAAAACATCCTAGCAATGAATGGGTTTTTGGGATTATCACAGTCCTTGCTGTATTCTAGGAGTTTTTGATTTAATTAGAGATTAAGAACAACTCCTCCACCAATTTTTGTCAGTACCAAAGCCATATATTAATCTTTTAGACAGCATAGCTGGAGTGATATGTGCATCTTCAGGGATTTATTTGAAAGATATGGGGTTTCTGCTAATTTATTTCTGCTGGAAGAAAGATTCATGTAGAACCTAAACTTGTTATGGCACAGTTTCTTCCTCCCAATCCAAGTTTCTTGTCTGCGCCCTTGGTGAGGATTAAATTACACTCAGATTGTTTTTTTTGTTTTTTTTTATAATTAGGAGACATCTTAAGGCATTAACTTGTATTGGATTTATTTCAGAGATGGGGAGAAACTGGGCTGAATAAAAACACATAACATTTATTTCTTTCCCTTTAGCCACAATTTTGTACCACTTATCACATAATATGGGAAGATGCTGTGATGTGAAAAGCTAAAGGAGGACAAATACTTTTCCATATAAGATCCAGAAAAAAGGGGGGGATGTAAGACCTGGTGGCCACATACTTTAGGTTGAGCTTTGCCCCACATAAAGAGGAAAACCTTTTAAGGTTTAATGTATAACATCTAACAGAACATCTGTAAGAATCTTTTGTTTCATGCAGCAGAGCTCAGTCTTTGCATGGATTGAATTTCTCTGAAAGCTGTATCATTCTAGGATGAAATTATAGGAAACTAATAAATATGATTCAAAGCACAACACATTTCTCTCCTATTGATCCAAAAACAACCAGTAAAAATAAGGCTTTGTTTGAGAAAGAATGAAAAATGAATGAATGCAGATTTAGGGTTTTCTGTTTTATGGTTGACGAAAGGAGCTTGAGGCATGGTATCCATGTTTATGTGTAGCAGGAGGACTTTGAAAGAGAACTGGGGATATTCACTCATAAATCTGTGTTGCACCGAGGTCCTTTCGGCCCATCCAGCCCAGTTTAGCCAAGGCAAGGCCCTCAGAGCGCATTCAACCTGACCCAATTAAATCCAAAGTAAGGAAGAAAGATAGCCCAGTTTTGTCAAATTGAGACTGCAAGCCATGCTCAGGATGATTACTCAACACCAACAACTAAGGCTGATTTCCTATTTACCTTTCTGGTAAATATGAAAAAGCTCCAATCTGCATTAAGAGTCAGAGTTTGCAAGGAGGTGCTGCTTAATTGCTCATACTCTAATAGAGAAGGGGGGCCTTTTGAAGCAGCGTGTCCTTCTAGGGAGCTTGTGGACAAATAAAAATAGAACTCAGCAAAAAACAGCTGGATGTTAGTTGGTATAAAGGTACAGTGGGATTATTATTATATACTTTATTCTCTTTACCACTGATTACCAGCATTATCATGCTTTGTTTGATGAGCAGTTGATTCCAAACTGATTAAAGTTTTATTCAGCAGGAGCTCTTCTTCCTGCTGAGGAAGATCAGTATCTGGCTGAGGATACATTTACTGGTCCATTATAGACTCATTAGAAAAATCAATGCATGTTACCTGATTTTTAACAATTATTTGCTTAAATACAGCTAAAACAAATGCTAAGCAGACAATGGAACATCAATCCATGAGAGGAACACAATTTAAAAACTGAAAAAAAATTGCAGGGTTTAGTGATTCCATTGCCTTGCAAAATTATGTATAACCTTTGAACAAGTTCGATTTTGTCATATTATAACCTCAAACTTCTGTGAAATAGTTCATACCTGGTAGGTGGAAGTTAATGAATGAAATAAAAGCACTCCATGTTTTCTTCCGACATTAAAATTGCAAAGTGCTCTTTGCAGTGGGGTACCTCTTGTCATACCACAGCAGTGGCTGTGTCATTAAAAATGTCCTACGTCAGAGCACCACCCCCAGACCCAATGGCTAGTGTAGCACCATTCATATAAAATCTAAGTACCCTTTCCCTTCATTGTGGTGACTCACTCTATCCATTCCCTGTTGGAGTACGGATCGAGTGTCCTCCTTCTCCGCTACAGGCGCTCCAAAAGAGGCTGAAGGGTGCAAACCCAGTCAAAGAGAGGGATATGGAGGACAGATCTTGGCCGCTCCACTTTTGTCGGATGTAAAAGTGGGACAATCTGTTCCTTGGATGATCTCCAATTCTACTTTCCGGGGACCAATACACTGAAAATATATCTATACACAAGCTCTGTCCTACATTAGAGGAGAGTGAGTGAGTGTGAAAGAGGGAAGGACTGACAAAAAGAAATAAGAGCATAAGTTAAACTGACACCCTGTAAGGTCTTCATGGCGCATTGTGCTGGAATTGAGCTGCTAAATTTCTCTAGGCAGAAGCGGAGCAGAAATCACATAAAGTCACTATATTGTAGGAGCCAATCGGGTATAATCCAATAAAAGGAAAGCAGACATGGCAAAGCTTGCATTATTTTAGAGTGGGTTACTTTATAATAAAAAAAACCTTAGAATGACCTCTCCTTCTCTTTTATTGGGAAAAAACAGAACAATGATGAGAGAAGACAAATATTAACAGGAACTAGAGTCATTGTTGACCCTCACAGGCTTTCTATTCATCCATTTATTCTGTCTGGCTCCTCAAGGAGAGCATCCATCTCTGTCCTGATTATAATGATCAGTCAGTTATAGGTTTCTTTTCATCTTCCTGTTAGCTCTCTCTCTATCTGAAAAACTGCAGCTCACTGGATCTACCTAAATACTTCTGGTAATGAGGCATCAAGAGAAGCAATTGACCTTCTTTGGTTGAAGGGTCTCTTAGACTTCTGTCTTCAGATTTTACTTGTCTGTCTTGTTTTAGTATCTCATGACAAAAAAATGGAAAGAAAGGTCAATGAATAGTAAGGTTATAAATCAGAGCTTATAAAAAAATTAATAGTACAATAGCAGAGATAAACCTTGTACAAGACAAGTAATTTATCTGATCTGCTGTGATCTACAGCACAGGAGCTCAGATACACACAAAAAAATAATGCAACCTTTTTTTGGCATTTACTTAATCATATTTAGTTACTTTAACACAATTGTTTCATGTTAGCCAGGGTAGGGCATAAAACAATTGCGTTAAAGTAACTAAATATGATTAAGTAAATGCCAAAAAGCCTTGCACATTTTTTTTCCAGTGTAAAATTAGCTAATTTACTAGGTCTTTTTGCATTCTGTAAAAGTCCAAAATGTTCAAGGAGACCTATTAGTCCATCTCCAGATAAAGTTTAAAATAAGTTATATGAAGCTATATCTTAAAACTCAGTGTTTATTTAGGCCTCTTAACAGTTCAAAAAAATACATTTAAACCAGGATTTAACAGCACTAGCAACAATTTTTAAATTTTTAGTTTGCCTTTAGTGAGATAAAACTCTGGTTCAACTCACCTTTCATTCTCCACAGTTGCATGACAAACTAATGTTTCTAAACAGTAGAGTTTAGTGATGCCTGGTTCTCAATCTAAATACCTCAAATTGCAGCTCCAACCAGCACTTCTTAGCTCCTATTCCCTCACCTTTGACAGGGTCAACAGTAAAAACGCTATCTGGGTTGGATAGTGTACTGTGTCCAGACAGCATAGCCTTGAGGATGTAATTTCGGCAGACTACAGCTTTAGTGAAAAGAACAATGATGTAATTAATGATAAAGATCAACTGCTCAACTCATTTTATGCATATACTGTAGTATGTAAAACTATATTTATTTAAACAACAGTGAAAAAATATGTGTCTAGCTTTATCAGTAAAAGCCTCATAAAGTTCTGTTCCGTCTTCAGTGATTTATTTGAGAAATATAGATGTAGGTTAGTTTTGATCAGAATAGATTGACCCTTAACTGGTTCTGTTTCCTATTGGCCGACCCCCCAGTGCACATCACACCCCTGGGAAAATGCCACTGTTTTGAAATTATTTGTCCAAAGTCTTGTTTCAGTTGTAATTTATGGGTAATTAAGACTTGCATTGGGAGGCCACAACACAGGTAGATCAGCTGGCATGGAGGTGAGGTTAAATAAAAAGGCCAATTTTTTAGGCTGAACAAATCATGACTCTTAAGTCTCGATCTTGTCATTTTCTGAAACTTTGCAGCTCTGTTACAATATGACCAATCATTTAAAAAGACATGAAGTTGTTTTTTTTTTTTTTTTTTTTTTTTTTTTACATTCAATTATCATCTTATTAAAGCGTCTTGGGTGCCAAATCTGCTAGAACCATCCCTGGTTGACAGTAATAAGCATATCACCCTTTATCTGCAGGCTTGAATGCACACAGTTTTTATCTATCCCTCAACCCAGACACAGTTCTAGTTCTCCATTATTAAAACTATTGATTTATTCATTTTATTAATCTTGGGAAATACTAACAGTTTAAACAGGCATTCCTGGCTTTTAAACTTGATTTTTGTTGTTTAAATTTTTATACATATGTAAAACCAAAAATAAAACCATTACTGTACCAGTTTCCTAAACATAATCATTACGAGATGTATTTCTTTTCATCTACGGACAGTAAAAGTCCCCAGATGTGATTTGAGAAGCCTGGTCACTTTACATTATGGGAACTGCAGACGCACTTCCGCTGTGGCTTAAGTGTTCATACTGAACTAAGATACTTGGATTGAGCCTAGGAGTCCTCCCTGTTTTGATCTAAGGTTTGGAAGTTGTCCTACAGAATGGTGCATTTATTACTTTACTCAACACAAACATTTTGCTTATCTTCAGATATGAATCAATTCATTAGTTCATTATTTCATCATAGTATCTTTATAGCATTCAAAAATAGTTTGTTTTTGTCTGTATATCAAAACTTACACAGACAATTTAAAGCTTTAAGCTACTTTAAAGGCTTTGAAGCCAAATGTTGTCACCCAAACGAACAACTATTCATTACACGTCCTCACTGTCAAACACTACAGGGCAACTTAAGAATTACTTTCAGTTACCTTAAAAAGCCTCAAACATCAATACACAGTATTATAATCTATTTTGAGCTATGATGCAGCTTAAATTGTAGGTTTCACTAATCCAGTTCAGGTCACAACAGTTTGTAAGCAGATATCATTAAATGCAGGCAGGATCTGTTAAAGCTACAGTGTGTAATTTTCAGTGACATCTAACGTCCAGACTGCAGACCGCAGCAACATGAACATCTCCCCCCAACAGTACGGCGAGCGTTACGGGACAAAATGTCTTCCACGACGTCCGCATCGCCTACCTTCTCAAGTGATGAGAATTGTTTACATAGATAATTTCATAGATAGTATTTCATTAGTCTGTGTAGGGTATAGATTTCCATGTAGACTTAAACCGTTATTTTTTCTACATCGTTGTGACGTAATGGGCGATCTCGCAATCACTAGTTTGTTGGCTCTGCGCTGCCGTAGCGCAAAGATGTCTGCCTCCATGGCTGCGAGACCCGCTCCTATGTAATTATAAATAACGAATTCTAAGGCAATGCAAATATTAAGGTTAAGAGGCTGAGCTCATAGATGATGATAAATAACATAGTTATGTATAATATATTACATTTCTGACTGTATATCCCTGTATTTATTACACACTGTAGCTTTAAGAAACTGTAAAACATCATCTTATTTTAAATGTGAATCTGACACCTCCTGCAACATCAAAAGCACATAGCAGGGTGCAATCACCATAATTACATCACATTGGTACCCACTTCATAATGACTGCAGACGATGATCTGGGTGATAAATGTGCTGTCATCCCAGGGAGTTGAGCCACAACATAAATATCAATATCCTCACTGCATTACTTGATTTTACAGACCAATGAAACTTTGATTTTAAACTTAATTAATTCATCTTCGGTCACGCTTATCACAAGCGGAGTCACAAGGGGTGCCGGTGCCTATCTCCAGCTGTCTACAGGCGAGAGGCGGGGTTCACCCTGGACAGAAACAAAAATGACTAACAACCATTCACACCTAAGGAGAATTTAGAGAAGCCAATTAACTTATCAGTCATGTTTTTAGACTGTGGGAGGAAGTCAGAGTACCCAGAAAGAACCCACGCAAGCGCAGGAAGAACATGCAAACTCCATGCAGAAAGACCCCCAGGCTGGGAATCGAACCAAGGAACCTTCTTGCTGCAAGGCAGCAGTGCTACCCAATGCACCACTGAGCAGCTGACTATATTCATCATTAGTAATAAAAGTAGCATCTGTTCAAAGCTGGGATTCTAAGGAGTAAATCCAGACATCTGAGCTTCTCCTTTGTCAGAACATGAAAGATAAAATCAATTGAGTGTCTGAAACGGATGTTTCAAGGTACGAAAATTGATCGCATATTGGAATGATTAAAGTAATGTGTTGGTCTTTTATAGCAAAGAAATGGAGAAAGTGAAGCTCAAACAGGAAGTTCATTAACTCTCATTGAACTGATATTAAATACACAAAGCTTTAGAAAGCATTATTATTAGCTCATTTTTAATTAAACAGTAATGAGGTAAGTATAAAGATACCATCTACAATTTCAACATGTAAGAAAAAAATAAACAAAATCAATTTAATCTGATTGTTGAATAAAAAATATTAAGATTTATAAATAAACTAATGAGACTCAACTTCAATTCCAATTTAATTGATTGAAAAATATAAATCCCAGAGAACATAAATTGTACGTATTTATTTTAATTTAATCTATTTAATACACACATCTGTCTAAACAATGGTGCAAAGAGGGAAGGAAGGCTTATACATGTGCTCCATCGCTATCACTAATTAAAGCAAGATACATTTCTCTGGCTGACAAATGAACATAGAATGAAAAATTAGATAAACTGCATATTGTATTAACATTTGATTACCAAAAGAAAACAAGAGCAATTAGGAGATTAAAAAAACAAAAACAAAGAAATCTGTAAAAAACAAAAAACAAAAAAAGGAAATAAGTACCTTATAACAAAATGTAAATAATGATAATAATAAGGGCTAATTAAAAATATGAGACATGAAGAAAATAATACATATACATAATAGAGGGAGAATCATGATGAGATCATTTGTATTTTATCTGCTCTTTAAAGATTACATAGGAAGATATTGATTTTAATAAAAGAGGTGATCCATTTCAAATCATAGAACCTCTATAGACATAATTTACTGACGGTTAGATGTACAGTAAAGGGTAAATATAAAGTAAGATTATCACTGAGTCTATGCAGTAAGAGTGCACATTATGAGTAAAAGTAAAGCCATTTTGAAGACGGACAGGGAGATCTTGGTTCCTGTAAAAAGATTAGTGAATAAACAAACAATAATAATTATTCAGTTTATGAACTGGTAGCAGATAATACCTAGTAAGTAATGGTGTAGACAAGGCTTATCTGCTAAAATGGGAGGTAAATCTTAAAAACATATTCTGAATATTATTCAGTTTCTTGAGGTGTGTTGGAAATGTAGCTGCCCAAAACATGTTGCAGTAGTTTGAATAAGGAAACAAAAAGCTATACTATAACACTTAAATAAACAGAGGGATGGATTAATGGATGCACTTTTTGTAATATCCCTATCAGGCAGTGTTATTATAACTTATTTCATGTAGGCGTCATCAAACATTTGTTCTGAGAGGCGAAAACTGCCCAAAAAACATCCTTGTCCTTGAGAAGCAGAGACATAATTTTTTGAAAAAATAACTCAGAATAAAAGTGAAAGAGCTTTTCCATCTTGTTGCCATCCTGAACTCTGTAATTCATAGACCAATTTGACTAATAAATAATTTCACTAGTAGAGTTTGAATATACAATTAAGACCTTTTCCATGTAACTGATTTAGTACCACAAATACTAAAATGTTTACATTTCTTCAAAGAATTAAAAAATGTATACAGTGCCCCCACAGGATTACCAACAGATAAGGGCAAAAAGTCTAAAAATATGAATATATCTCTTATTGTAGTGAAGCTTATCTCTCCATCCACCCATCCATCCATCATGTATACTAATCCTTGCTGGGTCGCTGGGAACTATGTCCCTAATTCCAGCATTCGTTTGAAGGGAGATTCGGTACACTATGAATGTGTCACTTGTCCATCCCAGAGAAGTTATAAGAGATTCAGCTCAAACCAAAGGGAAATTATAGTAACTGGGTGTTTTGCTTCTTTCATTATATGAGAAACTTGGAGTTGCCACAGAGAATCCAACCATACTATATAGGGGAAGAAAATTGAAACCCTATGCAGAAGGATCCAGAAAGGCTGTGATTCAAACCCAGGAAGTTATTGCTTCAAGGAAAGACTGCAATTATCATAGTCTAAATTTGAGAAGTAGAATCAAGAAATAATCACCTTTTTACAAAATGAGAGTGACACTAAATACCCATTAGTTCCTGGTAAATTAGTGCCTCTGAAGCTCTTTGAAATTCTGTATGTTTATAAGACAGGAACAGATTCCATGAAAAAAGCATATTGACCAAAACCTCCTATGTCTTAAGTCTGATTAATATGCACTAAGGTAACAAAAGCTACAAGAAACCCTTGAAAACGCACTAACAGAGAATTAGCATAGAGAGGGTCCTCTTTTTCTCCTGTTCCCCAAAACAATCAATTATCATTATGCCTGATAATTGGACAGATCGGCTTCTGTTCTTTTAACAGGATAAAGTTCCTAAGAACTGCTTGATACGAGAGGCTTCAGAGACCCTCTAAATATCCAACCAGACTCAGTGTTGCACTTCAAAGATTTATTGAAAGTTTGTGACGACAGAGTGAACTCAAACTGTAGGCAAACAGGCTGGTAGCAGGCTTGCGAAGCAAGATGACACCTGAGCCCATTAGTGACAAGCCGAACATGCTGGTGGCAGGCTTTGAGCAGATACACATCGCTGAATAGACTGGAGACAGGCATAGCTGTGACCAGACTCCAGTGAGGGAAGGGGGAGCACAGGAACCAATGATTTCAGGCAGTCCACATAAGCACTGGAACAAACTGCATGCAGGCAAGGAGACAATTTGGTGGAGACTAACAGAAAGAAACAGGAAGAATGAGGATAGTCTGATTTTTATTAGTTTCCTCCCCTCAGTTTCTCTGCCCTTTACTTTGCTCAGCTGTTCCTAAATTACATTCAAATGTTCTCACCTGCTCTCTATGACTTTTTCTACACTTCCCTCAGCATATAAGCTCTCTGGTTCTCACTACTAATTGCTGGATTTTTACCTTTGTTCAGTCCTGTGACATAAGTATTGTTCCCCACCATATCCCAGATGCTGTTCCTATCAGGAGGTTCAAAAAATTTACTTTTTGTTGAGAAAAACTTTCTTTTTTTTTTACCACTTTACATCTGATTCTCTATGCATTTACATCCAATTATATTCCAAACATGAGAAGCAGGTGCTGAAGGAGCTGAGATGCTGTTGTTGCAAAATTAAGGAGCTAAATTGAGACAAAATTACGTCTTGCATAAATAATTACCGAGAGGAGTATTTCAGGAGGCGTGATTGGAGTTAATTACCCTATTTCTGATAGTTTTAACAAAACCTATTTCTTGCTTTTATTATTATTCCTTTGTTATGCAACTGTTTCATTTAGCTTTTATTCTCCCCCTTCTCCCAGCCACAGCTTTCCTGCTATAATCCTTTTCTTCCTAAATCTGACTACTCTGCTTTATGCAAACTGGAACTCAATGTTTCTCTCCAGTGTATCCCCCTACATCGCTTTTATATTCCAATTAGTTGGCTTCTGTCTACTCTCTGCCTCTCCCTCCAGTTCCTTAGCTTGACTAGAAAATGCTCCCCACCTTCAATATTTAATGAGACTTTGTTCATGAATCAGCCGTCTGCATTCCCTATTGGTGCACGTGAATGATAGCGTTAAAAATTTGAGAGTGTTAACAAGCTGTTCTTTGTCGGTTTTTAATTACAGAAGCTTTGGGCCTGAAAAGTGAACCCTTACAAAAAGCCGAGCACTTCTGACAAAAGTCCAAGAATATCTTCAAAAGAAGATATTTCTTTTTTCAGTGAGATGCTCAACTTGCAGACATACAGTATTAAGCCATGAAGAAATAAGCTGAATGAGCTTTGATTAAAGATGGTTACAATATACTGCCTAATAGTTATAATTAATTTGTTCTATTCTTTCGGTTAGTTAGTATTTTAATTACCAGGGAAACATGTTTGCGCTGATCATGAATAATTAACTCAATATATAATGCTGCAAAGACTAATGAATGTTCTTTTTACATTTTTAACTATACCTTGTTTTTTAAACCCTCCAACAAATTTTCATATCATACAAAATACCTACAATCATTCAAAATTCAATGGGTCCTGTATAAAATGAGTACTACCATCCATCCATCCATCCATCCATCCATCCATCCATCCATCCATCCATCCATCCATCCATCCATCCATCCTTCCATCCATCCATCCATCCATCCATCCATCGGTGACAAAGGGCAGCCCTGGCGGAGACCACTATCTTACTGCCGGCAATGCGAACAAAGCTCCTGCTGCAGTCATACTGAGAACGGAAAGCCCTTAACAGAACTACCCACCTTGTTTAATTGTGACTTTGGGTTATCCACATTGCTAGGCCACACACAGGCTTGATTAATGTCAAGAACTCGAAAAAAATCGAAAAAACAGCAAAGGTCTGACAAGATAAACGAGGTGAAGGAATCTTAAAAAGCAACACATCCTCCTTGATCTAAAGAATTTCAAGAAAAGGTGAGAAATAAAGTCAGGTATAAGGCTGTGGGACTCCAGTGAGCCACCAGCAGAACATTTATTTTCAAATGGAGAAAACATTGAACCGTCTGGAATGTTTTAGGTCTTTTTAGGAGTGTGGGAAAGATTAATCTTGAAGCTTGTCAATGACCCATCTATAGGTTTACAGAAGAACCCTGAACACCTCACCACCTCAATTAAAATTACAGTTCATCCAACAAGAAGAAGAGACTGGGTTAAATTGGCCTCCACAGACAAGTTCAGACATCAGAAAGATCTTCCAGACCTAAACTATTAAGTCAACATAACTTTTTATGTCTTGTACAACTTCTACAACTCATTGTAAAATTCCATCATACTGCTAGTCAAAACATGGTGGGGGTGGTGTGATAATGTGGGAAACTTAGGGAGCTTGGTGGCAAGTCACAGTTATTCGAGCCATAAATGTTGCTTTCCTGAAGAAGAATGTCCTCCCAAAGTCTGGACTTATGTCCAACTAGGATCGTCCCTCCTGACCCTAAATAACCCAGTAATGCTAAAGTTCAGCAAAGAACAGTGGATGAACATTTCCCCACAGCGATAAAGCTGCCTCATGTGCAGAGATGCAAATGCCTGATGGCAGCTGTTCCTACCAAGGAAGGAAAAAACACTTTACAGTCAGGGGTCATCAGTTTATCACATAAGTTTATAAAGATATGGATATTTTTCCACCTTAACAAACCAAAGCGTTTAAAAAAAAAAACATGATTTTAAAACATGGTGCAGTTAGAAGTATTGGGTTCTCACTCAAAATTCCAGCATCTTTTCAGGGTCCAAACATGACTCTTAAGTTAATTGATCAATCTAAATTGGCCTTAGGTAAGTGGCTTTTTGATGTCTGCATGTTTTTGATCAGTAAGAGGAGCCATGTTCAATGACTGAATGTTGAAATATTTTTTTCTTTTGTAGAAGTAGTTGTATAAAATGCCCTCACTGGCAAAAGTACAGTTTTAAGTCACAATAAACCTTATATTGCGTACAGCTCTTGAAATTGCAACTTTTGATGAAAGTTGTTTTACCAGCTGGGCTGAAAAAGGATTAAATCTGGTGCTTTTTGGTTTGCACTGCACAAACCCAGAGTCTTTCCTTGAAAAAATAACAACATTCAATTGAACACCAATAAAAACAGAGGAGCTTCTGAAATTGTAGGCAGGAAGAGAACACTCACTTCTCAAAGCCCTTCTTTCTGCAGTGTTAGAGTGAAAATAAAACCAACTTTCTATGTGTAAAATGAGTTAATCTCAGTTAAATTTGTCTAATTTGTTTTTTTTTATTCTGTCAAACCTTTATCGATTTTCCTATAAATTTCAATCTTACAGTATGCACACAATAGCGGCAGACAAACCTTAACCTTAAGGACTAGGTTCTGAGACAAAAAAATAACTCCTGCTTCTTTTCACTATAGTGTCACTATAAGCTGAGTTAAATGGATACAGACAGCTGTGTTATCTTCCTCCATGAGCTGCTCCACTTCAGCACAAAAAACTTCTGTGGGATGTAATATAGAAAGACCTTGCATATGCTTACATCTTTGTATCCAGGAAATATTTTCTCAGAAGTGAAGCTGCAGAGCATCTTCTTTGAATTACTGAAAAAAGTAAAATCTAAAGAGCTGTGATAAGTTTCTTTATTGTCTGAATGCCTCTCTAAGATGATAAGATATATTATGAAGCTTGAGGGTAGGAACTAACCTTAGGTCATTTGTTTTCTTAACAACCATGCTGAGTTTTACATGGGTTTAAATACATCAACAATGACATCCCATAACACATAAGAAATGGATCATATTTCATTTAAAAGCAACCACTTGTTATTGTTTTTTTTCATCTTTATTCATGTTTGTAAATAAATTCCTCTCTTAGGGGAGTTTATAGATTATTTGAAGCTTCTCTGAGAGTACTTCTTGCATTTCAGTTATACTGAATCAGAACTTGAATGATTTAATTATTAAAGATCTAGAGCGATCATTAATAGCCTGAATATTCGAACACGATGGTCTCCTGAACATTATTAACGGACAGACAGAGATGTTAACCCAATCCTAGCAGTTAGCCTTAACATGCCTGCATGTGCAGAACAGCCTAGAGCTGGGGTCAGTAACCTTTATAAACCAAAGAGCCATTTTTTATTGATTAAACTGTTTGTTTAGACACAGCTATGTCACTCTCTGACAATTTTTTCTTATTTTCATAATACCATATATGGGATTTAGTTTGATTTAAAAATGAGAGAACAAAAATTTGTTTAGTTGTTTTTAACATTTATTGAGTGTGCTCTCACACACTGGGTTGGCCCTATATGAAAGTATTTAGTTACTGAAGGGCCTAGATCCTGCAAACAATAAGGAGAAAACAACCCTCACATGCTTGGCTATACTCAGAGCCATTCCTCCCATCCCAGACAGCCATATGTTATGTGATTTCAAGGGCTTTTCTCCCTTATATTTAATGTAGACGTCATTGGCTTCTTTTATATAAGATGCATACCAAGTGGCATAAAAAGTGGCCACTAAAAAAGGGAAATTAGAGGTTTCTTTTTTGTGTGGATTTTTATCGACAAAGTTTATACAGCTTAAAGAGCTGTTGACTCCTTTCTTTTATTAACAGATTTGAAAGATGAGTCAGAAACTTACGTCGGAGGTTAACTGAGCAAAGTCAAAGACGATTAAATAAACCTCATATTGTGATCTGCACCAAGCACTCCTCATTAACCGCTCATCACCACAGCATCTTCTGCATGACAGCGACCTGTATCTGGATGCGTTTAGATTTGTGTTCTGATTCCAGTTGAGTCTCTGTGGGATTTATCTGTCCATCTGTTCATTTTGATACGGCACAATTTCAGCTGCCAACTCGTATTAAATTCAGAGCGCCGGTCTGCCAATCACATACTGGGAGACCCCCTGCGTCATTCTCCAGTAGGTAGGCAAACGTGGGCACCGAACTGGTGGAGAATTAGGCAGTTAGATGACCGCATCTACCTTCCCAGGACAGAACATCAGCAGGACCCAGTATTGGAAATGGGATGTACAGTGAAGTGATGGAAATAAGTGAAAGAAATCATTTTTTATCTAGGAGGAGACATCTGAAGTAACAATCCTGCTTTGGTATCATTCCGATGGTTAAAAATCTTGTTTTTAAACCCTTGGGTATTTCAGTCACCAAAAAGAAATGAAACGGGTCACAGATTCCCTCTTTTAGGTAATTTTCTCCCTGGATTGATTATAGTTGCAGTGCGTCTTAAAATGGATCAAGCTTTAAAAAAAAAAAATCCTAAGACTATAATCATAACAATTTCTTAAATACACAGAATTAACAGGTCACCCATATGAATGTGACATACATTTATATACGGTAGAAGGTATTGAGTAGATTGACTGATGTTAAGATGTTCATGCGACCCAGTTGCTTGGAGAAATTCTCATGATGCAGTTCTTTTTGATTCAAAAGGAGATCTTGAGCTAAGCAATATCACTTAATTCATATTTAGACCTAGATTTATTCTAAACAAGCACCAAGCAATTTACAGGGATCTCCTGATTCTCTTTGTATGGAGGCCATGGGGCATCTTTTCCAAATGTTAAAGTTGAAGCTGGAAGAGGAGTATCTTTCATATTGATTGATTCCAAGAGATCAAGGAACCACAAAAGAACCTGAACTCACTGGTGTGCAAAATGTCCTTCAGTCTACATTCATTCTCCAAGTTGTAAAACCTTTGGCCTTAGCTAATATTTTCACAAAAGCATCAGGATAAAGGTTTCAACTTATTGTATATATGACAACATGTTAGCTGCCAGAACGACTAGCAGGTTCAACTGCATTCAGACATGTTGCTATGGAAACAAGCAAAACCAAAAAAACACAACAGGCTCTTATTTTCAGGTTCTTTTATAAAGTTTAGTTTTACAGCCACTAACAAGTTTTCCTCTAGGAGCGGCCCGTATTTATCACCATCTTAACAAAGATTCAGGCTCCTTCCTTTTCTGGGTAAAGAAAATCTTTCACATTGCATGGTGCTGCCATCATCATGTCTCGCAGTGCTGACTGTGTGTTCAAAGTAACCTTCAATGTCTGGCTTCTGCCAAATATTGCATTTATGTTAAATAGCTCATTTTTATACAAAAGGTCTTCATTGACATTTTTGTTATGTTGTCTGCATCAAAAATGGCAAACATTTATTTTAATAAAAAAATGGCCTCTGCTTATTAATGCCTTTCCTTTAGCCATTCTTCCACAAAAAAGATTTGTGAAGTGTGTTATTTATAAGCCTACTTATCCCCCTGCATCTTCTGCTCAGCTGTGGATCTCCTCCGCTCTTTCCGAGGAACCGTTGGCCTCTTGGCTGCTTGATGCTGCTGCATTCAGGTGGACGGCCATATCTTGCTAGGTTTGCAGTTGTCTATCTTCTCTCTATGCTCAGATGATGGATTGAACAGAGCTCTGGCAGATGCTCAAAGATCAGGACTCTGTAGTAGAACCTAACCCCACTTTAAACTTCTCCAGAACTTCCTCCTGATGTCCTTGGTCTTCATGAGGCTGGTGGTTCTCTAATACTCTCTGAAGAACCTCTTAGACCGGAAACAGAACAGTTAAACTTAAATGACACAGAGCTGAATAGGTCACTTAAATAGAGTATGTAAGATGCTAGAGATAGTTCTTCTGAACCAAAGTGCAGACAGACACTAGGAGGCAGTATGGTGAATCACAAACGTAACAAAATAATACCTTTACAGACACATAATTCAGGCACGGTGACAAAACAGAGAAACAAATGAAGACTAACAGCAAACCAAAGGCTTGAATTATGGGGAAAACAAAACAAATGTTAAGCTGATATTAGCTGAGATCTCTGGCTGAGGGAAAATTATACAACAGGGACATATGGGGAGAAATGCAAAGAATAAACAACCAGATCATTTCCATTAATACATAAGGAATAGCTGAGAAAGCATTGGCATAACTGGCTAGTTACACTAAGGAATATACAAGAAAATAGGCACAGAAAAAGACTGGAATAATGACCATAAAAACTAGCACTGAAAACCCCAAATGGCAAGAATATTATAAAAGATTTAAATGAAACACTAGTTGTTTTGTGTTGGTCAATCACATTACATCCTATGAAACCAATTTTACTTTCTGTTTGACAAAATATGACAGGTTCAAGTGCTGCAGGTCAGTGTAAATGTTTTTTTTTTTTTTTTTTTTTTACAAAGGACTGTTTACACAGTGGCTAAAAAATTAACAACTTAATGTATTTTCTCTGTAGTTAATGTAGATTCTCAGTCCCAGTAATCATTATCATCAATAATTTAAATTTAACTTAAACGTTTGACCTTTTTCACTTTAAAAATTTATGTTTTTTTTTTTCCTGAAACACACAAAGTTTTAAAAAGTCTGCTAAAGAAGGGAACTGGACAGCGGACACCTTAACAGAAACCATCATTGCAATAATGATAACAAAGGAACCAGCTATGTCAGAAGAAAAAGTGAGAGCCGTTATTTTTCTTAATTTAAGGAACAGAATAGCCTACACTGGAACAGAATACATTTAAAAGTGTTCATCAGATCCCTATTTTCCATGACAGACTGCATCTCTAAAATTTGGCTTCTCTATTAGAACGATGTAGAGATGATCTTGACCTCGTGTGATGCCACATTGCACATCCACCTCACTCTGCTCTGCAAAAAACCTGTGATGCAAATTCACAGAGTTTATATTTAGCCTGTCTTCCATCAGCCTGCTGCTCCCTGGTGCATTCCTAGTGGCTAAATGGGAAATGTGGACCAGCTCTGTGCTACTTCACACATGTGGACTTATTAACATTTCCACTGGCTAGTAGAACTATTATTGTACTTGTCTTTTACATGTTTGAATTACGCTCTTTCTAATTTTGTTGACTTTATGTCTGTATTTGAGCCCAGTGACCTAAGTTTACTACGTTCTCTGCCTGTTTTCCCCACAGCATGTTTCCAAGGATGAAGCCGGTCTCATGGGATAGCCATGTTTTGTCTCCATGACAGCCAAATCCCTCAGCCCTCGTTGCAGTGACCACCTGCACAGCAAAGGTGGGCAGTCGTGGGTGAGCGGTTAGGGTGTCAGACTTGGATCCCAAAGGTTACCGGTTCGACTCCTGACCCGCCAGGTTGGTGGGGGGAGTAATTAACCAGCGCTCTCCCCCATTCTCCTCCATGACTGAGGTACCCTGAGCATGGTACCGTCCCGCCACACTGCTCCCTTGGGGCGCCATTGAGGGCTGCCCCCTTGCACGGGTGAGGCATAAATGCAATTTCATGGTGTGCAGTGTTCACTTGTGTGTGCTGTGTCACAATGACAATGGGAGTTGGAGGAGTTTCCCAAAGGGCTTTCACAAAGGATGCTGGGAAATAATGAGCATTTTTATTCCAGTCAGGATGACAAAGATGGGGAGGATGAGGACGAGGAAGAAGAGCAAAGTCGAGAGACGAGAAATGACCCTGCTCAACGTAGCAGGGAGAACGGAGGACTAGAAGGTCTGGAAGAGAAGGAAATGATCGGAGGACGGCAATCCTGGGAAGGGAAGGGCAGTGAGGTGGTGAAACCTGCAGCTATTGTGGTTGGTAGACAGAGAGTGGACCGGCCGCTGAGGCCAGTTAACCCAAACGCCCGGGGCATCCCCAACATGTCCAATGCGGCCCAACCATATCATCACACTACTAACAAGCTGCAGCAGCAACATCTCATGGCAGCAAAGAGACGAGCTCTCATGGAACGCAGCATGACCACAATGGCTCCTCAGGAGGACACCTTCCTGACCATGATGGTGTTTCGCATCGGGATCCCTGACATCAAACAAACAGTACGTGCATTAGAAACACTGAGTGAAAACATATGCCTAAATTCTCACAAGGGCCCCACAATCATAATTTAAAACTACTTTAAGGCCAAAATCATTAAAGTTTTAAAACAGAAAAGCACAGAGAACATTTCAAGACATTTCATCCCCTTTGCAAGCAGGGCACTGACTGGAGGTCTTTCCAAATGAGGAAATAGTTCAAGCCAAGTCTCTCTGGTATTGCTGCCTCAGAGAAAGATTTAGTTTGATTTGACACAAGAACTACAAAAATATCCATATAACTGTTGTATAGTAAGGCTTTAGACACGTTTTAACCTTAAAACGTGACATAGAGGTCACAAAGGGAAGGTGAAAGGTGCTATATAAATAAACATTACTTACTTAACACATTTGAAAAACACAAATAAAACTGGTTTATATTGGTTTTACCACAATAAATCTAACACCATACTCCCCCCATAATTACTAACCTGTTATCTATTGCAGCATATTAATAAAACATTAAAACATATAGAAGAATTCAGCTTTTAATTTGAATACTTCTATTGATTGTTGGGAAAACTACCCACATTCACAATAATATTTTTAAATAGAATAAGCAGCATAAAATATATTGACTCCTCATACATATATATTTCTTTAAAATAACCAGAAAGAGTCAGACTGTTTTTTTAGTCAGACTGTTTTTTTCTGTGTTATTAGACTGACATTTACTCCAACAAACATGCAACCAGGACCAGGAAGCTCAAGCTTAATTCTCATCTTGGTTCCTTATCAAAGTCTGGAAATTAGGTTGAAATTAGGTGAGTTTGGCGCCTGAGCTCTAATATTATCTCTCTCTGGTGAAGATGCTAAGGATGTCATTGAGTGATGAGCTCATTCCTACTGCCTGAACATGTGTCCAGCCTGTCAGGAAGTGACTTGGGGGTGTTCTGGCGTGGTGGGGGAGCTGAGGAGAACAAAGGCAAAGAAGGAGGAGCAGAGGGTCGAAAGCAGTGCAAAAAATACAGAGTAGAATAAGATGTTTCTACAGCATAAAAAGACCAAAGGTATGGATAAGAACAGATTTTTTTCAGCTGTGGGCAGGGTGTCCAAAAATTATCCTTAAGTAAGAGTCTGATTATTTTAATTTTCTTAGTAGCATCCAAGAAAATACTTGAAAAAGGGTTAAAAAGTCTTTGATAAAAAAGGTAACTTAGATACAGGGTAACTGTTTTATCTGAAAAACTTATTAAATTTTAAAAATAAGGTAATCACAATGACCAGAATACAATTATTTCCAAAGTCAGGTGTTTAAAGACTGTATTAAAACATTTATGCAAATACAAAATATAACTACATTTATATATTTTGTTTACTCAGGCCAATGTACCTGCTCTGATAAATAGATGTCTAAGCTTTTTTGTTTCACTTTGTGCAAATAAATCAAACCAGATATTTTTGTATATGGTTTGTTAGCATCCCAACATTGTTAGTGGTTAATAGACCTAAACGCCAGAAAAAATAAATCATTATTACAGAAGAAAATATTGGTTTAAATTGTTTTTATATCATGTCATTAAATGTCCCGAAAATAATTAAGGAAGATAAAACATAGCCTCCCTACTGCTGAGGAGGAGTGAAAAACAGACGCATTCAGTCAACATTATGATGCGAGCCTCTGCCTTGGGTCAAGCATTGTCATAATTAGGATCCAAATCTGAATTAGGCATCATTTAACACTTCCTGCAGCTGCCCGCGTGCCAGTGGTGGCAGGTGAGAATTGGTGTTCCCACACATATAGCCCATCAAGGTGAGAAAGCCCCACCATTCCTGCCCTCCCCCGTCTTCCTTTCTCCATTTCCAAGTCCCTGAACATGCCAAGTGTTCCACATGTCAGCTAATCTGCCCTCAATATAACAGTACTTGCTAATTATCTAATAGGTTTTTAATGAGTTTGGGGAGAGCTGAGGAGTGAGTCACTCTGGATGGCTAAAAACACTTAGAGAGGGTTTCTGTGTTGTTCTTAAGCCTTAAACCAGCCACAGGCGACACATTCAGCTCTGCGCCAAACTGGGAAAAAAAAAAAAACTCACAGTGCTTTGAAACCCTTCAGCACAAACGTCACTTAAATGAATTAAAGGGACATAAAGGAAAGGCATGAATATGATGAGCTGGAGAAGAAGAGGTGTGCTACAATTAGATTACAATAGTGCAAAAGTTTGGATGCAGAAAGACTTGGATACTACAGTGTCAATGTGACATACAGCCTGAATTATATGGGTCTTCTCTCTCCAAGGGATAAGCTATCCAGTCTCTCACACAGCAGAGCAGAAACGTAAACACTGCATTCCCTCTCCCATTCAAACACACAGACACAAATACACATACGCTCATTTAAACATGTGTGCAAGAAACGTTTGCTCGTGCACGTCATGTTGTATACCGCCAAGGGACCAGGAAGACATTGCTAAGGCAACCGGTTCCTTCCTCCTGTAATGAACCGGTTGCCATGCCAATATTCTTGGCTATACTATCAAATAATGCCACCTAGGAAGGGAGGGGGGATGTATAAGAGCGATGCTGAGCCGTGCAGTTTTACTTACAGTTCTCAGAAATACAAGTAAAGCTCCACCCCTGCTGTTAAAGCCCAGCTTTCTGTGAGCCGTCAGCGACGTTTCAATTTGAAGGTCTTCCTATGGAGAAGCAGGAAAACTGAATAATTTGAAGGCAGAGACAGAGAGAGAAGAAACATCACAGTGAAATCGAGTTAGGCAGACCTCACAGCAAACATCTGAGGCAATTTCTCACTAAGACCAGTAAAACGCTTCAGGTTTAAAACATACAGGAGGCCAATAAGATCCTCTCTGCAGTGTTGAGAGAACGGGAGTAGTTAGTTCGATACTGTACAGTGAAAAACAATAAACTTCTTCATTCTAACAAAACAGAGACAATGCGGTAAAATGAATAGCCTGATCACACCAATGGAAATGTTGTTACCAGCTGTTTTCTAGAAATAAAACAAGTTCCAGATGGATTTTAATCCTGTCCTATATACAGACATCAGTCACCCGGATGTAAACTCCGCCAGACATTGTAACTGTGGTCATATTCATGCTTTAACATCAGGAAATTTTAGTAGCGGGATTAGCCAAACTTCCTCAAAGCAGGAACTGTTTGACTGGTATTATGTGCAAAATATGACAGTGATGAAGGATTAAATCTATCCATCCATCTTCTAACACGCTTAATCCCAAGTGGGGTCACGAGGGTTGCTGGTGCCTATCTCCAGCTGTCAATGGGCGAGAGGCTGGGTACACCCTGAAAAGGTTGCCAGTCCGTCGCAGGGACAAACAGGACAGACAACCATTCACGCACACACTCACAAGGCCAATAAGACCAATAAGAGCCTAAGGACAATTTAGAGAAGCCAATTAAACTAACAGTCATGTTTTTGGACTCTGGGAGGAAGCCGGAGTACCCGGAGAGAACCCACGCATGCTCAGGGAGAACATACAAACTCCATGCAGAAAGGGCCGGGACTCGGACCCAGAACATTCTTGCTGTATGCAGCAGTGCTACCCACTGCGCCCCAAATAATTAAATATAATTGGAAATTTGACAAAAAGTAAAGTTGAATAAACTGAACTAATCAAAGAGATTATTGGTTAAATTAAAACAAAGAGGATAAAGTAAAATAGAAGTAGCACAGGTTCAAATAATTGAAAAAAACAAAATCCTACAGTAATAGAATACAAATTTAAACAACAATTAGATCTAAATTTTATCTTTCCTGGTTAAAAACAAAAAAATTACATAAAAACTCCATTACATAAGTTTAAAAAGGAAAAGTACATAAACAAATAAAAGGGTTATTATAGAGTTTTTCTGATGATGCTGCCACCTGAGGGCAAAAACATAGAACAGCAGCATTCTTCTGCTTATTCTCGTAGCTCGCGCTTGTACTTAACAAGCTGTTTTGTCTACATTGTCTACATCTCGAACTCAATGCTATTCCTGACATTTTGAATTGAGAAAGCTTTCTCGATGGGAAGCAAAACGTCTTCAAGCTTGGAAACAAAGCCCAGTGGATTGTTTTTATTTTTCTATTTTTGGAATTTTGTCTACATTTTCCACCTAACCTTGAGTAGCCATTGGTTTCCGAGTTGAGCTGGACTCTGGTCGCTTCTGAATACCAAAAAATCCATGTTAATTATAACGCTTCGATCATGGACGAAATTTTGATTTCAGAAGTGTGGGGGGGGTGGGACATAAGTGTTTATAATATAACTTACTTATTAATATAACAAAGATCCAATCACAGACTTGATTCGGTGGCACATCAAATGTTTTTAAAGTGAACTTCTCTGGTTTGACAGCCAATAACATAAGAAAAGACGGTGGGCCAATCAGGAGCTTGTGGGCGGTCTAAACTCAGGGAAGTGGGCTTCAGCTTTGGCTGCGGTTTTCCGCTTGGTCCTAGTGCTCGACAATGTCTGTGTTCTGTGGCATAACATTGTTTTTGGACAGTAAAGGGTACCCAAACGGATGTTTGAAAAAGTGCAGGGGGCATATCCCCTCATCCCCCTGAAAATTATGTCCATAGCTTTGATTGTGTAACATGGACACACCTGACATCACATCTGACAAACAGTGAGGGAACTTCCAACGAAAGGTAATTTGAGGTTACACACTTATAGATGCATCCAACCTGAACTACTGAGGTGTCAGTCTGCTCATCAAACCATGTTTAAGTTGTAAACAGTCAAATAAAAAGGCTATTTTAAAATAAAAATTACATAATCTCTCTTTAAAGAAAAGCTCAAATGGAATCAATATTGATAAATAAAAGAAATTATTATAGTCAGCTTCTACTTGCTAAAGTAAGGTAAAATTGTTTTTGGAATGTACACTACTTTAAGTTGATAAAACACAAAGGTAAAATCCATATGTTGCAGTAGTTCTAGATTCCTTCCAATTTAAATCAATAAGAGCCTTTCGGTTGCAGAGCAAGCAAATGAATCCCATCATCACGTCAGCAGTGTTATGATCGAGGTTTGTTTCAGTGTTTCAGATTTAGGCTGAAAATGGTCTGTCAACCATTCAGCTGCACTGAATAGAAAAGCAACCTGACTACAAGGACATTTACCAAAATAACATTGTTAGGGTCCATCTGACCCTTAAAACAAACACTGGTTATCTTTGAGAGATGTTAAAGCTTTGCTGTAGATTAAATAAACTGTAGAGCAACCCTGCATGGTGAGAGCATTTAATCAAAATGATTCAGTAGGATGTGTGTAAGAGTTAAAGAAAACTTGGATTCAACCCACTTTTAGAAAATGTTTATTATGTATATTAGATTCCACACAACCAAATATAAACCAGATTAATTTCAAGTCAGTCTTACTCATATAAATAGAATCTATATCTAGCCTATGCAGTCCAATTTGATCAAAACATACTGAATCACAGTCAACTTTAGGAGGTCATTAAAAGTTACCATCTAATTCCTGCCAATTGCATCAAGCTGTTGACTCTGCAGCAATCCTTCATCCTGAGCAAGCATTTGGCAACAGTGAGGAGGAGCCGCTGCTTTTTAACAGGACAAACCTCCCACAGAATCAGGCTCAGCGAGGTGAGCCCCCTACTGGCAGGGGATTGAGATGACAGGATGGAGAGAGGGAAATCAAGGAGTTGCTGATCCAGCTTACTTTTTACGCAGAAGACAAGGAAAATGTGACTTTTTGCAGCAATAGTGGCAAATTTTTCTGACAATAGGCTGAATGGAAAGGGGGTATGAGTGAGAGGGAGAGACATGCGGCAAAGACCCACAGGTCAGATTTGAACTCTGGTCAGCTGCATCCCTTTTTACATGGGTCATGCGAGCTAAACACTGCGCCACCTGCACGACCAAAAAATGTAGATTTGATGACACCAATATTTCAGTCCTCACTTCTCTGAGAAGTGATGAACAGCTACCTACAGAGGAACTGAACCAGGAGAACTTTCCCCTCAAAGAGGTCTAATTAAAGTAGCTTGTAATGATTATTGGCAAATAACCCATACAGATAACACATAACAACAGCCTAACACTGCCATTGGCAACACTAAAAGTTTCTAGAAAAATATTTCAAGTGAATAATGATTTAAAGTGTGTCTTGTCTGTGTCTTTGCATGTCAGAGGTGTCTCCAGTTTGACCAGGACTGCACCGTGTGGAGTGCCAAGCAGCAGATCGTCTGCTCGCTCGGTGAGTCCCTATGGGACGTCTACAACTACGGACTTTTCCAGCCGGCTGGAGAAGGACGAGATGCCAAATTCCTCGAGGAGGAGCGTCCCCTGCGAGACTACGCACGCACCTTTGAGAAAGGTGTTCCCTACCTTGAGGTATTCCTGAGAAAAACTAGAATGAAAGGACAGCTTGGGATCATTTTAATTAATACTACTTATCATATTTAGTATGATTACTTTAAGGTTTGATGATAAAAACAACAAAAACAATAGAATCTGCCTCTGTAGTGGTTCTTTTTTGCCAGGACTGTTTCTGCCTTCACATAGTCTGGTTGGCCCGTATTATTGGATCAGAATTTATCTTTAAAAGCCTCAAAACAGTGACTTCAATGTCCTTTTAGATAGTTTTAGAACTGGCTGTATTCTGTAAATGTAAAACAGCAGACCAGGTCTGAATCATTTGTAAAATATATTCAATATTTGTTTTGTATTAAAATATTTCTAATTTTTCTGTAGAAATAAAACAAGTAAAATAACACATACTGTAAATAAAATCAGTTTAGATTTCCACACAAAGGAATGATTTTAAGTTTAACTTTTTATAGAATTGTATAGTTTCTATTTTATTAAATAAATAAAGAATGGGGGAAAAAATCGATTTTTCAGTGTTTGTGTTTCTGTAGAGAAGTGTCTGTTAAATCTCCATGGCCCACAGTGCCCTCTGGTGGTTCTAATAACTGGATCCACTGTCAAAAATCTTCATATTCTCCTAATATAACATAGGATAGAGTTTAAAACCTTAAAATACAGTAAGGTTCAGATGTTGAACCCACTGCAGAAAGATAAACAGAGGTGGGTAGACTCCCCAATAATGGTACTTAAGTAAGAGTAAAAGTACTTTGTAATATTTTTAATCAATTCAATGTAAATAGTAACCCTCAAAGAAAGTATAAAGGTATTTGGTAAAAAGGCTACTCAAGTACTGAATAACTGACCTACTTACTACCCATCATAACAACTCATTTGATACTTTTTGAGTTGCAAAAGTTATTACTCAATAGTTATATAAAACAAAATCAATGGTTACAGTATGTAAGAATAGGTTAAGTTACAGTTTGCTGTATTTTTCCAAATGACACAAAAGACTCAACAGATGGAAAACAATATTTAACCACAAAGCCTTGAGTACAAAAATAAGACATTGTGTCTTAATGTTGCCCATTTGTTTTCATTAAGTGAAGTTACTCAACATGGATGGAAGAGCTAGAAATGTTACCTCATTAAAGATAGGGAGATTTGATCATATTTATTTTTTAAGTTAAAGTAAAACGGTGTAAAACTACTCATATAATTAACTTTTTCTAAGTTTCTCAAGTAAATGTAACTGAGTAAATGTAACGAGTTACTACTCACCTCTGAAGATAAATGATCACAACTAAAGTGAAAATAGATTTCAAGGTTAGTTCTAATAACATTGCTTCACTTCAGCTTTATGACTTTTACTAAATACGTTTTCACAGCTTAAGGCAAACTATACGGAAGCATACTGAATTAGAAATGTTTAAAAGTCAGATTTGTTTGGAGATATTATATTTTTTTCCAATTAAATAGTTGTTTCATCTGGCTTTAAATCGAAGAAATGTCTTAGAAATGATTGCGATTTAAATTTAACCTGTAATAATTTTCTGCGGGCCTGTTGCTGTTCTAATCTCTTTTTAAATTAAAGATCTCCAGGTACTTATTTTCTTAAGATGTCCCTGCCCTCTGTTCCTTGCAACCCAATCTGTGAAACAGGGTTCTAGATGGCAGATGTAAATATGCTAGAGTAATTTATCTTTTTTTAATCTGCAAGCTCTTAAAATAAACTTAAACAAGGTATAAATGTCCAGGTGAAAAAAGAAACGTTAAAACATTTTCTTAAAGAAAATGATGCAATGAAGTTGTTTTTTTCTCCATAAATAAATCCAGATCCAACTTCTGAAGAAATGAATCACAGCCATGTTCTGGCAGGTCTGAGTGGGAGAGAGACTTTCTGGAAACAGTGAGAAATTCACTGCAAACAACAAGAATAGCAACCATTCTGTTTTCTGAACGACAGGCTCACACCAAAAAAAAGATGGTTTTCTACACATGTTGCCCCTGAACAATATAATTAGCTTTTTCATACTGATCCTACTGTTTTTTTTTTTTTTTGTCCACAGTTTAGGTACAAAACCAGAGTTTATAAGCAAACCAACCTGGATGAAAAGGCTCTGGCTAAACTCACCACAAAGGTAATTCTTCTTTTCAGCTTAATGTGTTTGTTGGTGGCAGAACAGCCATGACAACCATCCTCTTCTCATGGTTACACATTCAGGCCAGTCAGAAGAAGTTCATAGAATATGTTCAGACTGGAGCAATGGAAAAAATGGCAAAAGTTCTGGATAAAGGTCTGGATCCAAACTTTCATGACCCTGACAGTGGAGGTGAGTTTCTCAATATAGTTTTTCAACTAGTAAGAAAAAAAGTTGTGGCATCCATTAGAGTTTAGGTTGACTGGAAATCTAAATCATTATAAATATCAAACGATTCCCCCTGTGCTCCTCAGAGACTCCACTCTCTGTGGCTGTGCAGTCCGGCCTGTCGGTGGAGGGAATCAGGCTGCTGGTTCTGGGTGGAGCCCACATGGACTTCAGAAGCAGAGATGGGATGACAGCGCTGCACAAAGCTGTCAGAGCTCACAATCATGCTGGACTGCTGGTAAGAGCTTTCATGTACCACATACTCAGACAGATGGGACTAAATTAATAAACTGTTACTTATATGGTTTAGCTTACCACAAATAAAACTGTTATGACCTTATACAGTAGCAGCCATTAAAAATGGCCCTTCCCAGTCAAATACCAGCCGAATGGCGACCAACTTTCCTCCAATTCCCAGCAAAATCCCTTCCAACTTCCAGCCTATGAAGTGAACCCCTCCTTTTCCTGGGCGTGCATATTCTTTTACTCTGATTGCACCCTTTCGCTGAATTACAGCGTATGACCAGGAGGCGGCGCTTTACTTTAGATCTTAATGTCCAGAAATCATAACATTGATGTTTGAATAGGAATTGCAGGGGACAAGTCAAGGACCACCTAAGAACCAGCCAAGGGCCAGCCAAGGACCAGCCATGGCCCGTCAAGGAAAGAGGGGAAATTTTGAATGCCTACTACTGTACCTCTTCATGCTTACTTTCCTTTGATCAACAGTCTTTTCTAATATTTAATGCAGATTTTTATAGTTTTTTTAGGGGTGTGTGAATCGGTTTGCTTCTATTTGCTGTTTGCTTTTAACTGACACACCTGAATTTAAATGGTATTGGACAGAAAGGGATTTGTCTATTCTGTTCTATTCTATTTTATTATATTTCAATCTATTGGAAGTTAAGAATTCCAGGGAGGTTCCGGTAGATATGTTCCTTTATTTCATGTATGTTTTCAAACTGAAGGCCAAAAAAGTAGACACACCATCCATGATAATTTAATTCGTCAAAATATGTTATAGTTTTTTGTTATATCGAAATATAAGGTACCGTAATAGCTATTGGAAGGAAATTTCCAATTTGGAGAAAAGAATATCAGACAGTAGAAGATTGATTTATGGCATCTTTGATACTCATCCAAACACACACAGCTGCAGAAGGGTTAGAAAACCTGTATCTTCTCATGCTTCCCGCCAGGCTCTTTTGTCTCTCGGAGCGTCTCCTGACTACAAAGACCGCTGTGGCCTGACCCCGCTGTACCACACTGTGCTGACAGGGGGTGAAACCTCCTGCTGTGAGACCTTGCTCTATTACAGGGCGAAGCTGGGCACCCGGGATGAGAATGGCTGGGATGAGAGTCATCAGGTAGCTCTATCCATGAATTACTGATGAATCAACTTCAGAGTCATTCTGCGTTCATGTGTACATTTGTGGTTTCCTCTCATATGTTCCGTTAACTCAAGCAATGCACCATCAGGTCTCTCTCTTATATCAGTCATGGTGGTCTGTGACCGCCACACTGTGTCTCCCACATTTTCTTCTCCATCCTCACATTTGTTTTCATTCTCCCTCCTATCCTTCTCTCTTTCCATAGCACAGGGATGAAGAGGAATTTGGAATGGAAGAAATACATAAGGTACCTTTCATTCCACCATCTCATCATCCCTCCCATAGGCACAGACATTAAGCAAATGGAGTCTTGCTCATCTCCGTATGTTAGAAATATAATTGCTAAGTTATTTAAAACCCTTGAACTTTGTCACATTTTGTTGAGCTAAAACTGATCAATTTCATCTTTTTTATTGGGATTTTCTCTGACAGACCAACACCAATAAACCGATGAATACATGTCAAATGGAACAAATTTTGCATATACATTTAACATTAATGCATAGAATAAAAAATCTTCAAAATGTGATGTTTGTTGGTTTCAGTTTGTCAGGTGGATGGAAAATAACTCATTTTTAAGCCTTTCCATAAATATTCCTAGTAGCTGGTAAAATCAGTGGTGTCATATTACTCGACTTGTTAACAACTTTCTATGGGAGGGTCAACTCCAAGGCTCAGGACATCATACAGTGATCATCCTCTCCACCTTGACTTTGAGCTCCTAGCCTCAGGCAGGAAATTCACCGTGCCAAAGGCTAAATCCAACAGGATGAAAATCTAATTTTAACCCAAGCAGTCGCAAAACTACTCTGCAAAACTGATCTAGAAATAAAAACAAATTTCTTAAATTCAGTCTATTTCCCCTTAATTTTAGTAGGTCAATGGGATGATTTGCCATTGGAATGAGTATTTTTATTCTTAAAATAATATAATTGCATAATATGCACTTGTAATAAGACAATGCAATTGTTTTTCTTATTTTAACTGTAAATTGCCTTGTTCCATTGGCACAGTGTCTGGAAGAAAGCACTCACTTTAAGAAAGAATGAGTTATTTAGATTTCAATTTTTTGCAGTGTAAAGTTGAATAAAAAAGGAACAATAATGATGTGTAATACTGGTCTTGCATCAATTTGTCCTCCATGGTTCATAGTTTGATGTTGCTTGTTTATGTTCTGTTCATAATATTATGTGATTGTATTCCCATGTTTTTTTGTTGTTGTTGTTGTTGTTTGTTGTTTTTGTTTCTACCCTCTTGCAAACCAAATTTCCCTCAGGGGACAATAAAAGTAAAGTTAAAGTTGAAGGACTTAATTGGCCCTAATTTTGTCTAGGTCGTTCTAACAAACATCTAAACCGTCTTTGGTTGGTTGTTAACAGTGGTTGTCCTGTTAGAGGGTGCAGCTCTACTTCAGTCTCAGATCTTCTGCAGCTTCGAGCAGGTTTTCTTTATGGATTTCTCCCTGAGCATTATGCTGCCCCCTCCATGTTTCACCACTTGGAATGATGTGCACATTGATAGATGTTCATCATTTGAAACCTAATTCTCTAGAACTTTCTCCCTCCATTGTTTATTAGGTTCCTCGCTCTCCATTATACTGGTTGCTCTCTAGTGTTCTCTGATAAACTGTGGAGGCCAGACACAGAGCAGCTCCTGTCACCCTCTGACTGGATAATCACAGCTGGATTCTGATTACTTCCTTGGCTTCCTCTAAAATCAGCTGGTTCCTCTGGATTTAATTAGGGGTATCAGAGTAAAGAGGCCACACTTATCATCATTTGGAAATGATCAAACATTTTTCTCCGACTTAACAACAATGACCCACCTTTTTTTTTTTTGGTCTTTCACATTAAATATGAATAAAGTTCAAGGGGTGTAAATACTTTTGCAAGATACTATATCTCTTTGCTTCACTGAACATAAAACATTGCCTTCTCTCTGTCACTGTGACGTTTTAGTGAGTTATTGCTGCAAACCAGTTGTCATGGTATTTTATTTTGGTTTGGCTGCTCTGTATTATCTTTCTTTACTTTGAACAAACTGTATCTTGTGATATTTTCAGCTCTGCAGAAAAAAAAAGAGAAAACCATTTTCTGTGGTTTCATTTTTGCTTTTCTCCTTAGCCTAGCTCAATAATGTCTCCTAGTGCAATCTTGTATCCTTGTAATTTTGATATAAATGAAAATGGTAGATGTATTTTTTTTTTACTTTTGTCTCTCTTTTGATCTAATATGTCTCCTCTATAGCCTTTTTCTGTACTGTCTTTATTCTGTACCTGACTGCGCTCTTTGGTTCTTCATGTATTTCTCTGCACTCATAACACTAACAATTTGTGCATATTTCTGTCATAATCTTGACATTAAAAGGCTTGCCAGAATGGCTTTGCACAGCATTTGGAGCATCTGCTGTTTTATGGAGCAGACACTGCTTCTCAAAATGCCTCAGGGAACACTGCACTTCACATTTCAGCCCTATACAATAAGGTAAGTAGAAGTGCCCAGAACTAAAGTGCGATACATAATAAATTGCAAAGTACTAAAGGTGTTAACACTTCGGTTTCTGACTCTTAATGTTCAGGAAAGCTGCGTCCGGGTTCTTCTGTACAGGGGGGCAAACAAGGAGGCCAAGAATAAGCATGGTCAGACCCCTTTTCAGGTAACATACATTTTTTGACTAACTTACTTTGTACACACTTTTGGTACCTTTTGCCTCCAGAAATACTTTAGTTATTCCTGGATCCAAAGGTGTCACAACCTTTCCTTAGAGCATGGGTTCCCAAACATTTAGGTCTGTGACAAATATAACAGGTGTGTGACCCTCTAAATATGCATATTGTTATTTGCATCCATCCATTTTCTGTCACATTTATCCAAAGCGTGGTGCTGGTGCCTATCTCCAGCTCTCTATGGGCAAGAGGCAGATTACACCCTGGGCAGGTCGCCAATCCAACACAGACACAAACAGGACAAACAACCATTCACACACGCACGTGACATGTTTTTTGACTGTGGGAAGTAGCTGGAGTACCCGGAGAGAACCCACCTATGCTCAGGGAGAACATGCAAACTCCATGCAGAAAGACCCCAGGCCGGGAATCGAAGCCAGAACCTTTTTGCTTCAATGCAGCAGTGCTACCCACTGCGCCACATTGTCATTTAACTCTATTATCTGTTTTAAGTCTAAAGGAAATATATTCATTTCAATGTAAATATTTTCTTTTCAAATCATATTTGATAATGAATTTAAATATTTAAAGTAAATTTTTAATTGTTTTATGGGAGTTATCATTTTAAAAGGTATAATATTTGAAACATGGAAGAGACAAAAATAAATTTTAATGTATTTACTTATTTCATGGTACATTTTGTTCGTATATGTATTTTGAAATAAAAATAAATACTGTTATTTCACTCTATATTTATTCATAGATATAGAGTTAGTTTATTATATACCATTTTAAATAAATGTATTTTTCAAATGACATTCAATAACTTATTTCTATTATTTTAAAGGTAATTTCCATTCTTTAATTTGACTTTTAATTAATTAACTGTGTATTTTTTTAATTTATATGTAAATTATGTGTTATGTAAATGAATACATGTAAAATATACATTATTATGGAACATTTACTTATTTCATTTAGTATTTTGCCCCTTTTTTTGGTTACATCAAGATGATTATGTCTCATGACCCCCTAAGGGGTCCAGACCCCCACTTTAGGAACCCCTGCCTTAGTGATTCTGGTCCATGATCACATGATAGCTTCTCACAGTAGCCGATCAATGATGACAGGCAAATCCACATCCCAAATATCCTGTGACGGACTGAAATCTGGAGCCTTTATAGTCCACTGGAGTTCATTAAACCATAATGATCAAGAAATCAAGAAAGGGTTTTGTGACGTAGAGGTTTATCCTGTTGGATGGAACCATCGGATACTAGGTCTTCTGTGGTCGATAAACAGGGTTAGCAGTAATTCTGATGTTGGCTGACACGTTGCTAAGGTGGTAATGATTGGACCCAAAATGTACCAAGATTATATCCCACACACCACAACCAACCTGAACTGTCGGAAAGAGGCAGGATGGATTCAGTTTTTTTTATGATTTTCAGGCCACCAAAGGTGATTTCCTACCATAAGATTCACAGTATAGCATCATTCGCGCATACCTTTGAGCTGTAAGGCGTTATGTTATATATTGTCTATCTTTCTGTCATCCCATGCTGGTCAATCCATTCTTATTCGTCATCAAATGAAAGAGGAAATATTTTCATCTTATTAAAGAACCAATCAACCAGAAAAATGTGTTTTAATTGTCCTGCTTTGTGCTTTGATGATTCCAGGTGGCTGTGATGTCAGGTCACTTTGAGCTTGGGGAGATCATCAAAAATCATAAAGACACCGACATCGGTAAGCTCTCCTACTGGACCTTCAGCTTTATACTTTTATCATCTGTTTTTGACACTTACCTATGAACTCTTCCCCTTTTCTTCCTCCGTCAGTCAGACTAATTTATTCTTCCTTTTCCTCTTGTCAAACTCACCCTTCTTTCTAACTTCCTACACATGATGTTTGACCCTTGGATATCAATCTTCCTCCCATCACCAGTTCCCTTTCTAGAATCGCCAAAGTTTGTTCCCAGACGAAAAGACAGTGTCCACACGCTGCCTCTTCCTTCACTTCAGTCCCACCCCCTCCTGCGTGCTAACAGTGATAACACCATGACCCAGTCTGACCCTTTGAGCCTACCCAACAAGGCTGCAACCAATCCCAACCCCGGACAGGTACTGAAAGGTTTAGGGATGTGTGCATCAGCTGATCTTTGTGATAACATGCACAGCTTGTGTGATTTACATGCATGGAGCTCCGTGTGTCTCTGCAGGGCCAGCGCCGGGCCTCCATAGGTGTCAGAAGCTCCAGCAGTCCCAGAAACCGCACACGCTCCCCTTCCAGAGGCAGAGGGGGCCAAAGTGATACAGAGGAGAGACAGCGACAGCCCAGAGGCAGACAGGGGTAAGGATATGTGAACATATAAAACATCATTTACAGGGAGCGAGTGAACAAAGAGTGACAACAGTGGGTTGAAAAGGTAAAAATATATAAAAAAAAAACATTTATGAAGAAGCAAGAAAAATCATTGGTGTTGAGGACAAAAATAGTTAAGGTTGGATTCTGGTATCTCTGCAGGCTATGCGAGTTATTTCCCACCAAACTCACTCATCATGGAAGGCTTTTCTTTATGTGCTGGTGCAGTCATGTTGGACCAGGAAGAAACCCCAAATTGTTCTCAAATAGTAAATATAAGGAAATTGTCCAAAATGTTGGAAACGAGGGACCAAATTCCCAAAAGTCCCTTCCTTTCCAGAAAATTTACAGCACTGTCGGGGAAGCGCTTTAGTCACAGACCTAGACTGTTTTATTCGCTTTTAATTGTCAGACATCTTTAAATTCTGCTGGGATGCCAGCTTTAGGTCTGCAGCTGCTCACCCACAGAAACCCATTCATGAAGCTCTCTCACCCTGAGCTGACCTGAAAGCCACAGGAAGTCTGGACGTCTGTAGCTATTGATTGTAGACACTAGGTGATATCTGTTACCTCTTTGCCTCAGTATCTCCTCACCCTGCTCTGTCATTTAGCATTTACAAATGACTCCACTTTGTTAATTCTGCACCAGTTGACTTTAGATCTGTCCAGGGACAACAGATGAAAAAGAGCCTTTTGACTAATTCTGGTGCATTTGCAGGAATGCTTATTAATGTGCACTGTCTGTGTCAAATAAAAAAAATAATCTAAAATAAAATCTAGAGGCTTTTGCACTTTGGAACATAAACAATTTTACTCACTCCATAAGCTGTCATAGTACCAGCCTAGATCTTACCATGATGCAGCAGTCTACAGTCCAAGGCACTAGATCCTGGAACTGGAACTACTCCTTCATCCGACTAATTTGTTTTATTCGTAGCATCCTAGCCTAAATCTAGCATGGTCCCATTTTGTTTTCATATTACTTGTTGATGGAATTTCGGTTGATCATTTACAGAGAAAGCTCATTTTCTTTTTATATGCTCTCTATTCAATAAATAGCTAAGCAGATCTCATAACAGACTTGTAGCTGCCAGACAAACAGCACATGCTCTTTTAACAAAATGTATTTGATCTATTCAAATATTTTTCAAAAAGCAGGCTGGTTATATCACTTGACTAATGTGCAGAGTTTTGTGATTTTACAGTTTTTGCACACAGGTTTAGACTAAGATGCAGTTGAACAATTTCTCAGAAACTCTGATGCCAGCCATTAAGAAAATGCCTGGATCTGAAACCTAATCAAATTCTTGAGAGGGAATCCTTGAAACCCAGATTAGGAGGTTTAGAGAGTAATGGGGCTTTGTAGAGAGAATATTAATTTGTTTATTTGAGAATACTATGTAAAAATAAAATAAAAACATGTGGGATAAGTGAGCTGTGTTGAGCTGAATTATGTTTCTAACTTCTTAATGACCAGTTATTTTAGTGCTGAAACAGTTTAGCGCAAGAGGTTTAAATTCCTCCGAGAACCATTAAATTGAACTTGATAGTGACTTTGTAGTGATCTTTAGCCTCCTAAAGTCACTCAAAGTGACTTTGGGAGGATAAAGGTCAGGAGACTTTAAGCAGCTTCCCGTATAAATATGAAGATGAGAGCGAAATATTAGATATAGTATCTTACAACTGATATACAAGACATACTCTCTGGGTGCATCAACATGTGCAATATGCCTCCTGACCCTGGTGTGACTCAGGCATAAATTGACGGCTGTGTGGTCTGACAAGCTGTTGTCATCAACTTTGTTCTTTCGAGTGGACAACTTGTGTCATGCTTTGTGAGAGCTTTTCTAACTCCCCCCCCTCCCTGTAGCGCGCCATCGGCTGGCAGTGGAGGAGGCCAGATGAAGCGGATGTACAGCGCAGTACCAGGACGAATGTACGTGGCCATTCGTTCCCACTCAGCAAGTGGAGACAGAGAACTCTCACTTAACAAAGGAGACAAAGTAAAAGGTGAGGAACGTTTAAAAAAAAAACATCATATGAGGAACCAGAAGAAAAACAGAGAATCCCTCATCTGTTGGAGGATGAATCATGTGACTTTGAGAATAAACTCGCTATGTGTCACTGCATATAATTAGCAGATATGCAGCACTTACAGTAGAACTCATCACAAAATAAATATTTATAGCAAAGACAGTTAAAATTAGAGCTAACAGTTAAAGAGCATGAGACTTGGCAGTTGCTGGGCTAAATAATGCTTAACAATGCTAAACAGGACTTTTCATTTAAATCAAAGAGCTTTTAAAAGCATACATACCCCTTAGCCTTTACCATATTTGGTGAGAATACAGCATCAAAGTTCTGTGTGTTTCATTGGACTGACACAACGTGAAGCAAATATGTGAAGTGGACAGAAAATAAGACAAAAGTTAATTTTTCTACATCAAGGATAGGCAACTCCAGTCCATGAGTGGTGTTGTATAATTCATTGCTTTGTGCAGAGCTGTATAATTCTCAGTGTCCTGACTATTATTTAAAAAAAACTCCCTCCTCAGAACAAAATAGGAATAAAAAGGTGAGATCATTATTAAGTCTTAAAAGAATCTGGAAATCTAGATACAGGATGTAAATCAGCTGTTTGATACAGGTGTTCTGGACCAAAAACACTTCTAAAGGTTGCAGCAAATCTGCCCTAAAGGACTGGAGCCGTCCATCCATGTTCTATATTATCATTCAGGCGAAGTTAGGTTTGATGAATGATATCTTGCCATGTTTTGACTTTGTCTAGGTTATCGTAGCACAGGAATATTCTTTGATCTAAACCATCCCATAGTACCTCTGGCTGTATGATTCGGATGGTTGTTCTGCTGAGAGATGAACCTAAAATTATTTCTTAAAGAAATTGGATCCATACACATTCCCATAAACTCTGACCAGTTTCCTGGAAGAAAAGCATCCTTCAGCATTAAGTTCCTGCTAGTTGATGTGTTTTATTCAACCGCACTTACATGCTGTTCCATGCCTACACCACAATACTGTAATTACTATTATAGACCCCTGCACTTATTTCAGTGCAGGCGTGGCAAATTGAGGTGCCAATTACCTGGCATGTACTCTTTTGAATGTTGGCCAGTAATGTCAAATTTGGCTCATCTGAGCACTTCCATATCTGGCTGTGTCGTCTACATCTGAGGTTTCCAAACTTTTCAGTTTCTGACCAACAAGAGTCGACTTATGACCCAAACTACCGGTTGAGAACACAAACGCTTCTATAAATAAATGAACCTGTTAATATATATATTAAAAAATGCTGTAATATGAAAAAAAAATCGGTAATACAAAAAAAATTGTAATATAACATAAGGTCACTAAAATGTAAATATCTTAAGCACTTTTACATAAATGTGTATTTCTTAATTATATTTCTGTGATGGATTTAAAGACCTCATCCTGGTTGATCAAGGACGCCCCAATTATGAGAATCAGTGCTCTACATGGTTTATGGCAAACTATAAGCAGAACCTCCTTTCCACCATGATTTTCTTCTTGCCCCTCTTTCACTATGGCTACATCTGAGAAGCTTTATTATGAGTAGCTATGCTGTTGAACAGCTTGTCCCAAATGAGCAGGGGATCAATGCAGTTCCTCCAGAGTTTCTATGAGCCTCATGGGTCCCTCTCGGATAAGGTGGACCACCATTTCGGCTCAAAGTTTCTAAAGATCTACTTCTTCCCATCTATTCTACACTTATGCATCAATTTTGGACATATAATATAAGCAAATTACATGAAGGTAATGTTTATAACTTATAAAAATGTAAATAAAAAAATTTAAATGTAAAAATGTAAACAGTCTGAAGTATCTTTGCTGTATATTCAGCAGTGTATTAAGCTACAGAAGAGTCGACCTGTGTACTTCATGTGGAAAAATACACAAGAACTAAAACTTTGCAGATATATGTGGAACATCATTAAATCGTTTATAAAAGCAGGTACAGAAAATTGCATTGCTGCTAAAATCTAAAAAGGGGAGCTTGATAGATTAGAGCGAGAACTGAAGCACACAATATTTATTACAGTTTAAAGCACAGGGGGCTCAGTGACGTAAACAAGTCTAGTTTCAGGCTTGGAGATTAAAAAGAAGGCATATCAAGAAAACCTTTGTGTTGTTAGGTTTTTTAAGAGGAGCTTCATAATATATAAAAAGATTATACTTGTTGTTTTTGTTGATGGGAATAAAAATGCTGTGTTAGTTTATGGATGAACATTAACCCTTTGGTTGGGATCTGATCAACCATATTGAGTGAATTTCCTGACTTGTGCCTATGTATGCTGTTAATAATTATTCATGCTTTTTTAAATATATGTATGTTTCTTTCTCAGTGCTGAGTGTAGGAGAGGGGGGGTACTGGGAGGGAACAGCGAGAGGACGTACTGGCTGGTTTCCTTCTGACTGTGTGCAAGAGGTAGCCCCACCCAGCAAAGAGAAAGGTAAAATTATAAATGTTCTAATCGAATCATCAGCCTGTTGCATATATGAACTGTAATTATTTTCAGTAAAACAACACTAAGAAAGTAAAAGATATTTTCATAATTGTTTGCAATTTACTCCACTTAAATGTTTCACCAGAACTTAATGTGTAAAATTCTTTTTTTCTTAATTTTATTTTATGTATGAAACAGGAAACAGCAAATATAAATTCACCTTAAATACAGAAACATCTATTGGCTGATAAAGATTTTATCAGTTTCCCCAAGAGGGATACTACATGCCTCGCTGACATAGGATCTGGTTCTACTTCTTTTTTTTTTTTTTTGCCAGAAAAATAAAAACACATAGAGGATGTCACAGGACAAGCTGCTAGTATTAATTGGACGTATGTTTTATCCTGTGGTGTGTTTCAGAGACTCGGAGTGAAAAAGCTAAGAGGAAACTCTTTCGCAACGTTACAGTGGGAGCATATGATGGCACTGATGGCCCAAGGTAGGACTGACGTGCAACATCCCAGGTTAAGATTCTCCAGTTAAAATAAAACAAGTAAGAAACTCTGTTCAGATTCAGTTAATCTAACCTGACTGAGTCTTGGCAATTTATAAAAAAGAATGGATCCAAGGTTTCCGCCTGTAGATGCCCAAAGCGAGTAGAGGCCATGGGGTACAAACACCTAGTAAATTCATGAGTTCACAGCATGTTCAAAAAGTACTGCAAACACAAATATACAACAAGCAAATTCATGATGGAATTTCTCCAGACCACTAGGGGGAGATGATCGTCAGCTCTTATGGAACACAATGTACCGTATTTTCACGACTATAAGGCGCACTTAAACGTCTTTTTTTTCCCTCAAAATGTGCGGTGCGCCCTATGGTGCGGTGCGCCTTATGTGTGTTGTAACTGCGACTTTTGAGACCACCTCATTGAGGAGATGATGAAAGAGTGGCTGAATGTAAGGAGACCAGGTGTTTTTTTTTCCACTCATCACCATCGCTGTTAATATGTAACTCCATGCGTGCCCATCTCACAGCTGATGTGAAAAACATGGGGAAACAAATTAACCCTGTGCTCGCTGTTCAACCGCTCGACATCGGTGTGAACCGGACCCAGCAGGTGCAGCAGAAGCAGCGAGTTTACATGCAAAGTCAATGGTTGACGCGCGTATAGGTGCAGCAAAAGGTCCTGCAGCGCGTTTTGAGCAGCAGGAGCGTTTAAGCATCTGCCAACGCGCTGCTGCTGCTCGAGATGGAAAAATTGAAGTTTTGCTGCTGGACGCACCGCATCAACCAATCAGAGAAGCTGATCTGGGAGCTGACAGCGAGACAGACACAGCGCTCTGATGACATATGATATTAACGCAAATGGAAAAGGCTGGATGGATGAGGAGATGATGAAAGCGTAGCTGAGGGAGGTGTAGCCTATGTGAGGAGACCAGGTGGTTTTTTCGACGCATCACCATCGCTGCGTGCCCATCTCACAGCCGATGTGAAAAAAAGGTGAATCAAATGAACGCTGTGCTCGCCGTTATCCCGGGGGGTCTGACAAAGGAACTTCAACCGCTCGACATCGGTGTGAACCGGCGGTTCAAAGTAAGGCTGCGAGCGGCGTGGGAGCGATGGATGACAGACGGAGACCACAGTTTCAGGATAAGTGGAAGGCAGCGCCGGGCAAGTTACGCCACCGTTTGCGGATGGATTGTAGATGGACTAACGTGTCTGCTGGCTCTGTTGTTCAAGCTTTTGCAAAAACCGGCATTATTTCAGAGGAGCTGCGCTGCACGGAAAGTGACTGACAGCGAAGAAGGGGAAATTGGCATGTCTGATTTAGCGCAGCTGTTTAATTCAGAAACAGAGGATGATGATTTTGATGGGTTTGATTAATACTTTGTAATAAATACATGAATAAAGCACAATCATACTCAGTTTTGCTCCCGCTCTATTTTTCTACCTGAAAACTTAATTCAACAGCAGCCTCTGGGCGGGTCTCCTCCTCTTGACCGCGGTGGCTGGCAGGTGTTTTTTCATCTAAATAATCTAAATCTTGCAGCTATATTTGCTGTGATCAGTGGGAATAAAGTAGTTTTAATATGTTTTTAAGTGAGAAAGTCCACCTGAAAACTTAATAATTGCAGTCAGTTCATCCAGATTATCTATTTCTGTCGGAGGCGCTCAGACCCCCACATACCAGCGGTGCGCCGACAGGAGAAATCCTTTCATCAGCAGCCTCTAGGCCGGGTAGCCTCCAGGTTCACGCGGTGGATGGCAGGTGCTTTTCATCTAAATAATTTAAACTGCAGGCACCCATAAAAGCGAACATATTCCGTCGGCAGGTTTCAGGATTTTAAGTTAATTTAGGCGTGATCACAGCGCTGTGTCATCTGCGATGTGTCTGTCTCACGGCCAGCTGCCAGGTTTGATTAATACTTTTTAATAAATACATGAATAAAGCACAAACATACTCAGTTTTGCCCCCGCTGTATTTTTAAATACGCAGTAGAGGTATTTAAAGGTAGTAGAGGACATGTACCTGTATATAAAAAACGCGCCCTATAGTCCGGTGCGCCTTATGTGTGTGTTAAATACAGAAATGGGACACATAACTGAGAGTGCGCCTTTTAGTACGGTGCGCCTTATGGTCGTGAAAATACGGTAAATGTTTAAATACAGATGATGAACAAAGAGGAACATTTTTTTTAATCAATAGTAAAATTTACCTTTTCTTTCTCCCGATCAAATTTCTTTTTTACTGATCAGGTCCGTAGACATTCATTCATAACCCATTTCTCAATATGCATACTTGTGCGCTCTCATGTTCTCGTGCCACATCATCAGCCTCATCCCCAGCACAGTTCCAATTGACAGGAAAACAAGACCGAGAACAGACTAAATCCCCGGGTGTTGTTCTCGCCCCTCCCTCTTTACAGAGCATGCATCACAGGAGAATTGTGCATTCTTCAGACTGAGCGCAGTCCCAGCATGCACCTTGGCAGCAGTTGGGTTCCACAGGAGCGCTCACAGAGCTCAGTTATAATTTAAAAGTTCCCTACCTGTATGTCGCTGCTGTTCTACAAAATTATGTTTTCAGCAGAGGCGTCAAGTAACAAAGTACAAATCTTTCGTTACTGTACTTAAGTACACTTTTTATGTATCTATACTTTACTTCATCACTTATTTTTCTTCCTACTTCTGACTTCTACTCATTACATTTTCACACAAGTATCTGTACATTCTATTCCTTACATTTTTAAAACAAACGTTACACGTTACTCTTGGCTTCGGTTTAATGTTTATAAATATTTATTTCACGTCATGTGCACCATCCGATGCAGATCATTGGCGCCATCCACATCTAGTGAAAACTAGCGTAATTGGATGCTGACCCTAAAGGAAATTATCAGAAGCAAGCAGGTGTTCTTCAAACTGTAAACGTTAATTGTCTATGCCATGCTACAATGTCGGATTCAGAAAAAAAAAAGTTGAAAAGTCTGAAAGGTCGGACACAGGCAGAGATGGGAAGTAACGAAGTACAAATACTTCGTTACTGTACTCAAGTAGATTTTTCTGATATTTTTACTTTACTTTACTACTTATTTTTATGGCGACTTTTTAATTCTACTCCTTACATTTTTACACAAATATCTGTACTTTCTACTCCTTACATTTAATGGAGTTACCGTTATTATTTTTCACGTCATCAATACCAAATTCAATCTAATTGGATGGGAATCTACGGTGCATTTGACACACCACTACAAGATGAATCGACAGATTTGGCGGTATTCATTCGCGGCAAATCATTGCAGCTTGGTGGCGGTGGCGTTAGCATAGTAGTATAGATGACGGGATGATTGAAAATGAACACAACGGAGATCTAGTCCTTTTGGCAGACATCCATTTAAAATGTAGGCAACGGCATGAAAAAAGTGGTTTCTACTTTTACTTTTATACTTTAAGTAAATTTACAGGCCTGTACTTTGTTACTTTTACTTGAGTAAAGAAGTTTAATCAGTACTTCCACTTTTACCAGAGTATTTTTTAACACAAGTATCTGTACTTTTACTCAAGTACGGAAAGTGAGTACTTTTGCCATCTCTGGACACAGGCGAGAGCGTATCGGGAGATGGAGACCAACAAGACCTCCCTCATCCTTGGCACTATCTCAAAGAATTTTTCGAAATAGTTGAAAGATTTAGCTTTCAATTCATATAGTGGCATCTGGCTGTTTTTTTTTTTTAAGGTTATTTTATACTTTTATACTTCAAGTAGTTTTTGGAGCACCTACTTTTTTACTTTTTCTTGAGTAAAGACATCAAGTTGATACTTCAACTTTTACCAGAGTGTTTTTAAACTGCAGTATCTACACTTCTACTTAAGTAACAAATGTGTGTACTTTTGACACCACTGCCCCGGGGTTAACCACAGCCAGGGCTAACGTTAGCCTGCCTGTAGTAGTCCACGGCAGAGGTGTGTGTGAACAACCGTTGGCTCCAGACATGGGCAATGTGGAGTCAACAAGTCATCTCCATGTCATGTATTTGTTCTACCCAGCCACTGAAGCAGGTGAGTCCAATCTTCACCGTGAATTAACCTTTACAGATTGGACTCCCCTGGTTAATTGGCTGGGTAGATTAAATACATGACATGGAGATGACTTGTTGACTCCACATTGCCCATGTCTGGTTGGCTCTTATGGTGGAGTTTTTTTGGTTCATTTGGCAAAACTTTGAGAAATTTGGCAATATGTTTGTGTGCTTTTTGTGTTTGCTAGCATAATTGTTTTAGTTGGCTGTTCTCATTTTTCTCTTCAGACAGCTTTTTGAATTTGCAATGAATGTATGTATTTGCAGAGTGTTTGTACCCCTCAACCACAAAAGCCCTGCAGTCACAGGATTACTGTATATTGCCTTGAAATTGAAGTGAATAAAATACAGAACAGGCAGCATTTTTCAGATTGCTAAGCAAAAATATTTGGAAACTGAACAAAAAAGAAATAGATTAAAGTATCTTTAAAAAGGTAATTAATTCTAGTAACTCAGTTCACATAGTAAAATGCATTATATAGATCAACTGCACACAGACACTGATGTTAAAGCTAATCGTGATGATTTTCTTTTTACAGCCAAAGACAACATGACAGGATTGGAAAATTCCATCAGATCAATATATCCTACCTCTACCCTATTTAAAAGATTATGCACTACTTTGTGTGATCTATAACATAAAAACATTGAACTCAAAAGAACTGATAGTTCACAATAGTGACACAATAGTGGATTATAACCCCATATTCACCATATTGTTGGGTTTTTGGTAGAAGGATGTTCTTTTCTTTCAATCACTCTGTCTGCTAGAGGCCAAATTAGTTTTCTGCTAACACTCACCTACTTTCATGTTTGTTAAGGAAATCTTATCTACATGTTAACCTATAACCAATAGTTATATTGCAAGTTTTTTTTTTTTTACTCTGTTTGAAGCTTTGAACAGCTGTGACTGCTTGTTATGAAGCTATGCGTCTTGTTCAGAATGATTATGAATGTGAACATGAAACTGGCAGGGGTTCTGAGTGCATATACATCATCCTGCTGATGAGTCACGAGGAGGCTGAAGCTCTGGTTGGATCCTCAGGGCTTAAGGAGAAGGACATAGCAGTTACCATTCTTTGTTCTTACAGTTGACATATTGTCCTTGTGCCATGCAGATTGAAAATTCATGTATTTAATCTCAATGCATTGGAGCTTTTGGTTCAAATGCAAAGGAAACAACCTTTGCATGTTACATTATCTGTGTTCAGTTTGTTACGTCCCAGTGGTTAAGGTGAGTAAAGTGATAATCTGTCTATGCTTCTCAGACAGAGGTAGAGAGGAAGAGTGTTCTTGTTGGATGCTGTGACAAAGGCTTTGGGTTTAAGGGGGATGGGGGGGGGGGGCAAAGTTGAGTAAATTCAAGGGTTGGAATCAGCTGTCACATAATTGGATATACCAGTTTGTGGATGCGCAAATGCAGGCTTTATACCCATCCCCCGCATCCCCACCCCTCAAATTCAGCTCTCCATCAGCCCAGTTTGGCTTTTTTTTTTCAGCTCTTTTTCCTGTTGCCCACCAACAAAAAACACCAGCCTCCCTTTCCACTCTTTATCTTTTCAACACATAATCCTCCTCCTGTCTGAAGTATATGAGTTTACAGACTCTCACACTCGCTGCTTTCCACCGGCTGAGCTTTCACTGGAAGACGGGAGAAGGAGGAGGAGGTGGTGGAGAGAGAGCACAAAGGAGAGGAAGAGAGATAGAGAGAGAGGGAGAGAGAGAGAGAGGAGGGGGGTACATGGCAATGGGGGGATGCGGAGAGAGAGATTTCTCTCTCTCCCTCTCTTCTTCGTGGCCATCACTGGGCCCCAGAAACAGGAGCGTGTGGTTCATTTACAGGTAGCGGCTGTTTCCTCATTCATTGGCTGGCTATGGATGTGAGGAGAGGACAATGGAGAGAGGGGAGAGGTAGATGATGCTACTGAGAGGCCGTTCCTTTTTTTCAAAGCCAGACTAACAAGCTATGTGTGTGTGTCTGTAAGCGTGTGAATCCATGCATGGCTCTCATAATTGTGTCCTTTTATTCTCTCCACATGCATGTGAATGTCTGTGCAGTGGAACGGCTGGTAGAAGAAGTCTCTGCAGCATGTTCCCGTGTTTTCATACCGTGTGCTTCTTCATAGCTGCGTATTTGTGTGTCAAAAAAGCCCATATTGATGCATTTTAGTCAGACAGTGTGGGTGTATTTCATTCTCTTTGATTCATGATTTCTTTCAGTGGATATTTTTAATTCACCTGGACTATCCATATATATATATATATATATATATATATATATATATATATATATATATATATATATATATATATATATTTTGCATCCCATTGTTTTACTGTAAATGTGTTTGGTTTTACACATCTAAACAATGACACTGGAGTTTACATGTCCCTCTATGGATTAATGTGAAATACAAGTCGTCTTTTTCCCCTCCTATCGCCTGCATGAATTAATCTATATCTTTATATATGTTTGCAACTATGAGTCGTAAATGAAAGATGAATTTTTCATGTGGTGGTCATAATGCTTTGCTTGTAGGAGTGTCTCTCCCGCTCGTATATTTATGTGCTAATTTACAGTGTGTTCCTAACATCTGTCAGCTGCTTCACTTATTGTACTGCTGGTAATGCCACCCCCCCCCCCCTGTGTGTGTGCGTGTGCATTCAGCAGGTGAATGGTTAAAATGCCGCCTTTTTCTCTCACTGATTGTGAATAGGAGAGAGGATGACTCAGGAGGGTACATAATAACTCCAGTTTCCAGTAAAGCTTTATTGCAGCCAGTTCTAAGGGGACCCTAACCTCATAGCCAACAGTGATCATCCACAGACAGTTGCTCATTTTAAGGCCCTGCTTGTCAGATCATGATCACCACTGCTCTGATAGATGATTGGAAATCTTAAAGTAAATGAAAGAAATTGTTGTTTTTTTTTTGTTTTTTTAACTACACAAACTCTGAAACCACCAAGCGGCCCCCCCAGGGGACTAGCAGAGGCCATGTTTTCCCCTCTTGTAGAAACGCACCATTAAGAACCCGGTGGATCTATCCACCCACTCTGCGTTACTTTGATCTTCGAAGAGTCAAAGCATGATGGAGGACAGGGTGAGAGAAAAAGGACCGAGGTGTGAGGAGCAGATGGCTGGAAGGCGGCTGAGCGTTGGCGAAAACAGTAACATTGATGGAGAACACACGAGAAATGGACCTTAGTAGGGGGAAACCAGTGATCGTCTGTTCAGTGCTAAAGTTACAGCTTGATGTCGATGTCTGGATCTGGGAGCCTGCAGGCCCGAGGCTCATGACTCTGTGATTTAGCAGCCAAACTTTGTTTTTACTCGCATGCACTGCCAGATTAGCCGCACCAGACCTTGCTGATGTGTGTAGAGAGACTGCGTCGGTTATACTTTTATTGTGTTATTGTTGCTTTGATACCAGTGGGCGTTTCAGACGTAGATGCACAATGCTCTAGCAGTGATGGAGATTCCTGCCAGATATTTAAAAATACTACACGTGTAGAAATGAATGAAACGCTTGCATTTTGAAATTTTGCATTATGTCTGAAATATAATCATGTTATCCGTACGGTTGTTTCCCATGCCAACGCCTAGGTTTCAGGGCTGTTGATTTGAGCAAGAGAAATCTTAAAAATTCCAATCCATTCAAAACTTGTTAAGATTTTTTCACGCACGGGTTTTGTGCAGCAGATCCCTCCTGCTGTTTTCATTAAACACAAATCCAGATTAGTTGATCCTGGAGGCTGAACCTGACAGCTAGACCAAAGAGTGATAAAAAAAAAAAAAGTCTGAACTACCATTGTCATAAATTTCCACTTCTTAATGTTTAAGAAGTTCATAAACATTTTTTCCCTCACCTTTAAACTCTTGCCTTGCTGGCTAGGGAAGAATTTTACAAAAGAGGAGATCATTATTTATATAGACTTGTGATTCTAGTTTTCAACATGGCTTTTCTTTTGTGTCTAGAAGTGATTTTCATGTATATAGATGTTTAACAAATAATGAAGATTTAATTTAAATACATTGATTTATAAAGGGTTAATTCAGAACAAATGGCCTTGATGCACTTTTTAAGAAAAAGTTGTGTGTCTTTTTTTCTAAACACAAACAGATTCTAAGACAATTAAATACATTTTAAGTTGATCTTGGCTATGTTTTACATTATAAAAAGCCATCAGATTGCATTAAGTCTCTAACTTTATATTGATTCCTCTGATGCATATTGTGACAGTGGAAAGGAAGAAATATTGTGCATAACTATAACCAGTCTCATGATATGGGATTTAAGAAGACACAGCATGCACACAAAAAATACAGAACTTTATGTCAGAGAGACGTATAATGTTAATGGCAGAAGAAACTCCTTAAATTACTTTTATCTATGATAAAAAATCTAAAATCCATGCTTTATATAAAAATTTATTTAAACAGGTGATCTGAATGCAAACATTTAGCCCTTCACATAGCCACAGAGTGCATTATAAAACATTTCTGCTACAACTGAAGGAGCTCGTAATGATCATCTTTTTGCAGAACCTCACTTTAATAAGTCTAAACTACTCCTTCAAAAAGCATTGTCCTTTGACGCTGCCACAGTGGAATAATTTCTGAATCTTTTTATTCCCAGATCAGTTCATTGGTTTCTGTGAAACCAATTTAGCTTCACAAACCAAATCAGCTTTGAGCTGCATGTGAGACAAATATCTATAATTTCTGTCAGATCACAGAGCCCTGAAGCTCTCTAACCGAGGCAAAGTGAATTGACATTGCTGGACAGTCAAATCCAGCACTGAGTCATAAGATGAGTCTTTGTGTGGCTGCGCAGAGTCCATTTAACTGGTCCTACATCGAAGTAACCGCTTGTAAAGCAGAGTCCCAGACATAGTAATGGAATAACGCAGGAAACTGGCTGAGCCAAAGCTCTAAACTTCTCCTAATCAGGTTGCATCGCCCCTCACAGCCATGGCTGTTTTCTGTCCTGTCAGTACAGTTTGTTTATACAAGCAGCACCAGGGTTTATAGGCGCGTCCAACTTCATCATACACATAATTTGAAGTGTCATGTATGACCAGTAGTGTTGCTCAGAAAGCAGTGGAGCAACAACCATTCCAAGCTGCCACAGGCACTGAAAGCGGATGTAACAATTTAAGTGCATTTGGTCGTTTCTGTTGTCAGGGTATGTGCATATTTTTCTAATGTGCTCTCCCCCCGGCTCAGAACTTGTCAGCTGCAGCTGGATCAGTCTATGGTGTGGAAAGCCATCTCATTATGATACTAACTGTTCCCCCGCCATCAACCTCTATGTAAACTAATGCATCCTTTATGGCCTCCTCTAGCCAACCTATTTTATTTTTATTTTTTTTCTGCTGCAGTGTGATCATCACAACTTGATACAGTGTAGCTATGTTCAAAATAAGAACAGTTCTTATCTGCCATTTAGGCTTTAAATTCATTTAGCTGTCTTTCCATTTCCATTTTATAAATCTTTTTCCCTCCATCCTGGTTCCCCCTCCTTCTCTGAATGCTCCCTGTTCTCTACAGCGACTACATCATTAAGGAGAAGACAGTGCTCCTACAGAAGAAAGACAATGAAGGCTTTGGCTTTGTACTTAGAGGAGCCAAAGGTAAACCTGTCAGTTTGTTGTCTCTACATTTCTTGAGTTGATCTTCCTCTAATTCTTCTGTCTTTTTTTTTCGTTCACCCCCTCCAGCTCAGACTCCCATAGAGGAGTTCACCCCAACGCCAGCCTTCCCTGCGCTGCAGTACCTAGAGTCTGTTGATGAGGGGGGCGTGGCTTGGAGAGCGGGCCTGAGGATGGGGGATTTCCTCATCGAGGTAACTCTGGTTCTTTAATATATATATTTATAATCTGACAGCATAAAACAATCTGTCGATAGATGCAACTTAATGGTGCTTTCTTATTGGGTCTTTAAAGCCTATTAAAGGGAATAATGGAGCAGCCGGTTGCAAATCTAGTACAATTTATAGATGCAAGTTCATTGTTACCAGTTGTTTAGATGTGTAAAGTATTTTGTTTTAAAAGCTTCATTTTACACTGAAAAATCTAATTTTTGATGCAAGTATTTTTTTTCAGTCGGAAGGAAATCCCAGGTTTAGTAAAAATGACTTGCAGAGCTGATTGTAGGCCAAATTCCTCTAAAATAATTTATCCCTCTTTAAACTGAGAAAGACAAGAGAACATGCAATAAAGTAAAGCTAATAAAGAAGGGCACTAGTCAAGCTTGTCCTGAACTACAGACGTGATAAAAGCAAGAGGAAATGTGACAACAATAATATTAATAATTGAACTTTATTGATCTCACATTGGAGAAATTTACCTCTGCATTTAACCCATCCCCTTGGGGAGCAGTGGGCTACCATTGTGCGGCGCCCGGGAAGCAGTGTGGGGTTAAGGGTCATGCTCAGTGACCCAGAGTGGCAGTCTGTGGGAGTGGGGCTCCATCTCAGAACCTCAGAATTTCCAAGCTGTATGCCCTCACCACTATGCCGCCTCTCTCCCTATAAGATAAATATCCAACTTTAGCAAAGTGCTATGTCCTCACCAAGTCTTAAAACAACCATCTTCTCGCTGAGGATATAACAGAAAAAAGTATTTTCTGTCCTATTTAAAAGGAATAAATACAAGACTTTAATTGAAGCCATGCTTTGATCCAATTAGATATGTTCTGTGGCTGTAGTGGAAAACAAAGAATGTTAAAGTAGTCGTCTTGCATGGTTCTTCGTTTTCAGATCTAACTTTTGCAACATTTCCATGTACCGTTTTTGCAATTATCCTAAACCTGCCTACTGTCGAGCATATTCATTTACTTAGGTGTGCAAGTAAGTAATCGCGAGGTATGACTAGAAATGCATTGTATGAATTAATGAGCTTCATCACCGTCCTGCTTCACAGCAGTGACAAAAAAATGGAGCTCTGGCTCTCGGTCTTATTCATACCCCAGAGAAACAGGAAGACATGTTTTGTCGATATAAAAATTCCTGAGACTCTGATCCTCTTAAAAAGTACATAAATAATTTATATCTATAGAGGGTATTTAGTTAAACTCATACACATTAGATACATTTTCTTATAAAACAAATATATTTACAATAAAGGTGTTTTTTGTTTATGGTGTGAAACGATGGAGCTTTGATAAAATGTTTTATATATGTATATATATATACAGTGTTACCAATAAGCGTGTCCACTTTTGTATATAGAGATGTTGTACATTTTGTTTTGAGAAGCTTCTCTACCTGTAACCAGTGTTCTTTGTCATTTTGGCAAGAAAATCTTAAATCACAGCATTCTGACTTTTTATTTGTGTGTTTGTCATATTTCCTGTAGGCCACATTTAATAGGCATCTCTGAAAATGCCAGTTTTCAAACCTCTATCAAATCCGACACTCACTTCTAATTGTTATTCAAGATAGTATGAGTCACTAAAGTAGCTGCTGAAGCTTCGAGACGAGCCGTTTACTGCAGGTTCTGGCTGAATTGCAAACAGTTTTGGCCAAAACCTGTAAATTTAATTTAAAAAAAAATGCAATTAAGTGTATTTAGGGTAAGATAAAGCATTCTAATCCAAATTAGGTTGTAGAGAAATGTGCTTCTGTTTCTTTTTTTTTATTTATTCTATCCGTTTTTATAACTATATAATAGATTACCAGAATGCATCAGTTATTTTGTGGTTCTCTGGGTTTCTCAGGTAAACGGCCAGAATGTGGTGAAGGTGGGCCATCGTCAGGTGGTTAACATGATCCGACAGGGGGGGAATAGCCTCATGGTGAAGGTGGTGATGGTTGCTAGGAACCCTGAGCTGGAGGACACAGCAATAAAGAAAGGTAGGAGTCTCATTTTCCCTGGAAGGAGCTTTTCGTGTTATGTTTTGCTTACGATGATAAAGGAGATGATGTGTTTACTTCAACCCTAAAAGCCCGTTGAAATGTGGTTGCTATCGGTGACTAGGTCTGTTTACAAAAACCCAAACATTTAGTATTTGGCTTGGTTTCCCTTGGCAGCGCCTCAACAGACGAAAAGACTGACCCCCCCTGCCATTGCCCTGCGCTCAAAGTCTATGACATCAGAGCTCGAAGACATGGGTAAGATGATACTAAAAGAACAAAATATAAACACCTAGATTTTACTGAGACCTTCAAGATATAATTTTTAATGAGTAATAAAAGTTGCATATTTTGGGAAACAAATCTTTAAAAAACTATTACGCAGGCATAAACATTTATTCCTGTAGATTTCTGAAAATTTGTTGCAGTACAGCCTTACATTTTAGTGTATTCAACCAACATCACACAAATAAATAAAAACAGTGGAACCTTTCAAAAATGTATTCAAGGTATTCAACATTATTCGATAACATACGCACTATGAATTTAGCCCTCTCTACTTTAATAACGCCAAATAAGATTCAATTAAATCAGTTGCCCTCATAAGTAAACTTGACTGCGACACAGCTGTAAGAGCAAGAAAAGGTTGTTCTACAAAGTATATACTTTGGATATTTAAATACAAATGCACACTTTTCAGATTTTTTCTTTTATCTAAAGACGGAATCAAATCCATTTATCTATTTCCTTCTTTTTCAAAACTATGAACCACTGGGCCAGAATCATTAAGATCATTTTAGACAAAAACTCTGTTTTCTTCTGTACTGAAGTACACAAAAAAATCTTATAAAGTCATTTTTTTCTTCAATTAGGAGGTAAGTGAGAAACTTTGCCAATGAAACAAGATAATTTACACTTAAAATAAGAAAAAATAATTGCATTGTCTTATTAAAAAGTGCTTATTTTCTAATTATGTTAATTAAGAGTAAATAAACTAATTCCATTGGCAAATAATCTTATTTATCTGCCCAGAATAAGACTAAATACCCCTAATTTAAGGATTTTTTTTATAGTAAATGTAAACCTGCACTTATTTACCTTTACTTAAGTTAAGAAGATCAGGGGGTACTTTTAGTGTTTTTTGTTTGTTTTTTTTTTTTACACAGGTATCTTTACTTTTACATAAGAAAAGAATATAAATACATTTGACACATAGAAATACTTTGGTGACGTGCTTTACAAGAGCTGACGCAGACTGACACACCAATTATCCAGCAAAGTGCAATTTGATCTAGCTGCTCTGTTTTTAACAGAGCTGTTTTTAACAGAGCAGCTGGAAAAAGCAAGAGTCTTTGACTTATTTGCATTTCTGACACAACCTGTGAAGAAGAAAGGTGATAATTAAACAGTAAGGTTAAGATATATAAAAGCTGTAGGATGATGTGTGATGATACATTTAAATTTATTGTAATAATTCCTTCTTTTTATTTCTTCTTCACCAAAATGTGCTGCATACAGTGGAGAAAGGTGGGAGAATAGCTCTTTGTCCTCTCATGATCATGTCTGTCTCCATCACCATCCCTGTCATCACATCAGCATTCACACCATAACATATGTCTAAGTATGTATTTCAACCTTTCATCTGCTTATTCTATGTGTCTGCATAGCTGTTCTAGTCAGACCTAATCTGTGTTTCCCAAATTATGCATGCGGCAGCTGCCTCTCCGTGGAAAAAGAAAGCAGGTGTATATCAGATTTATCGTTAGTCAGATCAGCCCCTGAGCTTTAATTAAAAGTTGGTTTGCTTGATCCTCTTTTTTTGCCTCCATATTTTGCAGAATATGAGCCTTCCCAGGGTCCTGATAAGAAGAGGACAGTTTATCAGATGGCTTTAAGTAAGAATCATCTCCCACTGCACTTGTTTTACCAAGGGAGGTTTTTGACACTAAAAAGGGTCAAGAGGGTCCTCCCTTTATTTCCTTTTCCTTGACTGTGTTTCTCTCTGTTCTCTTTCTCGTGTTTTTCTCTCTGTGTGTATGTGTGTGCTTGCTTTGCTTCTTCTTCAGATAAACTTGATGAAATATTGGCTGCTGCCCAGCACACTATTACATCAGACAACCAGGGCCAGAGGGGTCATGGAGGCAAGAGGGACCGGAGCAAGAGCATAGTTCCCAACGTCTCCAATGAGGTACCGTCAGGAAAACTCCAAACAACTAAGTTATAATGGTCAACCAGATGTAACACCAAATATATATTATAAATGTAAATATTGCACCTACAATTATCATAAATTAAGGAATAATGTTAAATAGCACCACTATACACTTGAGGAATAAATCACACATTTTAAATTTCAATATGTTGCTTGTTTTATGAAATAACTTTTATTATGTTATTGGGTAAAATGTTGTTGTAGCATTTACACTGCGTCAAATGTCTTTAGGCAATGCAAACAATACCTTATTATAAAAAATGTAAGTGCCTTACATAAGAAAGGGTAAACTGTCTTCACCACACAGATTGGTTCTTGGTATTCTCAACCATTTTGCACTATAAGAAAATCTAATTTTAAACACCAGTTGTTTTCATGATGCATTGTTTCAAATACAGTCAACATTTTTTTACTGCACTGCCTCAGCAACCTTTGTCTCCTTTTTACAATAACAAAGATTGGCATTAGACTCTATCCTTATGTAGTTTATTATTTATTCATCATTATTTGCTCTTAATCCAAAACAATATCATGATTTAATGCTTAATTGGAAATAGATGCACAGAATGTACTGTTGCTAAAAAGTTTCAAACCCCAAATTAGGAATAATATTAACTTTCTGGTCAATTGGAGTCTATCCTGGTATAGTAGTTGTAAACACATTTGTAAATCGATATATTATTTTGATGAAAGGCCTACTTAACGGTTAAGATTGTTTAGTGGTTTATCAGGAAAATTCAGACACCTCTGCTTTTATTAAGCAGGTGCAATCCCCCGCACTAAAAGAAGTCAAAGCCCTTAAATAGTGCCCTTATATATGAAACTTTATATATATATATATATATATATATATATATATATATATATATATATATATATATATATATATATATATATATATATATATATATATATATATATATATATATATATGTGTGTGTGTGTGTGTGTGTATGTGTGTGTATGTATGTATGAGCAATGCAGGTAAAAAGCATTTTCAGTTCTATATGCCCTGCAAATTACAGGAATGACTGCCAACAGACCACCCACATAAAATTAAAGAGTTTGAGTCAGGAGGTGCCTGTTCATTTACAGACAAGGACACATTTATGGGCACACAATCTAATATGTAGGTTGAACCAGAAAAAATATATATCATAGAATTTTATAAATATATCATAAATATGTTGATTTGCAGAATAAAAACGCAAAAAAAAAATCGAACCCCTAAAATGAATAAATATATTCAGGATGTGGGGGGAAATTATACGAAGAAGCATAAGCATTAGAAAGGTGTGCATGAACTCTTGGAAATACCATGAAATTTAAAATAAAAACTTGGGTTTCACCAGTAAGTTACTTAACTATTTGCTTAAGAGGGTCGGACATAGGATTAAAAAATGGACTGCCACTCTGGGTCTCTGAGCAAGATCCTTAACCCCACACTGCTTCTCGGGTGCCGCACAATGGCAGCCCACTGCTCTCCAAGGGGATGGGTTAAATGCAAAAGTAATGGGACAGTGGATGTTAGAGTACCACTAAAAGTCAAGTTTAAAATAATATATTGTAATCTTGAGAAATGTTTATTATTATAAGTCAAAGCCTGGAATTTTCTAAATGTTTATTTTGTTATTTATTTGACTTCAATAAAACATCAGCAGGCAATTTTTTTTTGCGTGTAAGTTTTGAGTCTGTTTCACCATTAAAGACAGTTACAAGAACGTCTTGCACAACATATGGTTTAAATATCAGATTGTCACATTTCATTACATTCAAACATATATTTATGTTGTTTTGTTTGCTTTTCTTTTTGAAATGTGCTCAAACACACTGAAGCAACCGTATGAGCAACAATCATCTGTGAGCATGATGCAGACTGGGCAGGGATTTGGCTACAACCAGGCCCATTTTCAACCAGGCCACGGACCTCAGCATGCGGTCATGATGCGCCAAAAATCCATTGGTAACTACATTTGTCATTGACAGATTACTTTAACAATGATATGAGTTTTCTTTCTTTGTTGTGGTAATTTTGGATTTTATGCTTTAGGTGTTACAGAAGAAGAAAGGCAGCACCTCCACCCACCTGCTATGAAACTAGCTCGTAGCCTTTCAGTGCCAGGACCAGAAGACATCCCACCGCCCCCCAACACGTCAGCCCCTGAGCCACCTTTATCAGCAGGCCCTTATCCTGGGAGAGGCCCTGCTATGCCAATTCCCCCAATTTCTCAACCCCACTACCAACTCCATTCACAGTCAGCACATCCTGCACAGCCTGTCTGGGAGATGGGAGGGCCTGGTGTCATAAACCAACAGGTCATGGTGCCTACCCTCCGCAGGCAGTCAGATGGACTGTGTATAAGAGAACCAGAGGCACCTAGAAGAGGTGGTGGTAAAATGGGAGGGCTGAGGAGAGGATACAGCAGTGCCACACCACCAACAAGTGCAAAACCAAAGGCCCAACAGACACAACATCCTGCACAACTCCCCAGCCGAGAGCAAGTTGGACGAGATGGAAGGGGGGTAGCCAGGCGTGGAGGTCGTGGGGCTTTGATTAAGCAGTCAAAAGTTGAAGATGGGCTGAGACAACATAGGGGTAAAGGAGGTGCAACCAAAGAAAAGAGTTCCATCCCCATCCCTACTATCATTGTCAAAGCTCCATCCACCAGCAGCAGTGGTCGAAGCAGCCAGGGTAGCAGCATGGAGGCAGAGCCCTCCCAGGATGTAGAGGATCAGACTTCTGGAAATGTAAACCAAGACAACTCCAGCACAAGTCTACCCTCACCACTGACCCCCTCACCACCTCAACCAACTACACCAAATTCTTTGCCTTCATCAAGCGTTGCACCCACTGTGTCTTCTCAGCAAAACCTTGAAAAGTTGGAATATACATCAACATTTGGTACAGCATTTAGCGGAGGAGGGACACGCAGGGACAGAGAACGATTAAGAGATATGAGACGAAAGAGTGCTTCATTCTTCCAATCATCAGAGGAGGACATCCAAGGAGAGGCAGGAGGTGGAGCAGGACAGGGAGGAGGAGAAGCAGATGAGGCTCAGGTTCAGCCTTTGCAAGGCCCAAAAATTGAGGTGCCCACCCCTCGAATTCGGCCTTCCAAGTCTATAGATGAGGGCATGTTTTCTGGAGAAAACTACATGAACTATTCCAGTAGCATGCCCCCCGCCTTTGGCCTTCCAGAGTACTCTTCACCTATCCTTAGCCAAGATGGACAGCCCAAGTCAGCTCCCTCAGTCTATGGAAACCAGCCTACTACAACTTTTATTCACCCACTGACAGGGAAAGTGCTTGACCCCTCGTCCCCACTTGGTCTGGCACTAGCTGCAAGAGAACGAGCTTTAAAAGATGACCGTAGGACACGTCGCGATGATAGACACTTTGGCAGGCAGTTGTCGACGGTTGGATCCTTCCCCACACCTATTCAGACCCCAACACCTTCATTATTTGCAACCCCAACACAATCAACGTATACTTCTCCAGTGTCTCTTCACCTTGGATCCCCCTCTGTCACCACCTCACCTTCATCTTTAAGTCGGCCACAGTCACCAAGAATTTTACGTTTAGGAGGAGGTGGGGAAAGGGTGGAGAGAGAAAGAGAGGGGGGACCTAAGGAGGGCCTTAGAGTTCGTTTTTCTGAGGACAAAAACAGCCAGTTTCCCACACAGTACTACCCACAGAGCAGCAGAGAGAGAGAAAAGGAGATGTATGAAAGAGAACATGCTCAGCCTGTTCAGCCTCCTCCCCCGCCAGCTCAACCTGCCCCCCGTAGACCTTCCTATCTGCATATGGAGAACATTCCCAACACAAGCTATATTCCACAGTATACTGTCCCCACAGCTCCATCGCAGACTAATGACACAATGGGAGAGGCAAGAGCTGGGGCAGGTGGCCTAGGACTAATGGTTCTGCCTCCACCAGCTCCCTCAATTGATGTTGATGAAGAGTTTGTTTTTGCAGATCCCTTACCCCCTCCTCTACAGTTTGCTAATGGAAAGAATGAGAGAGCGCTGGAGTTCTCTCAGCATCATAGTCATCACATTTCCTCTGTTGCTCCACCTCCACCTCCACCTCCTCCATCTCCCAAGCCCCAAAATCCTCCACAACAATCTTCACAAGGTGGAGACTCTGCCACCTCCAGCCTCACTTCCTATGATAGCGAAGTGGCCAACCTCACACAATCTGCACTTTCTCCTTCATATCCATCCCCACAGATATTTGCACCATCATCCACCACCACCTCCTCAGCAGCTACTGTGCCTACCACCTCAATACACAGACCCCAACCTATGTCTCATTCACACCCTTTCTACAGCAGCAGTAATGACCCGTCCATTGGTGTTCAGTCGCAGGCCCAGGACAGAGGCACAGCTACCCTTACTACTACCATGACTTATGCTACAACTACGATGACAGCAACTGCTGCTGCCACAACAACCACAACCTCTCCAGCATCCTCTGATTATACCATGGCTGGGGTCAAAGTGAGCATTAGCACAGGAAATAAAGAAACAGATCCTACTCATTCCAGTGCAGTTATTCCGAAGAGTGGAGATTGGCAAGATACAGTGGTGGATTCTGGAATAGAGGAGCTGGACAGCCATAGCAGTAGTGACCATCACCTAGAAATGCTGGGACTAAGTGGCTTGAGAGGAGAGAAAATAGGACATGGAGGCAATGCACAAGGAAGAGAGGGAGAAAAAGTCAGTGATCATCAGGATACCTGCATAACTTACAGGGGAGGGCAAACATTTGAGTTGCACACCTCCAAACTGGCAAACCCTGTCTTTCCAAAGATGACACATTACAAGGAAGTGGAAGGAAGGGGCCAGCCTATTGCATTACGTAGACAGAACAGTACCAACCCAGCCCCTTTGCAGTTGCAGAGACAAAGCCACCCCGAAGATGCCAGTTTAGATAGAACTCTTGTTGATGACAGAAAGCACAAGCAGAGTCGACCCAGAATTGAAGATGGCTTTAGCTCTGCCCTAGCTGCCTGTTTAGAGAGGCCAGTGGAGCCTCGATCAGTGGTCTGGGGTGACATTGCTGAACATGAGCAAGTGGGAGTTCAACACGGGGGTATGGTTATGGAGGGCCGCAGGCTTCACTCACCTTTTTCTGGTGTCAAAGCCAACATCATCAATGAGCTGAGCTCCAAGCTTCAACAGATGAGTAGCATGAGGAGCATGGATGACTGGAGCCATGCTCCTAAGTCCCCCAACATACATAGGTTGGTTTGTTTTTCATCAAACTCTATATTATTCAGCTGTCTAAAATGGGGGTAGCTTTCTGGTAAAATTTAAAAAGAGGTGGTTATAATTTTATTTTTATTTTTTTTTACGGTGGGGTTCTATTAGTGGCTTAACAATATTTAAATTGCACATTAAATAAGTAACTAGTGTGTTCATCTTAATAAAACAGGTGTGTTAACCCAGCTGGGGCAAGACACAAAACTAAATTCTACAGCACTATTTTATTAATAACAAAGAAATTATAAGGATGAGCCATCAAAACTGTCCCAGTTTTCTGATCTCTGGCTTTTGTAGAGCTTTGACATACTTATAACGATTTTAACCACTGCTTACATATTATAGATTATTATAGATACTATATTATGAGATGATATAACATTCATTAGCTGAACTTCTTTTATGAAATGAAACAAAGCAAATTTGGTATACTTTGTTCAGTCTTCCTAATATCTGCTTTCCTACAACTTTAGAAAACAACGGAAAAATCAACAGTACAAAAATCCATTAAAATTGCTGTTTTGCGCTTTAGAAAAGTAGCTATGTAACTATCAGCCAGCTGGCTTCTCTCCTTTTTTCCTCTGACTGTGCCATTTCCTCAAAAACTGCTCCCCCCCACATATTTTGAGTCACGGATTAAGACTTTTTAAGTCCAATGTAAAGTAAGCATTCCCAGACATCATCTGTTTTTTATTATTTTTACAATGTGTTGATTTATTTCAGCCAGCCTAACAGAAATTATTCTATTTTCAGGATTCAGAGATACATTTTCATTTGGCCAATAATTTCTCTTTTGTTTCTGGCAAAATACTTTGTGTCTCTTTTTAGAATTGAAAATATACTCACCTGCAACTTAATTAGGTACACCTTGGTAGTACTGGATTGGATCGTCTTTTGCCTTCAGAACTACCTTAATCCTTAGTGGCATAGATTCAACAAGGTACTGGAAACATTCCACAGTTGAGTTTGGTCCATATTGACATGATAGCATCTCACAGATTGGATTGAGACATGGTGACTGGGGGCCATTTGAGTACAGTGAACTCATTATCATGTTGAAAGACCAGTCCAACTGCCAGAAACAGCCTATTCTAAGATGGGTACACTGTGGTCATAAAGAGATGCTCAGCAACAATACCCAGGGGCCCACAGTGTGCTAAAAAAAATATCCTACATCACCACCAGACTAAACCTTTACGGCGGGATAGATCCAGACTTTTATCTTCTCAAAGCAAAATTCTTACCCTGGCATCCGAATGTCGCAGCAGAGATAGAGACTCATCAGGCCAACCAACATTTTTCCAATTTCTTATTGTCCAAATTTGGTGAGCCAGTGTGAAATCAAGCCTCAGTTTCAATTCAATTCAATTCAGTTTATTTATATAGCGCCAAATTCACAACACATGTCATCTCAAGGCACTTTACAGTTCAACCAGATCATACAGTCAAATTGATACAAAGTTTTCTATCTAAGGAAAACCAGTTGATTGCATTGACTCATTGACTCAAATACAATCCCCCACACTAAGCATGCTTGTAGCGACAGTGGAGAGGAAAAACTCCCTTTTAACAGGAAGAAACCTCCAGCAGAACCAGGCTCAGTGTGAGCGGCCATCTGCCGAGGCCGACTGGGGTTCAAGGAGACAGAAGCAGAGATACAAAAAGCAGCTGTAAAAGGCGGCCCCGTCCAGGAAACACACAGCCAGGCAGACGAGCTCCAAGGCAGCTCCCATGCCAGAGGACGAAGAGAGCACATCCACTCAGTCACGGTCAGAGAAACAGGACCACACTGGAAAACAGGCCGATCTCCAACATCTATTAACAAGGGTGTTGATAGAAGCAGCACAGCTGATGTTTTTTTCCAGGATGACGTCACAGCCAAACAGGAACAGACGAGGCAAAGCTACTCTGAGGAAAAGCAGAGAGAGCAGAAGGTTAGAGATTGAACTAACAGATTCTGCAGAATAGGAGAACAGAGAGAGAATGAAGCAGAATGATGAAATGGGGGTCCCTATGTCCTCCAAAAGTCTAAGCCTATAGCAGCATAACTATAGAGATAGCTCAGGATAACCTGAGCCACCCTAACTATAAGCTTTATCAAAAATGAAAGTTTTAAGCCTAGCCTTAAAAGTAGACAGGGTGTCTGCCTCACGGACTAAAACTGGTAGTTGGTTCCACAGGAGAGGAGCCTGATAACTAAAAGATCTGCCTCCCATTCTACTTTTAGAAATTCTAGGAACCACTAGTAAACCTGCAGATTGAGAGCGAAGTGCTCTGTTAGGAACATAAGGAACAATCAGATCTCTGATATAAGATGGAGCTTGGCCATTTAAGGCTTTATATGTGAGAAGGAGGATTTTAAATTCTATTCTTGATTTAACAGGAAGCCAATGAAGAGAAGCCAGGATAGGAGAGATATGATCTCTCTTTTTCATTTTCATTAGAACTCTGGCTGCAGCATTTTGGATCAGCTGAAGGCTTTTAACTACAGTTTGTGGACTTCCTGATAGTAAAGAATTACAATAGTCCAGCCTTGAAGTAACAAATGCATGGACTAGTTTCTCAGCATCACCCCTGGACAGGATATTTCTAATTTTTGCAATGTTCCTCAGATGAAAGAAGGAAATTCTAGAAACCTCTTTGATATGGGATTTAAATGACAGGTCCTGATCAAAAATAACACCAAGATTTTTTACTTTATTATCTGAAATCAGTTTAATCCCATCCAAATGAAGTGACTGGCTAATCAGTTTCTTTTTCAGAGACTCTGGTCCAAAGACTATAACTTCTGTTTTGTCTGCATTCAGAAGCAGAAAATTAAGAGTCATCCAGGTTTTTATGTCTTCAAGACATGCCTGTAATCTATGTAATGGGTTAGCTTCATCTGGATTTATAGACAGATATAGCTGGGTATCATCAGCATAACAGTGGAAATTAATCCCATGCTGTCTAATAATTCTACCAATTGGGAGCATGTATAAAGTAAAGAGAATTGGTCCTAGCACTGATCCCTGTGGTACTCCACAGGTAACCTTTGAGCGTGTTGAAGATCTATCATTAACATGAACAAACTGAATTCGATCAGATAGATAAGATTTAAACCAGTCTAGTGCTGTTCCTTTAATTCCAACAAAATATTCAAGTCTTTCTAAAAGAATATTATGGTCAACTGTATCAAATGCAGCACTAAGATCCAACAGGACGAGCACAGATACAAGTCCATTATCTGAGGCCATGAGAATATCATTAGTGACTTTCACCAGAGCTGTTTCAGTGCTATGATGAGCTCTAAAGCCAGACTGAAACTCTTCAAAAAGTTCATTATGGTGGAAGTGATCGCAAACTTGTTTGGCAACTACTTTCTCAAGAATTTTGGATAAGAAAGGAAGATTGGATATAGGTCTATAATTGACCAAGTCATCTGGGTCAAGAGACGGTTTCTTAAGCAGAGGTTTAATTACAGCAATCTTAAAAGCTTTAGGTACATATCCCTGTAACAGAGATAGATTAATCACATCTAAAATGGAGGAGGAGATCAAAGGGAATACCTCCTTAAATAACCTGGTTGGAACTGGATCTAACATACAAGTTGAAGGCTTAGATGAAGACAATAATTTTGCTAATTCAGAGAGTTCAACTGGATCAAAGCAGTCTAAACCCGGTTCAGATTCCATGACTACCTCAGGTACAATCGCGGATAGAGGAGTGCTTATGATCTTATTTTTAATAAGATCAATCTTATTTATAAAGAATCCCATAAAATCATTGCTGCTAAGAGCAGGTGGAATGGACGGTTCAACAGAGCTATGGCTCTGGGTGAGTTTGGCAACTGTATTAAAAAGAAATCTAGGATTATTCTTATTCTCCTCTATTAATGAGGAGAAGTATGCTGCTCTTGCTTTACAAAGGGTCCTCTTATACAGCAGTAAACCATTTTTCCAGACTAGGAAGGACTCTCGCAGGCCTGTGGAGCGATATTTTCTCTCCAGTTTCCTAGCATTTTGCTTCAAAGTACGCAGCTCTGCATTAAACCAAGGAGCAAGCTTTCTATTTTTAACGGTTTTCATTTTCAAAGGAGCTGCGTTGTCTAAGGCAATACGCAGAGAACTAGCAACCCCCTCAACAAAATCATCAACCTGTGAAGGGGAATAAGCTAAGCTTTTGCACTCTGCAGCACTGCTCAGTGACACAGAGCAGAGAGAAAGTGAAGCAGATTCTTTAAAATTTATAACTGCACTATCTGATAAAGATCTACTAAAATTGAACCTTCTTTTGGGGGAGGAGAACTCTGTTAAAGTAATCCTGAAGGTTATTAGAAAGTGGTCAGAGAGGACAGGGTTGTGAGGAAATACTGTTATTTCTTCACATTCTATGCCGTATGTCAGCACAAGATCCAAAGTATGAAGATGAGAATGCGTGGGACTATTCACATTTTGAACAAAGCCAATAGTGTCTAAGATAGCATTAAAGGCTGCTCTTAAGCTATCGCCTTCAATGTCAGCATGGATGTTAAAATCTCCCACTATGATGACCCTGTCAGTATTTAATACCAAATCAGAAAGGAACTCTGAAAGCTCATCTAAAAATTCAGAGTAAGGACCTGGTGGACGATACAAAGTTACAAAAAGAAGAGGTTTTCTTGCCTTGAAATTTGGATCAGGGAAATTAAGGGTTAAATGTTCAAAAGAGTTGTAGTTGTTTCCTCTTCTTTGCTGACAGAAGTGACACCCAGTGTGGTCTTCTCTTGCTGTAGCCCATCTGCCCTTCAAAGATGCTCTTATGTATACCTCGGCTGTAACTAGTGAGTTACTGTTGCCTTCCTATCAGCTCGAACAAGTATGGCCATTCTCCTCAGACCTCTGGCATCAATGAGGCATTTTCGCCCACAGAACTGCTGCTCACTTGATTTTTTGTCTATTTTTTGGACCAATCTCAATAAACTCTATAGATGGTTTTGCGTGAAAATCCCAGCAGATCAACACTTTTTAAAATACACTGACCAGCGTGTCTTGCACCAACAACCATGCCACATTCAAAGTAACTTTATTAACCTTTCTTTCCCATTCTGATGCTCGGTTTAAAGGGCAGCAGATGGTTTTGACCATGTCTACATGCCTAAATGCCTTAAGTTGCTGCCATGTGATTGGTTAATTAGTAAGTTGCATCAAGCAGTTGGAAAGGTGTACCTAATGAAGTAGCCAGTGTGTATATATTCTGCAGTATAAAGCATGAATTGTGACAATAAATGTATTGTAGGGTACGGAGAATAACCAGCAAACGTTCATTAAAAATTCCATGACAAGATGTTAAAGGGACACTATGCAACATTTTTCAGTTAATTAATGTGTTCCATAACGTTATGGATGACTAAATGAGTCATTTCAGGTTGAACAAAGGTATTCTCTGCCGCCCTGGTGGTCTGTGGGGGAAATACTGCACTTGCAACTGCAGGAGCACCGACCCGCACCCACAGGCTCAGAAGTCTCGTGAGAGTCAGTCTTGCTTTACGGCGAGAACTGCTACACCCCCCAGTTAAAAGCATGCTCGTTGCTAGCACAGTGGCAATCTTTGTGCAGTTATGCTACGTTCACGCAGCAAAAGCAGCAAAATCGCGTCTGCTGCTTCATTTTTGCTGCTTGTACCAGTTAGTTCTGACGCGTGGCTGAAGCAGCTTTGCTGCTCTGGTGCAAAAGTGTGTCTGAGGCGCGTTGGGCGGAGCTTCACTATCTTTTCTCTGCCTTGCAGCTATATTTGCTGTGATCAGTGGGAATAAAGTAGTTTTAATATGTGTTTAAGTGAGAAAATACACCTGAAAACGTAATCAGTGCAGTCAGTTCATTCAGATTATTATCCTGCCTTCAATATTTTTTCTGTCGGAGCCGCTCAGACCCCCACATACCAGCGGGGCGCCGACAGTATGGATCCCTTCATCAGCAGCGGTTCACTGCGGCAGCTGGTAGGTGTTTTTCATCTAAATAATCCAAACTGCATATTCTGCCGGCAGATTTCTGCATTTTCAGTTAATTTAGGCGTCAATAAACTGTATAAGGGGAGTGATCATCAGCGCTGTGTCTCTCTCCCTGCGTTAAACGCACCCGATGCGCTGCTTCAGCTGCTCAGACGTGCTGCGCCTGGTGCGCGGGACCTTTTGCAACGCCTTGACGCGCGTCAACCATTGACTTTGCATGTAAACTCGCTGCTTCTGTCGCGCCAGCTACGTCCAGTGTGAACGCAGCGTTAGTCATTCGCTGCTAAGCTCAAAACAACCGCGCCTGGCTTGACGGAGAAACCAGGAGAACAGCTGTGCATATTTACGACAGTGCACTTTTACTTTCGCCCTCTGGAGGGAGCCTCACTGGAAAATCAACACCGGTTGCATAGTGTACCTGTAAAGAGCAAATTGCGTGCACAATTTTTTGACAAAATGTTAACTGTTTTCTAATAGATCATATTTAAAAAGTTCAATGATGGTTTGAAGGGTTTTTGGCCACCGTAACAAAGTAATTTGACCAATAAATGTTAAATCTCTTAGCAAAGTGTCTAAAAATAGCTTTTTTTTTAGCCCTGTGTAGAGAGTAGGTAGTTAACAGGTAGGGACATGCAATTGAGTTTGGTAGACGTTTGAGATTGTGTTTATTTTTTATAAAAAACATTATCAAATATTGCATTGGGGTTGCTTGCACAAACTGCACAAATGATCCTTAAATGAATGAATGAGACTTGTTTCCTCAGAGAGACTGAGACACCGCCAGTGTTTCAATCCCAATCCAAATCTAACGGGAGCAGAAAGCTCAGTAAACAGGAGATCCTCTTGCTAATTGGTGGCTGATTGCAAACTGTGACTTATGGATTTAGATTATGCTGACCTTTTCAGTGCTTAAAACATTGAAGCGAGTCAGGGATTCTTACGGTAGCAGCCATTCAAAAAGTCCCTTCCCAGTCAAACACCAGTCATATGGCCGCCCACTTCCCTGCAACTCCCAGCAAAATCCCCCCCAACTTCCAGCCACTGGCCTTTTCCTGGGTGTGCATGTTTTTTACTCTGACTCCACCATTTCACTGAATTACAGGGTCTGACCAGGAGATGACGCTTCTCTTTAGATCTTAATGTCCGCAAATCATGACAGAAAGAATATTTTAGTACAAAGATTGATGTTAAAAAGGGAATTGTAGAAGACCAGCCAACCCATCAAGGAAAGTGGGGAAATTTTGAATGTCTACTACTGTATATTATCAAGATGTTCACCCAGGATGACTCTGCATAAGGTGAAGTCCAAAGATTTAAACAAAATGCTTATTGGCATTTCAAGTCAGAAACAGGCGAGGAGATACCCCTCTATGCAGAGGAAGCATCATAAGGAGGTGCATTACCACATTTGAAGATGCTGAAAAGACTGGATGGATATTAATCACCAGGAGTTTAAATTACTTATCACTAAAAAGAAAATAATACAATTATTCATCTTTTCTTAAAAATGTTTTTTAAAAATTCACTATTCTCTTTACATCAAGGCAACCTTAGATTAAGATGAGCGTAACAAGCAAGCGATTCAAATGATGCCTTTAACAGCTTAGAAATGAAATGGTCACATCATATTGTAAGTGTTTTGTGAGCATTTATAAATGTAAATAAATATTTGTGTTAGATAGGCAAAGGATGCTGCATTAAAGTTTTTGTAGACTTAAGAATAGGATTAAGTGGACACAGTATCTTCATCCAAACAAATCAATGTGGCATTGTATTTTTCACTAGAGCTACCAGGATACTGATCGTGCTAGATTGTGTCGGGTAAACAATGCTGATCCTACAGACCTAAGTGGGATTTTGCAGATCAATGATTCAGCTACCCTCCACTGAGTGAAGGTAGCTCAGAAGAGATAGTTTTTCAGTATTTTTCAATACCCAGGATCATTTGTGGATAAGTTATAAGAACTTAGATTTAGACAACTTTTATTGTCATTTTGTACACACAAAATGACAATAATTTACAGCTTTCAAAGAGTAAATGAGCAGCAGTTTAGCTGTGAAATTTACATTTCCATTTCATAAAAAGCAGCAGAACCTAACTTCTTACCACCAGATGTAATTAGATATTAATCTGAGATAATAAAAAAGAAAACCTGACATGTAAGAATTGTAAATTTACAGTCATATGTTTATATTACTGTTTTATATATTTTTTACTATTTGTCAAGGCTTCACTTTAAAAAAAAATGGAATTGTGCAGAGAGCTGTTCTTAATGAAATTTCTTTTTGTTTTACACTTGTGTAAACAAAATGACAAATAAATGTGTCTAAGTCTAAGACAATCTTAATGATTAATGTAAATATAACATTTAATGCTTTGTCTTTCAGGTATTCTGCAGATTTTACTGATGCCTTCCACAGCCCACCAACTGGTCGCTCCACCTCACCACTACCAACCTCCTCCCCGCAGCACCGACAGATCCTGACTCCCAACCTCTCGGCGTCCCCTTCCATCTCTCCATCTCCTCAAGTCCCAGTTCAGCGCAACTGGACCCGATCCCCTTCTCCTCAGATGCCTACGTCGCCGGTACATTCCCATCCTCCCCATTCTCCAACCTACTGCCCATACCCAACATCACCTAAGCACAGATCTAAGTTGCGCAGGCAGACGTTTGATTTTCAGTGTAGTCCCTCTAAGGAGATGCGATCCTCGGTTTCCAGGCGTCGGGCTCCGAGCCCACTCATCTACAGCACCGAACAGCCGAACCCCACACCTCCCAGACCATCTTCTCTTCCTATCCTACCCTCAACGCCGATCTACAGTAACCCCTTCGACTTTCCTGGCCCCCTCACTCCTCCATCTCCTGGTCACTCTCTTGGAGATCCCTACCATGCTTCAACTCCTCCACTGTTCTCTCCATCTGGTGTGCCAACTCCAAACCCGCTGCTTGTCTCACGCTCCCTTTCCCCGACTCATTTCTTCTCTGGAGCCTCCTCCCCTTTGCATCTACCCCCCAGCCCTTCTTGTCTTAACTATCCTCACCTTAGCCCCGCTCCCCCTGCCAAACCCTTCGCCATCAAACCTCTACCCTACTGGACCAAGTACGACGTTGCCGACTGGTTGACTTACTTAAATTTGGGCGAACACAGGGAGCGTTTTATAGACAATGAGATAGACGGATCTCATCTCCCTTCGCTTACCAAGGACGACTTCTTGGACCTAGGAGTAACACGTGTGGGTCATCGAATGAACATCGAGAGGGCCCTCAAGAAACTCACTGACAGGTGAGGGAGGACAAAAACCGGCTCAGGGAGGTGTAGAGGCGACTTGATCTATTGGTCCAAAAAAGAAGCACTGGATGGTGAAGGAAAGCCAAAGTGTCTCGTTAGTTTCATTTAAGTTATTTCAGCCACACTTTACTTTTCAACCTTCTTTACCCCTAGAGTCTAATCAGTTATCCAATCATTTATCCATCTTATTGCATCTTATAAACCCTATTTAGTTTGTAGTTAAAATCCACCCGTTCTTATTCTTTGATTTGGCCTCCTTTTCTCCCCAGGCGTCTCTCCTCTCCTTTGCATGTCCCCACATCTCCTCGAGACACAGACTGAGAAAGTGAAGGGACTGATGATTCAGAGGTGAAAGGAAAGGGAGAGAAACTAATTGACAAAGGTGATCAATATCAGAAGATGTGGAAGAGAAGAACAGTGGACATCTACAGGCTGCGGTTTAGCAAAGTCTAAGGCGGTAGATATTTGTGGGAAGGTGTTTGCTTTACTGTTGATAAGTTTGTGGAATGAGTATAAAAACATTCTGAATGTCCTAAGTTGATGGTTTTTAAGTGAAAATATGTTTCTAAACTTTTGATGGACAGGCTTTTAATTAACACACTATTTTGTGGCATAAAAAAAGAAAAAAAAACACACTTACACAGTTTTTTTCCCCAGGCACAGTGACAGATGGATTCTCACACCATCTGCTGTTCAGAGCTGCTGCTGCTGAGAAAACTTAAGTTGGAGTTTAAAGACAAGCAGACAAATCGCCCGAGAAAATGTTATCTACTGTGACTGAACCAGAGGCTCTATTAAAAGCAGAGACGTGAACCTCACATTCTGACGTCTGCTTTGTGCTCTTCAGCAGATCTGATAATAACAATATGGAAGAGTTTTTTTTGTGGGGTTTGTAAATGATAGTAACAAATAGACATAAATAGTATTTTATATGAATACATTAATACATATATATATATATATATATATATATATATACAGATTTTCCCCAAAGGATGCCCCAATAAGCTTTGTCTGTTTGTATTTTGCAAATATATCTTACATGTTAAACAAGATTCTCTATTAGTAACAGATCATTTGTTTTGTACTCAGTGCTGATAGAAATTATTCAGATAAAACCAGTCAGGGTGTTTTTTAAATGTTAAAATTACACTGTAAAATTTAGGAAGAGATTTAAAAACTTCATACATTATTCTCCTCAGATCCAGACAGAACATTGGTGCAAATTTGTCACTAGCAAGAGGTTTTCCCCTGTTTTGGGTGAAAGAAAAGTTTAAAGTTGTATCACACCGTCTTCTTTTCTTTAATTTACGTGGGGTGATCAAAAAGGGCTTTTTACTGCTTCTCTGTTTGCCTGAATTTCTTAACCTTCTGCCTCTGTGAGTCAGCATTTCCAATTATGTTGGTGTGTTTCTGTCTCCCTTGCTCCTCAATTGCTTCCCCTGACTTATACCTTCTCTTCCTAATGCATTTTCCATAAAAGCAAAAGCTTGTACTCCTCTTAAAATGTTTAGTTTTTCTCTCTGAAGTGACAATCCCATGGTTTCAATGTTCCTCAATGCAACTAAACAAATTCTCCAACCTACTTTTTACAGGTTTTCGCTGTAATAAACTTTCAATTACAGCATGTGTTATATATTTGGTATCCCATTTTAGGCTTTGAATTAAAAAGCCAGTGCAGTCATTTCAATGTGGGGCAAAACACACATCACTTATATCTCTGTATGTAATGACAATAATAACAGCAAAGAGAATAAAGATATAGTATATTGAAGATTATAATATTAGGTATGTAAACATTTTTAAGAATCTCTGTCTTCCAGATCATGTGGACAAATTCTTCAACATTTTATGCTTAATTTTTGGATTTTCTGTAAATGCTTTCTATTCTACGGTGGTGAACCTCATGTTAAGGCCTATTCTCTCCATGTGGGCACCAACCTGTGACTCTGTCTCCTCATTGAGTTAATCCAGTGCTATCTGATGATGGACCGCCATTCTGAGAGGCGAACACAGACTGAGCAGTAGCGTAGAAAGCATTACACATTATGAATAACAGAGTATTTTTAGGCCTAGTAAAATGCATCATGACTACGTACAGTATGAGCATAAGTATGCAGAGATAAAAGGTATATAAATATTTATACATTTTGTTTTGAATAAAATAAAGTATATAATATGATAGAGATACAACTAAGGTGTTGAAATAAATACTGAAATAAAGTATTGCTCTGTTGTCGTTCTCCAGTTTCTCCCTCTAACACATTTACATGATAAAAGCGTCAAAGGTGTTTGGTTTGAATGGAGTCCTGCAGTGGTTAAAGACTACATTATATAGCTTCAGGGTTGTTTTTTTCTTCAGGTTTGAAGAGTTTACTGTTTAAATGTTAAGAGCTTGTGGGCAGAGAGATGAGGAGATGGCTTGTTGGAGAGCGTGCAACGGCTGCGTGCATGCAGCCAGCTGCAGCTAGCCTGTGAGGCATTAAATAGATTAATGTCTTTCTGCAACCATGGAGAACAATTTAATTTTTCTTTGTGATCATGAAGCTGCAATATGGTTTATTCTTTCTTTCCTGTCAAAGGAAAGAATCTCTTCCAGGATAAAAAAAAAAAAAAACATCCCTGTGGCTTGATCTGACTCATCTGTGAGGTCATTTTTGTTTATCTTCAAACGAAACAGCTGACAATCCCCAAAAGCTGATCAGTGATCTACACTTTTAAGGAAAACTATCCACACCCTTTAAACATTTCTACATTTTCCACAAAACAGAAAGCTTTGATGCATTTCATTAGGATTCTAAGCAACGGAAAAACACAAAGTGGTGTATATTTGTGAAATTGAAGGAAAATTACGCATAGCTTTCCATATGATATTCATTTCTATTCAGCCCTCTTTACTGTGCTACAACTAAAATAAAAAAACTCAACCAACTATCTTGGGATGTCATCTAATCTGTAAACATTCCAATGTAGCTATAAAGAATTTAATCCTACCATGTAAATGGTATATGTAATATACGGTATAAATGTAATGGACAGTGTCCTAATACCTTCTCTGTTGTATGAATGAATCTGAATGAATGAATCCCAGAAAAAAAGGTAGACAACTCAAACCCAAAGTTTTCTTCTCACAGTGTTAGAGTACCAATTCAAAAGGCTAAAATCTTTCAATCCCTAATTAGTTGGCTTAGATTTTTTTTTACTATTATAATTAGCTATGATCTAAGGGTCTATGGAGATAGAAGAGTCTCACTATTAAGACTCTTCTAGCTCAATAATGGTGGGCTGCTCACTGTGATCAGGACAGGTCCTGAAATCGAACACAGATGCATGTTTTCCACTTGCAATTATAGATTCTTTCTGAAAATCAAACTATGGGTCATCCTTAGGATGCTTTTACAGTTTAAATGGATTAGGAGATCTAAATTTCATTGACTGGACATGATTAGGCAGCCTTACAATTTTAGGGTCCAACTTAGCGTCCCATATCTAACGCTGCTGAATGCAGGGAAACATTCATGTAAACCAAAGGGAGGAGCAACAATACAAGTTTAGGAATCAGTGGAGCTAATCGATCCACATGTCCTTCGCTTAAGTTTTAAATCACCATATTATCCTTCGATTTCTGTCAGGCTTGATTCCTTTACCCTGGCAGCCTAATCTTCAGAAGCTCTCCCAATCAACCTTGGGAGGACAGGGCTTAATTTGTTCCTGCTTATTTTGGATCTAGCAATTGCATTTTGCTTCCAGAACAGGGAACTTGTAGCTGTTGAAGACTCCATCTTAAACAACAATGTTATTAAACCTTTATGAAAAGTTTAAGTCATTTTTGGAACATGTCTCAGGTCAGTCTTTGCCCTCAGAGCTATTACACTAATGAATGCTATATGTTTTAGATTTCTCTTGTTAAAATACATAATGTTCTACACTACTTTTATGTTGTTCCTTCCCTGAAATCCCCAAAAATCACATTAAAACTTGTTGTTGCAAAGAATGTACCTAAATACTTGGTGCACTGCGAAACATCAACCTCTAAAACATTTTGACATATGGCCATTCTTAAGTCTGACAAGTGGACCCTGGATAGAAACAAATAGAAATATCTATTGCAATAAAGGATTCAGGTCATGAAGATAATCTCCTTTAAGTCAAAAGCCATGGTTCCTGCCTCAAGTAAAGGATCTTGGAGTATCTTGGAGTCCTGTTCACGAGTGAGGTTAAAACAGAGCGGGAGATTGATAAACGAATTAGTGTAGCTGCTGCTATAATGTAGACGCTGCACTGGTCTGTTATAGCATAGAGAGGCCTGAGCCAGAAGGCACAGCTTTTGATTTGCCAGTCGGTCTACATTCCTACCTTCATCTAAGGTCAATCTGGATCATGACAGAAAGAGTGAGAACCCGGATACAAGCAGTCAAAATTAGCTTCTTTTGCAGGGTTGCTGGGTATTCCCTCAGAGATAAGGTAAGGAGCTCAATCATCCAGGAAGGGCTTGGATAGATGTGCTTCCCCTGCAAATCAAGAGCACTCAGCTGAGGTGGCTTAACATCTTTTTCAGGTGCCCCCAAATGCCGCCCCCTGTAGTTGTTCCAGGAATATACCACAGGCTCAAGGTATGGCCCAAGAAACCCTCAGCTGTTCTTTGGGTTTCCCCCAGAGGAGCTGGAGAAGGTGTCTGGGAAGAGGGAAGTCAGTGACTCTCTGCGGAGACTGCGGCCTCCATGACCCTTTCAGCTATGCATGCAGATTCACACAAGGGTAAAAAATATAAAAACCCCAAAAGACAAAAGAAAATCCTGTGCAGTTATTTAAAAAAAATACACACTGAAAACTTTAAAAAGTGTGCAAATAAGTTGGATTATTTGAATAAGTTGTATTATGTAAGAATATATAAATGCATTTAACCTAATGAGTATCTATATAATGAAAAAAAGGGGGGCAAAAAACAGCAGGGACCTTTTGAGCTTATTGGGAGCAGCGATTGCGATAAGTCTAAAAGCTGGCAGGAGGAAGGATATGTGTCATGATTTTATCCGAAGATCTGACCCACGTGCAGAAAGACAAACAGAGAGACCAGGGGAAGGTTTAACAGGTTTATTGTGAGTTGGTAGAGAGGAGTCGAGTGCTGCTCTGAACACTGGCGAACCGGGGGTTTCCAGAAAAAGGTGTCTTTCGTTGAATCCAGTCGGTGTGGGTTGTTCCAGTAATAGACTTTCCTTGAGGAACGGAGGAACTGACTGGCACTTAGATTTCCTGCGGTACTTGAACGGTTTCTTGTAGATATGAATCCCCTGCTCAGAGAGAAGCCCAAACAATCCTTTGGAGGAAAAGAAGATTCAAAGCACCAGTTTGAATCCTCAGCTCAGTTTGACGCTCAGAGAATCCTTCCAGGGGGGAGAAGGTCCAAAACATCCAGTTTGCAGGATGACTTCCTACCGAGAGGCAAAGACAAAAAACAACAAGGTTAAAGGAATAGTACACCCAAAACATGATTAGCCTTCATTTTCTACTCACCCCCATGCTGAACAAAACTCTGGAGTACTTTTTTGATATCTCAAATGCATCTGGAGATCTGGGAGGCTTCTTGCTGTCTGCTGACATTCAAATAATGGAGGTCTATAGTGCCCGAGACAGAAAGGTCCACAAAAGTCCACAAAAACGTGTCAATATTCCTCCATACTGCTCGTCCAATGTAATCCAAGTGTCCTGAGTGGGTAGCATCCAGAATTTACTCGAAACGAAGTCATTTAGAACGTTTTAGAGCCTAAACAGTAGTGTATAGGATTTCCTAATAGCGCCCCCATGCGCGCTCACGATTCTACGGAAGCCGGCAGACCAAACCGGAAGAAAGTCCGCATTCAGCGTCTGCTCTGCCGATAATGCAAGCGTAGAAGAAGAAATGTGCTGTTTACCTGTGCAAAGAAAGAAACAACGAAAGAAAAATGTCTGAGGACTTCAGTGTTGAGGAAGAGCATGAGTTCTTTGCCGAGCTGAATGCGCTGGTTTGGTCTGCCGGCTTCCGTAGAATCGTGAGCGCGCATGGGGGCGCTATTAGGAAATCCTATACACTACTGTTTATGCTCTAAAAACATTCTAAATGACTTCGTTTCGAGTAAATTATGGATGCTACCCACTCAGGACACTTGGATTACATTGGACGAGCAGTATGGAGGAATATTGACACGTTTTTGTGGACTTTTATGGACCTTTCTGTCTCGGGCGCCATAGACCTCCATTATTTGAATGTCAGCAGACAGCAAGAAGCCTCCCAGATCTCCAGATGCATTTGAGATATCAAAAAAGTACTCCAGATTTTTGTTCAGCATGGGGGTGAGTAGAAAATGAAGGCTAATCATGTTTTGGGTGTACTATTCCTTTAAGACTCAGGTGACAAAAACTCAGTTTGACTCGACAAAACTCAGCTTGGCTAGAGTACCCAAAACTGGCAAACACTCTGGCGTTGAGGTAGTGGCAGTCAGCAGCTTAAGAGTCCTCCGGTGATGAGGAAAACATCCGCAGGTGTGTGAGAAGGCCAACGAGAACCAGGCGCCACCTGGTGGTGGAGAAAAACAAACAAAAAACACAACCCACACAAACTGGATTCCTAACAATATGAGATAATGCTCCTTAGTGTACCTGCAGTATGCAGCAGTTTGTCACTGAAGGGACTCTCCATCTCTGCAACTGCTTCATGCATGGGGTGGGAGACACTTCCCACCACCTACACTGGGTCAAGGGGGCATCCTGAGAAACAGGGACCCTCTCTGATAAAGTTCTCTAAGCACTTCCTCTCTGTTTTAGATAATTACTAATCTTACCACTTCAGGAGGCTTTGGCCTAACTGACCTATGTTTTTCAACCCTAGTGCTAAAAACACAATGAAAACCTTAATGGTTGCTAATCAGATAATGTTGTTTGATCTATGACTCTGAATTACATCCATGTTCTTTGTTGAGTCTCACCTTGTGCAACAAAGTGTTGATGGACATAGTCTGCAGGTCATAGCGGAGTCAGCTGTAGCGGTGCTAGGGGAACCCCCGGCCTCAGCTGTTGTACACACCTACTGTTAGGATTATTTCTATTATTCATGTATCATGAGCTTGGATTATAACTGGTATTCTGGGCCGACTTTCTGAAGAAGCGAGCACGGTGGTAAGAGCTGCCATCTGTAACCAGAACCATTTATCTGGTCTGAGTAGGATAACATTTTGTGTCAAAATCTGTTGCCATGTCTCATAGTAATTTAATACATAAACCTTATAAAGAGTTATAAGGTTTATGTATTAAATAAACCTTATAAAGAGTTATTTAAACTGGTTGTTCCAAATGATCTCTTCTCAGGTATGAATCAGGGAGAGGAACTTAAATATAGAGCTTTCCTTTACAATACTAATAAGCTCACATGACTGCGTGCCACACTGTCACATGAGCAGCAAACAGTCAAAATAAAAGACTGGCATCTCATTAGCACCATATTGAGAAGGACAGAGGGAGGGACAGAAAGTGATATTTCAGGAGGGGGGATTCTTCCAGCTGTTGTTTCCAGTGAAACAGTGGAGTGTGAGGCAGAAGAGGTGGATAACCTGATAAAGAGACAGTGAGTTGGAGAAGCACATTTTCGATGAAAAAAAAAAGATGACAAGTTGATGTTTGACTGAGTTTGAGCCAGAGCTGCAGCTTTAAGAGAAGGTGAACAGTGAGGTAGGTATTTTTTCTGTTTATTTCCCCCAACCCACCGGCCAATTAAAATGTAAGAGTATTTCTTTTATGAAATACTATAATTTCTTTGATTTAGGGTCCTCTCTCAACTCTCTACAGCTACACACCCACTTCTAGATCAGCAATGTTGGTGTGTGTGTGTGACTTTAAACAGCAAAGGAAAAGTGGGTCAGGGAGAGAGAATAGAGGTGGGGAAGCAGGCTGGGTGAGGTAGGGGGAGAGACGGACATGGAGCAGCTCTTGAAGTACAGTAACAAGTGGTCACTTGAGTAATCACTGGTGATTCAGGGAGACATGTAAGTGATGGTTGCTTCCAGGCATGACTGCTCAGCTGTCACTTTTAGCTTTTTTTGTTCTTACTTGGCTAGAGCGATTTTTCTAGAATGTTAGATGAGGAATTTAAGTAAGAACTGCAGAGTCCTGTTTCAAACTTGTTCATATCTGCTGTTATCTGCATGGACCACAATAACAGGACTCTAGTTGGAGCTGATTACTGGTTAAACTTGCATTAAAAGCGATTATTTGCTGCTAATATAAACATAAAAATGGATAAAAGTTCTGAAATGAGGCCTACTTTTAAGCTTGTAGAGTGTTATAAATCTGTTTGCGACTTCTCTGTTATTGAGCCAGCAATGTGTTAACACAAAGATAGAAATAGGCATTAACATGACTGTCCTTTGCATGTCTCTGCATGCACGATGTCCCCGTTCCTCTTCTTTTAACTTTCTCTTATGCTGTGGAAATGTTTTTCCATGCTGTCACTTCCTCCTGCCTCCATCCGACTTCAGATACGGCCTCCTGTTGATGATCAGTGTCCTGAATGGCAGGAGCAGTCAAAGTTGGAGAGAGTTAGGCCTTGTGTTTAAGCAACGGGAAAGATGACCTTTCCCTGCTGTTTATTTTAGGAAGGCTAGAGGAAGAAATGCTGGGGCAGCTGTTCTATTCCTGCCGGCAGATCCCACCCCAGTGAATTCCAGCCTTGCCTGAAACAACGCTTTCCTTCCTCGCAGTGAGGAGGGGGCTGTGTGACTTGAGTAGTGTAAATATGACTGTTGGATCAAAGCGGTAATGGAAAGAAAAGTTTGGACTGACGCATTGGAGTAACCGTTTAGGAGGAAATGGGCCTGTGTGTACCTGCACATGTCTATTTCTCAACCTGTTATATAAAATTAAGTGTCATGATTTAATTCTAAGATCTGACCCACATGCAGGAAACCAAGTTCCTGTGGTTAGTTCAGGCTCAGTGGGAGATTAGAGCTTCGATTTGCAAAAGGGAATAAAGGCAACGGGACTCACGTTTCCAGTAAAAGGTGTCTTTCTCTGAATCCAGTTGGTGTGGGTTGTTCCAGTAATTGAGTTGCTCGTTGGAGGGCGGACAGGGTTTACCCAGGTTGAGGTGTTTCCTTAAGGAACGGAGGAGCTGACTGCCACTTAGATTTCCAATGGTACTTGAACTGTTTCTTGTGGAGATGAATCCCCTGCTTAGAGTGTAGCTCAAACAATCCCTTGGGGAAAAGTAGATCCAAACCTCCAGTTTGAATCACCAGCTCAGTTTGAAGCTCAGACAATTCTTCCAGGGGGAGAAGGTCCAAAACATCCAGTTTGCAGGATGACTTCCTGCCAAGAGGCGAAGACAAAAAAACAATGTTAAAACTCAGGTTGACAAAAACTCAGTTTGACTCAGCAAAACTCAGCTTGGCTAGAGTACCCAAAACTGCCAAACACTCTGGCGTCGAGGTAGTGGCAGTCAGCAGCTTAATAGTCCTCCGGTAATGAGGCAACCATCCGCAGGTGTGTGAGAAGGCCAACGAGAATCAGGCGCCACCTGGTGGTGGAAGAACAACAAACAAAAACACAACCCACATAAACTGGATTCCTAACATTAAGCTTCATCTGCTGCTAATAAAGCCATGTTATCTTGTTGGTTGTTTCTCCAAAAAAGCCTATATTTTTGTTTTTTTGAATCGCCCCATAACCCCTTGATTTCATGAGACGTTAATCTGCATATTCAATAAAGATAAAGTAAACAACAAAAACTAATACAACAATACATGCAGCGCATGGGATTTAAGTGGATTCTGAGTGGATCTTGAGCCACCATCGCTCAGTACATAACAAATATATTATGTACCTAGTGATGGTGGTTCAGGAGGTAGGGGTTCATCCTGTAACCAATGGATTATCGCTTCAACGCTTCCTCGCTGTGTGTCTGATCATGTCCATGGACTTTACCCACCCCACCTGCAGTTGGTACTCGGAGCGCCAGGTTGCGTCTAGCATATGGCTGCCTTGCTTATGTCAGTGAGCCCCAGGGCAGCTGTGGCTACAAAGAAGCTTACTACTATCAGGGTGTGAACATGTGTGAGACCGGGCGAACGACTAATGTGAAGCATTTTGAAGTTTTGAAGTCCTTGGATTTGAAAAAGCGGTATTCAAGTGCAGGCCGTCTGTGTTTTGTCAATTATTGTCCTTTGTTTTATCAAAGTTTATTTACAATAACTAATATCAATTCATATATTGTTATTCTTTCTGTAGATTTTGCCATGTTTGCAAGGAAAATGCATTTGTAGGTTTCTCTCAAAGAAAAAAGTCAAATCATTCTTATTTGTGGTTAAATAATGAAGTTTTTGAGCTGTTTAAAGTATGTTTTATTTTCTGACTCTGAGTTTTGTTTCCGAATCAATTATGCTGATATGTATTGACCCTGAGTGACCTCATCTACAAAGACAATGTGTTTTTTTATTAAGCTCAGTTTGCATGGAATTTCTGTTTCCCAACGATGTATTTGGTAAAGCAGTTTTGAAGCATATTTGGTTTTCCGCTTGCTGCCATATCTCCTCCTCTGTTGGTGCCATAATCCAGTTTGTGCTTCTCTTCCCGATAAACAAGAGAAGGGGTTTCTGTTTGTGCTTTAAAGTGAATTGTGTCCAATGGATAAAATTGGTTAAAACCCACTCAGTGCTGCCTTCTCAACAGCACCATCCAAACGGCAGACTTGTAACATAATGCCAAGGATGCGCTTGTGTAGATCATATATTCCAATCAACCTAGTGCATGACAGTCAACCTCACTTTTTATTTTACTGTATTTATTTTGGCATTAACCTTCATAAAATGACTATGTTCGCTATAAAGTGAAGTCAACATTCTTTAATAGCAATGTCATGTTAAATGTCAAAAACCTAATCTTCATTTGGTAAAAAGGACACAGGTCATTAAGCTACAACTTCAAACCTCATATCTCTTTTGAACAGTTTCAAGAGGCTTCAGATTCCTCACTGCCATAACTAAGATTGGGTAAACTCTAGACACTAGAATTCCTAAGTTTATGTTGTTATATTTGAAGTGAGGCAAGGCGTTATTTTATTATGTTTGCTCACTGAATTCTATATGTGAGGGAACCCACACAGTCAGAGGCAGGCAGACACAGGGAAAGGTTTCTGCTCTTTTCTGTAAAGAGAAGATACATTTCCTCCTCAAATCTTTGTTCCTAAATGGTAAACTCTTAATTGGTGCCATGATGCACTTCAATTAGTTTAAATTCATCACACCTAAAATCTCACTTATAATTTTAAACTTCTGCATAAGTGGAGCTCACACAAAAGTTTAACTGAACAAGTTTCTCCACAATGCTGCAAGTATTGATTGTAAAGCAAATGGAATGAAATGATGGTGTGTTTCATAGAGTGTGAATTAGCTTAGGGAAAACATGGCACTGTCTGTAAAAAAAGCATAAACAGATGTTTGCTTTCTACAACAGAGGCATTCCTAGTAATGGCGAGTCTACCAAAGGAACCCCTTGATGATCCCAAGAAGCAGAGCTTTTGGATGGTGAAGATCACTTCTATCAAAGCACTATATTTTTGATTGACTCTCAGATGTGATCATGATATGTAAAACGCTATGATCCTTGTTTCCACCCAGCCAGGTAACTATGTGTGTACAGTGCACAGAACGGACCAATCCTTTCAGGCTTGCAATGACATCATGGCCTGCTTCATGGAGAGAGCGAAGGTGGAAAAACAGTATGCCCAGCAGCTCAGCCAGTGGAGCAGCAAGTGGAAATCCATCATTGATTCTCGTGAGTAGGAGTAAAGTGTGTGTTTGGAGTGATTACTTGCTCAAATATGCCCACATGCACCAACACACGTGGACTGGTTGGGTAAACTCCCATTATCCCTTTAAGCATCCTGCAGAGGGTGTAGATCTGGTTCACTATTGCCAGAACAAAAACCACACTGCTTCTCCTGAAGCCAAGGTTAGACAACCAGCTGGACTCTCCTCTCCAGCACCCTGGCATAGGCCTTCCAGAGGAGGCTGAAAAATGTGATCTGTCTGTAGTTGGAACACACCCACCAGTCATAAGTCTCTAAGTCTCTGCTTTCACCAGGGAAGGCCTGAAAGCAGTCATCTAATTAGTTATTCCACTGTCTGTCAGTGTCCTTTTCAAGGTCAGTAGCTTCCCACTCTCACTGTAAACAGTGTCAGTAAAGCATTGCATTCCTCTCTAGAGGTACCTGACAGTTTGTAAAAATCCCCTTGAACCTATGCCAGAGTTTTTGCTTCTGCAATTTCCCTATGCTGTGATATGTTTTGCTTCATAATAACTGTTTGCTGCTTAAGGAGGCTCAAACATCAAAAAGGGTCAGTAGCACTTCTTCTTTAACCTAACTACATCTCCTACCACCAGTGTCTATCAATGGCTTGGGGGCCACCGTGACAAGCCCCTAAAAAGACCTTATGGTCTGTTAGCAAAGTGGGGCTGCATTCACGATACAGGCAGAGTTTATGGTCCTCTTAGATGCCATGTCCTTAGCCTCCACCTGGAACTCTCCTAGTGGTGGGAGCCAAACACGTCCCTGACCAAGACCTCCACTAGATGTCACTCATCACATGCTTGGACCTGATAAGTCTGTCTGGTTTCCTCCTTTTCCATCATATCTTATTCACCAACAGTTGGTGATCAGTGGATAGCTTCCCCCTTTTTCAAGGAAACCCAACCTCCAGGTGCTCGTTGGTGAACCCAAACCCTAAGCCTGGCTCCAGGTTGAAGTTCCAGCTCCAGTGCATCAGACAGTTTTGCTTGACTCTTAGTCATCATGAGGGCTTTTGAAATACTCTTTGTCTGACCCATTACCCAGAGACCGTTTTGCCAGACCCTACCAGAGGCATTTTAGCCCCTGACAACATAGCATATCTTTCAAGCACTTAAACCCCTACACCACTTTTAGATGGCAGTAATAAATGTAATAAACCCTTAGTTTTTTTATTTAGTCTTATTGAACTTGTGGACTAAAACATGCAGAGCTTCAGCTTTTCACAACTAGGCGTTTTCTACCAGAGGCTTCCCAGGATGACTCAGGACACACTAGAGGGACTATGTCTCTTTTGTATTCTTTTCTGTTTTTCTTATTTTATTTCTATGTTATTACTCTATCTTGAAAGACACAGACTACATACTGACATGGCAACAGGATGGCCTATACATGATTTATGTGTCTTTAAAGACTTTGTCTGCTCTTTTTCTTTCCACCATAAAGAGTATTTGGACAAAAATCTTCCTACTTCTTCAAAGTTTTTTGATCAGTATTTTTTCATGATCTTCATGACCTAAATCCATCAGCATTTTTTAAACTCCCACGTGAGATTTTCCCAGGCCCATAAACGGACAAGTCCTTCTGTAAATTGTTTCTGCCACTCCTCTGCTGTGACTCACCTTCATGAGATGCTCCTCATTCTTTGCTATTTTTTGCTCCCCCAGGGCCCCTTTATGGTTCCCTCATGAGGGCGTGGCAATGCTTTTTCACCTCCACCGAACGCCTGTCAGCCCTCCACTCCTCCATCTCAGCGTCGCTCACCACAGAGGAAAGAGAGAGGGTGAAGACCTGGCAGAAGGAGACCTTCCCCAAGAAACTCTTCTGTGGATTCAAGGAGAGCTACGACAACAAAACCAGTTTCTCACGTGCACAGAAACCCTGGTCCAAAAAGCTAAAGAAGGTCCAGCACATGTGTGTTATCTGTGTTTGATTGTTTGTGCAGTTTAACAAAACAATAATTTTTTTTAACCTCCTTTCGTATTATAGTCAGTAGCCAGATGCAAAGGTTTCCAGGCACAGTTAGCATAACTTATTGTAAACCAATAATCTGGAACCTTTGGTTAAAGTTGACAAGAACAGGCTTACTCGTAGCAAAGGTTTACACCAAAATTTATGTCAATGTTATGTGGTTTTTAATGCTAAGCTGCTAATCAGGTTCTACTCAAAACATATCCTTTAAAACCTAAGATTAAGCTAGAAATCAATCAAGAGGCCATTGATTTATGTCTGGTGTGGAACCTGAATGGCTCAGTGAGGGAACTGGGCTTCAGTGCTTAAGAGGCTGAAAGCGTCTGGCACAATCTTTTTTAATATTAGAAATGATAACTCCTTTAGAAGATCAAATCAAATTGAAGTCTAAATTGTGTAATTTGCTGTTGTTAGAATAAAATTTCTGGAGTTTTTTCCTGGATTTAAAATGTTGGTAAAAGGACATCATACGTATATTGTGTTGATTCTAGTGGACTCTATTCAACTATATCTGAACCTGATCCTTACTGGGGTGTGTTGCAGATGCCAATCACCTGCTGGGTTACACGTCTCCAATTTACCAAGAGCGACACAGAGACACATAGAACTCTCTATTGGTTATAATCCTGATCTTACGACCCTAGCTGAGGGTCGGAACATAGGCGTAAAATCGAAAGCTGTGCTTTTCAGCTTAGCTCTTTTTTAACCACAACAGACTGGAGCGGCACCTGAATCACTGTAGATGAAGCCCCAATACTTCTGTCCATCTCCAGTTTCTTCCCACCCTCACCACACAGACATCAAGATACTTTACCTCCTCCCCTTTAAGTAAACACTGCTAAACTTATAGAAGAAATATTACATATTTGGCAACATTCTGTCAAGTTAGGTGACTGATCATCTGCCCAGTTGGCTTCAGCAGATGGCCGCTCACACTGATCCTGGTTCTGCTGGAGGTTTCTTCCTGTTAAAAGGGAGATTTTCTCTCCACTGTCGCTACAAGCATGCTTAGTGTGAGGGATTGCATTAAAGTCAATGAGTTGATGCAATCAACTGGTTTTCCTTAGGTAGAAAACTTTGAATCAATTTGACTGAATGATCTGGTTGAACTGTAAAGTGCCTTGAGTTGACATGTGTTGTGAATTGGCGCTATAGAAATAAAATTAACTGATTTGAGTTGAACTTTTCTATAAAGGACCTTGAGGCAGGATGAAGAAGTAAAACTCAAAAGTAACGAGACTAAATAATTAAGTAGAAATTTTGACTATCTATACTTTACTTTCTATACTCCTTACATTTTTTGCAATTGTCTCTACTTTCTACACCTTTTAAAAATAGACACTTTGTTGTTGTTGTTTTATATGAGCTCATTTTCCTAGGTAGTACAAAAAAAACATCAAAATAATTTGTTTCATCCAGATATTTAATTTCTTTGTGGATGGAATCAGTACTGCACCAATTTGTTGTTTAGCACAAACCAAAATAAATTGTCTTTTCAAGATGATGCAAAGTTAAATTTAACACTGTCACCATTACTAAGAAAATTGAGTACAATGAAAAAGCTTAAGTTGATACTCTAGCTTCAACAAAAGTGTTTTTTAACCGTACGATCTCTACATCTACTTGATTAATAAACATTAATAATTTTGACACCTGTAACTACAAGACCACCGTTAATATGTTATGACAGCAGCAAGCAACATGTCAAGTAAGGTTTCTATTGCTACTATTGAAACAACCACAACTTATTGTATCAAAGCTGTGTGGGGCTTGCATGTGGGTAAAATTCGGACTCCGAATTGCAGCATTGTATGCATCACGCAACATATTCAACACTCTGTCACACATTAGCTTTAAAAAAAAAAAGGACATGCATGTCTATTATTTCATAATTCCTGGCCCTAGTTCCTTTATTTTCGACAAATCCTTGACTATGTTTCTGACTGAAGGTAAAATTTAGGGAACATTCGATTTATATTGTGAAAATAAACAATTTAATCAAATAGTTTAAAGCTAGAAATTCTTGGCTTGCACCAAAGAGATTTGACTACGGAGGCTTTATGTATATGTCATTCTGAAAACACCTCTTGCATCTGTCTTGCATTGAACAGCTGGAGAAAGTCCGTGTCGCATACCACAAGTCCTGCCAGAGGGAGCAAGCGGCCCTGGATAAGGAGAGGCAAGCAAACGACAATCCTGAGCTGAGCGAGGAGAAAAAGCTGAAGCTCGCAGAGGCCAAGGAAAGAGCTGCGGAGGAAAAAGGAAAAGTGAGGACAGACATCAACAAACAGCAGCTCTCCTGCCCACATGGAAGAAAATGAGTTTATTTTTATGATCCCTGATTGAAAATATATGTAATCGAAACAATGCAGCAGTTTGGTCGCTCATCTGCATGTGGTCATGTTTAATCCCATGGGAAAGTCTAAGCATGAAGCCCCAACTTAAGTTTTTTGCCTTGAGCATTTCCCTTGTATGGGGATTTGTTATTGTTACTGTGTTCCATGTTTATAGAGACCAGCCTGAGAACATTAGATCATTTATACTAATTAAAGCCATAGTTAGTGGAATACAGAAGGTCTTCCTGTGGCGAATAGGGAGCTGTTTATCATCTTCTTTGTTTGTTTGTTCGGCTCCAGGCTAGAGATCGATATGAAAAAGTTCTAGAGGATCTGACCTCCTATACACCCCGCTATATGGAGGAGATGGAGGCCATTTTTGATGAGTCCCAGGAGGAGGAGAGAAAGAGGATCAGCTTTTTAAAGCAAGTGTTCCTCTCCATCCACAGACATCTGGACATCACCAACAACGAGAGGTAAGCAAATACCTACATTTGCGTCTTTTTCTATAGACTTATATAAGTGAGTTGACTGTAGAGACTCTTCTTTGTCTTTGTGTCAGTGTAAAAGCAGTTTATAGCGAGCTCCATCAGACTTTGATGTCCATCGACGAGCAGGACGACCTCAAATGGTGGAAGAACAATCAAGGTCCTGGCATGCCGACGGATTGGCCAAAGATTCAGGTACGGGTCAATTTAGACCAACCTCAGTGAGATAATAAAAAGCAAAGAAACGCTTTACCTATTTATTTACTAAATTTCAAATTTTTCTAATGGGTTTTGTATTTAAACTCACAAAATAGTTCACATTTCACTATTTATTGGAACATTTAGCCATTTCCAGATGTGTTTTTTTTTCTTAACCAAGTAGCATTGCTCATGTACCGCAACCTCCATTTGTATTATCTCTCCTGGTACAGATTAGTGAAAATCATTAGAATTATTCTACCTTTCATTTGGATTGCACTGTTGCTCATTAAATAAAGGGACAATAATTTTATTTCAAGATTTAGCCAGTGGAAAGAAACACATTAAGATATTTTTTTATACAGCACAGTCAGATTATTGACACCCCAGCTGTTAACACTTTGTAAATAGGACAGCACATACAGTGAGAAGAACGATTGTCCATTCTTCATCTTTCTACTTTTTTATATTTCTAGTTCTTCCCCTCGGTGCTTATGGTCCAGTTCAGCCCATAGGTCATATTTAGGATTTATTTTTAGGGACTGCGTTAGCCATAGTTGATAGTTTATTTTTCCCAACCATTTCTCTGCTGAGCAACCCAGCGACAACCAAAGACTCGGAATTGAGTTGCACTTAAAGGTATAGTGGTGATTTTCGCAAATTTTTGAAAAGACCCGCCCTCTCCACTTCTACATGCAGAAATCTGTACCCGCCCCCAAGAGGGAACACCTATTAAATGCTTGTGAGAGCATGCACGATCCCAGTTCTCCACGTGCACACTCTATTTAAGAATTGCTGTTTGCATTGCTTATACAAGCTTACTTTCCAAAAGATTTGCACCACCGGTAAGTAAAAATGGGGATGAGCACGTAGGTAAGGGGAGTGTCGGCTTAGTGGTTAGGGCATAGAGCTTGGAATCCGAGGGTTCTGAGTTCAAGCCCCACTTCCACAGACTTTCACTCTGGTTCTCTGAACAAGACCCTTAACCCCCTGATTACTCCCTGGGTGCCGCACGATGGCAGCCCACTGCTCCCGAAGGAGATGTGCTAAATGCAGAGGTAAATTCTTCAATGTGAGATCAATAAAGTTCAATTATTATTGTTAGGACGGCCTTACGTAAACATATCACCAGAATTATTTAAAACTAGGAGGACCACTTAGAGTGAGAGATTCAAATCAAGGTAACAGTTTGAATCTCGTGTAATAAGTGAAAGGAAGTTGGTATCTCGGCTACCGGTAGCAGCTGCAGCAATGTTTTACTAAGAAGGATGATTTTGATTCTTAGCTAGTGACTTTGAGGGATTACTATGGGATGTCAATAGCTTAAACCAACCAGTTCATGTTAGCTTTGACCACATGGTTATCTCTCCAACTGAAAAAAGTAAATGTGACCTAAAAATGACATTCTCTCACTTATATTCTAGCTGTAACTTTACACTGACAAAATAATATAATTACTTCCTTTTCAACTTCATGTTTTTATGCTTTTTTATTTATGTATTCTAATTTATCACAATCATTATGCTGTAATTTATACCTTGAACATATTTATTATTAAGACTTTGTTTACAATATGGTTTACCAGTGAAAACTTCTCCACCTGAAATCAAGGAGAACAAAACTCTCCAACGAGATTTGGTGCAATAATAAAGGATTTGACTCTATGAAGACAGGAATAAACTGATGTTAACTTAGTGATTACAAAGTAAAAAAAAAAAAAAGTAATAATAATATTTGATGTTACTGTTTATTTTATTATCTGAATAGCATACATTTTTCTATTTCTGTTTCTGGAGGAATAATTATTACATTTGACTATTTATGAAAATTGACTGCCTTAAGATTTTTTTTATTTTTTTATTATTAAATACTCCTGCAGTAATTTAAACAAGAGAGCAAAGAGTAAAGGTGTGAGTTTCCAACCTAAAGCAATGCAAGATTTCATTCTGAAATTTTATTTTGATATTGGAAAAAGTGACTTTTAAATATCTCAAACAGGCTTCTAAACTCTGATTGACTAGTCTTCCTATTCTACAAGCCCCACTCATGCTGCATCAGGAAAGTTACAATTACAGGGAGGGGCACATCCAGCCAGAAACAACTGAACCCTTCCTGGAAGGTTGTTCCTGATGGTTCTGACTTCTAAAGGTCAATACGCCCCTGCTTTAATTGACTGACATTTTTACTTTTGTTTCCCCTTTTGAAGAGTAGCTTGGAAAAATAAAACTTTGTGTCGCATCATTTTTAATCCTAAAGAAAAAAGATTTATAGAATAACTTCTACAACTACTTTAATGAGAAATATAAATCATGAACGTGCAATCAATTACTGTCAGTCTGTCAAACATCTTGATTTGGGATAGTTGTTTTCCTCCACTAAACAAATGTGCACAAACTAAAGTCTGTTTTTTTTCTTAATTATTTTATCCGATACAACTTTCTTTGTAAGCAAACATGATTTTATCATAAAGCTGTATTGAAAATCTTAACCAGGAGTGGCACTAATTGTGGCTCGCCCTGTGTCAGTAGAGCATATTTTGACATTTTTGGCTGCATAAACTAACTTTATAGTTTTGTTCCTGATCATGTTTCTTTTCAACCAGGAATGGGTCCCACCAGTGAAAAAACTAAAGAGAAAAAAAAGGAACCAGAAGGGAAAAGAAAGTCGTCCGTAAGCCTATATGAACGTGTCCCTTTTAAGATGCTTCACTGAACATGTGATAAAATCTCAGAGGTAATTTTTTTTTATGTGTATTTCATGGTTGCAGTGTGATGATTGGCGGTGTGAAGGTGAGAGCTCTGTATGACTACGAGGGAGAGGAGGGTGATGAGCTGTCCTTTAAAGCAGGTGAAAAATAAAGAGTAAATCTGTGATACCATTAATGTGTTAAAGTAAACCTGCTAAACAAAAATTACAGTGATGACAGATCAGCTGATGATCCCATGAATGCTGTGTGTGAGAGGTCCCAAACTAGGAAAGACATGCTTATTTATGAAAGCAATTGATTAATGCAGATGATGGCGCTTTATGTTTAATAAGGACAAAATTAATACCGCCAAATTAAAAGAAAAACATTTTTACAATGTAAAATATTTGGTGCAAGATTTGGAAACTGTATTTTAATTAAGCGCACATGTCAGATCCCTCTTCTACAGACATTTACACATTATTAGTTGACAGCTAGGCGGGTACAAAAATAATCAAACTATTTCTGTGATATTATTTTTGAAAATAACACAATGGACTGTGGACAATTACTTTTCACCTGACAAAAATTGGACGACAGTGACTTAAATGAATAATAATATAATGTCCCCCTTCCCAGGGCCTCGTCTACCTTTAAAAGATCTTAAAATTCAGTGTTGTTGACGGTCAAAGTCATCAATTTACTGCTTTCCTGGTTGTAGTAAAAGCATGTAGTCAAATTAAAGTTAAAACTATTTACACTGTAAAATCCAATTAGTTATAATTGCTTTATAAAAACATGAAAAATAGCTGAATTTACAAGAAAGATTCAGTGAACTATCTTTCATTTCAATGTAGGGATTTGCGTTTATTGCATTAAGAAGTTTTTCTCACATAAAATTAAACTTTTCCTGCTGTACGTCACATTTACCATCATCTCCATGACATGATCCTGCCACTCTGGTACTTTATAGGTGAGAAGCTGTTCAGAAGCTTGTGATGCCAGCCCCTTCTTCTTCCATTCCATGTTTTAGCTCAGTGATTGGCTACAGATTTAGGACAAGCAACATCTGCTGTGGATTCACCTTTAATTGCCTTTACTGATGAAAGTTAGGGTTCAACACTACTAACATGTTCAGTCAGTAATGTTGACCTGTTGCTATAGCACTAATAAAAACAAAACAGATGGACATGTGTGTGTGCGTTTTATCCAAGAGGTGAACATGAGCAAAAAGTACAATTTTTATGGGTTTTTTGCTGCATAGCCTCGATCTCCAAGTGAGGCCCATTCTGCACGTCCTCTCTTGGTCACTTCAGCCAGCTGGTTTTCTCCTGATCAACCCTGTGGCACATATATCCAGATCAAATTAAACGTATTTCCTACTCCAAGAGTGGCGGATCAAACTTCTGTTCAGCTTATATTAGCTTTATTTCATATATCCATTACTGTAAAATGCCCATAGCTGTATATTGATTATTTATTCTTTCCAGATGCACAGTATTCGTATTGTAAAAAACATAATACAGTACAGCTTTTTGTTTGTTTATTTAACTATGTCCTTTATTATGTTTTTTTTATACACTTTTTTTAAGGTCCACATTGTGTGACCACTTTTGCTATATATTTTCGCTGCTGTAACACCACTATTTCCCCATTGTGGGACAATAAAGGGATTTTTTTATTCTATTCTTTTTTTATCTATAATCAATGCAGTTCACAGTGTCAGGTACATAGAATAAGAAGCAATAGATTGTGGAAGCAGGCCAGTAGAAATTTCTTTATTTTTAGATGGAGTGAATAAATTGGATTAAAGACGAGGTGTGATGAGAAAATACTGCAAATCAACACTTTACTTATCAAGTAGTTGTTTTTTTTCGATGTGTAACCTGACTGAGCTCTATGCTTCTTTCTTTTCTTAAGGTGAGATCTTCCTAAAGGTGGAGGAGGAAGACGATCAAGGGTGGTGTCGAGGCGTGCTGAGCGGAGGGAAGGAGGGCTTCTACCCTGCAAACTATGTAGAAGTTGTTGAGTGACGTCCCAGCAGACGTCGAGTTATGATCTGATTTTTTTTCTCAAAACTTGTTTTTTATGCTTATTAAAGCAGCACATTGTTAATGTATCTGTTAAAGGTTTTCATGTCAGATGAAGATCCACAACCAGCTGATTTAACCACGATGCCTTAATAGCCTAACCTACTGTAGCAGGGGGGTTGTTTTTTTTTACCTTTCAGGATCTAGGGTGTACGGTTTGAGCTGTATGTGTACATGCACAAATGTGTATCTGCATGTTGTGTGCTTTTAAAGAAAATTAATAATTTAAAAAGTATTTATTTACTGCCACTATATATAAGTTATAATAGCACAGTAGTGAAGTTAAGGCTGACAGTATGAACAAGAAGAAGCAAGTTTACAATGCTCTGTGCATGCAGTGTGAATGTTTACCTTATATGTATTCTAAACACATCATCTTTAACAAGTTGAATTTCACAATAAAACAGTTTTTTGCTCACAATATCTTAGTACATGGCATATGATGAACATATGAATAGAAATGAAAGAAAACAAATCTTTAGCATCATCTTTATTCATTTTATTGCCAAATAAACACATTGTCAGATTTAAAGGTTCAAACACCTTTTGTTTTGCATTTTCCTTTTTTACAAACAGAAAAACAAATCTAAAAATTGTGGTATAAATATGTGTCCAGTTCTTTCGAGTCAGTTTTTGATAGAACCACTCTCTATAATATTTACAGCTGCAGGTCATTTTATAATATTAAACTTGTTCTGTTGGAAGGTAAACCTAATCCTCAGTCATGGTCAATTGTTTTATTGCTTTTATTAGTTTTAGTTTCTATGATTTTATGCCTAAACAATGAATTTCATTACCGTATCGCATGTTCACAACATACAGATAAGCATTTATGTAAACCAAATATAATAAATCAAGCATAAAAGTAAAATTATATTAATATATTTTAATGTAAAGCTATATTCTAGAAGAAATGGAAGGAATCTGAAAGGCTAAATGACTGAATTCACTAATTTGATTGATTTGTAATGGAGAAGGGATTCTTCTAAAGCTAGTTATTCTTTGTTTTCTTGGTAACTACCCATTAGTTTCTGATTAATTACACGATAACAATAAAAAATAATAAAAAAAGGTTGGTGGTTAGGAGCAGTTTCAATTATCAGCCAATCACAGATCTCCCAAAATTAAGGAAAGTAGGGCTGAATAATCGGTGAGCCCCTACTTTTTAATCTGCTATATCTGGGGTCTCCAGAGCCACAATCGATTTGTTGGTTGTGTGGCTGAATCTATCTATCAAAGATGAACTAATGTTTTTATTTATTTAATTTTTTCATATATACTTTAGTTCTGTGCCACCAAAGAAAAGAAACACTGGCCTCAACCTGACTTACCTGGTAAATCTGGCATAGATCCGCCACTGCGCATAAATGTGTAAGAGTTAAAGTAAACTCAGTGTGCGACGGCTGGCTTCTTTTTAGGTTTTTGTCATATTTCTTACAGATTTTTTGTTTTGTTTGTTCTTCTTGACATCATAATTCCTTTTGAGCATTATTTAAACTTCCCATTGCCGTGGGAAATTTTCCAAATAGATATATGGCGGGCATATTCACATTAATTATGACTTGGTATCAGTATAATAACTGAGCTCAATGCAGCAGACAGAACCATCTGAAATTGATAGAAAATGTTAGAAAATAAGACTCTTTGTTTTATCATTACAAAGAGTTTTTTTTTAGTCTACTTTATTAAGTGACTCTTTTATTTTATGCATTTAGTTGTTGGTCAGCTGTAACAGATTTACCTGAGGTGTTCTGACAAAGTTTCTTTGTGAAGGCCTGACAGCAACGAAAAAAATAATGCAACTGTTTTTGGCATTTACTTAATCATATTTAGTTACTTTAACACAATTGTTTTATTTCCTATCCTGCTAACATGAAACAATTGTGTTAAGGTAACTAAATATGATTAAGTAAATGCCAAAAATGGTTACATTATTTTTTTCACTGTTGCTATGGTTATGTTGACGTATTGTCGGATCCTGCTGGGTATTTATACTGATTTGTATATGTATTGAGGGGAGGAAAAAGGAAGACTGCTGATCTTTGACATAAAATCCCAGTAAAAAATGGGTCTCTATGATTCTAACAAAACATAAATATTCTTCTATCTGTGTCTCAGGTTAACTGTAACCGTCCAATTCCTGATACTTTGGGTCATTTGGCTTACTGCTTTGTTTTTCCCTGTCATATTTGAACGCTGCTTCCTCTCAACACCTAGAGCTATTTTTTTTTAAATCAGTAGACTTGCCTGCCGTTTACTCAGCAGCTACCAGTGACTGATCTGTCTGCTTCAACATGGTCATCCTCACTTTGTTTCTCTTTGGTTGTGGAAAAACATCGAGGAAACATCACATTTCATGTTGCTTGGAAACCTGCATGTCATCTTTCTATCCTCCTTAACTTTTGATTTGATCAGTTTCCTTCTTGATTTATTTTTTCCATTTCCCTCCATTGTCCATCTTTCTACGATGACTGTTTTTCTCCCTTTCATGCTCTTTGCTCCTCTTTCTCAATATATTCTCCCACACTCCTTTGACTCACTTTTTTCTTGCTTATAGTTTACTTTAACACTTTTTATTTCTTTTATTTCTTTTTTCTTCTTAAATTTAGAAAATTAAGCGGAGAAATTTGTTTATTGATTCATTTCCTTCCAGCCATAGATTTAATATTGTTTTTATTTCAACAAGCATTTATTAAGTCTAAGTAACTAATTTCTATAATGAGGTTAGATGACGCTATGTGGTGAGACAGACTCCAGGGATTTTGGGAATTAGCAGGTTTTCAAAAAAAATCTTTTGTTTTCTAGACCTGAAATATGGGAAACTGAGTTTTCCGACCTCTTTTTCAGTGATCATAGTAACATTATCCCCGGAGCTAACCTGGTCAGGAGCAGGTTTTGTTCAATAAACTGTCTTCTGTCTCCCCTCTCCTTAGAGCTAATCCCACAGTTTTATTTTCCTGATTTAGTCAGATTTGTGTCATAGTTTTCTATATAGGTTTTGCAATAAAAAAAATCCTTCACTAGGTCCTTTAAAGACATTAGCTTTTGAAAATAAAGTGCATTTCCATTTGAAGAGGAACCTATTAAAGAATGGCATTAATTCACAGAGAATTAAATATTTTCAGGGAGAGGATTCTACAACTCAGGTGACAGGATATGAGATTTATTTGTTTTTAGTTTGTTTAATGTGAGCATTTTTAGTTTGTTCAACATAGGCATTATTTTACAGTAGGCCTAATTGAAGAACTACTGAAATATTTTTAAGATTACATATACATAAATTGATTAATTATGCAGGGGAAATGGAATTAGGCTACTTTAGTGTGAGGATTAGGATTTACTCTGTGATAACAACCTACTGAGCATACTGGAAGGTAGGAGGCACAATCTGAAGCCATTCTATGTGACTGATAACAGCTAATAACAATCATTTATTGGGAATATAACACCCATAGTGTCATGGTTTTGGTTATATTGTGCTTTACTTTGCTTTATGTTCCCTGGTTTTATTGGTTTAATTCCTTTTTTGTTGTAATTTCTAGATTTGTTAGTTCTCATGTTTTTCTGTTGTCCTCTGTAGCCCTCTTGTGTGTGTGTGCGTGTGTGTGTGTTCTTTTCCCCTTGGCTCCTTCGTTGTCTCCTCTCACACCTGCTCCTTGTCAGCTCGTTAGCCCTCCCTTTGTCTCTGTCAGCTATATGCTCTCCCTCTGCTCTCACTCTTTGTTCGTTCCTTGTTGTTGCTGGTCCTGTTGTCGTCATCATGCTCTCACCTCGTCTCTTCCTGGCTCCTTGTGCGTGTTTCCCTTGATGTGTCCGTGTTTCTGGTCTGAGTTACATTTTAATTGGGTTTTTGGGATTTTGCCTCTGTTACTAGTGTTTTTTTCATTAAAACTTCAAGAATTCACCTCAGCCTCTCTGCCTTTGGGTCCTCCAAACCACAACCAAACCTTGACAGATACTTAATATGTATTAGTCTGACTAAAGATGTATTTCCGATATCTGAAAAGAAAATTACAGGTCTCCATATTCCTGTTGTTACAGTTCATCATTTGTATTATTTTGACTATCAAGAAATGTATTTCAGATATAATAAATACATATTCAAGTCAAGGTGATAGCCGCCGCTGAAACTGTGGAATTTTTTTTTAGATAAATAAGAAAACTTAATTCTTAGTACAATTTTGTTGGTGTTTTTTTTCTGAAATTCAGTTTGTGTTGCAAAAATGTACTTAAGAAGATCTGTTATTACAGTTCTAACTAGGAATGTTATTTTGACCAGGAAGAATCTAATTTTAGTGATCTACAAATGGAACAACAGTGGGGAGAGTGCTTTTAACAAATGTTAAAGTGGCCTGCTATAGCTGTCTGCATAGAAACTAAGACATTAACTTGAACAGCTTGAACTGTAGCGCTGTTGCTTGTTCTTTTAAATACTTTCTCCGAATGGGGGCTCCAATGCAAATAGCTCTTTATAGTTGTTACAGACCTGCTAAACTCTTAGTGGACATTCTTAAATTTGATTAAACTAACTGCAGCTGTTGTGTACGGAAGAGGATTAGGGCCACTGGAAAAAAAACAAAGTTAACTGATTTTTAAATTTTATTTCAGTTTAACATGGGAGAAAAGTCAGAGTTCTGACTTTTTTTTCTCAGAGTTCTGACTTTTTTTTTCTCAGAGTTCTGACTTTTTTTTTCTCAGAGTTCTGACTTTTTTTTCTCAGAGTTCTGACTTTTTTTTCTCAGAGTTCTGACTTTTTTTTCTCAGAGTTCTGACTTTTTTTCCTCAGAGTTCTGACTTTTTTCCTCAGAGTTCTGACTGAGTTCTGACTGAATTCTGACAATTAAAAAAAGTCAGAATTCTTAGATTAAAGTCAGAATTGACTTTTTTCCCATACTATACTGAAATAAAATAAAAATAATCAGTTAACATTTTTTTTTTTCAGTCGCCCTAATCCTCTTCCGTAGTTGTGAAACCCAAAACTCTTGAGTTTCCAACCTGAAGTGAGATCCATTCAGAGTTAAGGATTTGAGTGAGTTTCTTAAATCTGTTTTGTGAAACTGACTCTTGAAGACAGGGAAACCTGTTAGACAAGATGTCTGAGGTTTGAAAGCCCTTCAAACATTTCTGAGCCCTGAGAGGATTTCATGCTACTGCTTCTACTGTACAGATATAAACCCAAAGCCTCTACATCCGTGAGTACGTCTTCTAATTATTAAGTTTTTGAACAGGCTGATGTTGACCTATGTGACTTGATAAATCTGAGTAATATCTGAAGCTGTAATGAACAGATTCATGTTATTTGTTTGTTAGCTATTTGTGTAAAATGTAACTTGTCACCTTACTCTGTGAAAACTGTGTCAATTCTTTTGCTGTTAGATTGGGGCCCAATGGAATTTGCCTGTGGGTATGTTTATGTGCCGCAATCACTGAGCCAGAGGGAAATCCAACGATCCAATGGGGCTAAACGTTCAGGTAACACAACTCCAACTGGACTCATCCAACAAAACAAAAACAAAACATCTTTGTCCACCTGCTGCTTGGCTTTCTTTAACTAAGCAAACCACTATGTTTGAAAGATATTCAGGCTTTCATTAAAAAGGCCAACTAGTATTAACACATCCATAATGCTGTTTCTTAGCTCCTGCGTCTATGGAAAACATGCAGAGATTAGGGTTCTTAAAGTAAAGACATAGGGTAATGTCTTTACTTTAAGAATGCCTGCTGCTGCAGGAAGAGAAAATGTGTTGACAGATTTTTCCTTTTCCCTGAGATTCTCGAAGAACTGGTTTGCAAAGCATCACCAGGTGATGAATAATATACACACAGCTGAAACTGCAAGGCTTTGTTTCAGGTAAAACTGTTGCAAACTTCAGTTTGCTCAGCTGGAATCCTTTGCTTCCTGAATCACGTATGCTAATAGGGTGAAGGTTATTGAAACACTGGTTTATTTTAATGAGGTTAAATCGGCTTCTTTTTTAGATGTGGGTTTCTGTTCAATACTTAATGTTAGTCAGTATGTTACTACTGTAGACGTCATAGCGGTAGCAGTTGTGAAAATCTGTTATAAAGCTGATGTTTATTTGTTTATTGAGAATTAAAAATACTTATCTTTAGGTAACACAGAGTACATGTCAGATTAAATAATTCTACTTCAGCGATAGTATCTAGGTGTTACTCTATTGTATGTCTTGTACCATGTCCGTTGGTTGTGCTGTTCTTTTTACAGCTCTTTGCAGGCGATGAAGCAGACTGAAAATGTTTTATCATCATCTCCCTTTTATCTCCTCTTTCTTTCATCTTTTCTCCTTTTTTTTGTTTTTCCTTTCCTGTTCTCCATACATTGCAGTGTTCATATAATCTGTAAAACTCCCTGCATAATTATAATAAAGTAATTTATATGCATAAAACAAGCGGAACACTATGGCAATAGCCCTACTGCTCCACTTGTGAAAGTAAAATCTGTTGGGCTCTTTTTAGCATCAAGACAATTATTCTTATTAGGGGGGCCACATGCCGAAGGCATGGCCCACCTACTACTATCTCACATATTTATTCCGCGTATTATACTAGCTTATAGTTCTCCTCGCCACCAAAACTTCGGCACCTAACTAGTCCCGCACGGTTTGGCGGATCGGGCCCAAAGTTGGCACACGCGTCGGGACCAATGGTGCGATGCGTGCTTGTATAAAACTTTCTCATTAGTCCGAAGGTTCGCGAATTATTAGCGAAAACGTCGCAAAAAAAATCCCATAGGAAATGAATGGGGAGAGGGAAAAAAAAGCATAAAAAACAGCACTTCACTGTGTCGGCATACATTCATGTAGAAAAACAGTTTAAAGCTCAGTTTGTAGATAAATCCTTCGTCTATTTAAAACTGAAGACGGCATGTTGATAACTGCTACGGTTTTTGTATAATCAGACCTCAAGCGCCACAAAGTTTTAGCAAAATCCACCCTTCTAGAGTGGAGAGACTGAAAAGCTAGAGTGTGAGGCAGCCGTTTTTTTAAGACCAAAAAACATTTTAAACTCGCCCTCACGGCCACATATTTATAGCTAGAGTCACCATTTTTGGTCAGTTTGTAGACTGAAATCTCTGGACCCACACAATGTCTTCGGAATTACGGTAGGATTAATACTTTTCCTTAAAAACCCTCCAGACCGACCTAAAATCGATCAAAATCAGAGCCGTTTTTCATTGGTTTTGGAGCAGCAGTGGGGAGAAAAACGAATGACATTATGTGTTTTCAACTCGTCATAAATATTTTTCTGAAAGACACACATACACCAAAGTTGGCATAGTTGGAGTCGAAGGATGGCTGACGGTCACGGTGAAAGAATCTTTTGAATAACTCATACGGTTTTTGCTCAGCAGTCGTTTGTTCGGAGGACATTTTAAGCACCAGAAAGCTGGGTGACAGTGAGCTGCTGTAGCTAGCTCAGTTAGAAGCTAAGGACTGAGGACCCGTTTTTTCTTATTCTTTCTCTTCCCATTCAGGTTGTAGATGACCTACAGCCATGAAAGTTACTCCAATTGAAGACAAGATATAGCTGTCGCTTAGATAAAAAGAATTTTTCAGATATCATTTATGGTTTTTACTCAGCAGTCGTTTGTTCGGAGGGGTGCTTTAGCAGCAAAAAGATGAGAGAGGAGCTGCTGCAGTTAAACCAATGGTAGGAGCAGGTGGGACCCACCATTTTGTTTGTGCTTCGTTTTGGGTTGTGAAAGACCTACAGACATGAAGGTTACCCCAGTCTGAGACAAAGGATAGATGTTTCTTTCACTGAAAGAATTTTTCAAATACCTTTTACGGTTTTTGCTCAGCAGTCGTTTGTTTGGAGGGTAAGCACCTGGAAGCTAGCTGACAGTTAGCTTCTGCAGCAGCCTGCTAGTGTGCAGCTGCTGACATCTTAGTGTGAGGCGGCCGTTTTTTTAAGATAAAAGATTTTGTTCTTGCCTCACGGCCACATATTTGGAGCTACAGTCACCATTTTTGGTCAGTTTGTAGGCTGAAACCTCTGGACTCACACAATGTCTTCGGAATTACGGTAGGATTAATACTTTTCCTTAAAAACCCTCCAGACCTACCTAAAGTCGATGAAAATCAGAGCCGTTTTTCATTGGTTTTGGAGCAGCAGTGGGGAGAAAAACGAATGACATTATGTGTTTTCAACTCGTCATAAATATTGTTCAGAAAGACACACATACACCAAAGTTGGCATAGTTGGAGTCGAAGGATTGCTGACGCTCACGGTGAAGAAATTTTTTGAATAACTCATACGGTTTTTGCTAAGCAGTCGTTTGTTCGGAGCTGTTGCTCCCATTCAAAAAAGCCTGAGAGCTAAGGAACGATAGTGCTGCGCTTTTCTCTCTGTCACTGACAGGCTCGTTAAGCGTTGTCAAGGTAACCGTGCTTCAAAGAGATTTTACCTCTGCTGTTTTAAACAGCACATATTAATCTAATGGAGGGTGAAAGCACTGATTTAACATTGGGAAATGGATACTATATGACTGCTGTCCATGACACTTCCCTTGCCACTCAACACTGATAGACTTTCAAAATAAGACTCCAGGGACCCTACAAAATAAAAGCCTCTATATTTTTTACATATATTTATTGCCCTATATGGCTCAACATTATGACCCAAACTCAACCCCATTTTAGAGAATAGACTCTAGGAGACTGTTTAAAACACAACCTAAGGCAAATTTCAAAATAAAAGCCTCCCATTTCATCTTCATCTACTGCCCTAATAACATGGAAAAAGAGTGATTTAACGATTGGAAAGTCATCAACTATCATTGCTGGGTCTGAACATTTTCTCTAAACACAACTCTGTTGGACTTTCAAAATAAGACTACAGGGACCCTACAAAATAAAAGCCTCTAGATTATACTAATGCAATAATTGATGCAAATGGCTCAACATTATGACCCAAACTCTTCCAGGTTGTTTTTATTAGACTCTAGTGACCTTTTCAAAACACACCCCAGAGCAAATTTCACAATAAAAGTCTCCCATTTACTCTGTAATACAGCAGCTATTCACCTAATAACATGGAAAACCAGTGATTTAACATTTGGAAATGGATTCTATATCACTGCTGGGCATGACCCATCTTTTGATGCACATCCATGATAGACTTTCAAAATAACACTACAGGGACTCTACAGAATAAAAGCCTCTTCCTTATACACACTCATACATTCTGGCATATTGCTCATAGCCATTGGTGATTTCATCACTGCAATGGCTCTTAGAAGGCGGGCGAAGCCCGCCATTGGTGATTTCATCACTGCAATGGCTCTTAGCAGGCGGGCAGAGCCCGCCATTGGTGATTTTTTTCATCGCTGCAAGGGCTCCTAGCAGGCGGGCGGAGCCCGCCAACTGCGCTTTACCCACTGCGGTTCAATATGGACAACCCATATTACCCTTGTGCATCATATGCTGTGCACGTCTATTTCCCAGATTTCAGCACAAGTGGCACACAGCTCTCTTTGCCCATGACCTAGCCCTCTTTCCTTCCCTCAGCAGCCCTCAAAGGCGTAAGCAGTTGGTCTGGGGAGCCCCAATGTCACTTGCCAGGGCCGTATTGGCCCAGTTACCCAGACGGGCAGTAGGTGGCCCCCCTCAAAATTTCTTTAGAAATTTTCTAGTTGCCCATTGCCACCCAGGACACTGCTAAAAAAAAATACTTTTTTAAGGTTTCAGGATACATGAATTGAACCATTTTAGTTATTCAATGCTGAATTTAAGTTCTAAAGAACTGGAAAGTTTGCTTTTCTAAAAGTGAAAAGAATCATCATCACTGTAGGGCATATAACTCTGACTACAGGCTGATTTATACTCAGCAACCAGGTTGTCTGTGTGTGTGTTGCAGTTAATGCAGAGATGCCCCCGCCCCCCCTGCAGACACTCTGCTGTACCTCTCCAAAATTGTAGGTGACAAGCAGACTGTGCCGCAGACAGGAGGCTTCTGATTGGTCAATTCTATATCCGCTCTTCACTATGCGTATTTCCTTAGCGCCTTGTTTTGTTTGTATGACCACCATTATGGAAACTACTCATAAAGTTGGACCAGCTAGAAGAGGGAGGTTCACGAAAATGCTGGGACCCTTTTTCAACCTGGATCCCTGCTCTTTTTTGCCCATATGTCTCTCCTGTGTCGCACAAACTTGCCCCCACTTCCTCACCGCCTCGGCGGTATCTAGACCCACAGCTAGTTCGTGATTGTCCCTCTTGCCTTGTGGCCTGGAATAACATAACACAGACCAAGCTTCAATATTGGGCATAAATCAAAAATATCTGCGACAAGCTCACTGCGACACACTGCTGCGCGGGGATAACCAGCCCTTACCACAGAGCAAGCAAATGACAACTTAATACACTCAATGCACAGCACAGCGGAGCCAGGAGCTTGGAGCATAGTCAGCTCCATTCAAATTGCAAAAGCAAAAGACAGAGTTCTGGTGACAACGATGTTTAGAGTTTACAAAAAGAAAGGGGGGTTGGAAAAAGAGGTTTGGGAACCTGTCATTGTCAAAAAGGAGATAATGACGCAGTAGATGCATGAAAGCTGTGGTTTCAGCTTGAAAGCATCTATCTTGCACTGATGCCAAATTCAAAGAAATTACTCGAAGGTGTTTCTTCAGGATTCAGGTGACATAGTAACCAACTCACAACAAACAAATGAATCCTAATTACCATAAGGGAATGAGTGATGTCTGACTTTGGACTCTTCTAAAGGAGTTTGCCCCCATATGCTTTGCAACTGCTAATCTCCAGGTTGCTCAACTACATGCCTGACAAACTCTTGGATAGGTTTTGAAAACATATTCAGAACAACTAAGGAAAAGTCTGGTTGGCTTTGATTTAGTTATAGTTGATAAACATAATATATTTTATTGGGTCACCATAGTTACAATCTGATATGAGTTTAATCCATTCTTGTGTGTTTAAGTTCCGTCCACCAGTGCAGCTTATTAAATATTCCCCAATTATATTTGATTGTTTTTGACTAAAGCTCATTGAATTTGGCCCCATCTCCTAGATTCCAATAAACCCAGTTTTGTTTAAGGCTCCATACTTCCCTTGACCTGTCCTCGTTTAACCAAACATCATTCTAAACATATATTTACACATAGATTTCTTGCAAGTTTTTTGGGAAAGATTTTCTTACTTTGGTGCTTTTTCTTCCAAGCAAAGCAACATCTTAGTGGCTCCATCTCTTTGCATGCATAATGGTTGCTGTTTGTGACAAGTAACCCTTGATGTTCCTACAGTGGAACATCTGGAAGACAGTCGAACTGAGTAAATAAAGGATAAGATGACAAGCCTGGTTTATGGGGAACTGATGAAACTTAATCTAAAACCAAATTATGAAGATAAAGAACAGTTGGTCATGGAAGTGTCACAAAATAGAGCCTTGGAAAATTATTTTAATTCTTGAATTCTATGATGTTATACCCAAATATGCTTATTAGGATTTTCTGTGACAGACCAAAACAAAGTACGGTAACAATTTTTTTTATCCATCTTAACTCTGACAAATCTTAGGAAAAGTTTTTATTTGGTACACTTTTGCAAGGCGATGTCAAAATAGTTATACGGGATGGGTTTTGTTTTCAAAAATGGGGGGCAAGGTTAACTCATGTTCAACTGAATAAATGTGAAAATGCAGGGTTTTTCTGGCAAGCATTTCAAATGCTTGTTGTTTTTTTTTAGTTTCAAGTTTTTTTAGAAGGTGAAAAGTGATCTCAGCTTCAGCTTTCTGAGATTTAGTTTTGAGTTTCCAAACTGGGTGTTCTATGCATGCTGCTGATGATTAAACACTCAGTTTTAATAAGAAAACTACTGCAAAATTTAATTTTTTTTTTCTTATTTATGTGTTTTGTCTATAACATGGAGAGCTGAGCTATAATGACATGTTTCTTTCTTTTTAGCGCTCCTTCCTCCTGGTAAACCCATCCGTCCTCGTACTGCTCCTCCTCCTCCTCCCACCCAAACAGTAGATCCAAGACTCAAAGCAGATCAGTCGGCTGCTTCTTCACCTGCACAGCTGGAAAAAAGCCGGGAGGTCAGGATCCCAAAGCCCTTTTCGCTCTTCTACAAATTTCCAGAAGTTTCCAGGAAAGCAGAGGCAGCTTCTTCCCCCGTAGGAGCAGGTTCTCCATTGATGCCACCTTCTCAAAAGACGGGTAAAGAGAAACTGACGCTATTAGTGAACATTTCATTCCAACTAAACCTGGAGTTATGTGTTTTTGTTATTTCTTATTTGTTTCTTTTAAAGCTTCAAAGATGAACAAACTTGAGAGTAATTAAAGTGTGGGTGACTGTGCTGAAAGTTATGAGTAACTCTGTGACTTGGTGAGGAGAAAAGCAGAAATGATGTCAACAAACCAACGTTGTTTTTTAGATTTACTTTAAAGCACAGCCAATGACAGAAGCGCCACTACCTCTGACTGTGAACCGCTCTCAGGAATAGCAGAAGTAGGTTGCGTTCAGCAGGTCCAATAAACAGTGAGGATGTGGCAGTTGTTCTCAAACCAGAAGCCTGTGTCCAGTTAAGGAGATGACTTTTTTATTCAGGCAGTGGAAAGATAACTCTCTTCCTCCTCTGAGAATCTGTGATCAGATTATTTTCTTCTCAGTCAGTTTCAGGCAGCTGCTCTCACTTTTAGGCTGGGGTATGATCACCAGATATACAAACAGCACACCAAACCTTTACTTTGGATCCACGGGTTCCTCAAAGACACATTCTTTTAATCGCCTGGCAAGGTGAAGATGTTCAATTTCTCCCTCTCAATGCAACCCATGGAGAGCTGCAGGCAAAATAAAAAAAAATGCTGCTCTCCCTAATGCATTTATACCTCCAGACATTGCTGATATTCAAGTTGTTGGGGACCTCTTCTGTCCTGGTAACTGCTGTTAAAATGTTCTGATGCAGAAGTTCCTGGGTCTCAGTCTGTGCTGCACTCCTTTCAGTTGTTTGTTTTTTTCTTTCTAAAATACTCCAAGTTTTAGATTCCTCTTCAGAGTAACTAAGCAAAGCCCCCAGTGGCCTTGTTTTCAAATAATGGCACACACTGATGTGGAAACTTGCAGAGTATAGGTTAAAGTTTCAACACAGAAATTGAAACACACAAAGGAAAAACTCCATCAAAAAAATAATTTCAGTCTGTTCAGTTTTACCTGAAAAACTGAAGAAGAAAAAAACTCTATTGTGTAACTCTATACTGTAAACTGATTTGAGATTAGACGTACACTCGCCGGTCCACTTTATTAGGTACCCCATGCTATTAACGGGTTGGACCCCCTTTTGCCTTCAGAACTGCCTCAATTCTTCGTGGCATGTTTGAATTATTTCTATTAAATGCTTTCTGTGTTTTTTTTCCCTCCTATACAGCCCTTCTGCCATTGACTGTGAGATCTACGGCGACTACCGATTCTAACAAAAACCCTGCACAGCCCCATGCCTCTTCTGATGCCAACAGTCAGACGCCGGATTATGATCAACCGAATTATGAGGCTGATTCCAACATGCATCCAGCAGATAATCTTTACTCCTTTACATTACCAGAAGGTCCAAGTGGTAAGGTGAAGGTCCGCCCTGAATGTGGAATCATGTCTGGACCAAGTAAGACATTTTTATTATCATTTTTTAATCTGGAAGAACTCAAAGGTAATCCTGCTGGTTTTCTTTCTCATCTTAAACCACCAGGTCCACCTCTGCCTCCAAGACCTTCGTTTATGAGTCTTACACCAGAATATGTGATGGTACTACCCTCACCTGCTTCACCTCCTACAACCGCTCAGACACCTCCCTTAACCAAGCCACCACTGTCTACAGGTAGAGATACAGTAATTATTATGGCATACGTTAAACTGCTAAAGGACAACAGATTCACATTTTCATGCATGTGTTTTTCCGCTTTTCTGAAACAGATAAGGGGCCTCTGCCAGGAAATCCTAATGTTGTTCTTATCAGTTTAGGAAAATTGCTCTCAGAGGAGAGAGGTTGGTGAATTTTATCAGCATGAGTCATCTGACATGATTTTTTTATCCTATTTGCATACCTGATGATGTTCCATGTGGTTTTTTTTGCAGAGGCGCCCACACTTGGAGAACCGGTGTCCTGCTCACGATGCGGCTCAGTGTTGGACAGTTGGCAGAAAGATGAGGTATTTGCATTACAGGTAACCTTTACTTTGACCACAAACTTACAAAGAAACACAGAAATTAACCGGAAAAGTGTGAATGGCATCTTTAAGAAGCCCTCTTTTTTTATATTCTTAATAAAATGTAGTGCAACAAACTTCCATCACAGCAGCTTGGATTTATGAATAATATTTTAAAATAATGAGGTAGAGTCAACTGCTAAAGTTAGAAAACAGTGCCCTACAAAACAAAGCTTGTGTTTACAGGTGTGTCTGCGTTCCGACTCTCACCTTTGGTCACAAGAGCCGAATCTTGACAGAAGGAATGAAATCCCGAATATAAGCTGCTGAAAGGAGCTTCCTCCTAATAATGGGCTTAGAGAATCTCGCATCTGTGGGGAGAACACCGTAAAGTAGCTGCTTATTCGTGTCTAAAGGAGTCATTAACCTTGGTTCTAACTAAATGCTATATGAATTTTTAGCAAACGTTTAAAATATTAGGGAAAAAAGGCACATTAGACATATCCTTTTCCATTGGTGTTATTTACCCAGGCCATGTAAAGCATCCATCCATCCATTTTCCACCAGGGGTGCTGGTGCCTATCTCCAGCTGTCTACAGGCGAGAGGCGGGGTACACCCTTGACAGGTCACCAGTCCATCACAGGTCAACACAGAGACAATCAACCATTCAAACACACACTCACGCCTAAGTAAGCCAATTAACCTAATAGTCATGTTTTTGGACTGTTGAGGAAGCCGGGGTACCCAGAGAGAACCCACGCATACTCAGGGAGAACATGCAAACTCCATGCAGAAAGACCCAGGGCCATGATTCGAACCCGGAACCTTCTTACTGCAAGACAGCCGTGCTACCCACTGCATCACTGAGCAGCCTCATGCAAAGCATAATGTCGTCATAAGTTTAGGTCATTCTAGGCTGTAATAAACAGGAAGTAGATGTAACAAGCTAGCACCGACCACAGATCAGCAATGGAGAAAATTAGAATCATTCATGTTAGGTACGTTTTTGATTCTTCAAATCTTATTCACCAAATGTTTTTTGCTTTTACTTTTTATACCAGTTTTTCTAAAAACAACCTCAAGCGAGCATAAAAACTATTCTCAAAATTTTGTAAAAGTTGATTCAAATTTTGTTGTTTCAGTCAATTCCCTCCAATGCAATACACAATACACAAAATGCAAATAACAAACGTTGATGGAAACATGGATATTTACGGCATCTGATCAGGAACCCCCTGGTTGGCTCTCTTTCTACACGACCCTGGAGTCCCCAAGAATAAGATGGAGGTTCTCAATGGGGAGAGGGATACCTGGGGTTAGCTATTGGACCTGTTTCCCTTGCATCCACATCTCAGATAGAATGAGGAGGCATAGATAGATGATCTAAGCATAAAGGCAGCAGTTCTTTTTTTGGTTCGCCAGAGCAGAGATTACCAAAATCTTCAGCTTCCGAGCCACAAAATGGTGGCATAAACTTTTGGTTGAGTATTCAGACATTTCTTCAAAAGCAATCAACCACACGTCTAAAAATATTAGAAATGGCATCAGTAACCATAGTATCTATTTTTTGTTTTTTGTTTTTTATGCTTTCATACCTTTAAGCTCTTTAATATTAATATTTATTGTTTAGTTTAATTTCTGAAGTGCATCTCAAAGCCCCATACTGGTTGATCAAGGACCCTAAATAAGAGTCATGACTCCAACTTTAGTAATAAGTTCTTTAGATATTAACCATTGCCACAAAAGCCAAGGAGCCCACTGCACTGGTCAGGGAGGACATTGTGGACAAAGTTGTTTTCTAAAAAAAACATCCCAACCTTTGAACATAAACAACAAACATGGTCATCCACCTAGACTGAGTATTTTAAGAGAAGCAACCAAAAGGCCAATGGTAAGAAGAAAGGCATATCAAGTATGGTTCAACTTTTCTGCTTGCATTCAAAATTGTATGTTTGGCAGCAATCTAAGGCGGTCCAACGCCATAAACACACTATCCATACTCTGTACATGGTGGTGACATCAGCATATAATCTGTTTGAGCACAAGTTTGTTTTGCAAAGAAGAGTGAACAATGGTTTCAGTATGCAGATGTTCAAGCTGATCAAGATGTAACTCAAAATTACTGTAACTGCAGTAAAGGTGATTCTACAAAGGTTTTTTTTCACACCACACTTTCCCGGTTTTTACTGATAAAACACAGAAACCAAAGTATCACCTTATTTTCACCTTTTTCCCCCAAACTAAATAAACGGCATGTCCTCTTAACATGAAATGCATGAGAAAAGCATTTAGAGATTGATGCCCTTCTGCTCTTTGCCTCATTATAGGTTGAAGTGTGTTACATTTGTCAGAGTGGTGATTTGACCAGACCCTCCGGTGGGCCGAAGAGTCCTCTAAGTACTCAGAGAGATGAACTCTTTCTGCTTAACCCTGAAGAACAGCGGCTGCCTGCTGCTGATTCCCTGCTGCTCTTCTGCATCGACGCGTCAGGCTCAATGAGCATCACCTCTGAGGTACAACACCTGATTCGATTCTTCTCTCATGGTCTTATAGGCTGCGTTTAGAAATCCACATGTGGCATCTCTACTTTATTCAAGGTGTTGGAAGGGGGACAGAACAGCAACAGATCCAGACTGAAGGTGAACTATGTTCTAATTCCTCAGTTCATAAATGAAAACTACACATAGAATCTTGATGGTACTATAAGAATGTATATTAAAGGAAAGAGAAAAGCAAAATTTTTGCCCAGGTATCAAAATCAAATCCAATTTATTCAAAACTGGGTTTCTTTTTATTTGTTTTGAACTAATCTAGTTTGTTCAAGAAGCTGTGTTGCAATGCGTTCAGAAACTAAGTGACCAACAGCCTGATGTTCGAGTTGGACTCATCACTTTCAACTACCAGGTATGTTTATTATCACATTGTAGAAGGATTCATCTAAGTCTTCTTTCCGATCCCATAAACAATATTACCTTCTATTTATCTCTAGGTCACAATGCATGGCAGCAATCATCATCAATCACAGCTTCTCAGTGGTGCTGAGTTGAATGACAGCAGCTTTTTGAAAGAGGCTGCAGCAGAGTTTCCAATTCCTCCCCCACTTTCACAAACCAAAGACTGCTTACAGAGGCAGATTCTAGGGTAAGCACACGTTAATGTGATCCCATCTCCTTTTATGTTTTGTTTTGTTCATTAAAATGATACCATTTATCAATGTTTATGTGTTTTTGATGTCATTTTAATCTTCAGATTATCTGCAAATGGAGAAACAGCTCTGGGTCCAGCTGCTCTCCTTGCAATTACAATGGCCTCCCGACTACCAGGCTCTAAGGTAGGTTCAGTTTCTAATTGATGCTCTTTTTAAATCTGTTTTAGTGCATTCAGGTGTCAGTCTTGTCTTGAACAATTAATTGCATAAAGCTTATGGGAATTACATTATAACCGCTGACAACAGGAGTGAGTAAGAAGGATTATCTCGGATTCACTAATTTTGTGACTCAGATGAAGAATAAAGTGAGTTACAGTACTATTAAAATATCTTTGTTTGAAACAAATCAAATAATTAACTGTCTTTATATAGAAGTTGATGATTTTCTCGACTTAGTTCAGATGTTGCGGGTTTCCTTCTTCAGGCATCTCACAATTATTTGCTAGAAGTGTGGCCCTTTCTTCCTGACAGAACCGGTGTAACTGGGTCGGGTCTGTCGACGACCGTGCCTCAGACACACCCTTTCAGTTCTTTAGCTGTTATGTCCAAAGACTTAAATTTAACGTTAAATAAACCAGAGTAGATGTGTCCAACAGTAAATTCTTTGTCCCTAAGTGAATATGAAAGCTGATTTCGCTATAAGATTTTTGAAATGTTACTATCAGAGTAATGGCTTCTTCCTCTCTGAGTGGAGTAAATACTGACTGTCTAATTGCTCCAGCAGCATCTACAGTACACAAGGTCTTCAACCTTTGCTCTGGGTTTTTCTTTTTCACAGTTTGTACCAGAACCCGTTCATCTGTGGGACAAGTGTCCCATGTTCTACCTGAATAGTATGATGGCTATATATTCCAATGATGTTTCCACGTCCATCTAAATGTTTTATTCAAGCTTAGAATTTCAATTTCATTTGAATCAATTAATAGGAAAATTATACAACAAATTTTAACCTGATTCATTTGGCATTTAGCAAATCTAAACAATTTCTGAAACTGGAAAATGTAGGTGTATGGAAATCTCTGGGTCTAGCAGCATTTATAATCCCAGCATACAAAGTGCAAAAATAATCTTAATTTGGGCTGAAACAACTAATCGGATTAATCGATTACAACTAAGTAATCGATTAATCATTAGCTTTGGTATCATTTAATCGTTAACTTTGGTATAAAGACTGTAAAACGTGTCTTTAGCTGAGAACAGTAGTAATATCAAAATTGTTAAAAACTTTTTAATCATTTTGCCTTGAGCTAATTATTTGATGCATAAAAAGAACTCTTGTAAAAGAAATCATTGGGATTCAAAGACAAAATCTGCCAATAAAATTCTGCCATCCAATTTTTTTTGTAATGTTTGTCTGTTCATCCTCAGTTCTCTGTGCTACATCAAATTTTTTCCCCAAAATTTCTCCTACAAACAGAATTATGTAGAAACACTAAACCTATTACACCTCTCTGGGATATATTTTCATGCCAGTGTCATTTTTTTCTACTGTAAAATATTGATTTGTTAATTCTTCGGATCTTGAAGGTCATTATCTGTACAGACGGAAAAGCCAACGCAAAACTAGGAAATCTAGAAGAAGAGGACAATGATGCTCGAACCCTCCTCTCATCCACCATCTTCTATAAGGACCTTGGAGAGTATGCCGCTAACCAGGGGTTAGTGCACATAGCCTGGTCATTCACAGAAATCCTGATTTTAGACAAGAAACACTGTTAACATCTGTTAGCAACCCTGTTGGAAATACTTTTTTTCAACTTTATTTTTCCAAAACCTTTTCTGCAACATTTTGTTTGAATTGTCCTGTCTGGATGGTCAGACAGATAACCTCACAGGTCTCTGATTGGACCTGGTTCTGGGGACACAGATGGCTCAGGTAGAAGGTTGATTTTCTGTCGGCTGAACCATCTGTGTATTAATTTTAGTGATGATTGTGGAACCGATTGCTGCTAAGAAACTAAATTGGATTAGCATTTTAGATGCCTTTTCAAAAACTCCAATTTCCAAACATTTAGAAAAGATTTTCAGATTTTTTTCTAAAAAGGGAAATGTGTATTGTTGCCACCTTCTCTGTTCTTCCCAAAAATATATGCAAAATGTTAACATTTTTTAAGCTTTCGTCCAACAAATAACTTGATCTCAGATTAATCTGACCATAGTGGTTTTAATTAGAGAACAAGTAGCCTCTAGAAAATGTCCCATCTTTATGTTTAACATAACAGTTATTACAAAATGTAAACATAGATTAATGAAATAGTTTAATTTACAAAATCTACAAATGTCAGCATTCATGTCTGCATAAAAAGACTATTTACAAAATAGGGAAAAATAAGTCTTCAAAGAAAACAGAGCTATAAACCCTTTTATTAATGGGTTTTGGGAGCACTGATGTTTATAAACTCCTACAGCTGCTGGAAAGTGGGATCTCTGATGGTATTCTATCGTGCACCTAGAACGGAGCAGCCTTTCCTGAAGGAGCCCACCAGATCTGCTCAATGCATGGGGTGGAAAACATTTGCTGTTTATGTTGTCCTTCTCTCTCCCACCTCCTGCACTGTGTCCTAGGGCCATCCTAGTTTATCAAGTCTCTGTTCTAAATAGGGTCATGTTTTAACAAACTACATCAGAGAATATGGGGGATGCCACCTCCATAGCACTGACACCTTCATCTGTGTTGTTCTTTGGGTTATCCACATGATGGTGAAGAAATATCCTTGTTCCTTCAGAGTGACCATGTCCGTGCTGTCTATTGAAGGAACTGACTGCCGGCTGGAGGAACTGGGAAGACTGGCAGATCGCACTGGAGGGAAAGTAAGAAGCTGGGTTGGTTTTGAATCTCTTAAACATAGGCATCGATTTATTTCCCTTCTATTCATTTGTCCTGTATCCAGGTAGTAATAGCGAATCCCAACCAGCTGCATGCAGAGTTTGAAGAGATAATTCAAAACAGGACCATAGCTACACACTGTGCAGTAACCATACTGGTGCCCAAATCTCTGTAAGTAAGAGCTGCAATAAACACAGTGCTACTACATGATTCATTGGTTCTTGTCATCAGAAAATATTTTAATACCTTCAAATTGCAGTAATAATAAAGCCCACGGTACTGACTCATGTTCTGTTTGCTGCAGGCGGATAAAAGGAGAGAGGGAGGCGGGACACAAAGGGACCAGAGAGGTGGGGAATGTGAGCATCGATACTGAGATCACCGTCCAGTTTGGAGCAAGTGAAGACACAGAAGGTGGAAAAAAATAATAATAAAACAGAATTAGCTTTATTTCATTCGCTTTCAAACAAATCTAAAGGTTGATTGCACAAAGTGCGAAGTATGAGCTGCCAGAAGACCTCATGATGTGGAAAATTTCTTTTGTTGCCAGAAAATTACACTTCAGTTCTCACATTGAAATCACAGTGGCAGCAGCACTTTGAGGTGAGAGGCAGGGTGTATTCATGTAAAAGGAAGAGAAATAAGAAAATGGACCCTGTAATCAATGCCACTTGGCTACACAGGGGGGTGTTTTAGTTTGTCCAAGATTGTTTCTAAATCTGTCTGGCTGCCACCTGAAAACAAGGTCATAGCTGAATGAAACTGCCAAGAAACAATCTACTGTCATATGAATTAACTGCAATGAACCACAGTTTTTGGAAAGGCTGGTTCCCTTTCCCTGGCCTCAATTTAATGCCACAGCAGCAGAAAGAAGAAATCACTAAAAATGCAGCTTTCTGATAAGGCAGGCTCAACGATGTCAAAAAAGGGGGAATATCTAGGGCTCAAGTGAACCACAGTAAAACAACCACCCATCCATTTTCCATCATGCTGCTGCTGCTGGGGTCATGAGGGGTGTTGGTGCCTATTTCCAGCTGTCAATAAGTGAGAGGCGGGGTACACCCTGGACAGGTCGCCAGTCCAGGCAACACAGAGACAAACAACCATTCACACACAAACTCTCACACCTAAGGAGAATTTAGAGAAGCCAATTAACCTAACAGTCATGTTTTTGGACTGTGGGAGGAAGCCGGAGTACCCAGGCAGAACCCATGCATGCATGCATGGGGAGAACATGCAAACTCCATGCAGAAAGACCACAGGCCAGCTATTGAACCCAGGCTGGGAATTGAACCTGGAAACTTCTTGCTGCTAGGCAGCAGTGCTACCCACCGCTACAGTGTGCAGTCCCACAGAGAAAAATTCGGACAATAATTTGGAGATTTTGGGCCGGATTTATCAAGATCCAATTTTGCGTGCAGTAATTTGCGCTCGCAAACTGGAATTTTGCGCGAGGGGCTATATATATATATATATATATATATATACACACACACACACTTTGGCAACCTTTATTCCCTAAGGTGGTATGTGGCTGAATTTCTACCTCACTGCAGTAAAAAAAAAAAAAAAAAAAAAAAACTGGTGTTTTGTATTGGCCTGTAGAAAAATGCACATACCAAATGGCTCACAAGAAGTGACTGTGGATGAGATTACTGCACGTACGCATCCCCGCAGCATTGGCATGTTGCTCCACAGGCGCAGGAGAGAGGTCGGGGTTCTCCGGTAGGGCGTCAGGGCGACTTGGCATTTAGAACGTCGGACAGCACTTCTGAAAAACGAGATTGGGAGATCCCAGCTCTCGCTTCAACCGTACGCTGGAATGACCCAGATGCAAAAAAGTGCAATGTTGCAAGGAGTTTTGTGATATCTGGTATTGCGTGGGTCCTCCTTGTGGCTGGCTCCAAATCCATTCGGAGTCCCCCCAACAGCTCCAAAATGTCAATGCTGGATAAACGATATGTTTTGATGATCGTTTCCTCGTTCATTCCAAAAATATTCACACGGAGTGAAAAAATGTGTTCTCTGCGTCTTCTTGCTTCATTTCGATGTCTTCTTCTTGCGACAATAACCGCTGCCATGTGTGCGCAATTACGCATACAGACCATTTGCACCTTCTTTTGAAACATGTTAAATATAGAGTCAGATACCATTAGCAAAATTGTTTTCAGGTTTGATAAATCACTTTGCGAGTGCTAAATTAATATATTTACATGTTCTCCTCCCACAAGACGCACTTTTGCGTGTAAACGCCCCATATTGCATATTCATTGCAGAAAAAGTACTAAATGGATAAGAGGAGCTATTTAGCAGGTTTTAAAGACCAAATCCTTTTAGCACGCTGTTGATAGATCAGTTTGTACATTTTTTAGCGTGCGTAATAGCTCACATTTTTATACACGCAAACCTTTGATAGATCCGGCCCACTGTTGGAAAACCGAATCACTGTGCCTTTTCTTTGTTTCTAATATTTGGTTATATTTTATCTTAAGTTGTATGTTCAGATCTGTGTAACCCAATATCCAGAAATTGGAAAAATTCTGTGTCGTCACTTCATTGGTGTTTATTCTGTGCTCCCTTTTAGTTGTGGCACCAGCCTCTGGCAGCCGTGTCGTCATGCAGCTTCAGATCAGATACAGGAAGAACGGACAGGCTCTGCTCAGAGTGTTTACTGTAGAGAAAGAAGTCACCGCCGACAGGTGATACTGATGCATTTACTTATGAAAATACAATTTTTCCTGAAGAGCTTCAGAGTTTCACTTCTCATCAGCCTTTATAAGTTATGGACATTTCTTATATTAAGTGTATTTGCCCATAATTTGAGTAGGTAAATAAAATGATTTGCCAATTGAATTGGTATTTCTACTTTTAAAAATAAGATCATTAGATAATATGCACTTAAAATAAGACAATGCAATTGTTTTTTTCTTATTTTACATGTAAATTTCTGGTTGTGTTGGCAAAGTATCTCACTTACCTGGTCAATTCAAGAACAAATGCACTCATTTTAAGAAATTATTTCATTTTTTTAAGTGTAGACATGATCATATAGACATTAGGGCTGCTTCTAATTCCCCATTCATGCTAATATTTTTAGAGAATGAACCACTCAGTCTAATCTCCCTCATTCACAGATTGAAGGTCATGTAATTCATCTTCTGCACAGATATAACTAGGCTGAGTGTGCGCTTACAAAGCAGTAAAACGACAAACATGTTGCTGAGGTTTTTTATCCTGAAAATGCTGTGATCCTCCTCCTCAGCTCAGCGGCTCTGTCCTCCCTCTCTCTGGCCATCATTCAGCTCAACTCATTACAGGCCAGTGCCGCCCTGGCTGTCCGAGGCCGCTTCCTGGACGCCTGGAAGGAGGGAGCTCTGCAGCAGAAGCTTATTGAAAGAGCAATGTGAGTAACAGCAGGTAGCTGCGACTGACGGCAGCATTAGTGGGTGGCTACTTCATGCTCAGATCACACAAAGGCATCTAATGAGACCTGGTGTTCACATTCAGCATGTATTTAAATGTGTTTGCAGAGAGCATAATCAGAGTGCAGAGGATGAACAGACGTACCAAAACTGGGTTAAAACCATGAAGTCTATAAACAATAACATACAGAATCTAACAAGGGTGAGTTTTGCTGTTAATACATACTATTTATTTTATATATTTTTTCAAAGCTAACCTTTAAATGTCATTTTTTTCCTCCTCAGCGGAAAAGTATTATGTCTGACTCGGAGGTAAATCGTGCCCTTTTTTTTAGGTTACGCTAAATGCCTGTTTTGTTTAGCTCTGACTTGAATTTTTCTCCTCCCACCAGTCTCTAACAGACGCGGGTGCAGCGCTGCTCTTCACCATGAAGCACAGCAACAGGAAGTCCATTTCACTGAAGGATGAACACCAGTCCCTCCTCTCTTTACCTCGCTAGAAACAGCCAGACATCCATGAATGGAGGAGTTTAATGTTACATACAGGCTTTAGCTCACTGGCTTTCTATAGGAGCAAAAAATAAATGAGTTATACATTAAACTATGACCATTTCTTTCTGACATGTTTTTTTTTTTTTTTACTACAGGGGCTCTGAACCTTAAATATTTGTGCACAGACCATCACACGATACAGCAGATTACACAGCATCACTATGCAGCTAACACCGAGAGTTTTATTAGGATTGTAGAGCAGAAGTAAATCTTAAGCGATGTAGGTTGTTTACATGCAAAAAATAAAACTAGATTGAAAAACAGTCAAATACACATGGATTATGCAAATGCCATAAATTAAATTTCTGCAAAACGGTTTCCTGCCTTCCAAAACCAGGAACCTGAATGGACTACACGTGAAATAGGATTAAGCACATTATGATGATGGCTGCTGGGCCAAAACATAAATATGCATCGATTTATGTGGAGCAGCCATCGTTAAACCAACACGTAACTCTGAACAGATGTCTAGGAAGCATTTGTATGGACCTTTGTTCAGTGTGCTGGGAGAGCAGAAAATATTTGGACAAGGCTTCAGTCAGACTGTAGTGATGCTGAGTGCTTCAGCATCTCTACATATTTTGCAGTTTAACATTTTTAAACAGCTCAACTTTATAAAAGCGATTTTCTTAAATATGAATTCACTACAATTCCCTTTATTTTTATAATGGCTTTGCACAACATATCTTTATGCATTCTTACATCCTGTTAAATGGATTCTAATGTTTTCACTAAGTTTGCAACACGAACATGGAATTTGACCTGTGTTCCACTTCTTAGCAGCGAAAAACATTTAAGCATAAAAAGGAATTATAAATATTTCTTGAAAATAATATACAATTGCATAAAAGAGAAAGTTATTGTTGAATTGATGCATATATGCATGGTACCGATATGGTTAGTCGGTCTGTTAGCTGTCCATCAGAGTCTTTATGGTAGCTAATTTTTTTTATTTCCATCATACTTTATTTGAACTTCTCGTAGAGACAAATCAAACAGGGCAAGGCACTTATATTAACCATATTAACAAAGGTGAGATACAGTTGAACAGAGACAATCATAAATAAAAATTGACAGGGTGAAACCTGTTTTTGCAGTATTACAAATGATGTCAACGGTTTAATGATAGTTTTATACATCTCATTAAGACAAAGAATGTTGCATTCATTTTTAAAGCAGATTAGATTTAGTAGTCTTCATTTATTTTTATGAATATGGCATTTACTAAATATAATGTTAATCAAAAGTGAAATTTCCATCACAAGAATAGATTTAGTAAAAACTCATATCTTCGCATTTAAATCGCCAGAATCCATTAAATTTCATTACCCGATCACCTGTGGACGTCATTCAGGAAATTATTACTTATAAAGCAATGAATAAACAAGTGTTTTTCCTGCATTTCTGTTATTACAGGTTCAGGTCGGCCTCATAGCGCCGAGCTGGAAGTAAATGTCTGATCTGCTTCTGACCAGCAGGTGTGGGGTCTGCTGCTCTACTCCTCAACCTCGGGGATCAGACTGATGACAGTGATGTCTACAAATTTAGTAGGTTTCAGTGATTGATCAGCTGAGGTGAAGTCCTTGTACACAAAGGGATGGGCCAAGGACATACTCCTAGGGGGCAGTAGCCCTTATGTCTTTTATTGCAAGATAAGATACCGCCTTTATATGCTGCTGCTGGTGATCCATGTAGCCTACTTCAGAAATGTTGTTGGAATAATAAAACATTTGACTTTTAGGTTTGATGTAGAGTTAAGTGTGGAAAACCTTTTAAAATGCACAGGAACATTAAAGCTAATTACTGTTTTTAAGAACAAATCTGTCACCTTCAAAGCAAAAATCATAAACAGTTATTGCCAATGCATTTGCTTTTATATATTTTTTTTAAAACAGAGCTCAAAATTATTCATACCTTCTTGTAACTTAGGTTCAAAGTGATCCTTTACTCCTAAATATATGTATTGGATTTTTTCCTGATTGTAATATTTTTGAAGCAGTCCAGAGTCCCGACTTAAATGAACCTGAGTAGGGAGCTTTAAACTAGGACAACGGTAACCATCAAAATAACTAAAGAAAACATTTGTCTTGCTGCAAATAAAGCCTTTTAATTACTGAGAAACTTATCATTGCTACATAAAAAAACATAATACCCTTTGTACATATATATATTTAAATATACATACATGATTCAAATATACATATTTAAATCCAAACCTTCAAGGGATATAAGTGAATATCTGCCTAACCTTGGTTACGAACAATGAACCCAATGTAAAATTACTTCAAAATTAAAATAATTTCAACATAAACTGAACAAAAGTTTTAGTTGGGAAAAAAATCTTTTTTATACTTTATTGATATAAAACTGCTTCACAGTGAACCTTCCTCCACTGCAACTACTTGAATAACAATAATAATGGTAAAACATTAAAATAGTGAAACTGCTTTAACAAAGTACATTTAAAAAAATGTCAAATATTGAAGGAATATATGAGCAGACAATTTTTTTGGTTAATTGAAGAAACTCGTTATCAGTTCAAATGGTTTAAAGATGTAGGATATATTAAAGGTATATGATGGAACAGATTTATTACAGAAATCATAGCCAGATATCTGAATGAGCAACCTCTATAAGTTAAGACTTTTTTTTTTTACATATACATGCAATCTAATACATTTTAAGTGCAAGAGGCTTTAATTTTTTTAATGAAAAAATTTAATCAATCATCTTTGACCAAGTATTCTGAGAGATTGTGAAAAGAAGTTACAGGTACAGTCAGAGATAGGGAAGCTGCTTCAACAGTTGAGGCAGACACCTCACTGGCAGGTGAGGACGAGGGAAGTGGTTCTGTGTGAATAATTTTAAGGTCATCAACACTTGCTGCTGGGTCTGAAGGGGCAGCATTGTCTATATGGGTTCGTAAGTGCTTGCGAAGGTAGGCGGCGAACAGGAAGGCCTTGCCACACTGGGGGCAGCTGTGGGGTTTGTTTTCGGAGTGGGTCTTCTGGTGTTTCCGCAACCCTGATTTGTTGAGGAATCCCTTTCCGCATCTGTCGCAGATATGCGGCCTCAGCTGCATGTGCTGCTTCATGTGTTCCTCCAGGTCTTCCAGCTGTGCAAACTCGTCGCCGCAGGTTCCACAGATTTGCGTCGAGCTAGGGTCGGTGGAGTGAAGATTTTCGTGGGTCTGAAGTTCTTTCCATGAACAAAAGGTGGTTTCACAGTGAGAACAAGAGTACTGAGGGAGAGTGGTGAGGGGAGTCAAACCAGAGGTGGATGTGTTGGCTGAATCAGCCTCCTGCTGCCGTTCATATTGTTCCACAAGATGAATCTTCTCATGTTTCCGCAGACTGGAGGACACCACAAAAGACTTCAGACACTCCTCGCATTTGAAAGGTCTTTCTCCAGAGTGCACACGTCTGTGTTTGTTGAGGCTGGAGCGCTCGGTGAACGACTTGTCGCACTCTGTGCATGAGAATGGCCTGAGACCTGTGTGGACAAGCATGTGGCGCCGGAGGTCCCAGGAGGCCACAAAGGCCTTGTCGCAGCTCTGACATTTATATGGCCGCTCCCCAGAGTGAACACGCTCATGCACAGCGAGGTCAGCTGGCTGCCGGAAGCGTTTGGAACATTTGTCGCAGGGATAAGGTTTGAATCCCATGTGGGCACGCTGGTGACGCCGGAAGCTGGACGGGTCAGAGAACATTTTGCCACACTGGGGACAGAGAAAGGGTTTCTCTCCTGAATGAGTGCGGAGATGAGACTGGTAGGAGGACAGCTGGGTGAAACCTTTCCCACACTGCTCGCACTGATAGGGTTTATTCTGAGAGTGGATGCGCTGATGGCACGCCAGGGAGGAGGAGCGGGAGAAAGCTTTGCCGCAGTCCGAGCACAGGAAAGGCTTTTCCCCGGTGTGGGAGCGCTCGTGGTTTTTTAGGTCTTTCAGTTCTGTGTACGTTTTCCCGCATTCCTCACAGGCGTATGGCCGGTGTCCCTGGTGGTTTCTTTTGTGCTTCCTAAATACAGAGGGATCAGCGAAGCTCTTACCACATTCAGCACAGATATATGGTTTTTCTCCTGTGTGGGAGCGCTCATGAACCTTCAGCTTAGACAGAGTAGGGTAGCTCTTTGAGCACTCACTACATGAGTAAGGACGCTCTCCACTGTGCTGCGTTATGTGGATCCTCAGACATATGGCTTGCATGAAGGCTTTACCACATTCTGTGCATACGAAAGGTTTTTCCCCAGTGTGAGAGCGGCTGTGGTTGCGTAGCTCTGTGGACGTCTTGTAAGCCTTATGACATTCGGAACACTGAAAGGGGCGCTGGGATGAGTGGGTGCGTTCATGTTTGGAGAGCTGAGCTTTACTTGAAAACGTCTTACTGCACTTAGAACATGCATGCTGCTGCTTTGCATGTGCTGCCAGCTTGTGGCTCTGCAGAGCTGAAATGCTTTTAAAAGTCTCTGTGCATGTGGGGCATTTGAAGATGGCTTTGGCTTTTGGAGGTCTGCCTCTGCCACGTTTTTTAACAGGCTGATCTCTCACTGCCTCCTCTTCTTCTTCAATGTCATCATCTTTATCAGTGGGAGTAAAATGCTCTACAGGAGGTGGGCTGCCAGGCTCAGATGAGGCCATTTTCATTTCTGTAAACATATCAAAAAAAATAATTGCAATAAGTACAAAATTATTACTTCAGGAAATAAAGGGACACGTGTTAATCAGATGAGAACTGCAGAAATTAATTTGCTTATTTTGCAGATGGTATTACATGACGTCAGATAGACCAGTTGGAAGAAAAATCGCAGAAATATATTGCTTTGCTTTTATTTATTCTCAAAATGGCTGGCATTAGGACCTCAGGGACAATAAGCTAACCGCTTTGATGACTGAGGAAGTCGGCGCCACAGAGACAACAGTGCAGATAAGACTGTCACTGCACACCACAGCTATTACGATTAACACAATACTTGTAAACCTGGCGGTGTGGTGACGTGCGCGACACATGTATGTATCTGTTGGCGCTAACTGACATATTGCTATCCATTTTCACCGACTCAAAATGGCTGGCTTTAGGACCGCTGGTTTCGGAAATTAGACCGAGATTATACTCGCAGATCTAAGGCGCGGACGCCGCTAAAATAATTCGCATTCACTTGAGGGATGCCTTAAAGCTTGAAACGAGCAGTTCTTACCGGAATCGACTCATAAACAGTTGGCAGACAGAGTCCTCAAAGATGACAGCTTTTTCTGCGAGACTCGATGTGATGTCAGGTCGGCTCTAGGACCCTGATGACGAAAGCAATGGACGAGTACTCCCAAGTCTCCATCAATATGTTTATTATTTAAGAAAAATTAAATAAAATGTCTCACAAATAATTATATATATATTTTACTATATTAACATAGTAGCATTTCTTGCAACACCAAATTTTTATTTATCTTTCTGAACCAGTGTTCTGTATTTTCATACTCAAATAAACCTTTTCAGATATTTTTTTGGTGTGTGTGATTAAATGTAACCCTTTTTCCGGTCAGTTTTTGTCGTACATTTTTATTTATTTTACTCCTTTGCAAACATTTAGGAGTTATCAAGTGTGTCGACTTCATATATAGCAATTAGCTAAACTTGCTACCTGCTGCTAAGGGGGAAGCATTTAGTTGCTACACATCTCCTGTTTCCTAGCAACCAGAGTGACGTAGAAACCGGAATAGGAGGAAAAACGGTTAGTTGGATAAAAGCGTCCTTTATATCAAGTAGAGAAAAAAGAAAAATAACACGAAGAGTGAAGAATCATGGAGGTATAGGGTACATTAAAACAAACGTCTGCAGGTATAAAATTTTAAAGATTTTCTAAGCTACGAAGCATGTTTTCTTTTTCTGTGTCAGTTCTTTGGTGCAATGTTTGTTTAGCTGTTGGTCGCTAACGTGTATCATATAGTTATAGTTAAATTAACCTATATCCAAATTTTACTCTCGGTAAAAAGGTAATAATATTTTGTTGGTAATTGTAAAAAAAAGAATAATAAAAAAAAAGCTTTCCCTGTTTGTTGACACTGTTGCAGATGCATAAATTTCTATCTTTAATTAAACACCACAATGATTACAGATTTGCAGTGGCGTGGGGGAAGGCAAGATATAGTTACATTTATCACTTTATTATTAACATTATTTATTTAAAGAATAAAACGAAATGGAACTGAATATGCCACTGTACAGTGCAACAGTATAAGCTTCCTAGGAAGAACTAAAAGAAAAATATTAGTATTATTATTACTAATATATAATTATAATATTAATGATATATTATATTTTATTAAATTATATATATATATATTCGTATATAATTATTATTAATATAATAATATATATGAATATATGTTTAATTCAGTTTTAAACAGAATTAATAGTGTTTTATCTCTTTCAAAGTACATATTTTATTATTATTAAATAATACTACTTATACTTCAGCCATACTATCAAGGTGTTACTTCATTGTATATCTTGTGCCCTGTCCGTTGGTTGTGCTGTTCTTTTTACATCTCTTTGCCAGTGATGCAGCAGACTGAAGTTTTTTTTATCTTTATCTCCTTTTTATCGCCTCTTTCTTCATATTCTCCTTTTTTCTGTTTTTCCTTTCCTGTTCTATTTAAATATCAGTGTCCATATAATCTGTAATACTCCTTGCATGAATTATAATAAAGCTATTTATATGCATAAATCAAGCGGAACAGTATGGCAATAGACATACTGCTCCACTTGTGAAAGTAAAATCTGTTGGGCTCTTTTTGGTATCAAGACAATTATTCTTATTGGCACCCAGGACACTGTTAAAAAAAAAAAAAAAACAGTACATATTTTAAAGAGGATAGTAAACCTGACAAAATAGCTGACAGTTCACTTGGAATCCTTTTTGAATATTTTAGGGAAATCTTTAAATTACATTACATAATCTTTTTGGTATTCAAAAAATCATCTGCTGAAGTGTCTGCTTCTGTAGGAATTTCAGTCTCAAGTTGTTTTAAGGTGGAAGACTGAATTAAAAAAAAGTTTGACTGGTAGAGAAATAAGACAGGAAATAGATATTGTTGTGGTTTCTTGCACAAGATGCTTGAAATTTTCTCCATTCTTTGAAGTTACACCTTCAACATTAACTTCCATATTTAAGCTGCTGTCATAGGCGTTTTTATCCCATTTTTTGGGACTTCTAAAACATCCCTAAAATCTTAGTTGTTGTATACTATATGGGATTTTTTTAAACAAAAAAGCAAACAAAAACAGCCAAACAGGAACAGACCAGAAGAAGCTATTATGAGAAAAAGCAGAGAGAGCATCTGTGGAATGGCAGAATAGAGGGACAGAATGAAAAAGGGGTCCCTATGTCCTCCAGCATTCCAAACCTATAGCAGCATAACTGTAGACATGGCTCTGTATAACCTGGGCCACTCTAACTACAAGCTTTTTCCAAAACGAAAGTTTAAAATGTGCCTTTTGATTTAGTAGATAAGACTACACCTCCTTAACAGAACTGCTCTTCCCACTCACTCAGTTTGTCAAACAAAAAAGAGCCTTTCATGAAAACTCATTCAAATGGTTGGAATATTCTTCTAAAACAAATCCTGCTTTATGAGTTCTTTGTTGGGCATTTGGCAAAAGCCTCAGATAGGATCCATTAGTGAATGATGGAATGCGTAATTGGTAAAGGGCACTGAGCAAGTTTTAAAAATGTAGAAAATGTTTATGTAGAAAACAGCTAATTGGGTCATGGCTGGCCAGATAGGTCTCTGGGTGCTCAGCACCCCTAAACCTCTGATTTTAAAATCGCCCCTGGTTGGTATACTGATATTATATATCCCTTTGGAATGAAAAAAAATATTTCTGAATTGAATATTGAATTCAATTTCATTTGAGTTTTAGTTTTAAAAGATACAAGATTTTCTACAAATAAAAATCTAAAAAGATCTGATACCAGTAAATAAAATCCAATGCATCCAGTTGACTTCAGAAGTTATCATAATAGTTTAACTGCAGCTGTTATGTTTCTACTCAAAGATATTTGTTTGAAATTAACCAGCATTATGGAGCTCAATGACACAGCAGACAAGTTAGGGAGAAATTTGAAAGCAGGTTTAAGTTGTAATAAAATATCCTTAGATTTGAGCATCTCAACCTATCATCTAAAGTTAAAAAAAAGAGTATGAAACTACTGCAAACCTAGCACGACATGGCTGTACATCTATACCAATCTGGAAGAATGGTAGATAGAAAGTCATACTGATCAGGGTGTGTGGGAGTCTGGATAGAGCTAAATTCAGGACAATCCTTGAAGAATTTTTTTTTTTTACAATCAAGAAAAAAAAAGTACACTCATTTTAACTTTTTTTATATAACCGACTTATTTGCAGTATTCTTTTTTTTAGTATCTATTAGGGATGCACGAATAATCGGCCCCCTATCGGTATCGGCCTGTATCGGCCTTAAAACTGAATATTGGACATCGGCCAGCCCACCCATATTTAACCCGATATTTGATCAGCTTCTGAGTTTCTAAAGTCTAAAAAAAAAATACTACTACTTCTTCCTCAAAAACTTCTTTTTTACAGACTTAAAAACTTCTAAAGACGAGGGAAAAAATACTGATACATTAAAATATCACAAATCTTCATATGCTGATATATTGCCATTTAAAAACACCATATCAATCTCTTTAACTAATGAAATATTGTTATATTATGCTACGAAATCCCCCGAAAATTCACAAAATTTTGCCATATTTTTATAAGTTGATATACTGACGCAGTATTGATCTATTTTACTAACAAAATCTAACAAGAACTTGCAAAATATCACGAGAGTTTGTAACAGAACGATTAAATTTCACGAGATTTTGAAAGTAAAATAGATCAATACTGTGTTTTTAAAAATCAATTTGATATCAGCATATGAAAATATATTTGAGTATATTATTTTTCAAAGTGTCAGAAATGGATAACAAAACTGCTATTTTCAATGACTACTTATTTTTGTCCAGCTTTAACATCGGTTATCGGCTACATGAGTTTTAAAATATCGGCATATCGGATATCGGCCAAAATCCCAATATCGTGCATCCCTAGTATCTATAATTATTTGTGTTGCAATTATATCATCTCAATGTACTTTTTCATGGAAAGCACAGTTTATTTATATAGCTACTGAATTGTGCTATATAAATAAACTGGTCTTGTCAGGAGGCGGCAGAAACAAGTTCATCTTCCAGCAAAACAACGAGATATAGTGGCAGATTTTACATAAAAGCAAATGTATGTGGTGGAATGGCCTAGTCAAAGTTCAAATATAAAACAATTATCTCTGTTCAGACCTGATAGTTTCTGCAAACCCCCTCCATCCAACTGGAATGAGCTTGAGTTATTTTGTTAAGTCCAATGGACAGTAATGGGGGTCAGGCAGTAGAGACACCCTGAAATACTTGCAGCACACTTTTCAGACCCATTGCTTTGTCACATAAAGCTCACTGTTTCTTGTGTTCTAATGTGGACAAATTGTTATATTTGAAGGGGTATAAATTAGAGATGGACTGATACATCGGCCGGCTGATATCCTGGCCAACATTAGCGTATCTGCAATTATTTATTAGTACATTCAGCAGCCCTGCTTTGAAATCATGTGAAAAGCATGCTTTGCTGCTTCCTCTATGTTCTATCCATTGTCCATGTGTTTTTTATTATTTAATATATTTTTGTTTTGTTTTAAATTGAGACTAACATTCTCTAACATTTGTTATCACGGTGTCCTTTTTTTTTACCATTTAAATTAAGGGGGGAAAGAATCAGCAGCAGATGTTGGAGCAGTTAGACTAAGGTCAAAATAATCAGTATCGGCATCTGCATTCGAAAAGCTTAGTTTTATAAATATTCATGTTTGTGCAAAAGAAAAAATAGTTTTATGCTTTTATAATAAGATTTATGTTCCAGGATTTTAATTTGACGACTGCTGCTTGTTAATCTTCCTCCAGAAGTGATTGAAAAAATGCTAATCATTCATTATTTAATTTCCCCTTGGGATTTATAAAATACTTTTGATTTTAATTTAAAGCAACTCAGTGACATGAAATCTTCATCTTAACATGTGTGTTTTTTACCATTAGATAAAAAATTTAAGGCATATAATAATGCCTTTCTGTTTTTCTATCTTTTAGACATATTAAAGTGCTTCTGTTGGTTACTAATTGGCTAACACTGTCTTACAGGCATCGTTTCTGTCTGCTGCTCCCACATCCTGTGATATGTTGCCTCCCAGGACCTTCCTTCGATCCTGCTGTGAAGAATTAACTTCCTTTATCATGGGGAGGATAACTAATCCATCTCAACACAAAAGTAGTGCAATAGTAGCGCACCGGTTTCATTAATTACTTTGCAATGGCGGAGCAAGACAGGAAAGGGAGTCTTTCTTGCAGACAAAGTGCCCAAAATGTCCAGTCTGAAGAAGAGCCCAGATTTAAATGTAACGAATGTGGGCGTGGCTACAGGCATGCTGGGAGCCTAAGCAACCACAGAAGGACTCATGAAGTGGGTTTGTTTCAGTGTAGCATATGTGGCAAAGAAAACTGGAACGTATCAGCCATGAAGAATCACCTTCGAAGCCACGGTTCGTTTAAAAAGCATTCCTGTGCAGATTGTGGAAAGTCTTTCCGTTTGGCAACTCAGCTACTCAAACATGAGAGGGTTCATCTTGCCCAAAGATCAGAGGATCACTCATATAGGAATACATGGGAGGAAAAGTCCACAAATGAAAGTGAAAGTGATCAGCAGCCTCAACTTAATGAGCACTCAGATGCTGTTGGGATTTCTATAAAAAATATGCCAGAGGGTGTTTATAATTCTCAGTCTGAAAGCTGTAACGATGCAGTGAACAGACCCTTTTGTTGTAATCTATGCAACAGGTCATATATACACCAGAGAAGCCTGATCAATCATAACAAGACTCACCAACTGGGAATATTTGAATGCACCGTGTGCTTTAAGCTGTGCACCAATATGGGCGCCCTCTACAACCATCAGAGGACTCACAAGGCACAAGGAGAAAGGGATCGAACTTTGACAGCTGGACCTTTGACAAACAAGACACTGGACCAGTTCCTTCCTCACAGCCAGGACGCCCCAGGAAATTTTTGCCAGTTGTGTCATACACTTTTCCCCAATAATATGGAATTTCAGGAGCACATCCAAATGCACAAAACCTCTTCTCAGTCATTACCAGAGCATATGGAAATTTACAAACCCAGTATGGCTTCACCTGAGTCTCCTGTAGAAAATGCACCTCCTTTGTCACTTACAGAACATCCCAGTGGCTTTAATCAAGCACTAAACAATACAACTAACAGTCATGATAAAGAACCACCTATCATTGGCCCCCGGGGGGGCCCCTCAGTAATCGAATCAAGCGGTGTGCCATCACAAAACACCAACGGCACAGCTAAAACTGAAGAAAACCCAGCTGCAGGTTCCGAGGAGCGACCCTTCAAGTGTCACACCTGTGGTAAAAGTTACAGGCATTCTGGGAGTCTCATCAATCACAAAAGATCCCATCAGGTGGGGGTTTACACATGTTCTGTTTGCTGTAAGAACTATCCTCACCTGGCTGCTCTGAAAAGTCATCTCCGTCTTCACAGAAATCAGCGGCCATCTTTCCACCACCAAGCAGAGCAGGACTGGCTCTCCCCAGAACCTCTGACTCCGGATAGGCAGCAGGGTTGCTTTTACTCCCTAAATGAGCCAAAAAGGCCAGTTTTTGGTATAGATCAGGAGAAGCTGGCTGACAACAGTGGAGCGATCTGCGAGGAGCAGTCCGATCAGGACATAGCATGTCTACCTCCCCCCATGCCAAGGCACATGTGTGCAGATTGTGGAGAGACGTTTGCAGACGTAGCAGACATCAGGACTCACAGCTGCCCATTCAGATCTGCTGCTGTTCATCATGTAGATGCTTTAAACCAACGCACTTCTGAAAATCCAGAGATAAACTTGGAGTTTGATGGCAGCCACAGCCACTTCGAACAGGAAAACATAAGCGCCGCTCTTCTGAACGGAAACAGAAAAGATGATTATGTTGATGAAGATGATGATGGAGATCAGTATCAGTGCTCAGTGTGTGGAAACAGCTATAGCACCATGACGGATCTCAGGAGCCATCTGCAAGGGCACAGGCTTTCCTGTGATGCTCCTCAAAGCTCAAATGAAGAGACGAAAGATGATGAGCTGGGAGAGATGACAATCTGTAGTGCATGTGGGGAAACTTTACTCAGCAGGCAGGATTTCATCAGTCATCACCTTCTACACATGAAGGGTCAGGCAGACTTTCTGGAGGATTTGACTGTGAAGAGTAGCATTTTAGAAAGTAAAGAGGAAGCATGCATCATCTGCAGCAGCTGTGGCATCTCCTGCAATAGCTACCATCATCTAAACAGCCATGGCTGCACAGCAGCTAAAACAGAGGAGTCTGCGAGCTGTAAGGAGGAGATTAAAGTGGAGGACAGTTCCCAGCAAGAAGAGGCAAATCTCACCAGAGAGTCCGGCGACGGCGATGATCGTCAGTTTAAATGTGACCAGTGTGGGCGCTCATACAGGCACGCCGGCTCCCTGCTCAACCATAAAAAGTCCCACAAAACTGGAGTATTCAGATGTATCATCTGTCAGAAACGCTTCTACAACCTGCTGGCGCTTAAAAACCATCAGAGGTCCCACTTTGACGTCAAGAGGTTGGTTGCTTTGTTAGCTGCGTAGTGGACTTCCAGTCTCTGTAGCATGTTGCTCTCAGATTTTAAGTTAGAGACCAACAAACAGTTGTTCATGAAACGGCTTCCTGGTTTTTAAATAATGAAACATTTCTTTGAATTCAGCCTCCTTTACTCTGATGACAAATGAATCCAATGTCTTTAAAAGTCCCCTCTGGTGTGTGATTTGTCCAAACGAATCAGACATCTGCGATTGTATTTTATTTAGGGGTGTCGGATTAAAGGGGCTGAATGTAAACACATGCTTGTCTTTTTCATTTTATTTCTGAAAACTATTTAAACGGCATAAATTACCATAAATTAAATTACAACTTAAGTTATTTGCCACTTTATGATGGTCAGTTATGTGATCTCCCAATAAAATGCATGTTCATATCAGTAAATTAGAATATCAGTCAAAAAACTAACCTGCTTTAATCATTTAAATCAAGAAACTTGTAAATGATAGTTTTAATTCCCACAGAGCTTTTAGCAAACGATCATCCTAAAGACTCAAAAATATAGAATATAACATGACAACAGTTTGATAAATAATTCCATAATACAGATGACTTAGGCTGCCAAACAGTATTTATTTGATCTCCATCTGCACAGCTTACAATGAGGTGGAGAGACCTGCCGCCCTCAATGTGTCACTTGGTGTCACATTTAAAACAGTTTGGTAGGAATCCTGGTTTCTGGCTAGAAGTACCTAGACGGTTGGAAGCTTGGAATCCTGAGGTTCTAAGTTGAAGCCCCACTCCCACAGGCTGCCCCTCTGGGTCTCTGAGGAAGACCCTTAACCCCACACTTCTCCCCGGGGCGCCCCACAATCATAGCCCACTGCTCCCCAAGGGGATGGGTTAAATGCAGAGGTAAAGTTTTCCAATGTGAGATCCATAAAGTAATTATTCAATTATCATAGACAGATTATCTGATCCTAAAAATGTAGTGTGCGCTGAGTTGACACAGACATTACAGACTAAATACTGACTGCAGGACTTTTGTGAAATCAGAGGTCTTCCTCATAGATGTATGCAACAAAATAACATTTCTGTTTTAGAAAATCGTTTTTTTTTTTCAATTAAAAGTAAAAAAAAAAACATGATTTAGTGTAATTTGCTGTAATTCATAATCAAAATTTCGAGAATAACAATCCATCTTTTTAAGAAGGTAGCTCTAACTACGGTATATTTCTTTCCACAGGCATGCCTGTCATGAGTGTGGGAAAGCCTTTAAAATCCAGAAGCAGCTCCTGAACCACCTGAGAAGGCATAAAGAGAACCAAGGCGAGATCCAGGACCTCAGCAGTCAGACCCAGGCACTCATGCCAAGTAATGGCAGCAGAGCAGATGAAAGAATGCCGCCTTCAGCTTCAGACCCGGATCAGGATCAGAAAGCTGAAGATCAGATGCAGCACACAGAGGGGCAGGCAGAAAAAGGAAAAGATGAGAATGACAAGCGACCTTATTCTTGCGACCAGTGTGGTCGAACGTATCGCCACGCTGGAAGTTTGGTCAATCACAGAAACTCCCATAAAACAGGCGAATATTACTGTTCGATTTGCACAAACACGTACTCCAACCAGTTAGCCATGAAGAACCACTTGCGGAGCCACTTTGCATCTAAGAAGCACTTATGCCAGAAGTGTGGAAAAGGGTTTAGAGTAAAGAAGCAGCTATTGAGTCATGTCTGCGCTGAGTTTAGAAAGAAAGGGGCTTTAGGCAGAACAGGCCGCAGATGTAGAAACTTTACATGCAAGACGTGTAAGAAGGCCTTCCTCTCTGTTAGCCAGCTGATGGCTCATGCTTGTGATGGGTCATCAGATGACAGGGATTCAGAACAAAACGCCTCTCCCGGTGAAGAGGAGCGTCCTTTCAGATGCAACGTATGCCATCGCACATACCGTCACGCAGGCTCGCTGCTGAACCACAAAAACACACACAAGACGGGACATTTCAGCTGCACCTTTTGCTCCAAGCCCTTCACCAACCTGATGGCTTTACGCAGTCACACAAGAATCCACACTCAGAAGAAAAAGTATGCTTGTCTCCCATGTGGGAAGGCCTTCCGCCTCGCCAGCGTCCTCCAGAACCACCAGCGGGTCCACAGCCGGGCGCTGAGTCACTTCAGCTGTGCTTCATGTGGCAAGAGCTTCCAGGGCAGCTTTGGCCAGAGGACACACCGCTGCCACAGAGGTCAGGGGGTCAACAGGCCATCTGGAGTCCAGGAGCCCAAGAGCTTCATGTGAGTTAAGTCTCACTGTAAAATCAGCACAGCTATGGTCAGTTAGAGGCTCCGCCCTGATATCTGATGGTTTGATCAAAAACATGATGTCTTCAGTGAACATGTTAGCAGTGCTAAAAGTATTAAAGCACTCCTTTATTTCTTTAAGCTATGCCTTGGAGGAACCAGATCTTTTGCATAAAAAGTTCTTCAGGACTTTCTCAGGGGTGCTTCATGTCTTTCTTCACACTTTGGCTGCTTTTCAACTCAGTTTCCATCCAGGAATTATACTCTGGGTGCCTGGGTCCAGCTGGATCCTATTTTGGTTTTTTGCAGAACCAGTTTGAGAAAAGAGAACAAATTTTAGTTTTTTTTCTTAAGTTTGGATTTGACACTGTTTTTAGGTAAGTTGTCTCTGTATCCCTGCATAGAATAGTGATCTCTCTGAGTTTAGAAACTTATTTTGTCTGACTGGTTCTTTCCCTTAAGGAAGGTCCAAGCAGGTCTAAGCAGACGAGTGAAAAGCAGCCAAATTTAACAAAGCAGCATTAGCAATTAAACATTGAGATGATTATTTAGTTTAGCTTAAAAGGCTTTTCTTCCTCCATGTTACATCAAATGGAGTCAATTTATACTAACAAAGATATATATGTTAGTGTCCCTGGTAAACGGGTAAAAAAACCCAGAAATAAACATGGCGATCAGACGTCACTCCCCAGCTTTCAGACACGCTGGTTAATTTAATATTGATAAATGTCAGCTTCTGTATTCATCTTCAGTGAGTATAGATGGTTTCTTTTACCTTGAATTGTCTGAGTTGTCATGTCTTTTTGAATGTTCACTCTAATGCATGATTCTAATGCAGGTGTGACCTGTGCGGGCGCTCCTACCGCCACGCCGGATCCCTCCTCAATCACAAGAAGTCCCACTCTGAAGATCTTTATCCATCTACTTTGTGTCTGCAGACATTCCCCGACCCTCTCAGTCTGCAGTTACACTCCCAGGTGAGGCGCCAATGTTGCCCCGAATGTGGAAAAACCTTTTGTGTGTCGGCACACCTGCAGAGCCACATGAAGGTGCATTTCAAGAACCGGGCTATGGTCTGCAGCCTGTGTCTGCAGAGCTTTCCCAACACAGCCAGCTACCAGGAGCATCATACCCTGCACCATGCAGCTCAGGGCTCCCATCAACAGGATATGGAGGATCCAGCTGAGAGCAACATCTACTCGGACTCAGGATTAAACCAGTCCATTGAAACAGTTCTGCCCCGTTTGGAGGATAATCTAGACAACACTGACCTGCAGACTGGGGAATCCTCTCTCTCAAAGGATAAAAGCCATGTATGTGAGCACTGCGGTCGCACCTACCGCCACCCGGGCTCCCTGCTCAACCACAAAAACAGCCACAAGACGGGCTCGTTCTTTTGCTCAGTGTGCCATAAGAAGTTCACCAACCTGATGGCTCTGAAAAACCACCGACGTATTCACACAGAGCCCAAACGCTACCAGTGCCTGACATGTGGAAAGGCGTTCCGCGTGTCCACCCAGCTCCTCTGTCACCAGAGAATACACACTAAAGAGAAGCCCTTCACCTGCCTGCTGTGCAGCAAAAGCTTCTCTAGCAAATCCAACCTGAGGAGCCATCAGAAGATGCACCAGAATGTCCCACACGGCGAGGCTGATGCATTCAAAGACCTGGATTTAGGGTCTCCCCTATGAAAGAGTGTACATAGAGGAGATATTTATCCTACTAACAATAACGTAAAGCAGTGTCCCTTGATCTATTTCAAAGGTCCAGATTTTTGTAAAGGGGTGGTTCAATATTTTTGGATTAAGCTCCCGTTGTAAAATTTTAAGCAGCTAGTCTTTCTTATTTTCATTCATTATAAATCCAGATTAATAAATCCTGGAGGCTAAAGCTGACAGCTAGCCAGAGTTGGTCCAAGACGTAAAAACCATTTGGTTGTTTTTGTGGCTTCAATGAAAGCTGTCCCACCCTCAGATGTTCCCAGATTATTTTCACAGGAAATAAGAGTAGGAAGCTACGCACCACTAATTATCTTCCTGTGTGAAACACGTGCTGAGAACAGAACCTGTGAGGCATCTCCAGTCCAAGGGTATCTGCTATAAACTATAGTTTATAGTGTTTTTCATTCATTTTTAACTCTTCTTTTTTACATAGTGGTAGAAAATGGTGATTGGTGTGAATAAGCTGCTAGTTGGCATTCGTCTGAATGGCCTCAAACACATCTGGCTGGGATCCCTTCAGCTGAAACTTTCTTGAACCCATTACCCTAAAGTCCTTTACATAATAAACAGGACAAAAGTGTAATTAGCAAAAGTTTATAAGTTAAAATTTAAGCAGCCGGTTTTAAAATATTCCTTTTTATGATCAATGGGTCAGAACAGTCAAATCTTTGTCTTATTCCTTAACCATATATTTGTTGCAGTATCTTTTCTAAAATTGGATAACAGTTGTGCATTACATTAGCTTCAGCCTCCAGCATCAGCTTATCTGTCGATGCCAAACAAACGAAAAGTAAGTTCATTTTAATTTGCAGGTCTTACCTCTGTAGAGATGTGATGATGTGTCGATTTCTCATCTAAAACACTTTGAATGTTTTCTATTTAATCTGCTGCACCATGCTGACATCAGAATGTCTGACTCTAACATTAAGCTTTTAAAAACTGTATAATTAACTCTTGTGCCTCTAGGATCAGAAGGAAAGTAAAACCTCTAAAAAAAACTACATTTAGAGCCAGCCTAACTCAAATACCTCCTGGGCTTGTATGTTAAACAGAAGTCCTGAACTACTATCTGTACTTATAGTAAGAACTAAATAGTCATGTGTTCTGTGAGTTGGATTTACCTGAGAGCTTTTGCATTGCTATGTATATTTTACATAACCTTTAAATCATCAGTGAATCTGCTTCTGTTTAGGTTTCAGTTGCATGAGTCTGGTTGGTTTTATCCAGAATGAACCATCAAAGGGAGCAAACCTGGTGTGTAGAGCTGGCTGCTGGTAAAGACGTATAAAAAGCCTTAAAAGGCAGCTGGCATTGCAGCTTTATGATCTCTTAGAGGGAAAATCCAGTATTAAATATATTACATGTATTTACTCAGCAGAGGCTGATGGTGGAGCAGACCGCGGCTTTGCAGCAAGAAGGTCTTTATTTGCTTATTTCTTCTATGTTCTCCCTCCGGTACTTCGGATTCCCCTCAAAGTTCATGGGTGTTGGACAAATGGGTCTCACTGAATATTTAGTGCCCCTTTGCAAGTAGAACCAATCTCCATATATGCTGTATAAGCTGCTGTCCCTTTCCTGTGCTCTTTATTCTTCTGCTCAAATAGATACAGAGCCCCTAAAGGGACATGGAGGGGAAAAAAAGTATCCAGTATCCAGATCTCGCAAAAAATAAACTTTTGCGAGATCTTGCAATACTTTTGCGAGATCCCGCAACACTTTTGCGAGATCCCGCAATACTTTTGCAAGATCCTGCAATACTTTTGCAAGATCCTGCAATACTTTTGCAAGATCCTGCAACACTTTTGCAAGATCCCGCAATAGTTTTGCGAGATCTCACAATACTTTTGCAAGATCCCGCAATACTTTTGCAAGATCTCGCAATACTTTTGCAAGATCCCGCAATACTTTTGCGAGATCCCGCAATACTTTTGCAAGATCCCGCAACACTTTTGCAAGATCCCGCAATAGTTTTGCGAGATCTCACAATACTTTTGCAAGATCCCGCAATACTTTTGCGAGATCTCGCAATACTTTTGCAAGATCCCGCAATACTTTTGCGAGATCCCGCAATACTTTTGCAAGATCCCGCAATAGTTTTACAAGATCCCGCAATACTTTTGCAAGATCCCGCAACACTTTTGCGAGATCCTGCAATAGTTTTGCGAGATCTTGCAAAAGTATTGCGGGATCTCGCGAAAGTTAATTTTTTTGCGAGATCTCACAAACGTTTTGCAGGATCTCGCAAAACTTTATTTTTTCCCTCCATGTCCCTTTAGGGGCTCCGTAAATAGAAGATACTTCAGTTATAAAGAAACTGTCAGGGGTAGAGATAATTGTGCTCTCATTATAGAAACTCATAAAACTGTTTCCAGGAGTTTAAATAAGTAATTTAATCTCTATAGGTACAGGATCAGTGTATTTCTCACTTTGCCATTTCAGTAGTTTTATGAATACAGTTTTGCTTGAAATTTTACAAACCCTTTCATTAAAAACATTTTTTTTAATCAGCTGCCAGCAACAATGCAATCACTAAAATCCAGTGTTTTCTGTAATGTTCAGGAAATGTTCAGTCAGACTTCTCACCTGTTGACAGGTATGTCGGTTCAGTGTTCACGAGGAAGGTACTTTAATTTGTCTGGGACAAATTTGTTTACTGTATATAATTATTTTAAATAGAAAAAGTGAAATACAATGTTTTATTTATAAATGATCATTTTGCCCATTCTGCATGATGTTTTCCCAAGTAATAGCTTTAAAGAAAACCAGATGTTTTATTTTAAATGCAATATAAACGTGTCACTGTCAGCTTTTCTCTTATTTTTTTCTGGTTTTAAATATTTGACTAGTTTCTTAAACTCAAGCACAAATTGAGAGTTTTCTTTTCTTAAACTCCTTATTTATAGCGCATTTTATTTAAGACTATTTATCTCTGGCCTCAAGTATGAAATACCTCAGAAACTCAGCATTCCTAATGACTAAGAGTATGCAGTTATGAACAAACCCTTGGATTCACAGAAAGAATTAAACATTTACATTTAAGCTGCTTCCTCCATGATGTGACTTCCTGTCTGTTGTTTATATGTCCTGAGGACAGGATGTTCATTATGATTCAGCCTGTTGTTTAGGAGAGATGGGTTGGCTGCTCACTAACTCACCACAGCAGGCTTTTGTTTGCCGTGGTCCATTTACTTTGCTGCACATCTCATTATTCTGCTGCTCTTTGTTGTTTTTGTTTGTTTTCTTGTAATTTTTTTTTCCATATTAGTTGTAATCTAAGTAACTGCACCCCATTATGGAGAACCACCACAGCATGGTATCTGTGGCGCGGGCTTAATCCTGAACTGTAAATTGTAAATCCCATTAAAAGTGTTGTTTGGACCTCATCTGCAGCTGTTTCCGTCAGTGGCAGAAAATCGTGTAAAATGGATTCATATGTAATAAAAACACCATATGTTAATGCTTTTCATTTGTCTTTTATGGTCAACTATTCAGACCTAATTTAAACTTATTTTTCTATTTTTTTTTTCTTTAAATAGGATTTAGATTGCTAGAATGTGATTTATATTGAAAATTATTTCTGTCATATAATACACCTTTTAGTTATATATCACACAAGGATATGATTTTAACGTTTATTTTTATTTTTCCTCTTAAATGTTTTTCAAAAAATTTGGAAATAAAATCTGACCAGCAAAATATTTCTCTCATCTTCCTCTTGCCAATAGACTTCGTGGGCTTGTCAGGCCGCTTTCCTGGTGTTACCATGGGGACAGAAATGGCTATTTGCACTTATTTTGGCAGCATGGGCCTCCTGCCGGATCAAATCAGCATCTCTATATAGCTTCTTAACTTATGGTAACATGAAGTGCCCCAAAATGTCCTGGTGGACAGGAACACCGACAGCAATAAAATTACCGTACCTAATAAATGATGGGAAAACTTTTCCGTGAACGTCAGGGAGACGCACATGCATGTTGAACCCCTGCACAACAGATCAGTCCTTCATTCTGTTAAGGTTCTTATATCATCTTTTAAAAAATGGATGGATCAGGAGTGACTTGACACGAGCAACCTGGCAGTTGAAGTTTATTCTAGAATCTAACTTAGGATTATTTTTATTGATGATATGTGAGTCTGTTAAACCCTAATAATACCTGCCTGTTGTGTGTCAGAACTAACTATTTCCCCTGTATTTTATCCATTTAGGACAGTTCCTCTGTCAGGATAAAAAAGTTATCCGCATTATGCACGTAGCAAAGGGGAAATGAAAGAGAGCGGTATCCTGGATCAAAGAACATAGTGTAATATTTTGGTAGGGCTTGACCCATGATGTCTCCTCATTTACAAATGTGTATGATGTGGGATGCTGGAGTTTTATCAAATGCTTCTTTAACTGTGATTCTGGAATATAGTACTTCAAAGAGAATCGAACCCGGTTGGTGAGCTCTTCCTTCTCTACCCCTAAGCAAATTCTCTGGTCTGAATAAGTTTCTGTCAAAATCTGTTGTCATGTCCAATGCTTATGTAATACACATACATTAGGAAGTGTTATTCTAAAGAGTTTTTCCCGATGATCTCTTCTCAGGAAAAAGCTTAACGATGTAAACATAGAGCGATCCAATAAATAATGTTTCCGCCCGGTTTCGAACCGGGGACCTTTCGCGCGGGGAGCGAAAATAGTTAAGCTTAACTCTCTTAACTTTTCCCATTCATTCTCTATGGTAGTTCTTAACACTACGGATGCAATATATTTCTGACCACTATACCCCCATGGCGCTGTTCACACGTATGAGCGTAGCTTTCTATGCGGAAGTGACGCAGTTTCTTGCTTACCCGCGTTGTTTGAAAAGATAACCGGCTTTAAAAAGACCAAGAGGAGAGCAAAGAAGATCGATTATTCAATTCATCTTTCACACATTCAAAAGGTAAGTTATATTGATTGCAACTTATAAAGCTCTGGGACATGTTGATCGTGTTTGATCACGTTTTTTTTTTCGGCCGAATTTTAATACATTGGAAAAACGCCGCATCTATGCTTGCTACGGTGGCGTTACTTACCGCTTTTCATTGTCTGCTGGTTCTTCTTCTTATGTAGCCAATAAAAGGTTATAGTTTAATGTATGTCCGAAGTGGCCGTATTTTACCCTAACACTGAACAAAGATCATGCTGGTGTTTTGTAGCAACGGTGCCTTAGAAACGGTAGTTATAGCAGTTTGTGCTCAATGTATTTCAGTGAAGATCTGATTACAATACAATAAATTAAAAAATATAGAAATTGTATCATCTGTCTATCAAAAACCTTTTTGAAGTATGTTGAAAAAGATAAGTGAGTTAATTTACTGTGTGATAACTTGGATCAATTAGAATGTATCTATTATGAAAAAAAATGAATATAATTAAGTGACTTAAGAGAATATTTGTTGTGAATGTTCCCTCTGTAAATACATTTAGTAATAGATAATTTATTTAAAAGATTTTTAGGTATTTTCTAAAATACATGATCCATCTCTATTTTTTTTTTTTCTCTCCACAAGGCCAAGATGCAGAAGAAGACTATCTTTTATCCCGGAAAACTAAGTGTTGTTTTCCGCAAGGGACCTCTTGGGTTTCTTCTGCAGGATCCCTCCCCTGAGGCCAAAAAGATAAAGAATGATCCCAGCCTGTGTGACAAATCAGATCCAAAAAGGGAGGATGCTGTGAGAGAAAACGCTTTGTCTGTGGTTCGTCAGCGAGGTGGGGATGTCACAGATGCTCTGGAAGTGCTGGGAGATTACAGCCTCCAATTTGGAAAGTACAAAGGGAAGTGCTTCCGCTGGCTTTTGGAAAATGATGTGGGTTACACAATCTATATCATCCGAAACCGACAAAAGGAGGAGGAAGCTGGGATCTGCCTGACCGAGAGCCTTCCCAAGGTGAACCTCCTAACCTTTGTGAAATATGCACTGAGTTTTAAAGAGATCCAAGATGTTCTGGATTATGAGACCAACAGAGGCACCAGCGCAACAACCTCTGAAGACGATCAGCTGGTTGGTTTTGGCTCTCGGGCCAAGAGCACTTGGAAGGAAATTTGGGACACAAGAGAAGATGGGTACACTGATTTCATTCTAAAGAAGAGCTGCCTTCCAGGGACTAGAATGAAAAAACTGCAGCAGTACTTGCTCCAGAAAACATTATCTTCTTGTCCTCCAAAAATAAAAACCAGTCTGCCGCATAAACCCCTGGGTAAGCAACTAATATAATATTAAAAGTTTTAAGATATAAGAATGAAAATTCCTTGAATATTGTATATACCTTCCAAATTAGTCCTTTAGTTATCTTTTTGTGTGGCATAATTTTTGTGTCTCTCATAGGGATGGAGGAGGATGATGAACTGGAAGCTGCAATGCTGAGCATCTCCCCCTCTAAGCTCCTGAGTCAGAGCCGTGATTACTTTGCAGTTACACTAGATCAAGTTCTAAAATTTATTTTGCTTCCAATTGTCACTCTTCTATATTTTGTTTTTGTGTATGCAGGGTCAGCAGAAAAAGAAGGAACCCCGGTGCCCAAACCATGTTCCAGAGCAAAGACAGGTTTTTTCTTAAATAAGGGGTTTCAGGGCTGGGGTGTTATTCTCTCTTATGATGAATAACCCTCCAAAACTGAGCCTTGACTCATTATGTTCTTTTGTTCTGGCCATGTTCCGGTCAAGTTCCTGTTACAATATCACTGTTTGCCACCGTTACTCTGCATGCCAAAGGACTATGAATTGACGGAGATGTTCCTGGTGTTGGTGAGTATACATTTTCATTCTGCATGTTTACTTTTTCTTTTTTTTCCTTGTTACTACTAACTGGCATGTTTGTTTACTTAAGTGATGTTATTCCTCCTGCTTAGAGCTGGCAGAGTTTCATTTTACACATCTGGAAATTACTTTTAAAACATTTTTAGAGGTCTAATAAGCAGAAGGAATAAAAGTACAAGTTTTTGAGTTTTGACTAACATAATCTGCTGTGTTCGGCTGTGATTTATATGGTGAATAATACATTTTCTTTAATTAGGTCCAACTGCAACGGTGTCCAGGACTTCTGCTGCATTGGATGGACCAGAATCCTCAACAGGTGATGGTAAAGAGATTAAAAATTCTGTTCTGAGAAAAATATGATGCTTTTAATGTTTTGTTATGCTAAACAAAATCCTTTATGTTCTTCTGACCATTTACAGCACTGCCAATCCCACAAAAGACGCCTGTAGCCCTTCCATCACAGCTCTCATTTCTACTGAAGGAAACAGAGAGTGCAAAAACATCTGAGTTTAAAGGTTTGTTTCAATCCGTCTTTAAGCATATGTCTGTTGAAAAAACGACAGTGTCTGGATAATCTTAACTACTTTATATATTATCTTATAGTTATACTGAAGTCATAAGTAACAACATCACTCCTTTTCAGATTCCAGCACAAGTGCAGCTTCCCCCTCTGCAAAGCGAGGCCTTTCCTTTGCTGACAGTGCTGAAGATGGTAAGACCAGACTGCATCAAAGAAGAAGAAGAATTTTCCTCCACAGAATTCTTTCAAAGGGAACTGCAGGAAACAAAGAAACGGGTTGAGGAAAAAACAGAAAAGAAGAGAAAAAGGACAGAATCCCAGCCAACAGGCCGACTTTGCAGATTTTGTCGCAAAGACCTGAAACAGGGGCCAAACAGTCCACATATTCACACTGGGTTCCCTGGAGTGCCAGGAAAATATATATATTGTCCATCAAAAATTCTGTCCATTTACCAGTCACATGGTATGGTGAGGGAAATGGGTTGGAAGGAGTTTTCAGAGTCTCCTTTCTATGAGGCAGAAAAACAGCGGTGGGTGGCTGAGAGGAAAAAGTAATGCACATGTTTCTGTAAAGTTTATATAGGTATTTTTGTTATTATTCTATAGGTTTCAATATATCTACAAAATAATCTGAGTATACTGTCAATATGGGAGGTTTACAAATGTAAATATTTCACAGGAAGCATGCCATAACATTTGCTCTAGGTTTTTTTTTTTTCCCCGACATGCTTTTCCTTTTGAACACTACATTCTAATATACACAATGTATATTGTATATAGCATAATGTTATTCACATATATATATATATATATATATATATTTATGTGTGTGTGTGTGAATTTGAACTGTTGTTCCCTTTTTTGAATAAAAAAAAAAAAAAGAACAAATTTGCTTGGTTTAATTGCATATCATTAAACAATTTACACAATGCTTAGATCTACCATAAAGATCTCTGTAGAAGACAAAAGATATTGAGGTAAAAGCAAATGTATCACGTTGCTTTCTGGTAAGGTTTTAAAATACTTACTGGTTTCAAGACACATCAAGAAAATCCTATTCTAATTAAATGTAAAATAAAGGATCATTATAGCTGCTTAGTTCAAGAATTTAGAGAAAACACTGATGCTACAACCTGTAATAGCTCCTGCAATTCATATTACTGAAATCTAAGCATTTTCGTCCTTTAAAATAATAATAAACACCTCATTAGTAGTAGCATGATTTCTTTAGAATATTATTGATTGGAACATAATCATAACAAACAGAAAAGGTTGGGTTAATCAATATAGGTTCATGCCAAGGCCGGGAGTCGAACCCACGTCACATTTTTTTCAGGCTGTCAGCGTTTTACACCTATACGCGGCTGGCCTTCGCGTGTGAGGCGAACGTGATAACCACTACTCTACGGAAACTGTAATGCAAACTATGAACGATGTCAGTACTCATACTTAACAAAACTGCCGAAAGTCGTTGTTTTTGTTGCTACTTTGCTGTCATTTCTTTTTTTTTTAACTCGATTCTTTCCATCCATCCATCTTTCAATCATGCTTATCCCAAGCAAGGTCGCGAGGGGTGCTAGTGCCTATCTCCAGCTGTCTACGGGCGAGAGCCGGGGTACACCCTGGACATGTCACCAGTCCATCGCAGGGGAACTATAGTTTTTCTTTTTATTTATTTAAAAAAATTATAAATAAATGTATACATGACATACTTGTATCAGCAGTTTTTGAGCCGTCAGTTTCTATACCATTGTAGCTTACCCACCGCCTGTGATTGGCATTAAAGTGATCCCCCATATAACATTTCTGCTTCTGAAACCACTGAAAAAATTAAAAAAGTTAACTGATTTTTAAATTTTATTTCTGTATAATATAAGAAAAAAGTCAGAATTCTGACTTTTTTTCTCAGATTTCTTAGAATTAGACAGATTTCGTTTGGAACAGCTCTCTGGACAATTTCATCTTTTTTTAAATAGTAAAACAAAATACAATATATATATATATATATATATATATAATATATATATATATAAATTTACAGTTCTAACATTTACTTTTTTTTTTAGCATTCTGACTTTCATCTCAGAATTCTGACTTTACTCTCAAAATTCTGACAAAAAAAAAAAATATATATATATATATATATATATATATATATATATATATATATATATATATATATATATATATATATATATAAACGGTAATATAAACATATGACTGTAAATTTACAGTTCTAACATTTACTTTTTTTTTTAGCATTCTGACTTTAATCTCAGAATCCTGACTTTAATCTCAGAATTCTGATTTTTCTGTCAGCATTCTGACTTTCATCTCAGAATTCTTATTTTTCTCTCAGCATTCTGACTTTAATCTCAGAATTCTGACTTTAATCTCAGAATTCTGACTTTAATCTCAGAATCCTGACTTTAATCTCAGAATTCTGATTTTTCTCTCAGCATTCTGACTTTCATCTCAGAATTCTTATTTTTCTCTCAGCATTCTGACTTTAATCTCAGAATTCTGACTTTAATCTCAGAATCCTGACTTTAATCGCAGAATTCAGATTTTTCTCTCAGCATTCTGACTTTCATCTCAGAATTCTTATTTTTCTCTCAGCATTCTGAGTTTAATCTCAGAATTCTGACTTTAATCTCAGAATCCTGACTTTAATCCCAGAATTCAGATTTTTCTCTCAGCATTCTGACTTTCATCTCAGAATTCTGACTTTACTCTCAAAATTCTGACTTTAATCTCAGAATTTTTAAAGTCAGAACTCTGAGATTAAAGTCAGAATTCATTTTTTTTTTTCTCATATTAAACTGAAATAATATTTAAAAATCAGTTGACTTTTTTTTTTTTCCTGTGGCCCTAATCCTCTTCGTAGTATCATGATGTAAAGAAAAAAAAATCTGAACTACAACAAGCATTCATAGAAGTTGTCAGTTTTATTGTGAAAATATATTTGCTACACAAAGATTTGAAGTAAGAAAAGCCAGTGCATGTACAGAATAGGAAAAAAACAACCACTAGAAAGCAAGAAAACAAAGCAGAAAGTGTTAGTCATTGCTAGGTAACATTGCTGGCTGGAAGAGTCACTAAAAATCTTCACTGGAGTCCCTTTGAAATGTGCTTCTCTCCCTCACAGGCAGTCTGCTGCAGCGCTGCGAGACGCTTAAAAAAATAAATATTATACACATCTTTTAAAAACTATTTGTGAAGTGATTCCCAAAAGTTGTTGCCATACGGCAAGCAGTTAGCGCCACAAGTACAGATACATGGAATAAAAAAAAAAAAATACCTGAACCTTGTGGTTACAAATTAACTCAATGGTCCTTAGAAAACATGTTCTGTATAATTTGTTGGAAAAACTTACAGAGAACACGGAAAAAACAACCCACTCTAACATGTGTTTTTTCTTGTTCTTTTTCTTGCTGCTTTCAGTTACAAAGTTCACAGAAACTTCAGTCTCCTGACCTTGTTGGAGAGCGGGGAAGATCTTCCAGGTCAGACTCAGCTGTGTGTGTGAAGCTCCAACTAAAACACTGTAGGTTATTTCCCTCTCTACAGTACATTCCTTGTAGCATTCCCACATGTTAGCAGTTTGGGGCTGTGTGTCTAGTGTTTCAAGCAAGCATCCTGTCCTGCAAGCGATGAGACAAGGATGTGAACCCAGGCTGGAACAGACTAAATTCAGCCTCCCCTAAATTTCAGTAACAACTAAAACAGATACAACAAAATGGGAATGATCCAAAATGCAAAAAAGAAAGAAAATCTGTGTTGGTCTCAAGACATGCAGTTACAGTGCATGAGTACAGTTTGTTCTCCTGAGCAGCAGCTTCAACGCTGCGTCGGCTCCTGAAAGAACAGGTACATGGATGTACTGGCAGGGTCAAACCAAAACATTTCTCCTTAAGCTCGCTACATTCAAATGGCTTAAATATGCCAAACAGTTTGTCCTCTTCACGTTTACTGTTAGAAGCTGCTGTCGTGGTTAAAATACCAGCAGGCTGCAGCTCAGCCACGGCCATTACATTCACTGGAGTGCACACGAGAGCATGAGACGGCGTCTTAACGGAATCAAACAACTGGAAACCCATAAAAAAGTCCTCCAGGTTGGAATCTCAGTTAATGGAATATAAAGACAAACATTTCCTGAACATGTTACCAAACTAGTACGTATAATGTTGTTACTATACCTACAAAGGTGAACAGAAGTTGTTCCTTTGAGAACTGAGCTTATCTCTTCACCTAACTGTCTAATAAATTAAGATGGACCAATTCTGGCCAAAGGTACACCTTCAGGTTAAGGAATACAGTTCATCATTCAGAGGATTCCTCCGTCAGGCTCCTTGCTTCGGTCACATCTGCTTCCAGAGATGGATGAGGCTGTGGAGACAATTGCAGTGGTCAGCTCTCCTTCTAGTTATCATGTTAATTAAAAGTATAGTGGAGGATGTTCTTTTTCCGGGTGGATCTTCAAAATAAGTGGTCCTCCTAATTGTCAATCATTCTGGTAAGGAGGTCCTTACGTGCTCATCCCCATTTTCACTTACGAGCAATAAGTCTGACATAGTGGGAAAATCGCAAATCTTCTTTTGGAAAGTAACCTTGTATGAGCGATGCAAACAGCAACTTTTAAACAGAGTGGATGAGGAGAAATGGGCTCCTGCATCCTCTCGCACGCTTTTAATAGGCGTTCCCTCTCAGGAGCAGGTACAGGGTTGTACATGTGCTTTTTTTTTAAGTGGAGAGGGCGGGTCTTTTCAACAAATCGCAAAAATCCTCCATTATACCTTTAATGAAGCCTCATTTAGGATGGAGGGTGGTGTTGCAAACTGCTGAGGATGAAGAAGGATGCATGGTGGAACAGTTTGCATGGTTCCTTTGCAGGATGAAGCTCCTGCGATTCTGTACAAAACCTCATAGGAGACAAACTGCCATTTTCTAATGACCCTCTGGGGGTCTGCTGTCCTTAACAGAGCTTTAAAGCTCCAAACACTTAAGTTTAGTATATTTTGTTAATTCTTTTGAATACAGAAAGGCATTTTATCTTCTGAGGCGGGGAACAATTAAATTACAAAATTTTCTAGAAAATATGGTGCTCATTACGGTTTACTGACATAACTAGAGCTACTTTTATTTATTTCACAATAATTACAACAAAATATATATATATTTTTTAATTATTGAAAGAAACATCACTTCTGCCGAAAGACCATATTATATTTACCAGTCTACATAACATTGCAAATTAAACAGCTTTTAGTTCATAATTATCCAACATTTTAAGTTATTTATTCATCAAATGTACTATTTGTATTATATCAACCTGAAAGAAGTAACATTTTGCAATTAATATTTTGAAGCAAAAATGATTTTCCGACTTTTTCTGCAGTTAGATATTGATGACAATCTCATGGAATCTCCAAACTTGTTCCATTATTTTGCTCAATGAAGTTCAAACTTAAGATTTCTTTCACGTTTCACACATGAAAAAAAAAATTGCTCATCAGTAGATGTTTCAGACCTTCAGCTATATCCTAAAATCAGACCTGGACCTTTGAACATTATGCTGAAGGTCAGAATCAGCTACAAACTAAAGATCTTTATACCAAACTCCAAACAATCAAAAGTCTGTTCTCATACAGTCACATAAAACAACTAGAAATAAGACGAAGTGAAGAAATACTTACTAAGCTGTTTAAGCTTGATAAAGGGGCCCTGCTGTCTCTTCAATGGGTTCTGTGGAAAAAATAATGTGACATCATGAGCACATGTAGTCCCAATATCATTACTAATTACTCAGACCAGACGATAGAAGTTAATTAAATAATGGTGGGTTTACCTCGTAAAGGCCGTTTGTGTGACTTGCGCCGATGCATCATGACCCCGATGATCAGAGCAGCACCAATCAGCACAAAGCCGAGGACGGAGAAGCTGGTGATGGCTGCCAGTTTCCACACGTCATGCCTTTCCTCCACTAATTTACCTGTTGGATAAAATATTAGGGGAGAGTTTCTGTTCAGCACCAGGAGAGAGGATTACAAAAAGAACACCAATTAATTTGATAAGTTTCTAATTTCTCTGATCTGGTTCTACAGAATCTTCAATAGGTCTTAAACCAGTTTAGATATTTAAAATGATCTGCTTAAAGTAGCATTAGATGATCTTTTATAAACAAAAGGCCAATATTGATACGATAATTGTGAGTCAGACTGAACTATTAAAAAAAAAAAAACAGTATTTTTTTTCTAGAAAACCATCTCTTCACCCTTGTTCCTCCCATTCAGCCTAAACAGTTACACGGAAAGCAGCCAAACCACAACAGCTCAGTCACAGGCGCAGCAGCTCACATGTGTTGCAGGATGGGGTCTTTGGGTACTTCTTGCAGGATTCACACGGCACGCAAACACCCAAGTCAGAGCTGTAGAACTCCGAGCTGCCACACTGACCTGCAGATACAGAAAACAACCGTTCATTTTTCATATGGTGACAAGTGAGGTAGAGTGGTGGTGAAAACTAAAGCTATAAATAATGAAACATACAACAAACATACACAGTTTTTAAGGCTCGGTTTAAGGTAAAATCCAGTCATTAACTAGGAAATGTGTATCATGTTGTGGCACATCTGTGCGATCCCCAGAAAGCTCAAGTCCTTTCTGTGAAATGATATGAATTTCACAAGAAGCAACCAGAGGTTTTGATCACCACATTAGGTTTGGTCTTCCTCTAAAACGAAGGTTGGAAACTCCTCTGAGCGAGACTGATGATGAACCAGACCCCTGTGCGTGTGAAAAGAGCACAGCGTGTTTTGACTAACCTCTTCCTTAGAATTGTGTTTCTGCTTGTGCACATCCCTTTCATTTGATTTTACAAAAACTCAAGAGTCTGCTTAAGGGTTTGAAGAGTGCATCTGATGAGAAATCACCTAAAAGGTGATTTTTCCTTCCAGAAAACTCTCTGGAAATAAATCACACTAAACTTCTAATGTGTCAAGTTACTTCGAATTAACAACTACCTCTGGTTTGCTGCAGCATAATACACTGCAAAAAAATGAACTCTAAATTAGTCATTTTTTTCTTAAAGTACCGTATGTGCATTTGTTCTTGAATTGAGGAGATAAGTGAGAAACTCTGTCAATGGATCAAGACAATTTACCTTTAAAATAAGAGAAAACAATTGCATTGTCTCGTTTTAAGTGCATATTATCTAATTATCAAACTTTAAGAGTAAAAATACTCATTCTATTGGCAGATCATCTTATCTACCTACTCAGATTAAGGTAAAATACACTTAATTTAAGAAATGTTGACTTATCTTTAGATTGTTTTTGCAGTGTGCAAAGGGATCTCCATTTTATTTGACACAGCTGGATATCGGTTGCTCGGTAACAAGTTGATGGATGGATCTGATGGTGCAGGTGATAGTAAAAGTGTTGTGAATCATTTTAATGGTAAGACGGGGGTTTAATTAGTTGATATGTGTGATGGGAGCAAATGAAGTTGCTGCAGAATAAGTGGGATGTAATGGACTGATACGGGCGGCTGAGGTTAGGACCAGATGTAACATGGGTTTTATGTGAAGGGCCAAAAAGAAGAGAATTACAATAATATAAAACAGGAAGTGAACAAAAATCAGCAGTGAAGCACAGAGTAAGAGGACAGACATGATGGATGGAAGAAGGCAGGCAGAATTATGTTATTGATGAATGGTTAAGAGAATAGGTTTCTGTCAAGAATGGCATCCAGACTGTAGAGTTTGAGACTAATAAAAGAATCTCTGATTTATCAGAATTGATTTTAAGGAAGTTTGAGATTAACCAGGATCTCTAAAGTAAGAAGGTGTGAGTGGGATTTTTGGTTGGTTGAGATGGGGACAACAGGGGCACCAGACAGAGCCGTGGATTAAACCGGATGGAGTGGGAAGGGAATTATCTAACTTAATAAACTGAGTGCAACCTAAAAGATGCATATGAAGCCAAGTAGGAGGTGCATGATGCCAAGAGAGAAAAGTCTGTTCAGAAAGTTGGTGTGTCACATTTCAGCACAGGCCACAGTTAGATCAAGGAGCATGGAAAGTGAACCAGAGTCAGCAGTAAGGAAGAGGTCTTTAGTGACTTTAAGAGGTGCTGTTTCCGTGCTATGAAGGGTCAGAAACCTGACTGGATTAGTTCATATAGATTATTGCAGGATTGAAAGGTATAGAGTTAAGCAGCTACTTTTTTTTCAAGAATTTTGAAAGTAAATAGAAGGTTTGAAAATTGCATTTTGTTTTTATTTAGATGTGAACTGGGTTTTTTGAGTGTTGGGAATACAGACGCTGTTTTGAAATGTGTAAGGAGCAAAAACAGTGGTAAGGGAAGGGTGTATAAAGTCTGTGATGAGAGTTAAGAGAGGAGGATGAGGGCTTAAATAAATACTGTGGGAGGAGGCGAGTTAAAGATTTGGAACATGTTTTCCAGCGAGCGTCACTAAGATGAAAGGTGTGTTAGGAAGGTGGTCTACAGACCCGCCCCAGTTCTACCAGCTCTGTCAAGAAGGATGGGTCAGAATGCAAGAAAATTACTCAGAGAAGTATATTTAGGAAAACCCAAAACATCTGATACAAACATCCAGTTTTAATAAATAAGAATGACGCCTGTTATCATTTTGCCATTTTTCAAACACAAATAAAGTTGTCAGTCCTAAATGTTCTCCAACAGAAAAAGTTTAGTTTAATGTCTGATGGTGAGAAATAAACGGGTAACCTTTTTACTCATAGTAGTAAATTTGTGGTTTGAACAGACAGTTGAGCAACAAACCTGCTCAAACTGTTGTGTGAGAAAGTCTCCTGGCTTTGGTGAAGGGGCACATTAGCAGTGATCCATGCATAAAATATTATTTGCACCTCTGCATAATGAGCATTGTCACAGTGAATGGGTCAGAGTCCCGGTTAGCAGGAAACAGGTGAGCAGCATTTACAGGATGACAAGATTAAAACTCTTCCTCATCGCTGTCGCAGATGTGTTTGCATAGACTGTTCCTTGTCTGCAGTGAGTCACTTCTTGTGGTAAAATTCATGTTAAAACCGAGAGTGCTGCTTACCAGACAGTAAAACAAAAGCGTATAGAGAAGCAAGACTGATGTCACCTCAGGTAGCTAAATGAGATGTTATGGGAAAGCAGCTGCATCAAAGACAACAAATCATCAGAACAAATTGTGGCTTCAGATTAAAAAGGAACTCATCAGCGTCAGAGCAGCAGTCAAGAAAGGAAACCTGAAGTTACTCTGAAGTAGATGTTTTTTTTAGAGAATCCTTCATGAAATCTGTCAGCTTGGTACCGTTCCAGTCAGAAGAAAAAATTATCTAGGCATAAAGTTTAAAAAATGTTGGGCATGTAAATAATTTTATAGTGGAAGTAGGGCTGCAACTAACGATTATTTTGAAAATCGATGAATCGGCCGATTATTTTTTCGATTAATCGATGAATCGGACACAAAATATTTTTTTTATATTAACCTCTTTATTCCAAAATAAACATTTTAGACAGAACAAACAAGCACACAAGTACAGGTTTCTCATTAACTGTACTGGTGCAATATGAAAAATAAATGTTTGTTTTAAAACTACGCAAACTTACATGAGAAATGTAGCTGTACATCCACAAAATATAGGGTACTTTGTTTCATAAAGCGCAAAAAAAGACATTTTTGTTTTAAAAGCCCCTAAGGGGTTCAAACAATAGGCCCCCCCATTTCAACAAATGAGGTTTTTTTAGACTAGAAGAGTTCTGCCTTTTAAGACAGGAAAGTATAGCAGTTAAAGTTGCTACTAGAGAAAATACTGAACCATAGAGATAAAAATAGCCCTGTGATTCAAATTATAAATTGTATTTGGAATAAAAATGAGAGAACTAGGGGTGCTAAAAAACACATCCTCCAAAGACAGATATTTACATTTAATTAATTGACATATTACTGATCTTGCTGGATTTTATTCTGCTTTACTTCCATAAATTGCAGGATCTTCTTTACTGTATCTTTGCCAGAAGATTTAAACTTTAAAAGCCTTGCCCTCATAATTTGCAATTTAATTTATTTATAAAGAAAATATAAACGCTGCTTAAGCTAATTCAAATGAAATTAAAAGTAAAATAAGTAGCCAACCTTATCACTGTCTGTAACCTACTAACACGGTAAGGAAAGCATCAGATGAGCTACCTGAGAAACTAACGTTACGTTTCCCCACTTTAAAACCAAACAAACATGGTTACTCATGCTGCTGATCAGCTCTCTTCACTGCCATCGAAGGCTCCAACCTGTTTTCTTTTCAGGTGCTGCGTCATAACAGTGGTGCTTCCGTGCCATGTTCATTTGTTTTTACAAAAGTCGCATGTTACGAATTTTTTCACTTTACAAAGCGCAGGCTATTTTAATTATTGTGATCAATTTGCGCCGTCAATCCCGGGGCATGCGCGCTTCATTTGCAGTCTGGACGCTGAGGGTAAACTCCTCACTAAAATCCTGCGGCTCGGACTGCACGCTGAGAGGGATTCCTGTGGGAGAGGGAGAAAGGCGTTGGGATGGGGGATGCGCCCCACGGCAGCAGCTGCCGCTGGAGGACAAGAGTAGGAACGATACATGCTTTCACGTAAGAGTCTCCAAAAGCCGCCAGTGACACCGTAAAAAGTCGCCAGATTTGTCGCTAGTCGCTTTTTTTTTTAAATAGTCGCTGGAGGGGTCTGAAAAGTCGCTGAGTTGGCAACACTGCAACTGCGGCGCTGACTCGCTCCGCCATATTTCTTTTGCTTCCCCGGGATGACGGCGGCGGCGGATGACGCATTAATCGCGCGACACAACTAATCGATGATTAAATTCGTTGCCAACGCTTTTAAAAGTCGATTTTTATCGATTTTATCGATTCGTTGTTGCAGCCCTAAGTGGAAGTAATTAATCCACACAGCGTCAAATATATACAAACATATGCTATATATAAAAGCATTTCCTGTCAGTTTTTACACATCGGTGTAGACAGACAGACAGACAGACAGACAGACAGACAGACAGACAGACAGACAGATAGATAGATAGATGTAAGATGTTTCATTCTTGAGTTATTGCATACTTCTCTGATCATCTGATCTTAAGAATGGCTCCTGCATCTTCAAACAACAATTTTATTTTATGTAGAATCCTCCGTACAGTTAGATTAAAAACCAGAAGCTGAAAGATGGTTGGAAGTTTGAAAGCTGCTATTTCACTTCATTCAAACATTAAACAAATATATTATCTAGACATTTCTGTACATTAAGATCAAACTCGCTTCAGATATAATTTGCCAAATATAAATAAAATGCAGTGGTTACTCTTCCTGTGTGAGTTTATTTTATTGGAATAAAACCTGCCCTTTCTAAAACACTTCCCCATCTTCTGGTGACATCCCAAAAGTCATTAACTGAGAAAAAAAAATTTCTGACCACAACTGTTTGCATTTTTTATTAATGCTTATGGGATTTATAATTTTGAGGTAATTATATTCTATGCAGCTGAAATGGGAATCAATAATTGTCAATGTTCAGCCGTCTATCCTTCGTCTTTACTGTCTGTTGTGATGTTAACCACTAGGGACCAAATGCAGAGGATACAAATAGCAAGTCTTTTCAATCCTGCAGTTGAAATCCACACCTCGTGTACGCTTTTATAATCTTTACAAAGTTTTTGCTGAATGAGAAATGTGAAAATTTTATTCAAACACTAGTAGGTTTTTGCAGATTAGGTCGTCCCCTAAAGTGGATTCTCACAAGGTTAAGAAGTAAAGAAAAAGAGCTGTTTATGTTTGCTCTCTTTTTTTTTAAAGAAAAAATAAACATGCTGAGAGGGGACGTTTACTGTTAATCAAAAAGCAAGGGTTCGGCTTTTGAAAGCGAAGGTTGAAAATGTATTGAGGTCCTGAAAGGGTTTCTAAATAATCTACTTCTTGAAATTTCCACATCCTAATGGAAATCGGTGCCAAATCCATCACACCGAGGCGAGCACATTTCAGGAGGTGTTTACATCTACTTGATTAGTCTCATCAGTCACATCATAAAGAAGGGAGAACATTAAACCAGAACCACATGAGTAGGGACTGTGTTATCCCATCAGTGTGGCTCATTGCTGAAACCAGCTGCGAATCCAAAGCCACCTGCTCAGAAAGTCATGCCTGTGGCATTTGGACCTCTGGCTCTGTGCTTACATTACAGCCACAGGCTCGGACCCCCGGACACTCTCTGTTCTCAATAGACACAGAGCAGAGACTGGAATGAGTCATTTTTTCAGAAACAGTCACAGTGAAAATGTGTCACGGCTTCATATAAACATTTCTCCCAGTGATTTGAGAACCACGTCATCGAAACGAACCGCAGCAGCGCCGGGGTTCAAAAGGTAACGGGGAGGAAGTGCTGCTTGACCTTTGTTCAAACCAGAGAGAGACATCCTCTGTGAACCGTATCAAACAAAAACGCAAACCTGATAAGGTCAACCAAGCTCCACAGTCAAAGATATGTTGTTTAAAGACAAATTTATCAGAAGTTTACCTCACCTCATCAACCTGAAGTAAATCTGGATACATTAGCCAGTTACTGTATGTGCAATATGTAGCTCCATTCATTTCCCATCTGCCTTCTTACATGAGCTGATCAGATTTTTTTCTAAACAATCAGTCAAGCAGATTGTAACTTAAGTATTTTATGCATAGCTTGAAAAATGGCTGTTCTGTTGAACATAAATATGATAAACAAAAGTCCATATAGGGGATGGAAAGATTCAGTTATTCATCCAACATTGCTATCTTTATACATTAATAGAAAAGCAGTCCTCTAACTGTTCCACACCTGCTGCTGTTGAGGATGTTCTACACATCCAGCATGTTTTTGACAAGTTACAGGAACAGCTCAGTCATTTCAAATAAAGTTAATACAAAAATTAAGCAGAACTTTTTTTTTACTGCAAATGGACGGTTAGACAAATTATCTCAAACGCAGAACCAAAAATAAAACCACAAATTATTTCTTTACCTTTTTTTGAAATCTTAAATGAAGCGGTTTCATTTGTTTTTGGATATAAATTGTGTAAAAATGTAACAGCTTTGAAACAAAAAGTGGATAGTATTGCTTGTTTAGATTAATTTTTATTTATGTTTGGTTTCTTTTTTTTAATAGCTAAATATAACCTTAAAATTCTAGGGAACCAAGTTTACAAGTGTTGCCACTCTCAATATGGTGGACAATCTCTCAAGGGGTTAACTATCTATCCCCCCTCTAGACAGATTAATGTGCTTTTCAAATATTTAACAGTTTGTTTATTTTTTTTTTTATAAAATAAAATATATATATTTATATATTTTCTGGCTTTTGGATTAAATGATAATAAGTGTTCAGTGGTGTGGTGACCAATTAGAATAAGTCTCAGCTTTTTTTTTTTTTTTTTTCCAGAATGCATTTGATTTGATGAAAACTCCTGCATCTAGAGTCAAACTATGTCCAAGTATTTTTTTTAATGTAATTATCTTTTCTGTTATATGATATGTGTATTTGAATTGTTCTGGCAATTCAAGATGCCAAGAACCAAACCTTGTGGGACACCCTTATGAGTTTGATCTTGGCCAAGCCTCCTTTGCAAAACAGATTTGTGATTTCCATGGGAAAACTCTGCTTGAATAAATGGAAAAAGACTGAAATCTTAGTCAGATAAAGGGGTGTGGGGGTGTTTAATATTTAGGCATGGGCTTGGAGGTGGTTGTAGAAACAGCTGATGTCCAGATGTACCAAAGTTTTCCCACTACTACAAACTGCAAAAACAAGTTTGATTTAAATATTTGGCTTTAGAAGCAACTCTAGAGTGTTTGGGTTTCTAAGATTTTATGGTCTCTGTAATGTGAGAATGGCGTTTTCCTCTGGGATATAGTCCAAACTTCAAAGGAGCCACTGGAAGAGGCTGAGGCTCTTTCTTCTGTGTCCAAGATACACCCAGAATGTATCTTTGTGCAAAATGGACACAGGCAGAGCTCCCTAACCTATCCATGTGTCCTGTCCTTCTCAGCCAGAGGGCACTGCATGGATGGGGTGAAATAAGGCGATAGGAATGCGGAACCGGTGAGAAATGCAGCTGGTAAAGGAAGCGGCTCTAAGCAGACCCGCTATCTGGCTCCAGACTGATCCTGGTTCCCAGAAACAAAGCAGCGATTGTTACGGTCAGCATCAGAAACACACAAAGTTGGAGACAGTGATTGGAATGGAGTGGTTTTTTTTTAAGTTAAAAACAAAAAAACAACAAAACAGAAGAAAAAAAAGTTTTTACTCACTGTTCTCCGCAATCACGCCGTGTAGACCGGCCAGAGCCGCTAAAATAAATCCGCAGATAAATGCGCAAAGAGTGGCTGAAGCCATCGTGTCTGCGGGAGGAGAGCTTCTCGCTGTCGGCCACGCAATTCCCAAAAGTTCATCTGATTAACAATCCGCGCTGGTTTTTAGCCTGGAAAAGCGAGCATCAGAGTGAGTCATGCGGAGGAGTCTGCGCCTTGTTTTAATAGTGCGCACACACCCACGCTGAACAGTTCAACTCCTATGAGTCATTTCCTATGTTACCGCGGCGCTGCGCGGAGTCTCTGTGCGCCCACAGGAAACCCTGCTGCGCTGCGCGCTCATCTCTCACTCTAAAAGTGAAAGTTTCAATCAAATCACTCCAGGTATGACAGATTCCATACATAAACTTATACATTTTTACATTTCAGTGGACACGCCCTGCTTGTTTTCCCACTCTGAACACTGTAGTCTGCGTTTACAGCGTTTTCATTGTTATTACCACGCCTGCAGACGTCATTCTCTGCCTTCTGCCAACAAACACAGCTCTCTGGCAGGGGTCTGGGGTCCCTTACGCAGAGCAAAAAGAAAAAAAGAAAAGAAAAGAAGAGGAACCCAGGCAAAAACAGATGACATCAATTAAGAAGTTAAATCCACCCGCCTTAAGGCATTTTAGAAGGTTTATTAAGAGGTGAAATTTTGGATTTGGTTCCAAATAGCCTTACACATCTTTCTGTTAGACACTGGCTGATGAAGAGTGAGCGTCACTGACGCAGGGTGGTGTTATTAATGTCTTGTGCTGGGTGTGGCCTGCTGCTGCTGCACAAATATGCAATAACAAAGCCAGTGGACACACTATCAGCCACTCACACTATTGTTTTATGTGTAAACTCACCCCAACATCTGCTTTTGTTCATCATAAAGTGAAATCTACTATTCTATTTAGTCCAGCAACTTGGAAAGTATTCACACCGCAGTTTAAAAGATTAATTTTGGTTTATTTTATTGCTTTTGATTTGATTTATAAACGCATTCATAAATTTTTTATATAAGTCATCTATAATCTTTAGGTATGTCCAGGCCAGCTGGTTGTCCTTCCTTTTCAACCCTTCAGTTTGGAGAAGCGGTGGCTCTGCTTAGAGGCCCCACTGGAGCAGGGGTCACCAATTAAAAATCAGTGGGGTCCAAATAAAGAAAATCATCAACCAGTAAAGGTCTGGAGACATTTTTAAATATAATCTGTTACTTTAAACAGAATTTAACACTAAAATAAAGTGAGGTGTTTATGCATCCATGTTAATCTCAATGGGACTTTTCTTGGTTAAATAAAGGAATAAATGAAAAACAAAAATGTTATACATTGAATTTTTCAATAAAAAAATTTAAAATTTTTCCATTTTAAATATAAAGTGTTTTTTTTTTTTTTTTTGAAGTAGAGAACAACAATCTTTCAGCATGGACAATTTCCTGATTCACATATTTTATAAAAAACATGGACTGTTATTTTTTTTTTCTCCTTTCTTTTTTCTGTCTTAATGAGAGCAGTGGGCTTTAGGCTGCCCTGCAACACTTTAAACCTGGGTTCGAATGGCAACAAAAAGATTCTCCAGCACATATCAAGGTGTTGATTATGAGCCTGGATGGATATTTATTTTTGATTCTGTTTATGATGGAGAATCCTGCTTCACAGAAGCAGGTTGAGCCAAACATCCTCTAAATGTGCAGGGTCATCTTTGAGCACCATTTCACTTTTCTGTCACCAGTTCACCGCAGTTCTTCCAGCAGTCCACACTTTCTCTCCTCTCTTTTTTTCTCATCATCTTCTCCTTCTGTCCCATTGCCCGGCTTGCCACAGGTTTGCCTGCTGTGTCTAAAAGTAACAGCAGCAGCAACCCAGACTGACTCATTTGCTATTTGGCATCACGTGTAGCCTGGTGCCGGACGCTCCGGAGGGCTTTACCATATTAACAGAAGCGGTGCAAGTGAATTTAGACAATGTCGTCGGACAACATGCAGTAATTTATGTTTTAAATCAGGTTGTGTCTGGATCCGGACCGCAGTCCGCTAATCCGTGACCCCTGCACTAGAGAATGAAGCTCCTCAACCTGTAAGACTGAGTTCAGCCTTCAAACAAAACACAATATGTCTAAAGTTTAAGAAATTTCTAAAAAAGTATGAAAAATGGGACACGCCTGTTGATTCAGCTCCCTGATCTGATACCCTCAAATGAAATGTACTACAGCTGTCAATGTCACCCTTGTTAATAAACTATTCCCTTATTAAGCGACATTAGAGTAAAAAATAACAGGGTTTTTTTTCCAGGAAGGCCAACCAACAAAATGTAGAGCATAAATGTGGAGAGGACATGTAACGGTTTTCTTAAAATGTTTTTATAAAAACAAAAAATGCTGACATGCAACTGGATTCTGTCCCTGCTTCTCTGACACCCTTCAATAAAACAACCAGTCATCTCAGGATAAATATGGCTGTTAAGTGACGGCCAAATCTTGCCTTCTTTTGGTTGATATGTTGACCACTATATGCCTGAAAACATACCGCTGTGTTACATGGTGGAGGCAGCATCATGCTGTGGGGATGTGTCTCTTCGTCAGGGACGTTAAATTCAAGTCAATTCTGGAATAAAAAGTTAAAGGTTGCAGAAGACCTGAGAGTTGTGAAAAGGTTTAGCTTCCACGAGGACGTCTCTAAATAACCAGCCTGAGATACGATGGATGGGTTTTTATAATGAGTTAGCTCTAAATCATTCCAGATAACTTAGAATCTGTGGTAAGAATGTATGCCCATATAATCTTTCTATTCATCCAACTGAGTTAAAACTATTTTGCAAAGATCAGAGGGTAAAAATGTCAGCCTGTAGATGTGAGGAATTGGTGAAGACCAACATGCAGCCGTTACTGCGGAAAATGTTGTTCTACCAAGAATGAGTCGGAAAGCTTAACACATGCAGAGCTCACATTTAAAATATTTTAGTTTTTTTAATGCATGTCCTTAGTTCAAAGCTGTGCTTCACTTTTCTAGTTGGTCACATTAAAGTCCTTATTAACCAAAGTGAAGTTTGACTTGATGTGAAAAAACACTCCAGAGGGTTGAAGACTTTTTCGCTAAGCAGTGCATAGCTAGAAAAATGCATGAACTGCCCTGCTGGGTTTTATATTTTTACTACATGAGAGCCAGTTCTTCAGGAAATCTCAGCTAACTATTCCCAAATGCCTGATAAACGTATTCTTTCCCCACATTCGCTCATCTCCTCTACAGCCTGGAACCTCTTATGTGTTACATGGTGCGAACTGCCTTTCCCACAAGAACTAACGTCAAACAGACGCTAACCAAACTCTCAGTAAATAGCTCACATCATCGGGGAGGGGAGGAAGGTTTCATTTGCGCAATTAAGCTACAGGCAGATGTTATTTTACTTCGTTGTCACGGCTAACCTTTAGGAAAGCTCTCTAGGACCTGGAGCCCACTAAGGACACCCATATGAGCTGACTTTCCACTGAAGTGATTTCATCAGTAATGAGGCACTATAAGCTGCAGATGTTGTGTCAAACTCTAGCAGGAACCATGGTAACGCGTTGAACACACACAGAGGAGCTTGCCCAAGGTGATCCAAACACTCCTGTATGTGCTGACTGTGTGCCAAACTGGCTGATGTCTTGCAGGCATTGTTAATGCTATAGCCCAAGTAAAGACGTGGGACAAACCTGCCTGTTGTACTTTATACATTGGAAACATATTTAGCTTCAAGCATGCAATCCTCCACTCTGTGAGGGATGGCTTTCTTTTAATTAAGAAGTTTAGGTTTCAGCTTCAGAGATGAAAAAGCAGCATTACAAACGAAAAACACTTTATGACGATCACACACACACATCAACAAGCTCAGTTTTTCCCCAACATATTACAAAGCATTAAAAGTTGGCCCATGTCTTTTTGTTAAAAGAGAAAATGAATAACAACTAATTCAGCTAAAGACAAAAACAACTCAGAGCAGCCCCGACATGGAAGAACATAACTTTGTTCAAAAATGTGTTTATTAAACTACCTCACATCACTGTCAGTCAGATATATCACTATGTTTGGTCACCAAATGGCAAAACTGTGGGAAAAAACAACTCTTTCCAGAGAGATTTTAAAAAGTTCTTCTCTCTGAGTAAACCTGCAGTTCTATCCTCTCGTTTCTTCTCTCCTTTGGTTCTGTCTGTTTCTACAATGATCTGTTCTCTTTTCCGTCTGACTCAGGTGATGTAGATGCGGTGGAAGTCGTTTGCTCCGAAGGCACAGTTACACTTGGGGCACTTCCTCTGTCGGGTGTCGTAGCGCATCTTCAGGCACTCGTAGCAGAAGACATGGAAACACTTGGTGAGGACGGTCTCCTTGTCCCTTGTGTTGCAGCAGGGGCAACGCAGCTTGGCCTGAGGGCGGATAAATTCATGTGTTTAATGCAGGGATAATAATAGTTCTGTTGGTTTTTACACTCACTTTGAGGTTTAGAAAATAAAAGAGTCTAGGAAGGAACTAGAAGATGGCAAACAGAATAAAATACATGATGGTTTAAACATTTTCTTACAATTAAAAATCTGAAAAGTGTGGCATGCTCTTGTATTGCTCCTTTCACTTCAGTAAACCTAACCTCTAACCTAAAATTGACCAAACTAGTCTGATTAAATGCATCCAGCTGTGTGTAGCTTAGCTTAAGCATAAACTAAGCTTTTCCTTTTTTGCTCAAAGCTGAAGCGAAGATGGATGGACAATACAAATCTGTGACAAGCATGTCTTGACGCCCGGCTCGGAGTGGACTGGCACAGCTGCAGCTTCTGCTGCAGAAATGCTAACAAGAGCAAAAAACTTCACAATGGTTCACACTCTTTACTGGAAACCTAGGGCAAAACCATCAGTGGGCATAACTATCCGTATTCATCCTCCGATAGCCTATTGGTTTCCCCAAGTTACTTTGTTTTTTACTTTCACTAGTGTAGGTTGGTGAGTTGATTTTATTCTGAAATGCGACTACACTTTGTTCCTTTCTTGTGAAATGTAGGGGACCACAACCGGACTGGCCAAACTTGCCTCCTATAGAATCATGTTGACCCAGACAGCCTTGGTAACTCTACCCACAATGCACCATGGCGGATGTGTGTGTGGAGAATAATTTTGAAAGCCCGGTGTGACTCAGAGGGAGAGAATACAAAAACTTGCCACACATTTCAGTTTTCCCTGACTTTCGGGGAAAAAAAAAAGTGATATAAAAAGTGATAGATATATATATATCAGGGATGGAACAGTTTATAAAAACATCCGAACCGTTTGGTTTGACTGTCTCGGTTCGGTTCGCGTGTATTGCGCTCGGTTCATGCGCTGCTCCTTTTTCTCATAGGCGAAGCGTGTACACTCCAGAGCAGAAGGTGGCGGTACTGCGACCAAAGCCAACCACCAGTAGTAAACAAGAAGAAGAAGCAGCAGCGTAGCCGGGTGTAGCAGAAAAAAAAAAATCCGTTGTGGAGAATTGTGTGGGTATGGCGAGTGGGAAAGAACAGGAGTTGGAAGACGCACCCGGAGCACTTTATAGGTCTGCTGTATGGAACCGTTTTGCATTTAGAGTGACCTACGATGACGGCGGAAAGAAAGTTGTGGATAAAAACAGTGTGCAAGCATTGTGCAACACGTTTTGTTTATGCTAACAGCAACACGACCAACATGTCAGGCTAACAATCAACATATACTGAACCAAACTGAAAACCGTGAGCACGAAACCGTGAACCGAACCGTGGATTTTGTGAACCGTTCCACCCCTTATATATATATATATATATATATATATATATATATATATATATATATATATAAATAAATAATATATGAATAATTATATGAATATATGAATAATTCCTCCTCACCTTGTACTGATTGATCTCCTCCTGTAGGATCTCATCTGCATCAGAGTAAACCTCTACCTTCTTCTGCTTCTCCAGCTTCCTCCTCAGCCGGGACAGATCCTCCTATAGAGGTGTGAGAACAGGTTTTAGTGCTGCAGTCTGGTATTTAGCTGACAAGTGTCCAACCATGACCATGAGGGCAGACTTGTTATCCTCAGAGGTTAGAGACAGCATACCTGAGCTCGTTTAAGGTTGCTGCTCTCCCTCTCCCGAGCGGTGCGGTTCTCAGCCACAGAGACCTGGATCTCTTTCAGCTTGGCCTGCGTGTGTTCCAGCTGCACCTTCAGGTCTTCTGCCAACTGTGCTGCCTCCACTGCCTGCAGCGGGAAAGGAAACAGTAACACTCAATGAAACAATTCCTGCCTGGTAATGTTGTGGCACAGAGAGGTTTCATAAAAAGACGTGGGCCTAATTACTCCAGTCTGACTTATCCTGTTTGCTGCAGATTTCATATTTTCCACACTGCAAGTTATTCCATTAGTTGAAAAAGGATGATGATTAATCTCACCTTCCTCTTGTTGAGTTCTAGCGCTTGTGTTCTGACAGACAGCTCCTTCTCCAAAGCGGCCAGTGTGGTTTGCAGGACTCCCTCTTTCTCTTCAAGCTTCTGCACAACAAGCAGCTGGGCATCCACCTTCAACAAGGACCAAAGGAAGCAGAATTTGATTTATTTACAGCAGCAAGACAGAATAAGCCTTTAAGGCTGCATTTCCAGGTCCATGGTGGTTTATTAAAGGGGTAACATGGAAGCTTGCTGTGGGGCAGCGTGAAAAGAAGGTGCATAAGCACTGATGGCAAACAGTGCATCTTTTTATTTCTGTTTTCCCCTTAAGTAATGCATTGTATTCTTTGCATCATGCAGTCAGTAAGGGGTTGCGCCCAGTGTGTTAAACTGGTACACGCTGCTTGCTTCTGATAAAGGGAGTAGTTTTGAAGATTTTCTAGGTTTTGATCAGTTTTCAGGAGGTATTGTTGTTCATTGGTGTCGTTTATCCAGGGCACAAGTTCCCCTGTGAAGTCCTTCTCTCTTTAGCAATACTGACTCAACATGAATCAACATGCAGCTGGGAGAAATGAAGACCTTACGTCGTTGCAAACAGAGCATGTCTGTGGATGTTTGTATCGTGGAAGTAGCCATGGAGAGAGAAAAGTGTAGCGCTAACAGGGAAAACATCCAGTGAGGACGTTACTATAGAGCTGCCAAGTGGACAGAACACCTCACCTGGGTTTTGAACGTGAGAACTTGGTCAGCCAGCTCCTCTTTCTCCTCCTTCAGCAGCTTGTAGATCTGGTTGGATTTGATCCTTTCACTCATCAGCTTAAAGTTGGCATCGTCTTTCTCCCGTAACTGCTGCAACAGCCTGCTGTTCTGCTCCTGCATGTCCTCAAAAGCCTGTCCGGTTACATCCATCTCGCTCAGTAGGGCCTCCTCCTCCTCAAATGAAATATAGAAGATGTTGAGGATTGACAGCACTGAAAAGTGAGTGAGAGAACATCTGGCAGCCAGCTTGTGAGGCAGGTATTCACTTCCAGAAGTTTCTATTCACTTTCTTCAACATTATTATGTCGTAAAGCCAATTCATTCATCCATTTATCTACTGTAGTGTGGCACAATTCATTTATTGGATGGTTTGGACTCTACTCTCCATCCATGGATAGTTTTCTGTTTAAGAAGAAGTTGAGTGTTTTTATTGAAAAGATATATATATATATATATATATATATATATATATATATATATATATATATATATATATATATATATATATATATATTTTAGAGTATTAAATTAAATGAGAAAGGATAAAAGCTTCATGCTAAGTGAACACATGTTTTCATCATCTTGTACCTCAGTTCCCATAAACCAAACATGTGGGCATGTTTTAGGTTTAATGACTCAAGTGTTCTGTGAGTTCGGACCTTCTCTCAGTCGGGCCCGGCGCTAACGCGTGTTCTGGGTGATACCATCACATTAAATACATGTGTGAATTTACCCAGAAGACATAAGAAAAATGATCTCCTGCAGCATTTAGACATTTCCTCAGTTAAACTTTTAAAGGTCTCTGCAGAACTGCTGTTAAACGTTCAACTACGTTTCCTTATTTTATATTGATATTCATAATGGGGAAGGAAGGAAGGAAGTATTTCAATAATTCACATTTTAATGTTTTGAAAATGTCTTCATTTTGCATGACTTCTCAGCTCAAGAGTCGGCGCACAGACCTGTACGCATTTACTGTGCAGGTAGGGCTACTATTAGTGGAGTGAACATTGAACGCACCACTATAAAGAGTTAATGAGAACAAATCAGAGCTCAGTTACAGAAAAAAACCTACTGACCCATAACCTGGGCTGATGATTATCTAAAATTTGTAATAAGGTGTGCTTTTCTTCTAAGAAGATTATAAAATTTTCAACCCATAATAAAAAACAAAACCAACCAAAATGTTCCCAAACTATTGTCTAATTATATCTGATTATAGAACAATTTGGCTTGTTTTCTACTGAAGACTTTCAGGTATAAACCTGACTGCTTGACGGGAGTCCTGTCAGGTAAATAGCTGCTCCTTCTGAGGGTTTCAGGTCAGATTATGATTACAGAGCCAAGTTAAAGCAGATTTAGGTGTCCAAGGTTCTGCAGCTCAAAATAGAACCATTTCTTTTTGATCAAGCAGCCATTTCAGTGAGAGAAACTCATACTAGGAAAAACCTTTGAGCTCAGGAAACATACTATTACCTCTTCTACAAAAGATTCCTAAAATCATGGCTGAAGAAAGGTCGAGTGCGTGTGCATTTGCTCTCAAAATGTAACTGTTTTATTACATGTTTATTGTATTTTTTTAAGTAATGTGTTCAAAGTATTATAATATGCATACCAACAGCCTCAGTGACTAGAAATTAGCCTATTTGGCTAAATTGTCATAATTACAAAAATGTTTATTTATTCTTATCGACTCCTTGTATTTCTAACAAATAAACAAGCTGGAATAAATTGTAAATTGGCCCAAAGGTAATGAGATCACCTGGACCAAAGTTAAAGTCTGAATTAAAGCAGGAATCCAAACAGGAGATGAGCTACATCACTATTTCCTCTACCTCCCATCACAAATGCAGCCATTTTCAACTAGAAACCCGTACTGTAATACTTGCTCATAACTTTTACGTTTTGCAGCATAAAAACTAAACATTTTTAACCTGACCAGTCAGTTCTGTTTCATTTGATGCTAAAAATAAAAACATATGCAAATCATGAATGCAACAATGGGACACAGGTAGTTTTAAACTAAAAATCCAAACTGGTATACAAGAATGACTTTTGCTTCAGTCCCTTGTTCATCAACATTCACTGTCTTTCCTCTCCATGGCTGAACCCATAAAAACAAGTTGGCTGAACTAATGAGTAGCTTTCTTGTTCCTTGCTGTAAGCTATATTCTTAACGATGCTACAACAGCCAATTTTGTAAAACACCAATAGGTAGAAGTAAAATGGTAAACAATGTGTCATCAGTTCGCGCTGGGTTGTCCCTTCATTTAATTACGTTCTGGAACATTTCCCAAGCATGAAAAGCTGTAGATGAATCACAACTCAGCATCTGTTGCATTTTTTATCTATGAGTATAAAAAGCACATACATAGGGGCAGATAGTGTGACTCAAATGAACTAATAAGCCTCTAAGATTGATAAAGCTAAGGTCAACAGCTGGGGAACAACAGCGCGTATAATCTAATAAAAGTGGATCTGTCATAAGCTACATAAATGATTGAAATTCTATGAAGTTACTAGAATAAGATTCGACCATGGGCAGATTATTGTTTAACACATTTCTGCTGATTTAGAACAAGGAAATTGAAAAAAAAAAATGAGAGAACGAACAAAATTAGGATTTTTAAAGGTGGGAAAACACTCAGGTCTGAATTATGAGTCTTAGGCTACGTTCACACTGCAGGCCTTGATGCTCAATTCCGATTTTTTTGCAAAATCTGTTTTTTTTGGGGATTGCCAATCATATTTACAAATATATGCGACTTCTATGTGATCTCCTGTGTGAACTCCAGTCATACAACGCAGGTGTCCAGCATGCATAGTAGAGGACGCAATGACATCACAGGCCAGCGTTCTCTGTGTTTACGGAAGTAAACATGAATGGTAGTGCCGGTGCGCATCAGGCAATCTTTTCCAACCATAGAAACAAAATTTTTTCAAGATGGTTAAAAAATAATACTGCTCTCTGCATCATCATCTGCCATGGTTGTTGTTTTTCTTGCCGCTTTTTCTTAGCAAGACGCAGAATAGTGACCTTTGTTGGGTATTAATGGCGTTCAGGTCGGATGAATGCGACCTGGCTGTTCAGACACAGGTCACATTTGAAAAGATCAGATTCACATTGGAAAAAATCGGATCTGTGTTGTTCAGACTGTCATGAAAAGATCATATCCAGGTCGCATATGGGCCAAAAAAATCGGATTTGGGTCACTTCAGGCTGCAGTGTGAACGTAGCCTTAGTTTCTTAATTGGATTACCAATAAACTGGCGGCGGGGCAGGAAAGTCTAAATTTTCTTGCAATATTTTTACTAAAGTAAGGATAATTTATTTTATATGTGACATTTTAATTAATTTTTTTTAGTTAATTATCATAGTTAGAATCATACATGCATGATTCCCTCCTCCAAAATTTAAAAAAATTAAAGAGGAAAACTAGTTTTCTTACCATAATCATCTCATTCTCTTCTATAACCGACCGAGGCAGAGGTGCAAACTCACCCACAACATCACAGTAACTATTCGTCAGTGCTTTTTAAAAGCCTGGTCCGGATCTGAGCCCATGTTTCACCTCTGTGTGTGACTACATTTAGCTCCGGTGTACGATTGGGGCCTTTGCTTCAACTCGCTAGGAATCGTGTTTTGAGTTTGCACTTAACGTGTCAGATTTTTATGCAGTGCCTGCTAGTCATTTCATGGAACTCTAAATGTTTTTCCACATGATGCCGATAGTGAAGGGGATGCAACACTGGCTCTAGCTTCCAGCCTGTCTGTTTGCTGTCCTCAGCTGGTCCAGTAGAGGTGATCAGGGAGCAGCTAAATAACAGGAGTTAATAAAGCAGGGAAACAATCTTATGGGGATTTTTGTTGTATTTTTTCAAACATGCAAATTAACTAAAAAGGAAATATTTTATAGGCTATCAAATATTAAGACATTTAAAAACAGAGTAAGCAAGGCTAACATTATCAGTTTGATCTTTAAGGTGCATAGTCATGTTATATGCCCATAAAAAATAAAAAATAAAATAAAAAAAAATTTGCTTATAATAAAATTTGTTCTTATAGACCAAACTTCCATCCTGATGGTGTTTAGATTTTATTTGTGGATAGGCAGACATAAACGGACATGTGTGCCAACCAACAGCCATAGAACTATGCCTCGTTGTAAAGCAACAGCTGATAGTTAAAGAACCAGAGAGAGCATTTAAATAAACCAATAATCCACAGAACTTCTAAGTTCTAGTGAATCCTCCTTAGAGACTCCTATCAGAAAATAAACGGGGGGAAAAATCATCTTCCTTCCAAACACAAATATAGACACAGCATCAAGGTGAGAAATATTTCAATCAAACGGATAAAAGTTACAGGTTAAAAACCTTTTATCGGAATAAATGCAAACTACACACATAAAAATGCCACTTCTGGTAAGTGCATGTTGATGATGTCCAAATAGAATCTGACCTGTTATCATAAGCTGGGCTGTTGCCATCAACAACTTTAATAACAGATGATTTGGGCCTGATTTTTAGTGCTTATTCCTGTTTCTCTCCTAGACATAGCTATAGGCTCATTTTTTACTGTCACTAACTCTTTCATCCCTTTTGGTATGAAAACCGGCTCACAGCTCATCAGCTTAACCATTTCTTTCCTAGAGAGAGCTAGTTTACTATTCCGTCTCCTCCAATATCTAACAAAGTATTTATGGTCTCTTTTTTGTGTCTGTTTCTATCTCCTTGAAACCACAGTAAGACTCTGCAGGAGGTTTCTCCCTGTTAAAAAGGAGCATATGCTTGGTGTGAGGGATTACTGTAGAGTCAATGATAGAATACAAGCGAATGTCTACTGTCGCCACAAACTCATTAGGAGGATCGAATTCCGGAAAGTCAATCACTTGATGCAATCAGCTGAGTTTCCTTAGAAAACTTTTAACCAATTTTACTAGAGACAGAAGGATACATCATCCGGCTAATAAAGGTCCTTCTCAAAATATTAGCATATTGTGATAAAGTTAATTATTTTCCATAATGTAATGATAAAACTTGAACATTCATATATTTTAGATTCATTGCACACTAATTGAAATATTTCAGTTAGGGCTACAACTAATGATTATTTTGCAAATTAATTAGTCTGTATATTATTTGTGCGATTAAGCATCAGACAGCCAAAACTTCCTAAAAAATGTTTTACAAAATTAAACCAGGTGAAACAAAAATTTTCCAGTTGAGGAGTTCTGGATAGAGCATATTAATGGACACAAAAGTTTATTTTTTATCTTAAAGGTATAGTGGAGGATGTGTATTTTCTGGGCAGATCATCAAAATAAGTGGTCCTCCTAATTGTCAATCATTGTGGTGATATATTTACTTATGGCTACGTACTCATCCCCATTTTCACGTACCAGTGGTGAGTCTGACATAGTGGAAAACTTGCAAATCTTCTTTTGGAAAGTAAGCTTATATGAGCGATGCAAACAGCAATTTTTAAACAAAGCGTGCAGGAGGAGAAATGGGCACATGCATTCTCTGCATGTATACAATAGGCCTTCCCTCTCGGAAATGGTTACAAGGGTGTGCATGTACATTTTTTATTTTTTTTTTTATGTGGAGAGGACGGGTCTTTTCAAAAATTCACGAAAATCCTGCACTATACCTTTAAATGCAAAGTATTTATATATATATATATTTTTTTTTTTACAATTTTGGCATTATTACAACTAAGTGGGTCGTTCTGTCAGCTAAAGGCATGCTTTACAGTCTCTATACTCCATTGATCGATTACTAAGGTAGTTGATGATGATTCCAATAATTGATTAATCTCAAATAATCCGATAAATTTTTTCCTAGTTATCATTGTCTCATTAAATTCATGTAAATTAAGGAAGGAAAAACAATATTGGCCCAAAGATATCAGCAGCGCATATCAGGGATAGCTTAAACTGTATCAGCATCCACCTTAGAAAAACCTACATTGGTTATTCTCTAAATCTGACTTTATCATTTGATTGAATTGTCTCTGTAAAGTGCCTACAGATGGTGTATTGTAAACTGGTGCAAAATAAATACATTTAATTGAATCTTGGATCCAACAGATGTGACGGAAAATTAATCAGACTATGTATAGTGTTGTTATCACTAGTATCAGTATTGATAAGGATGATTACTCACATAGCCATGAACTCCGTAGCGACTTCTTAATGCCTCTACAGTTTCTTACTGTATTTCTCGTGCCATTTAAATCTCACTTTGAATTTTTTTTTTTTTTTACTTTTCTTACACTGCATCTTGTCGTCTTTTCTTCTTTCGTCTTATTCCTGACCTGAGAGTTTCTAACTTGCTCTATACTAAAGCTGTTGTGCAGAAAATCCCATCAAGAGGAACAGGACAGATGGCTCATCTGGAACATCAACGGTCAAGTGTTACATCATCAAGATGCTAAAATTCCCTAAAAGCTCTCCCCTTAAAGACAGGATTGGGGGATCCTTAATTTTCTATTATTAATTTTTCTTTCACGGAACCTCCAAACCAAACCGAAATCAGAAGCAAAACCAAAAGCAACAATCATTCAAAAATGTCCTGCTGCATGAAGTAGGGCACACTTTGTTTTACAAGCATCGAACAATTCAAAACAAAACCGGTGGGTTTGCATTAACATGCTCAGCTGATCGGGTCACAACGTCAGGTTTCAGTTCCTCCTTAGAGGAGCTAAGATTAGGAAGACTTCCTTTACAGGCACATGTGAAACTCACACTGGTTTCAGTTGTGATACAGCTGCTTGTCAAGATTCATTTCAGGTGCAACCCCAAGAGCTTAACCAGAATATAAAGGTAAAAACAAGGACCAAGATCTTTGTTCAGCAACAAGTTAGATGCTGTTTAAGTTTCTTTAGCATATTTAGCATGTCATTGTGGTACAATGCATAACCAAGCTAAAGCATCCAACACACAAACAAACCTGCTTGGTGGCTGCAAGTTTTTTTTGCAGATGCTCGATGGTCTCTTCTGCCACACGGATCTTCCTCAGGGCATCCTCATCAGCCAGCTTCTTGCTCTCTTTCCTCTCCCTCTCCTCCAGTTCTCGCACTCGCATCCTCAGGTCTTCCACCTGGATGGCATAGGAGAGAGGGTGGCCATTTACCCTCCATACAAAACATTCTACATGAGAAACGGGGTCTTTAAATGACGTCACATGGGCACACTTTACGATCATCTTGGGTGGCAGCTGCAGCCTGGTTTCATTGGTTTAGCATGGTCAGTGAAGCAAAACTTTGAACCATTCAAATACAACTATGGGGAAAACTTGCTTAATTATAGAATCCAGAGGTGAGCGGCAGAGGCACGCCTGGGTCAAGCTGAATTTTATAAAGCCTGATTTATACTTATACTGATTTATACTACAGTAACAATCCACAAATGCAATATTATTTCTCCTGCATAACTTTATCAAACTAAGGAAATTTTCCATGGTCTGCTTAACCAGATGCAGCTAGCCTAACATGGGGACTGAAATCAGAAATCTGTGTCACCCCAATTCAAATAGATCAGTAATATCTAAAATGGGTTTTACACAATAAAAAAGCATAGATGCAAGTATCATTTTAAGGAAATATTTCCTCAAATTAACAATGATGAAACATATAAAAATCCCTAACAGAGTGTCAAATATTTCCAACAGTTTTAAAACATACCCGTCCTCATAGGATTGTGAAACCTTGCATCTCTCGCACCAAACCAGAGATGTATCAGAATATAGCATCCAGGCCCTTATAGGCTCTCATTTGTAGAGCATTTTTTTCCCAAATGCAAGATCATGGAGTGACACAAGCAGCTAATCATCTGGGTTTACGCTAAACAAACCAGCATGCATTAAATCTGCGTGCAGCTTGTGGATGGCCACAATTTTCGTAAGATCCGAGACCTTATCAGGTATGGATGACCAACTCTGCCATATTTAAAAATATATACAGAATTAAATAAATGCTCAATAAATAAATAAGCATACAATTAATTGCCACCAAAAACACAATCAACAAATAAATGTAAGTAGAAATTAAATTATACAGTGAGACAAATGTATGCAACTCTTTTAATTAGCTTCTTTATTTATTTGCCTTTGTAATATTTACCTTATTTATTTTTTTGTCCTTTATAATCTTCAACTTTATTTTTTAACTACATATTTTTAAATATTTATTCATGTGCATGTTATAATATTTTTGTCTGTTTCATTCTTCCTTTGTATTTTTTTACCCTAGTTATTTCTTTGCCGCCATTTATTTCTGCCTACCCTTTTTACATTTCTGTATGCATTTTTTATTTATTTATTGAGTATTTATTTATTTCTGTATGTTATTTTTAAATATGGCAGAGTTGGTCCTCCATAATCAGGAGGCTGTTATAAATCTAGATACTCGTCCACGGGTGAATATGTATGCAATGTGGCAAAATCCTTTAGCCATATAGGAACATTCAAGATGGTGGACCGTAGGAGAAAATGTTCATTGTTAGTATAAAAAAAAATTCATTAAACACTTAAGGCATTCCCTATTCCATTGCCCCCAGCTCCATAAAATTGTAATAATTTGGATTTATTTATTCTTAAGTCATGTAAATTAAGATAGAACTGTGGAACAAAACTGTTTCTTAAAAAGGAAAAAGGTATTTCCTTTTGAAACTCATAAAAATCAAACCTCCAACCATTGTTCTTCAAACACTTAAAAAGCCTATTGAAGAACAGCTGACTTTATTATTTATTTCTACAGGTAATTATTCAACATGCCATCAGTACGGTAGCTGCTGCACAGCATGCATTCCTCACAGCAGAGCACATGTAAATTTGGACCATTTCTTGAATTTTGGAGACTCGTTAAAACTCTGGAATAAAACAAACCTCTGCCTTCGATTTGCGCTCAGCTGCCATTAGCTGCACTTTGTCTCTTTGCTCCTTTGGAGCTGATTTATACATGTCCAACAGGAGCTTCATCTCCTTCTGGGACTCCTGAGCTTTCCTAGTGAAAACAAGAAGAATCAGCATTAATCATTTAAACATATATTTTCTTAATAGTTTGTATATTTGTTTAAACGACATCATAAAAGAAAAAAAGAACATGACTTAATCACTTCTAAGAAAGTAATTTCTAAATAAGATGACTGTACTTGAGTTCAACTCGGAGCATCTTCAGAGAATCAGAGTCCTTCCTGTCGTCGCTGCGCTGTCGCTCTCTCTCGCGCTCCCTCTCTCGTTCCCGTTCTGCTTCTCTCTCTCTCTCCCTCTCCCTCTCCCGCATCCGCTGTCTCTCCAGTTCCTTCCTCCTCTCTTCCTCTTCCTCCTGGTCTTCGTCCTCTTCCTTTTTAACATCAATGCTGTCGCTTGTTGACTCCTCTAGAATCAGAACCCCTGCATCGCCACTCTGACAGCGTAGCTGTCAATCAAAGCAAAAAAGTTTTGGAATTAAGCTGCCAGGCAGACTTGGCACACAACAACTTTAACAATAAAAAAATAAAAATGTATTATATATCAGTAAATCATCCAATCTACCTTATTGATCTCCATCTGTGTTTCCCGTAGTTTTCTCTTGTATCGCTGCACGTCACCTTTCAGCTGCAGGTTGTGGTTTTGAAGGCTGCTGATCAAGTGTCGCATCTCCCTGTTTATTGGTCCTGAGTGGGTAACAGACAAAAGATGTGGATAGAAACTCAATCAGTGGTTATGAGTCATTCAGCACTGTGTAGCCGCATAATGCAAGTGATGGAAAAGATTAGCTTATGCCGATATAGAGAGAAGTGAGATAATAAAGAAAATTGACACATATACAGCAAAAAATCAAAGAATTCTGTGCATCCATATTTTGGTCTGTATGGCTCCTTGCAAACAGAAAATTATGTTACCATTCTGTTTATTTAATTATATACAAAATTTGGCTCATCTAACCTGGCAACCCAAATAGATGTTATGCTACTTCCAGGTTTAGTTCTACATATTCGATTTGAATCTTTTCAGGCAAAGGAGGGAGATTCAGCAGAGCACTGAGAAGAGCTCAGCAACTAATGGCATTTGCAATACAATCACAATTTAATAAAATGCACGTTTTAAAACTCAGGGGCACTGATTGTGTTCACATTACACTAACTTTCTCACTCCAGCCCTTAAGGTGGCAGTAATACACATTAAGCGGATTTACTGCATGGGGTGCTGTTGTAACGATAGAGATAGAGCACAAGACCCATATACTGACTGCCGTAGGTTTGAGTCCCAGCCTGCCGACCTTTGCCGAATGCATCTCCTCTCTCTACTGTTAAATAAAGGCCAGTTGTGGATTTGCTGCCACACAGAAGGGAAGAAGCAGTTTCGGCTAGCAAGCAGGATCCTTGCATCAGAGTAGAAGTAAGCACTTTTCCAGAAAAGAGTAGTAGCAAAGTCCTACAACAATGTACTTTAGACAAGCAGATATTCAGCCCTGGAGTGAAACATCTTCATTAGAGCAAAGGAAAAACCAATTAAAATCATAATACTGGTTAAAAAATTATTTATATACATATCACTACCTAACGCTCGCCTATCAAAGCTTGTTTTTAGCCAATCACTGTAACAAATTAAACTGGATCAGACTGAGAAACCTGAACAACTTGGGCTTTTACACTTGTGCTGCTTCACTTTTAAAGATGAAATCCTGGATTCGGACCAAACAGATGTGTTAGCAGCAGCTATGTGCAAGTCCTACTGCACTGCCATGTTTATTTTAGTTTGGCTGTGGGATCGGCAGCTTTTGTCACACCATAAATCCCACCTAAAACCACAATACTGCATCGTGATTGGTCGGCTTATCTATGATCAGACATATAATGTAAGCTGGGGCAGCAAGATGGATGTAGGGTGTTTGCGGACACACATATACCACAACAATTGTAGCTTGCTGGCAAGGCTGTGTTTTGATTACAGCACGAAAAAGTTTTGTGTCCAAAATACTGCAGATATTAAGAAACAAAATACATAACTAAGCATCATTTATCTTTTATTACTTATTTTTATTTGTTCTTCAGGTTTATAATGAAGCAGATACTATGTGAGGAAGGATACTTTAAAACTGTACCCTAACAATACCGAAAATAGAAAGTACCTCTCAGTTTCGTGTTCACACTTTCTCAGGACCTTTTTACAAACGTTATTATCAACAATTAATTGTGTTTTCTTCAGTTGACTTCCAAATTATTCGAATGCTGTGCTTTTAAATACCTGCTTGTTCATTTGCCGCGAGATTCTGCTCAAACTCTATGCGAAGCATCTCATATTCTTTGCGAACTTGGGCCAAAGTGTCCTCTAGCTGGATGACCTCTGTTCGCAGCTTCTTCTGCAGGGACAACTCGTCACTCTAATAGAGAAAAATCAGAAAAGCTGTCAACCATTCTAATAAATACACTCATTCTACATACAGGTTCCATCTTAAAACTAAAACACAGGATCCAATGCTTTCCCTTTGTTTTATCGCAAGATTTCTACTTGCGCATGCACTTTGTCCAAGACTCACCTCCATGTGCTCGATCTGTCTGAGATGAGCATTTTTGGTAGTGAGCAGGAGAGCCCGCGCTTCATCCAGCTGAGTCTTAACTCCAAGAGATTCATTGTAGAGCAGCGAGAACTGAGACTGCAAACATTTATATTCTGAGGTTTCTTTCACAACTTCTTCTGGAATATTACGCAGGTCCATCTGAAAAGATGAGCGTATATTTTAGATCTTCCCCAGAGAATGAGATGTGGCACATTATTAACACGTACACACGTAATGAAAACAGACTCTTCACCTTGAGCTTCTCACTCTCTCTCACAGCCTCCTGGAGCTCCAGCTGCAGCTTTTCCAGCTCTGCCATGCGACTATTAGCCAACTCCTGGTTATGCTCTAGCTCTGCATTTAGACTCTCAAACTAACAGACAAGAAAAATACTTTACAAAGACTGTAATACCACAACACACTGACATTCCTTAGAGAAAAGCTCCTCCTACTCACCTTCTGAATGTTCAGTGTTATCTGTCCTCCAGCTAAGCCGCCAGAGCTGCCGGTGCTGCTGTATCCAGACTTAAGCTGAAGGAATCAGATCAGATGCACATCATGAATCATAGAAAACAAACCAACACAAGAGGACAACATTTGGATTCCAAACCCTTTCCCGGCTGTCATCTACATTAAGGGTATGCAAAATAATCGTCATGACGATGCATCGCGATTCTAATTTTTATGATCTACTACATCGATTCTTGAAGGCAAGAATCGATTATTAAAAAATTTTAAAAAATGAACAAATAAAATACATTAATGGTTGGCGCACATCAGCCAAACCAAGTGGAATACAAGTTCCAGTCCAGCAGATGTCGCTGCGGATGTGTTGACGCCTGCTGCTTTGTGTCACAAGCATGTCCGGCCGTGGGATACTGCGACGAGTCATATGAAATAAAACATGGAGGACACTATGAAAATTCGCCCCGCGGCTCCATCACATTTCAAGTCAGATGCTTGGATGCATTTAGGCTTTAAAAACAAAGAAGGTAAAAATGAAATGATATGATGCACGTCATTTGCAAAAGGGGAAATATACATTTGAATGTTTTCGTTTCATTGGTTTAAAGGACCACTGAGGCCATGTAAACGGGACTGATTATCCTTATTTTGTTATTTTAAGTTTGATGAATCCTAAGATCTTTTTGTCAGTGTGTCCACGCCAGTAATAGTAATATTTCTGTCCAGTATTTGTTTTCATGGCAACACCTCAAAAAGTTGTTTCAATAAATACAGCTATGTATAAATTCAGTTGCTTTCAGTTATGTATCAATTGAAGACACTAACCAGATCATACCCAGCCAGTCAGCCACTGGTAAAGGCTGTATCTTTTTCTTACAGTATTCAGTGGAAATATCGCAATGCATCGCAATATTTCCAAGTATCATGATGCATCGTGATAGAATCGCATCGTGGCATGTGAATCGTGATCCGAATTGAATCATGACTTCTTTGCCAATACCCACCCCTAATCTACATGCATTCTTCAGATTACAGCCGAGCTGCATTTCACAAGATGCTTTCACTAATAATTAAATGTAGGGAAGAGGTGCTTTGGATCGAATTGCAATATTTTGTCTTTTTAAACATGTTTTTTTTTTTTTTTTGTCCAAGTAAGATTCTTGTTAAAAAAATCTGATAACATTTTTCCTCAAAGCGTTTCTGACATAAAACTATCCCTAAGATCTCCAGGATGAAACTAAACTGGGGCAAAAGTATTTAACAAAATGTTCACTAAAATTTGATTATTTTATTTTATTTAATATTATTATTTATATTATTTTATTCCAGTTATTTAATATGTCAAATTGGATACTGGTTATACCTCGGGCTGGGCAATTAATTGCATTTGTAATATAATCGCTATTTAACAAAACACAATTTTCAAATCTCAGAGGCACTCAATTTCGGTCATATTATATTTTAAAAGAGCTAGTAGGTAAATGTATCCCTCATGCTGATGAAGATTCATAGTCATTCCATAAAAGTTAAAAAACAAGGCAAAACAAGGCTTTGTTTTTGGTCAACTCTATAAAGCCTCGAACTCAAAGCTATGTCTGACATTTTGAATTGAAAATGCTTCCTGGATGAGAAGCAAAACGTCTTCAAATCTTGGAAACCAAGTCCAGTGGATTTTTAACTTTTAGGGAAAAAGTATCCCTCATGCCTTTTAGCTGGCAGAAATATTCTTAAAGTGGGTTTGCAACCACACAGACGGGAAGAGAGAGGTGTAGCTACCATGCAAATTCATGCATGCCAGTAGAATTGATCACTTCTTGACAAAAGGATAGTCATGTAACACAGGACTCTGGAAAAGCAAGCTTTCCAGGTCATAAAAAAACTCAAACCCTGTAGTGAAACATTGACATCATTTTTGTTAATTGAGAGGAAAATCGTAATTAAATCTCAGTTGCAATATTGGCTTAAAATAATCGCAATTTTCATTATTGACTAATTCGTTCAGCCCTAGTTGAATGTCACATTTGAACTGAATTTATCTGTAAGTAAACTTTATTTTTAAAGCCATTTTCACAGACAGAGTCAAAAAACTCTTCAGAGATAAAAACATATTAAAAGAACACTTAAAAAGATAAGAAAAAGCTAAAGCATAAAACAAAAAAACATATCTCTGGAAATCATGTGTGTGATTGTAAAGATGACAATTTACCCATTTAATCTCTCAACAATGGCGTGCCATCACGTTTCCCTGTTCATATTGATGGTAGCTGGATGCCCATTTCATTTTTTTTTTATTAAATATTTAAGTCTTCATAGCTTTCTTTGAAGAATTTAAAAGATCAAAAGAACTTAGCATGTATTTTATGTGTAATAATCTTGATGCATCCCAGATGCACAAAGGAACTATATCACAGATCCTTCCTCCCAGCAGCTGTTTGATGCTTGTTAAACATGTTTCAGTTTTCTTTAATTAAGCATATTCTGATAATGGGGTGTTACTTAGGTACAGCAGCTGACTCGCTATGCTCTGATACTCAGAGTCTTATCGCTGTCCCCTCATGTGAAGTGGAAAAACAAATAATGGGCCAACGCCTTTTGGACCTTGGGAGAATAATATGTTAACAGCAGAAGCAGTAGAGAAAATAAAAGATATAAACATGATAAACAAACCTGCTCCATGGCCTCGGCCAAGTGTTTATTGAGCTTCTGCTCCCTGTTTCGAAGCTTCTCAATGTCCCACTGAAGATCCTCCACTGTTGTCTCCATCTCAGAGACTTTAGTTTCTGCACTCGTCACTTTGTCCACCCACTCATTGTACTGTAATGTGAGACATGAGGTGATTATACGTCTATCAAAGTACTAAATATCAGTATGCTCATTAAATAATTTGTTGACACTAATGTTGGTTTAGGGACCAATGTTCCAGAGTAATACTAATATCAACCAACAGATATGAGGAAACTGTACCTCCATGGACATCTTGTGGTGTCGCCCCTGCAGAAGGGTGGCCAGATCTCTCAGTCTAATGTTCTGCTCCAACAGGCTGGGGTTCAGACTAGCCTCAGATTGGCCACCATCCTCCCCTGCTATCAAAAAACAATGTGGGACTCTCAGATATATCTTGAATCCAATTCCATTATTTAGGATCAAATATGTAAAGAATACCATGTGACTAGGGCAAAGCTTGTAGCAACTATTTGAACTTGATTTAAGGAGAACAAATGTGTTGAATTAAAGAGTAACCCCCCAGATGCTGATTTCTTTATAAACACGTTGTTTTGATGGTTACCTGCAGCCTGGATGGCCTTGCACATGTCATCAATGCGACTGTGTAGCCTGTCAAAAACACGGACCAAGTGCGCTATGGCCTCCTTGCTGAACAGCATGCGATCCTGGAGGTGTAAGGACAGCTCCTCCTCGCCGCTCTGCTCCAGCGTGGTCAAAAATCCTTTTGCATTCTCACTCAGAGGAGGAGGAGGTGATGGATCTGCAAACAATGCACACTTTATTACTGCATGCAAAGCAAAATACACAGGGGGTAATATTGTTTGAATGTTGTATGTAGCTTGTATGCACTTAGGCATACAAGCTGATTATTCATTTTGTTTTATCAATAAGAATAATAATAAAATGGATTATGCAACACTTTTTATGCAGCTAGAGTAAATAGTCAAAAACCCATTTTTTAAAAATACTCATTATTTCTTTAATTTTTAATTTACCCTAATTGTATATTAACCATATTTTCATATATGCAGTTTTTATTTTAAATAGTTTTCATCCTGCTGCTGTTTTTGGCAAGGTCTCTCTTAAAAATTAGATTTTTAATCTTAAAGAGATATACCTGGATAAAAAAAGAGTCACATACATCCAGTCATTGTACTTTTACAACACATTCTAAAGTATATTTAGTTTTGAGATAGTTTTAAACAAATCAAACGATTACATGTTTCTCTCCTTATAAAGAAACCAACATAACATTAATTATTATTATATGACAATCAGCTTGGGTGACTGGCCTGCAAGCGGTTATTTGGAAGACATGCTGTGGCTGCAATGTTGCTTTTGGCAGCCTTTCAAGTTTTAGTCTTTCAGCCTTTTGGAAGAAAATGCTTATTACTTATTAGTTTCAGTCACGATTAAGTTATTTCATATGTGAAAGCTTTAGTCAGGATGTGATAGATGAAAACTTTTTAGTCTTGTTATAATTTGATTTACCAAGGTACACATATTTTAAACATCCCATTAGTGTCTACAAGTGAATGAAAAACAAACGTAGGCATCAGCTCCTCGCTTACTGGCTTCTTTATTTCTACGAGGAAACAACAATTGTCTGAACATAGTCAACAAACCCGCCTAAGCCAGTATTCAAAATCACAGCAATTAATGATATGAAACAGTTATAACTAAAACTGAAAATATAGACTAAAGGCAACCAATAGGATTGAGCCATTGATATTTTGATGACGGCTATAATCAACCAGTGCAACAAACATGAAGGGATCCAGACACCAAATCACAGGCATGGTTAACATTGTGCTGTTCTTCTGTTTCGGTTACAGTTACTGCTATGATTGTGCTATCCCGGCTACCGTGATAACAGTCGACACACAAAACGATTTTCTCAGTCATAAAATGCTAAAATCACAGACGGCTTCAGTCTGGAACAGATCATCTAAAATGGGGACTGTCTTCAAAGATTGAGAGATCTGGTCACCATATTCTAATGGCTTTTGGCCGAGGCTATCAGAGTATGTGTTAATGAAGCACATATACCCCGACCTGGTAAAAATATAATATACAGACAGAATAGAAACAAAAAGGAAAACCTTACTTAACAATTGCTGTCAAGCGTCACTGCGTTTCTACAGTAACACATGGAAGTAATAAGTAGAGCATCAAACTCATTGTTAACTTGAAGTTAAGAATCATCAAGCTTAAGTATTTAAGATGCAGCAGCCACTCTCAGGTGGAGGAAGGCAGAGCCAAATAGACAAGAGGATGGGGCGGAGCACTGCTGAAGTCAGCTTATGACTGACTAGTTACATCTAGAAATGTCATTGATTTTGTTTGTCTGATGAATTATCCAAAAATATTTTCATCTAGACAACAAAAACTCACATCTCATCATGTTTTAGTAATCTAAGAACCATGTTTATTTCATTACCATCTCGTCATTAAAAAGATTTTCCAAGGAAAGGTCTTTGTCATAGGTATCGTTGGCGAAAACAACACTGTCAGGTTGTAAAAAAAAAAAGGTTTTAACAGAGAAATGCATTTCTTTTTTTTCTTTTGAAAGAAAGAGGAAAATGGTAGGGAGTCTTCTTACAGCCAGCTGACTAACAGTGTGCAGCAAAACTTATATCTGCTTTTAAAATATAAAGCATTCCTGCTTCAGGTACCTGACCTGTGTCCATGTGGAAAATCAGTCACAGGAAACCTGTCCTTTAAGTAATAATTGTATAGAATACAGGAAGTACAGCAGGCAGCACGCTGAGGTATTGATCAGCTGCCAGTTTCAAACGTGTTGATTTCTACAGCTTAGATTCTATACTGGGCTTATGGTCAAGTCTATTTCTCTCTGTGCCTCTGCTCTGGAGAGCTGCCTCACTCCTCCAACTGAGAGGGAAAAAACTCCGGCCTCCCAATCTGAGGGAAATGTGGAGGGATTTCTAGGATCAAACTGTGGTTATAAATTCCAGCAATTGTTTTCTTCCACAGGAATAATGTTCTACCACCAAGCTGCTAACCTGCTTTTGAATCTGATGGCGACTCAGTTGGTGTCACTAGTTCCTCTGCTCCAGCTGGGGGAGGGGGCTGCGGTTCATCCTGGTGATCTTCTTGACGCTCCTCTGGCTGACGTTGCTGATCTGTTTGCCAATCTTCACTGTGGGCCTCTGGGGGCGGTGCTGGAGCGACCACCGAGGTTGGTGAAGACAGACAGACTCCACTGTCCTCCATCGGTGTGTCTGGGGGCGGCGCTGCGGGCGGGGCAGGAGCAGACGGTGGTGGCGTTTCAGGCTCTATAGATTTGCGCAGAACATTCACGCTTTCTTCCAACTGTAAACCAGAAACAGAAAGATTGAATAGAAGATTCCTTTTAGAACAAACAGGGTTTTCTAAAGGGGCACCATATTAGAAAATAAAACGGAAATTGGAGTTACTAAAAACAGCAATGATTATATCCAAATCAATTAGCTTTCTTGTAATTCATTTTCATTTCAAACATCACAATGTTTCCTTATTGAGCTCTAGCATGTGGATCCAGGCAATCCTTTCCTATTTGACATCACTAACATCAATATTGGAACGATGACTTTAACTCATTCTACCCTTACTCTCCAAGGACAATCTACTTTTGTTTAAATTTGGTTTGATGGAGGATGCTAAAGGACATAACAAACGAAAACACAAAGCAACATCAACACCTTTGAAGACAGAAGCATTTAGCCTTATATGAGCATTATGTTGCATAGTTAACATAGACAGCAGAAAAACAGGTACAGAGGCTCAAACACAAACTGGAGCACAGATGAAGGTTAAAAAAAAAATGTCAGAGTGCATCAGATCTAATCTTACATTAAAAACAGTCTGCTCCTTTAAGAGGTGCATAGTTTTAAAAAGAAACAATACTAAAGGGGAAATGAAGCCCCCATTAAATGATGCAAAGACAAGATAAACTAAAGTATTTCTTTTGGGCAAGTAAAAGACCAAGTAAAGAATTCACTGCCATAGCTATATGACATGTTTACCATCTTTTCTGGAGGAGAAACACACTTAAAACATGAAGAACACCTTTGTTTGACAGAATTTTTATTACTAAAGCACCACATATTGGTGGACTTACACCTACACTTCTATCATGTCTAAATCTATTTGGTTCAGAGGATTATTTTAAATAACAACACAAACAAGGTTTGCTCTTCCTGAATGCTGCAACACTCAGGAAAAACTAACACCGTTATATAATAATTTCCTCTTTACCTACTGATATGAAACACTACAAGTCTTTAGAGTAGTACCACATACATCCTGACCACTCATCTCTAATCAACAATATTTAATACTTTGGATTAAATATTAACTAGTCTGTGCAAACTACTAGGAAAACAAAGATTATTTTAGAAGACAAACAAAGAAAAATAAAATGTAATAAAACCTGTTAAAGCAGATGTGTCAGATCCTCTGATTATCCCTCAAATTAAGGTTAGAGAGTTATGTGAGCTAAGATATTTGATAACTGCATTGCTAAGGAAATGAATCATACCTGGGACCAGTACCGATTGACAATCAGAAGGGTGGTGTCATCAGTGGCTTGTCTTTTCTCCAGCTTTTCAATTTTCTCTCGTAGCTCATCTTCCAACGCTTGCCTCTGCTCCAAGCGCTCACAGAGCTTTTTGTTCTTAAACTGCATTACCTTCATGTCCATTTCCTCCTGCACGATATAATAACAAAACAGTTAAGAAATGCATTAAAGCAGATGAAATGAGAAAGAGCATGTGACCAACCGTGGAGGAGACTCCAGCTATGCGGATAGGTTCAATGAGAGTCGTGGTGGTTTTCTCCTCTTTCTTGCTCTTTTTCTCAGGTGGCCCAGGAGGACTGTCCCCTCCCGGAGGGCGCTTCCCTCCCCCGGTACCCGACATCTTACCTGCACCAACAAAATAATCACACACAGCAATTCAAATTCAGAGTAATTGCAATTGTAATAAATCATACATAAACGACATTCATCTGAGAAGATTAACAGTTGGGAGAGGGATGCATCTTTTTAAACTACTATTTGTCATATATATATATATATATATATATATATATATATATATATATATATATATATATATATATATATATATATATATATATATATATATATCTCCTTTTTGTTATTAAGCCAATTTTAGTTTGACGTTTCCGTTGAAATGATCCCCTAGCTTGCTAATGCTAGCTCCCAGTTAGCCACACAGCTATCTTTGTGTGGCAAAATTACTTATTCATACATGAGCGTTTCCATTGAGTGACCGTCAATGCCGAGATATTATATTCTGTTGACATATTCAGCATCAACAGACATAAAAACGACCGCCGTCAATAAAAATATCAATGAAACACACCTTCGACAACAGTAACTGGAAGTATAACTCAGGGACGCAACCGGAAACGACGACAGCACGTCTTCTTCGCCTGTTTTTTTATTTATTTATTTATTTATTTTTTTGACGGTGATTTATGCTCACACCGAATTATACTGCCACCCAGTGTTCATCCTACTCTTCTATCTACGTATAAGCTAATTGCTATTCGTTTTATGTAGGGTAATTCGTTCGTGTTTAAAAATGTATTTTTTTTAGAAAACAAGTTAAACAGATTGCTTTGTGCTTTGTTTTTTTTTGTCTCAGAGCTTTGGACCGGAGGTACGTCCTGCAATATCCTTTGTTGCCTCGTGGGGGCAGTGTTGCTACATCCAGTCGAAACCGGTCAAATACGAGTTTGCAGGAATTTGACCGGAATGTAAACATTGCTCTGGACTCGGTAAGGATTTTGGTTTGGTTTAAACCTACCAGATCACGCACAGTTATGGCCTCCAGTTGTGGAATTGGTCTGTTCTACTGACTAACCGCCGTATACTTGACCGTGTCCTGCTTAGCCGTCGGTGTGTAGCTTCCTGTTCGGTGAGTGAACCTGCTGCGACAGCCTGCCCAGTCCAGAAGGCGCACTCAGTCAACCCACAGATGATAAATATTACAGAATTTAATTCATTTAGGAGCTTGAACTTTATTTTTGTTGTAAATACTAAAAGGGTAAAGTCTAATCGATTGTTTTCTTTTACGATAGAGTTAAATTATCAGGAGTTAGATCAGTTTCTTTGGTAAACACAGACATGTGACTGAGTTTTCTGCTGTAGATTGACCATCATGACCAAGGACATCCTTGTTGGAGATGAGTTACCTGACTGGGTGGGAGCTAAAGAGTTTTACCAGAAGTACGACCCCAAAGAAGTGATCGGAAGGTAGGTCGAGAGACGAGCTCTGTGTCCCGCCTGGTGGTTCTGGGAACATCATGTACTTTCTGTGTTGGTGCTGCAGGGGTGTGAGCAGCGTGGTGAGAAGATGTGTGCACAGACACACTGGTCAGGAGCTGGCAGTGAAGATTATTGAGATCACAGCAGAGAAGATGACAGTTCAGCAGCTGGAGGAGGTGAAGACCTCCACGCTGAAAGAGATCCAAGTTCTCAACATGGTGAAGGGGCATTCCTCCATCAGTAGGTTTAAGCTCTGCTCTTCTGACACCCTGGAGATCCTGTGCCCACCACCCTTATACAAATGCCATCAAAATACCTAACATTGCTGTGTTTTTGTTTGTTTGTATTTTGGTTTCCTTTAGTTACCCTCATTGATTCCTATGAGTCCACTACCTTCATATTTTTAGTGTTTGACCTGTGAGTATCAACAGTAAGAGCTTAAACACAAAACTCTTTATTTACCAATATGTTGTAGATTGATCTTTTTTTCTTTTCCATCCTCAGCATGAGGAGAGGGGAGCTGTTTGATTACCTAACAGAGAAAGTTACTCTGAGTGAGAAGGAGACAAGGTGAGCGCCACCATAAATATTTCTACAAAACCTGCCAGTGGAGATTCTAGACAAATTTTACTAGGGGGGGCAGGATGGGGCCTGCATGTTTTTATAGGGACACAGAGGAGCATGAGACAAAAAACAGGGCAAGAGTTTCATAATATAATTTCATGTATGTAATGAGAGTAGCGGAACCAAATAGCTACTTGTCGTTTAATTCAAATTTTATGTTGTATTCAATTGAAAATGTGTATTTTTTGGATTGAATATGTTAATGTTATTTATCTAAAATAAAAAATAACAACTAAAAGAATTAGTTGCTAAATAGATATATCTACTGAAAGATTTAAAATTGTATCAATGTACGTCATAATTCATAATATAGCATTTTGAGTCATTTAAATGAGAATGAACAGTCGAAATTAGGGATTAAATAAAACTGATACATTTTGCTGTAACAAATTAGAGTGGTTCAAAATATCATTAAGCAGATGGAAATTGTGAGCCTATATAAATATAACTGAAGCAATCACCTTAATTTTGAAATATGAAAGCTTTCCATACCATATTAAAACAAAACTGTATTAAAAAAAATTCAATTGGTCTAAAGGGACCATGTCTGTTCTAGCAAATATCATCATTACATTTTTACATACCGGTAGTTTTTATTTTATTTTTTCTAGCATTATTTCTTCATTACAGGGGCACTGGCCCCTTTTGGCCCCTGTCTCGAACCACCCATGCAACCAGTCATAAAACTGGTTAAAGTTTGGATATGATGGTTCTGCTAAAAAAAAAAAAAAGAATTCACTTTTATCCAAAGAAAAAAAACAACAACTTTAAAATGCTCTTTTTTGCCAGAGGAAAAAGGTCTCACAACTTCAAATAAATTTAAAACATCTCAAAATAAATGTAAACACAAATGGATACATGGGGATTAATTAATCTATTAACTCCTTCATAGTACACTCATGTAAAAAAAAAAAAAAAGGATGTGTATATATCTATCTTTATATATATATAAAAACAATAATTGTGACAGCAATTACAAACTTATTTTTGTGTCATGTGACTAAAACTGACTTAAAACTGTTTTTTGCAATACAAATATACAAGTCCATAGCTACTGATGTCAGTATTTCAGTGATTTTTGAAATAATTATCAACAAAAGAAATATTAAAAGATGACCAAAAATCTACTCTTCAAATAAACTCCAATTATCTTTTTGTAATTTTAACTACATTTGTCCAAAACAATTGTTCGTTCAGTTGTACTTGACAATAAAGTTAATAAAGGTAAAGACAAATATGTTTATCCTTTAATTTTTTTCTTTAAATTTATTGCATATAATGTAATACTAAGTTTCTATGCTTTTTATAGAAAAAGCAGAAGCTGTGGTGTAATAACCTCTCTGTTTCACATTTTCTTCTTTAAACTATCTCTTGCTACATATTTACATATAAGCTGCTTAGTTCACTTTGTGCCTTGACGCCACTAGTTGACCTCTTGGAGCTCAGTTAGTATAGAAGCATACTGCTCTAATAATAAATACAGAATGTCATTCAGTGTGATCTTGCTGAATACAGGAAGGTCATTACTGAGCACAGTTGGCTGTGCTGTTGGCATACAGAGGTCTATTTAGATGATCTAAACCTTTATATAGCTTGTATCAGTATGAAAGTATACAGCCAACTCTAAATACCACCAATGTTGAAATACCAGAACCCAAAGCTTTATGCATAAAACAGATATATATATTAAAAAAAAATGTTTTTAGGCAGTAAACAATGCATGTTTTCACAATAGAAAAGAAGTGCATGAATTGGTCATTTTGAGCACCTTTAAAAACTCTGGCTAGTTTACAGTATCTCAGACTTAAAGATCTGTCACCAAAGACCTAAAAGTTAGACCTCATTCAGGTGAAAATGTTGCTATCTGTGTCTCAACAGGAGCATAATGCGAGCGCTGCTGGAAGCTGTTCTCTACCTGCACTCCCTAAACATTGTTCACCGGGATCTGAAACCTGAGAACATCCTCCTTGACGATCAAGGCCACATTAAACTCTCTGACTTTGGGTTCTCTGTGCAGCTGCAGCCCGGAGAGAAGCTCAGAGGTACGACTGGAGATCCTATCAGCAGTTTAAAAGCAATACAGACATGTTCTCAAACGGACTGTTTTGTGTTCGGATGTTGATCAGAGCTCTGCGGAACACCAGGCTATTTAGCCCCGGAAATACTGAAATGTTCCATGGATGAGATGCACCCAGGCTATGGAAAGGAGGTGGACCTGTAAGTCTCCTTTCCTCTGAGATGCAAAGTTTACCTCAGCATATAAATTGAAGTATATAAACCTGTATATCTTCCTAATCTCTGCTCATGTTACTGATTTTCTTAATAAGCTGGGCTTGCGGGGTCATCCTTTTCACGCTACTGGCTGGCTCTCCTCCCTTCTGGCACCGCAAACAGATGCTAATGCTGAGGATGATCATGGAGGGCCGCTATCAATTCAGCTCCCCAGAGTGGGACGACAGATCTGACACTGTGAAAGACCTGGTGAGCTCATATTCCTGTCAGATAAATGCATTCCTTCAATAAAAACTCAGTGGGATTATTAAATGTAGTTGTATTTTTCCTCATATCTGTATTAATGTGTTCTTGAATAATTGTTCTCAGATATCCAGGCTGCTGGTGGTAGATCCTGCCTCCAGGCTTACTGCAGAACAAGCCTTAGCACATCCCTTCTTCAGGCTGTATCAGAAGGAGGACGTCCGTCTCTTTAGCCCAAGAAAGACATTCAGGGTGAGTTGTTTTTGTTTGTTTTTTTAGCCAAACAAAGATGTTCAAATAGGAAGAAACTACATCTTGTGCACGAATGCAGAGCAAATGCAGAGTGAAAGCTGCAGCTTCGATGGTTCAGCTTATTACTAAAGGATCTGAACTGAAGTAGAAAACATCTGAAATTGGTGGAAGGAGACCATTTATTTATCCTAATGTGTTAAAAGTGGATTAAGAGCTGAAGAATCAGGAAAAACATTAGAAAGGGGACAGAAAGTATCATCATTTTGCAGGTTCTGGATTTAAATAGGCTCCTGACCTCACGTTCGGCTTGCCGCACAAATTGTCGATGCAGATGTGGTGTCTTTTTTATTCTAGAGACAGTTACTGAAAAATTGAAATCGTCATCAAATGGAAAACATTACAACTCAAAGTGTTGTTCTTCAAATAAAGGAGTAAATATGAACAGCTATGTTTCAATAAATGCAGACAGAAAAATAACAGAATCACAAAATGTTTTTGGGTTTTTAAAAGGATCAGTAGTAGAACCTTCGAGCGGAATATTTTCAGTCCACGCTGTGAAATGATTGGACACCAGCGATTGAGAGTTAAACCCATCGATGAAGTTTTTCTAGACTGCAGCATTTCTGTGAAACATCCAGTTTAAAACCCATACACACCAAAAGCTTAGTTTAAAAGAGTAATTTACTAATCTGAGGTCTGTATGAGCCAAATCAGGTCAAAAGCATTAGTTTTTTTTTATAGACTAAGCTGGTACCCTACGTTGCCATGACAACCGGTGCTGTCCCTGCTGGGCCTGAGTAAGCATTTTTAGAACGTCCCTCTGCTCTCATCTCCAACCGTTCCTTTAAAATCAAACCTCTAACTTCTTTTCCTAAGAGTTTTTGATCATTTTTATTTGAGCAGCAGACATTTATTACAGAGTTCAGTGAATAGCTGGCTAGATATTTTCTATTACGCCCTAAAGGAGTAGAGGATAAACATAAGGTTTATATAACAGAGTTAGATTTTCAATTTCATTTCTTTCACAGAAATTAAACAATTCATATTTAAATCAACCACAGCAATGTGGACATATTTAAGATGCATTCAATGCTCAAAATAACTTTCCAGGATTTGATCTATAAAAGGTTGCAGATGTTAAACACAGGTTTACATAAATATGCCCATTTATGAATGTATGGTTGTGTCTGAGTGGGTCAGGTGAATGTCCTAATGATCCAGAAAAGAAACAATAATTACAGTAGAACAGCCGCAAAGATGAGACCGGATGAAATATTCTAGGTTTCATATGTGTCATCCGGTTCCATTACCAGTTTAGTTATTATTGCCTGTTTTAATTTTAAATCAGTTCATTGTTCCTGTATGTGCATATTTACAGTATGACCGTTAGTATTTTCTAATATCAATTAAATTAGTTGGAAAAAATATATTTATATGTATGTGTGTCCAGCAATGTGTGTGTTTATTTATACCCATGGCATATAAATGAACTTTAATGTGGATGAAGTGATGATTCTGATGCATTTTTCCAGCATTCAACGACTTAGTGCTTTATTCTGTTAGTTTGGTATATGAATGTGTTTCAATCTGAGAGAGCTGCAGATGATATTGGGTTATAAATAGGGTTGCAACTAACAATTATTTTGCGATTAATCTGTCGATTATTTTTTCAGTTAATCGATTAATAATCAGATATCGAACGGTTTGAAAGAAGATTTTTTATCTAGTGAAACCTGGTCAAACTAAAATTTTTCCACTTGTGGAGTACTGCATAGATCATACTGACAGATTTTTTTAATCTTAAATGCAAAATATTGATCTATATTTTTACAGTTTTCTTATAATTGCTGCTCTAAGTGAGTCACTCTGTCATCTAAAGGCATGTTTTACAGTCTCTATACTCCAGTTAACGATTAATCCATTATTTCAATAATCAATTAATCTGATTAATTGTTTCAACCCTATTTATACTTAAATATCCGTCTATAAATGTCTGAAAGTGTCGTATGTGTTTAGCTATGATGTCCTGACAAGCATAACTTTTTGATATTTGAGTAATAAAATGGCACAAATACGGCAGAAGCTGTTCCAGGTCCAATAACCTCTGGAGGGAAGCAGAGCAGAGACAGACGGGTAAATCCGCTGCCCCATATATGCAGCTAATGTTGTATCAGCACCAGCTGATACATGCATGGGTTCTCCAATTTATTAGTGCACTCAGAGGCCACGCCTTGAGATCATGTGAAACACATGGATTGTCACTCTCTCCGCTTCCCAATAATTATTAATGTTTAATTTGGTATGTTTTTTTTACTTATTGTTAAAATTGTGTTACATTTGTTTCCCTTGTCATTTTAATCATTGAAATTAAGGAAAAATGAAACATCAGATTCAAAAATAATGTCACTTTTCTAAAGATAAAGAGCCAAGTGATGGTTTTCACTATAATATATTAAAAAATACCATAAAAATGACATAAGTTTTAGAAATATGTTTTTAGATTGACTTTTTTTGTCATTTGCTTGGAAAGGTGTGTTTTATTTTTTTTATAAATAGAATATCCTATAGAGCAAAATCCAAAATTAGTCCGTCTGATTTCAGAAACTTTCATGCTTTGTCCTTATTTTAAAAAAACAAAAAAATCAAATAAACTGTTATAGATATGTCTATTGTGGATATTTAACTAATATCAGGTTTGTTTTGTTTAAATTACACGTAGGATTTGAGGCTTTTTAGGTTTTTTATTTAACTGAGCTCAATGTATTTGAAAGGTTGCAGAGCCCTGAGTTAGACTGATGTCAGTCGGTACTGCCGTCTTCCTTCTGTACATCTCTAATCTTCAGAATATGGCATTGTTTTCACACAGTAATCTGTAGCTTCCTTGTCTTGATTTGTACAGGTGTTGATAGTGAGCGTGCTGGCCTGTATCAGGATGTACAGCCGGTACCGCAGGGCCCGGCCTCTCACCCGGGAGGTGCTTGCCAGAGACCCGTACTCCCTGCGCGGCGTTCGCAAACTCATAGACGGCTGCGCCTTCCGTATCTACGGCCACTGGGTGAAGAAGGGAGAGCAGCAGAACCGGGCAGCTCTGTTCCAGAACACAGCTAAGATCGTGCTGCTGGGCCTGGAGGACTTTGAGACGTAAAAATGATTCCACCTAATTCCCGAGCCTGTTTATTTTTATTTTATTTTATTTTATTTAACCATGTGCATGTGCTGTCACATCGTGTCAGTATTCGTCCAGCTGTGTTACTGTTTAATTCTATGTGCAATTCAGGGATCAGGAGATATCGTGTGTCTCAAAGCACACTGAGGCACGTTGCAGATTCAAGATGTGCTGATATTCCTTATCTGTGTTGATTGGAAACTTTTTTTTTTTTTTTTGTGAGGTCAACATGTTTGCAACGCACTTTGTAGTGGAGGACATATTGCACAATAATCTGATAAATCTTCTGAGTGAAGAGGGATATTTAGACTTTTAACTGCTAATCATTTATTGTAATGATGCATTTCCAAGCCCTGCACGAGTAAATTGGAAATAAGCATTGAGATTAGTTATTTTTATAGACACATATTGTTTTAATGCTCAAATGAAAGTCTCTTCCAGAGTATAACGGTACTGTAGGATGTGTGTGAGAACATTCGATGTAATGGGAGTGCATAGCTGTCGTTGTAATGCATGCATTCCTCAAGAAAATAACCACTTCCACTGACTGTAAAAACTAGGAGCAGCATTTCCGACTCACTTCCTTCTTTGCTCTGATAATTAACATTTCCATATCAAGTGCCTGCTTGAGAAATGTACGGCAGTTTAAGTGCAGAATGAATCACACTGTAAGTGCATACAGATGTTTTACTGACAATAAAACAGATGTTTAAATTGTCTTATTTAACATTATAGCCGGTCATATTTTTGTCTTTTTTTTTTTCTTTTTTTTTTGTGGATGGATTTGGGACGATTAATTCTGCTGTTGAGCTTGTCCTGTTGTCTGAACCTTTGCTGCATCTGCTGCCTGATCTCTCCAAGGCTGCTGGTCCGTGGACCTGGAAGGAAGGAAAAACACGACCCCATGTTCACGCACACATTTATAATCGCCTCTACTAAAGTTTAGCTGAAGGCTTTTAGATAACTTAATCTTTTATTGGATCAGCTTTAAGATCTATTTAACTGGAGGAGGTTTTGATTTATACTTGATTAAGATGGACCAGAGTTTGTAGAAACATCTAAGTGGTGAACAGAAGTCATGCTTCCATGCAGAATAGATCAGAATCAGAAATACTTTAATAATCCCAGAGGGAAATTACTTTTGTTACACGCTCCAGTAACAGTTTTATATAATATATACACACATCCAACTATACAATATAATAAAGATTTAAAAAAAAAATTAAGAATAAAAAGAGATAAAATATATACACATATAGCTCTTCTGTATATATATCTGTACGTATATCTATGCATATGTAAAAACTAAATCCAAATAAAGTGAAAATCCAAGTAAAGTGATAAATCCAAGTAAAGTGATATGTGGCGTGCAAAAATAGTGCATAACCATGACACCATGCGACCAAAGCTAAAAGCTTACTCTAAAGGAACTTTAACAGAGAGACCCTTAAGACTCCATGCACACCCTGACAGCTTGTTTAGGCAACACAAGAAAAACAAACTTTTCTTTGCTATGATCACAAAAGTAAATGTAGAGTTTGCTTAACACTGCTAGGAATTTATTTTAAACTATACAATATTTCTGATTTTTTTTTTCTAGAAGGTTGGTTTAAATGGGGGTGAATATGCACTATGCTCACTGTTAGGTGATGCTGTAGGTTTGTTTCTCTTCACATCCAGAACTATAATGTAGGGGCTTTCATTTTTTTTCTCTGGGATGCCCAGATTGATGAAGGGACAGAGGAAGGACCCCATGTCAAACAAAAGCAATATTATAGATATTATGCCTTATTAGATAAAACATAGTAAATGTATTATATAAGCCTTTCAAGGGGAGAGAGGAGGGAGAGTTGGGACAAAGATTTTTATGACACCCCCAAACCCCATTGCAGTACCTCCAGAATCCACTAGGAGGATTGCAGCACTCTATAGATATGAAAAACTCTGCCAATACATTGAAAACTGGTCATTATTGGGTTGTTAAGTGAGACAGTGATCCATAAAATGGAGATAGTTTCTCTTCTATGACCATTTGTTCTGTGGACTGAGCTCAAAAGCAGAGAGAACCCGGGACCCTGAATGATCTAGAGCAGGGCTCTGCAACCTGTGGCTCTTTAGACCCTTCAACAAGGGCTCTCAATCACTCTGGTTAAAAATAATTAAGAGACAGATAATTTTTTTAAATAGATAACAGATGCATGTTTTTATCATTTTAGCTAAACATAACACAAATATATTTAGGGTGGGAAAATTTTTGTTTTTAAAATAATTGTCCGCAAATTTCAGCAAACCATTGAAAATGTATTCTCTTTTCACCTTTTTCTGTCCATCTTAAAACCCAACATTTGAAAAAGCATGGTGGATATCTAAATCTCCTGTGGAGATTTATTTATTTAATAAATATAAATTATACCTTTTCTTCTTTTCTTAAGTTAAATATGCCTCTTTGAATTGTAAAGATTATAGACCTTAATCTAGAGCATTTTTTCTCAGACTTTTGGTTAAAAAAAATCTCTCTCCCTACATGTTCCAGCATTCTGCAATAATAACAGCCATCCAGTAGAAACAGAGGTTTGCAAAGCAATTACAGTAGAGCGTCAATGGCTAAAAGTTGAATTCATTATAAGGCTTTGTTTCATGTAGCCTTAAAGGCATAATAATAAACTGCAAAAATATTCTCTAGAGTTCCTTTCAGTCAAACGTGTGTTGATTTTCTTCTTCCTCATCACATCGCCTGTAATATTCTGTTACGCTGATGAAGATTCTCAGTCATCCAGGTCATAGTCATTCCGTAAAAGTTCAAAAAATATCCACTGGACTTGGTTTCCAAGATTTGAAGACGTTTCACCACCTCTCCAGGAAGCTTTCCCGCTTCAAATGTCTGGATCCGCAATATTATGTTACATAATAATTGCCTTAAAGGAACGTTCCACCTATCTATGTTGCTCTTGGATTATTATTTTTTAGAAACTTTATGTTTGTTGGTGCAGAGCAAACCTTTGCCATCATTTTACCTCCAGCTTGAGTCCAGGTGTAGGAGAGAAACGGTTATCTGGCGCAGAGGAATCCTTTATAAAAGATGATTCCATGTCTGTAGTCCCAGAATAAATCAGAGAAAGATCAAGTGTGACCTGTCAAAAACAAAGGGCATTTAAAAAAAACAACAACAACGAATGAATATTGACTCATACTTATTTCCTACATATTGTCAGATAAGAACCCCAAGAACAGTTTTTTCAAAAGAAAATGCAAAATTGAACCGTGGAGGTTTTTTTCAATTGCCCCTTCTCAAATGAAACCTCTTTTAAAAAGTGTAAACACTACACTATTTGGATAAAAGACTGCTGCCATTTCCACTACTGTTATATAGTTTCGTATATCAGGTGCTGTTTGGGTCAGAAAGTAACAAACATCCAGAGTCCACAATCTTTAGCTGGAGTTTTCAATTAGATCCATTAGGGCAACCATCCCTGTTAAGTTTCGTTGCACTCAAAAAAACTACTTGTTTTTTGCTTTCATTTCTTTTTTATCATGTTCCTCCCTGCTAGGAATCTGGCTTGGGTTTGTTTATCTGGTTGCCAAGCGGATAGGATCATAAGGGAACATCAAGCCTTCCAACGTTTTGAGCCACAAATAAATGTTTAATTATAATGATGAAAGTTTGTCAAAGAGTCATTTTTCTATCTTCTTTCTGGTCTTTAAAAATCTGTAATGTTTCAGACAAATAGTTATATTAATTTAATTGTATTCTGAATATTCACAACAACGAAGTTTTGACTAAATGTTACTAAGAGTGGACAATAATTCAATATCATAAATAAATTGCAATGTACTTTTATCCAATAATTTTCCTTTTGCCATTCAATGGTATTATAGTTTTATGTGTTTTGTTCTTTTAAGCAAACATTTGCTAAATTTTAAAGTAAAGGAGATTTATAAATAAAGGTCATAACTTTCTTCAGGATTCTGTTGTGGGCATTCTTAGCAGCCTTTTTGAGACTTTTATTTTGTTTATATTAAAATAAATTTTATCTAAAATATATCCTCATATAAGTTTTGCCCTAAATATTCCCAATAAAATTTTTAAATGTTAAAATTAGATTTTTCAGTTTATTTGGCTTTTATAACGCAATCTAATTATGATGTTAAATGGTGTTTTGGTTCCACTTCTTCCTACTAAAACAGCTCTGAGCCACTGAAACATGGAGACCAACGGGCTGGTTCCCATCCCTGGAAAGAACCCAACTGCATTTCAACCCTGTCTTGTTCAACTGTTCCAGAGTGCAACTCCAAGGCTTTACATGCAATAAAGCTAAGATAGCTGATTCTAAGTGATAAAGTAGATTCATGTGGATAAAAACAGGACTGACCTACTGTTTTTCAGCAGAGTATAGCCAAAATTATTCGATTCGAAAATACTTTTTTAATCCCACAGATAAATAAATTAGCACGCTTCGTCTGCCATTTTCTTCCTGCGGTGCTTCCTGGCACATTTTGCTCTTCAGGCAAGTGATGGATACACACCAGATCCTCTGCCTCAAAGGAAACCTGGTTCATTAGAGCAGCTCTCGTTCTTCCATTGCTCCACCGTTCATTTCTGATGGGCATGTGTGCATTGTCCTAAAGAGAACTCAGCATGGAAATCTTGTTTGCACAGAAAACTGAGATGCAGTGTTTTCTGCAACAATTTTAATCTTATCTGACTTGCGCAGCAGTAATTAATCTGTTGAATCGGTTCACATCATTTCTACTTCTTTAGTAATACTGTAGACGTGAGTCCAGGAACAACTGCAGTTCTGAGGCTCTGACCCAATCCTCATCAGATCGCCATGCTTGTCCATTTTTTCTCCTTATAAAGCATTAATTTTGAGGACAAATCCTCAATAACTGCATAATGTTTTCTGTTCACTACAGGGTGCAACAATGAGAAAATAAGCCAGATCACATGTCTGTGTTAATAATTATACTTCTCTTTTTTAAAGTGGGCTGCAATGTCAGTCAAATTCATACAGTTATACTAATGTACCAGTAAAACACTTTATCATATTTTCACTCTATATTTTAAACAATATTAGTCATTGTTGTAAGGGCACCTTTTATAATTTAAGTGGGAATACAGATTTTCAACATAATGCAATAAAACAAAAAATTGAAAACTGAAAACTAGACACAAAAAAAAAACTTCAGTAACGAATGAGAATCTAATTGCGTCAATATTGCTTTATCCTTTTTATCTAGGTCATTTTCTATTTCTATTTGATGATCAGCTAAGCTGCGAATTTATTAGAAGGGTTTCGAAGATTTCACTCCAGATTGAGGGGAAATCAACACGCATTTACTGATAGAGGGCTTCAGGCGTAGGAGGGTAAACCAAAAGAGGTTTTTTTCATTTAAGTCCTGGAGTCGAGGGTCATGTGTGCCGACATGTCTTGTGTACCGTTCAATAATTAATACCTTTGGTGTGAATATGTACTTGTAGAGTTTGTAGTCTTTCATGTAGTGGTCCTGGATGTATTTTAAAACACAATTCGCCTCCTCGAAGCTGAACAGGTTGATGCTGAAAGGAGGTCTCTTAGATGGTGGAGACGAGAACAGCAGAAGAGAAGCTTATGATGAGATGTTAAAGTTAAGCTGAGACTAATATAGAAGTATTTGTGATACAAACCGTGATTGAGTGACACAGCAGAAGATCATGGCAGTATTTGAGACATTCCCTAAAGTTATTGAGCGGAGTTTCTGCAAGTTGAAGGAAATCTGATAAAAACAGCTATTTCTTTCACATTAAACCCAATTTAGACATTAATCTCATTGTATATTTAATCATTAATATATATAATATATATAATAGTAATAGTGATACAAGTAGCTGAACTTTGCTCACCAGTGTTGGCTTCATGGATGGACTTGATGATGGACAGAAGTGTAGATGTTTGCTCTTTATTTAAGTTATGTTCTCTGCAAAAATTAACCGTTTGCACATATAGTTCCAGCAGGACCTCTTTTTTTGGTTCGGGGAGGCCAGCACACAACAGGCTGCACAGGATTCTGTCACAGATGAGAGGTGATATGAATTTAAAAAATTTAAAATCATACATCATATATCAGATATCATGTTCAGCTGTAAGCAGACACACCTTTCCAGATCAGGAACGGATTGCATTTGGTCAATCAGCTCCATGTCATGGTAACTTATGTCTGCCCTAGGAAGAGAAAAAAAACATTTAGACCTACATTAAGTGAGGACCTGAGTTAATAAACAAGCACAAAACGCAGATGATCTCACCATAGCAACAACCTGGCTTCCAGGTGGTAAGGTACCTATGGAGAAAAAAAACTCTGCTTTTGACATGAGGCTAGACAAAAATATAACTACATGTTGGTCTTTTTTTCTTTTCATGTGCAGCCCTGCCTCAACCAATAACCTAAAGGTTTTTTCTATAATTTTTGGAGGAAAAATCAAAGTTATGTTCCAGTGAAGCAAATATTGACTACAGACATACATTTTAAACAGAACACAAGTACAGTTAAAGTGATAAAACAGATACCAGCTGACATCGTTTGAACATTACCTTAATAAAGGACTCCATTTTATTTTTTGAAAACCAGCAGAAATAGAAACTGAGCGAACTGAAGGAGTTTGGAGTCTAACGGTTTCTATCTAAAAACGAAACTTGAAACTGACGTTTAAGATATCACGAAGGAATAACGGACATTGGTGCATTTGAAATATCGCGACAAAAAATTCTTGAACAGACAAAACAGATGCCGCGCATTAGTTTGTTTGGTTCTGTGGTAACCTAGCAACATCACTACGCTTCCGGTTTCCAGTTTTACTTTATTAAAATAGTTCCCCCAAATTAGCATGGTTTCGGACAATTGTGAACAAATAAAACTGTATTTTATATTACAAAAAACATAAATCAATAAAAAACAAAAAATCACTCAACGTCAGCAGGATTTTATTTGTCATTTCGTTTACACAAGTGTAAAACAAAAAGACATTTCGTTTGGAACAGCTCTCTAGACAATTTCATCTTTTTGAAAAATAGTTTAAAAAAAAAAAAAAAATATATATATATATATATATATATATATATATATATATATATATATATATATATATATATATATATATATATATATATATATATATATATATATATATATATATATATATATATATATATATATATATATGAACAAACTATGGTGCATTTTTGTTTTATTTGAATGTAAATATAATTTGTATTATTTAATTAGAACATATCTTAGAAGCTCTATCTGTTGTGTCTCTTTTATTAAAATCATCTCTCTGTTGTTTCTCACTAAATGTGTTCATTATAGCCAGGCATTAGAAGGAAAAACTCAAGAACGGCTAACACTCCTGTATCTAACTATCAAATCTATGCACCTATCCTGGAAAGCTGCAATGTATGAAAATACCATTTATAAAGAGTTAGAAAATTTGCAACATTGTCCTGAAATAAGTTTTGCCTTAAAAATGCATAATTGAAAACTGGTCCTAAACATGGTCCTTTTTCAAAATCTACTTCACAGATGTTCTCTATAGGGATATAACAGAATTTTATTTTATATTTAAATAAGCTCAATATTTTTGTCGCTCATTTCAGGGAGTGAAACTTTGATATCATATAAATTGATTACATATACAGCAAATTATTGTTTGTTATTGTTTGTGGTTTAAAAAATTTTGGCTTACAGGGAACGAAGCCTTGAAATTCAATGTCTCACAAAATTTGAAATTGTAAAAAAAAATCTTAAAGCTTCTGGTTTTTACATTTCTTTTCACTTGTTTATATTTTTAAAGGGTTTCCTCTAAGGATGCCATTTTTGGTTTTCTAGAGGAACATAAAGTAGGACCCAGAATACAAGCAAGACAGACAGTGGAATACTTAAAATGTGTTTATTCAAACAAAGATGGAAGGGATCTGCAGTGGCGGCTGCAGTGGCTAGGACGTCTGAGTTCAGGCCCAGAGAACGAGGATGATTCCAGCCGATCCAATTGAACAGACCCAGCAGATGCTTCCAGAGAGTTCCAGACTCGGGAGCCTAGAAGGATACAGTGCTGACAGGAGATCAGATCCGAGCTGACCAAGGAAGGCAGGATAATCCTCAGGGCGAAGTCAAGAGGCAGATCCAAGTTCACTCCACAAGAAGAATCAAGTCTGAAGATAGGCAGGCAAACAGATCAGACAGGAGCAGGCAGGCTGACAAGTCCAAATACAGACGGGTCAAGATGATACAATCAAAAATCTATAGAAATGCTATAGAAATCAACACCAAAGGCTCAAGAATGACCTGGCACTAATGGCTGGAACCAAGGAGTTTGAATAGAAGCAGGAGCAGTTGGACCAGATGAGCAGGGATGAGGAACAGGGCAGAGACAGATAGGGTAATGATATTAGCATTAAACCAGCCATCAGTGCCAAAATCATGACAAGAAGTGCTTTAAATTGGCATTTGCATAATATATATGCAGTTTGATCAGTTGAATCACAAACTTTTTACTCTGGCTACATAATAACAAATTAAGATCCATGATTCTTAGAAAGTTGAGCGATATAGGAAAAGTTTTTTTAAGAAAAGACAAAAGGGATAAAAAGAGTTAAAATGTTTAAGATTTTTGGTTCCTTATTTAAACGTGATCATAGGGTGGAGCAGCAAATGGATAATATTTTTTTTTCTTTTGCACTGCAAAAACAACCTAGAAATAAGCAAAAAAGTCTTAAATTAACTGTATTTACTCTTAATTTGAGCAGGTAAATAAGATTGTTTGCCAATGGAATGAGTATTTTTACTCTTAGAATAAGATAATTAGATAACATGTACTTGAAATAAGACAATGCAATTGTTTTGTCTTATTTTAAGTATAAATTGTCTCATTTCATTGGGAAAATGTCTCACTTACCTCCTCAGTTAAAAAAAAGGCACTTATTTTATTTTTAAAAATGACTTATTTAGATATACATTTTTATGCAGTGTGGTAGTTAAAATAACAATATACCTGAGCTGAAAGACCCACTGCCCTACTTTACCTTTGATTCAGAGATATGGATTATCGTTATTTTTTTGTTTTTGTTTCGGGGAAGCTGGTCCGAGTTGTTGGGAAGATTGATAGAGCTAAACCACAGTCCAGGAACAAAACCTTTTTAGAAACTACAGAAGACCTGAAACCTGGAACTTCCAGGTCACTCACCCAAAAACACAGAAATATGACCCAGTTTCTGCTTCGTTTTCTGAGGTCTTCAAAGAAAATCATGTCTGGTTGAAAACGTCTTCTCAGTGCATTTCAGTTCTCCTGTTTAATTAATTATTGTGACTTGAACACAAAGACATAGGTTCACCATTTCAAATTAACTTCATGTACATAATTCCTAAAATTACCATTCTTAATCTCGCTTCTTACTCATTATATATGGAAAACACCACTTGATTCTTCTAATTAAGTAAGAAAAATGCAGAAACATATATATTTTTTCTTTTTGTTTTTATTACTATTTATGTAATTTAAATTTTTTATTTCCCTGCAAACATTTTTATCATGCAGAAGATCACTTCTAAACATCGTTATCAGTCTGGTTGCAAAATGCTTCAAATCATTGCTTCAAATCATCCAGACACATGATATCAGGGCAGTTACCACCACAAATGGGCGTTATTTAAAAAATAAAAAAAACTTCTATCTGATACAGCAGAGCTGCTACGCGTTCGATCATTTATATCTCATCTTGCGCAATGTGAAGATTTCCATCTAGCATGAAGCTGCAGCTCTGGGGCAGGTTTTTCACTCAGCACAGCTTCTCACAGCCTGAAAGACCGGCAGATAGGGGACAGGAGTCATTCAGGTTTCAACCTATAAAAATAGGTTCCACTTTTACCCTGCGGTGAAGCCAAATGATCAGAATGGAGGAGATATTTTTGATAGGCAAACCCCAAATAGCTAAAACAACTTGACATGAGCAAGCTTCTCTCAGCCTTAAGAATCTATCTTAATATTGAACTGTTGTTTTGTTGTCTTTTCACTGCTGCAGGAGGTTTAAATGTTCTCCAGATTGGAGGAAACAAAACAATGATTAACAGTGGAATGAAGTTTTTCTTTTTATACTATCCTGACAGGCTATTTGAGTGAATAAAGTAACTTTCTTGTGCACAATATTGGGTTAAAAGCTGCTGGGCTGCAGACTGATGTTGTATAGGGTGAGAAGCTCCAAATCTACTCAATCGGAAAGTTAAAGGAAGCCGTGGGCCTGGGTTTTCAGCGCTTATCTTAGAATCACAGCACCCAGCCCTCATTCAGTTAATCTACTGTTGGTGCACTGGGTGTTGCACAACCAGCTTTTATGTTCATGCAGCAAAGCAGATGGGTTAGGGGCTGAAAGTAACCAGAAAAGGGGGCATCACCACTAATCAAGTTTTAGAAGATACATGGCGTACAGACTCTTCTATGAATTTTTAATCTTTTTTTTAGGCCTACTACCTTACATCTTATTTAATTCATATTTATTTATTTGAGTTTCTTTTTATTCAACACTAACATTTTATTTATTTCTCTTTATTTTTCAGAATAGCTGCAAACTCAAATTGTTTTCAACTCTAATGCTGTCTCTTTATCAGGTCTTACCTGCTTAGATAAAGATTAAATAAATTAAATTAAATCATTCACATGAAAATAAAATAGATTTTAATGCTTGTTAGATTTTTGGTTACAATCTTTTTTTTTTTTGCAGAAGTAGGGGGAAACGCTCCACAGGAACCACCCAGTGGTTCTTACAGCTGATATTTCGTGACAGCTTCAACTTTACATCATTTTTTTCTTTTTTCTTCTCTGGTAAGGCTATTGGTGCAGATGCAGAGACAGTTGTCGACGCCCCCTCTCTGTCTGCATAAGGTCTGGATGCAAATGTGTGAAAAGCCCAGTGACCTGAGATCTCTGCAGGGAGGAGGCTGAGGTGATGTCTGATCTGACCTGAGTCATGATGGACTGCTGTCCTCTGAAGTCGCTGCCGCTGCTCCTGCTGCTCCTCAAGTCCACCAGCATCACATGGCTGCAAGGAGATCCAGCTAAAGGTTGATTTTTCACTCTGTTTATTAACAACATGATGAACAACGTTTCCATGTGCTGATTGGAAAAAAAACAGGCAACACCAAAATGTGAATCTCTATTGGGGGGAAAAATTGATGCCAAAAGAGAAAAAAATGTTTTGATGTTAATGGAAAAAAAAAAAAATCTACAATGAGATTTCACATTTTATTGAAAATAAATTAACAGTTTTTGCTGTCGTCCTAAATGTGATTTATTAAGCATTCATATAAAGAAAAATTAAAATAAAACAACTTGTGTAAGTTGACCTGCTGCCTTAGAGCTTGTTAATTCCGCTTGCTGTTCACTTCCACCTATTCCATATTTAATGCTGAACTGTGAGAAAAACGGTTCCTTCTCACTTGGCTTTTTACACGATATATAAAAAAGCCTTAATCTATTTCAGCCTCCAAAAATACCTTCAGCTCTAAATAGCAAACACATGTAAGGTACAGGCAAGTGAAAGTATGTAGGTCACAGCCTGCTTTAAAATATTTTACTGTACGTATGCTTAAGGATTTGTTCAGCATTTTATGTCAGAAATTCAAATAAACTAAGGCGAAAAAAGAGACTGGATGAGGTTTTTTACATCTCTGTTAGTTTTGTCCACTATTTTTAACCGTAAAGCAACTGGGTGATCTGCTTATCGTACAGTATGTGTTATATTTTCATCTTTCATATTTTGCATTTAGCAGGCTAATCAGGACAAACCATTCAGTAAAACTGCTAAATTCTGCTTTTTGTTTAAAAAAAGGATTGGAATGCTTTATACATAGAGAAATCAATTACTTGTCAATAATTCACCATACTTTAGAGCAAACATCTATTTTCCGCTTCCGGGTCCAAAAAAAAAAAAAAAAAAACTCATATTAAAGGAAACCTAAAATGTTACATTCTTTGTCAGAACGTTGCCAATTTACCCCCTTACCCAAATTATAGGTTGTTCCACCATCAAATTGGTGCTAAACCTTAGACATCCCTGTGGAGGAATACTGACCTAGTCTTTTTGCATAATTATTTTTAATTCAAACCCAATAAGTATAAACGTGTCATGGGCCTTCTTTTTGTTTAGCAGAGCAACCCTCTACTCCTTTTTTTTTTAAATCATGAACTTTTACCTTAACTCAAGCAGATTAACCCCTTAGACCTTTACATGTTTGCTTTTTTGATGATCTCAAATGAGTGACAAAAAAAGAAAAGGGGGGCAAATTCTTTTTTTCTTACAGGCAAAGACCACCAGGGCCGGCCTGTCTTTTTGTGCTGATTGATTGATAAGGAAGCTTCTACTAGCTGTAGATTAATTAGCAATAAGTTTTAACTGGGTAAAAAATAACTCCCTAAGGTTTGTTTTAACTACATGTAACAAAACAATCACCTAAATTGAGAAACAGGTTTAAAAACAGAAATATGTTTGTTATGAAAACAAGTCTTCATCTGCAAACCCTTAAACTTTAGGATGCATTCCCATGCAACGGAGTATTGCTTTCTAAAATTATATATTTAATCTTTTAAAAAATTCATATGAGTAACAAATTGGTTTTAGTATTTATTTCTAGTTAAGAGTGCATTAAATGGGATGTTTCATGTTATACAAATATAATACAAGATTAACAGTTTTTCTAACTTTACAAATTTAAGTTTATGAATTCATTGCTTCAGAATTTATTTACTTCTTTATCTATTTAAATATGTAGTTTTGTCAGTCTTCTTTTGTCTTCTATGCATTTGTTTATAAAAGCTCAGCAAGACTAAGTTATTTGTAGCTATATGAAGAGTGTTAGGTAAAAATAAATGACTTAGTTTATAAAAGCTCAATATAATTTTTTAAATAGCAGGATCACAGATTATTGCAACACCTGCTATAATAATGTGTTTTAGTAAACATCCAACACTAGAAACATAAGAGTGAGGCCGCTGAAGACTTATTTTACTTTATTTTGTCATGAATTTCTATACACAGACATTTTTGTAAAGCTTTCAGACAGTAAATAAACATTTCTATTCCATAAAGTGCAGCAGTGATCAAATGTAAACAGTGTGGGAGAAAAAAAAAAGGTTGCTGTGTATCTTAAAGTGACATTCTGCTCCACCTTAAGTGTACTATGGAGCTTAATCACAGATCCTTCCTCCCAGCAGGTGTTAGAATTTATAACCATCACTGCTTCCAACTAACTCAATCCCTGCTTTGTAGTTTTTTAGCTATTTTAAATACTCAATATCGGGTATGCATAAATAATCATAAAGGTTTGCGCATTTTTTAAAGTATTTATCTTTCAATGTTCTAAACTAGCTCCTGCTATACTGTGTGCCAAAACTTTCCCATTCTGAGACAATAAATTATGTGTTTATATGGATATATATTATATTTTGTTTATATTTTTTGTTGAAAATCTTAACGTACAGAATTTTGGGTTGTTTATTTTCTAAATAACTTTTGGGAAATCAAGTATTTTTGTTGCTTTTGGGTTTAATGTGCTACTTTAAAATCCTGTCACCCCTTTGAAAATGTTCTTTAGGAGCTCCTATTCAAAACCAGACAACCAAACAAGCGGAGCCATCATTGCACAGCAGCATCGTAATGTGGTTGACAAGGATTAACATCACTTTCTCTTTTTCAGTGGAGGAGTATACATGCATCAACGATTATCTGTTCACTATCAACTGTTCTGTGAGCATTAAACATCCAGTCAACACTTTGGTTGGTAATCAATCCTTCTGGCTCACAATCACGGAACTCTCTGATGGGTGAGACAGTGATAAAGACCTTATATCTGATCAGCCTTAAACATGACGGACATGTTTTGTTTCAGCTGTTTTTTTCTCGACAGAGCGAGGCAAAGGTGTCAGCTGACAAACACCACGGCCGGTTTCTTCTGTTCCGTTAGTAAAGCCGATAAAAGCAACCCCTTGGATATATTTTCAGACATGCATGTATATAACATATCTTTTTGTCAAAGACAAGATCATGGCCCTGAAGTCTGTCAATTACTGGAGGAAGACTACCAACCTATGGATCACAGTGAGTAACACCATTTCCCTGTTTTTCCACAATTTATAATGTATTTTATTGGGTCTCTATGGGACAGACCAACACAAAGTATCACACCATGAAAGCTGCTTGCAGGTAAAAATCTGAAAAGTGCGGCATTCAACCCCTTGGATCTAATATCTGGTAAAAGCATTTTTTGGCTGCAGGCAGTTTCACTCCACTAGCCTTAAAAGGTATAGTGGAAGATTTTTGCGAATTTTTGAAAAGACCCGCCCTCCCCACTTAAAGAAAAAATGCACATGCACAACCCTGTACCCGCTCCCGAGGGGGAACGCATATTAAATGTGCAATTTCTCCTTGTGCACGCTCTGTTTAAAAGCTGCTGTTTGCATTGCATATGCAAGCTTACTATCCAAAAGAAGATTTAGAATTTTTCCGCTATGTAAGACTCACCACCGGTAAGTGAAAATGGGGACGAGCACATAGGACGGCCTTACGTAAACGTATCACCAGAATGATTGACAATTAGGAGGAACACTGATTTTGATGATCCACCCAAAAAAGAACCTCCTCCACACCTTAGGAGGGAATTTCACTCTTTAAAACGACAAAACTTGGTGTTTATATGAATATTGAAGTGTGTGCAGGCATCTCAACTAATTTAAATACATCGTGGATCTAGATCAGGGATGGGTAATTCCAGTTCCTGGGGGAACTTCATTCAGGTGTGTTGAAGAAAAGGCACTCCTAAAAGTTGCAGGATACCGGCCCTGAGGAACTGGAATTGCCCACCCCTGATCTAGATGAACCTTCAGGAAGTATTTTCCCATTCCCATACATCATTTAGATTGTCTGGATGACTTATATCAAAATCTGTGTCCCTGAGAGTTTCTACGGCTTTTGTGGAATAAACAAAAGCATCAGTCTATCATCATATGATCAATGAAAGCAAAACAGATTCCTTTATAATAAGGTTTGCATAAATAGTAACACATTCTCCACAATCTATGTGCCTATTTGAATGTGGCTCTCCTCAAACACCTACACACTTGCATTTTTACCCATTCCTCTCTAGATGTAAATCTTACCACAGAGACTCATTTCGATTTAGAACGTTACTTTGATTAGGCCAACATCCTTGATCTAAACCTTTCCTTGTATATCTGGCTCCATCCATCCTCAGGTTCTCTGACTTAGCTGTAAAAAATCAATCTCCATATCATGATGCTGCCACTACATTACATTTTGATAGGCTTAATTTTTGTTGTTTTTTTGCACCAAAAAATGTTTGGCATATTACAGAAACAGTTTGGTATTTGGTATAGACACTGAACTAATGTTTTAATCTCTCATCAGTTAAACCAAATGCCCCATGCTGCCTCACGGTTAGCCACAACTCAAGCCGACACATTTTCACCTGGAAAAGCACCTATGAGAAATACAGCTCTGACACAGTCCTGCCAGAGGACCTGACCTACCAGCTGCTGCTCTACAGAACAGGAGACAAACACGGGGTGAGTGTCTTCATCATCACCTAACAGGCAGAGAACATAGAGGGAAATACAAAGTGTGTTTCTGTTTCTAGTTAGTGATAAAATAAAATTTGATTGTGGAGATATAATGAATAATATCATTAGCTGACAAGGATGTTATGGTTCACCTGGACTACAGCTCCATAACATTGGCCGGTTAGACCTGAACCTTAAGGTTGGGGCCTTTCCTACACCTTTAACATTAGGGTCCGGTTCTTCAGGACCAGGTTTTTATGTTTGCGTTTGTGTCGTGTTGGTTTTCCTCCTTCATTTATAATTCACCAGCAGATATGCAGCCTGACAATTTCTATAGGGATGGCCAGGCAGGGGCCAATATGCACTAAGGTGTGTCGAAAATGGATAGAGAACATAATCAGTTCTGGCTCAATCAACACTGTAACAGCAGGAAAATGAATGAGCACAACATCTGTATTTTATAAATAAATAAATAAAAAAAGACAGGTTTTTTTTTCTAAACCCTTCCTAATTGATAATCACATATTTACACATCATGTTGTCTATGTCAAAGGTATGGTGAACAGATTCAAATTCCAAGGGGATCATCTTATCTAAAGGTTTTTCAACATCCATCTATCTATCTATCTATCTATCTATCTATCTATCTATCTATCTATCTATCTATCTATCTATCTATCTATCTATCTATCCATCCATCCATCCATCCAAATTCCACCCATCTAAGAGTATCACTGCTGCCACCCTCTGCTTTAGAGAGGAACTGCTAGTTCCAGAAATCACTTTTTGGGGCCTATTGGGGCCCATTGATTGAGGACATACTGGTCAGTAGCTCTGCCCACATTCACCAGTACCATTAACAGTAAAACAGCCTTAAAGCATGACGCTGCCACCACCATGTTTGAGAGTCTGTCCATTGTTGTTGTTTTTAAAGTCTCGTGCTGCCTCCTCCAAAGACTTTTTGTCATAAATCTGACCAAGCAGCTCCATCTTGGTGTGATCTGACCATTAATGCCCCAAGAAGGAATCTATTGACCATAAGTGGTAATTTTAGTCAACCCCACTGTGCTTTAAAGGTTGATTGGATCCTTTTTGATTTTTTTTTTAGAACTGGAGTCATGAAATTAGCACACAGAGCATAACACATTGCTCTGTGGAAGATCAGAATTTTGAGCCAGACACAGAGTATGCTGCAATCGTGCGTTCAGGCCCAGATATGGATTACTTTGAAGGCCAATGGAGCGAGTGGTCCTCGAAGGTTCTCTGGAGGACAGTTAAAGGTGAGAGATTAAAACATTGTATTGCTTTACCAAGTTATGCAGATTCTAGAGTTGAAAATGTCTCCCGCTGCTTGTTTTTGTTGGTGCAGCCGCTCCACTAAATGGATTCACCTTCAATCTGCCCTTGATGTTCATCATTATCTCTGCTGTGGTTTTAATTCTGATGGTGGGCTACGGTTCTGCCAGAAAGTAAGGCTACTCTGCTTTTAACACTGCAAAAAATGTTAATCTTAATAAGTCAATTTTTTTTAAAATAAGTTTATTTTTTCCTGAATTGAGGAGGTACGTGAGACACTTTGCCAATGGAACAAGACAATTTACATTTAAAATGAGAAAAAAAAACTATTGCAATGTCTTATTTCAAGTGAGTTTTATCTAATTATCTTATTTTAAGAATAAAAATACTCATTCCATTGGCAAATCCTCTTACTTACCTACTCAAATTAAGAGTAAAAACACTAAATTTAAGAAATCTTTACCTATTTCTAGATTGTTTTTGCATTGAAATTACTTTACAAAGAAAAATATTTATCTAGCTTATAAAAAATGTTTTTCTGAAAAATGTATTTTGACACAGGTGGAGGCGTGGTACTTTCATCCCAACACCTGCTCCTTATTTCCAATCTTTGTATAAAGACTGCCAGGGGGATTTTAAGGTAAGTTCAGCTTTTCATTGAAACTTCCTGCAATGAGAAGAAGAAAATAAATTAAAAAAACCTCCAACCCATTTCTGTCATGGCAGAGTTGGGTCGTTACACAAGAAAACACAGCAGACATACTGAAAGCAGAAGAAGCCCTCCAAATCGACACCCTGATAGAGTACGTGGAGGGGCAGGAGTATCCAGCCACGTTCCCCCTGCAGCTCGTGGAGAACAGAGCTTACGGCAACATCCAATCATCCCCTGTGGACAGCGACCTTCTCAGCATGCAGTACTCAGACGGCAGCACCATTGCCCAGAGGAGGTCAATAAGGAGTCTTCCTGGGTGCTGCCAGTCATGCAGTCCTCTTCAGGACTCTGGCTGCTGGCTCTGCAGTGACACATCCCTGGAGAAGGAGCCTTCCTGGTACTGCAACGAGTACTGCACCCTGGGTTTCCTCCAGGAGGCCGGCTGTGTCACAGCAGGACACCATGGAGGGCTGAAAACCAACCCCAACATCTCAGAAATGATTGATTCAGACGCTGTAATAGAAGCATAAAGCTCATATTTTTATATAAAGTTGGTGGAAGTTAATATGGAGCGCTTCCTCTAACTTTGTCAGGTTATACGATACACATTCAGCCCACATGAGGCAATACTTCTTAAAGCCGTCTTCCCTGAGGTTGCATTTGGAGGCCTTTGTTGATGAATGCTCTCCTTGACCAGCCTGTAACCTTTGATGAACATATTTTGGTAGTCCATCCTCTTTATGCTGTACAGAACATTTAGAGAAAAGCTGGCTTTAAATACCCATTTCAAAAACTTTCTCCTTGGCCTGTCTGCTGCCCTCCTTGGTCTTTATAATTCTGGTTGTTTTCCAAATAAACAGCTGTACTATATATCTGGCTGATATTAGAGATGTTTTCCTGCATCCGCATTGTCAGTATGGTTCGTATATTCATCGATTTGTTAGTGCTTTCAGAAGCTTGACATCTCATGAAGCTGTTCCATTTGGCATCCATTGTGCCTTTCTTTGAGAAGTGTAACATTTGTGTAATTTTACGATGTAAATATTGTACTAACATCTGCAGCATATTGAGGATCAGTTAAGATGGACATCAACATAATTGGTTTTGGCCTATAAAAGAAAACTTGTACTAATCAAAGGTCTGAGGGAGCTTCACTTATACATGGATGAGGGTGATTCGATTAAAGGGGAACTCATTTTGTTTCATTTACAAAAACGTTCATCTTCAAATAAATACACTAACTTTTTTTGCATACCAAAATCTTAAAAAAAAATTTCAAAACGTTCATTTATTCTGTAAATACTGTTTAGTTATGTTGAAGCACACGTGGCATTTTTTCTGAGCATTGCTCACAGCCCCCAAAATATTATGAAACTGATCGCTTGAATAAACAAGGATGGCAACCTTTTGTAGAAAGTTTTATTAAGCCAACACATACATGAACAAAGCACCATATATCCTTAAAGTACAGAAGTAAGCCTACCTGCCTCAGTTACTGTGGCCATTTTTATTTATCCCATAGCAAACACTCTGAATAACAAAAAGACAGCCAAGGCAGCAGATCCTATCATATATTACAGCATGCTGAATAGAAAAACCTGGGAAAGAAAAATTAGACTGGACCATCTAGAGACACTATTGGGATACAACAGTATAAAAGTGCCATTCATTATACAGCAGTTCAAATACTGACAATGAAATAAGCCATTTTTTTTTTACATTACATTTATGGAAAACAGGGAAAAGGGAGGGAAACGAAAAAGAGACCCTGTGAAAGAGCAAAATAAAACAAAGACATTTTACTTCCATGAACAAATCGATGACAAACAGCTCGCATGGAGATGATGGAAAAACTGAAGCTGTGTCCCTTGCACCTCATAAGACAATGTTTAAAAAGAAACAACCGGGGTGCCGAAGCACCTGTCCCCTCCCAGCTTCATGCGCCAACCGGCAATTAAGATCAAAAAGGATAGGTGAAGGGAGTACGGATGGCACAGAATGTGTGGAGTTTAAATAGAAGTCTTTAAGCGAGTCCCGATGTGAGAGGAGCACATTCATTGAGAGGCCGAGCGGGGAGGTGATTCTTGTTAAACCCATTCCTTCAGCCGCAGGGGGAGGGGCTTCGCCTTTTACGACGGGGAGTATTTTTTGGCCTGTGCTCGAACTCTTTTCTCATATTCTACTCTGTTTTGGCTAAAAAAAAAAAAAAAAAAAAAAAATAATGTTATTACATGGAAATACAAGCAAATTATATTATTAATAAGTATTTCTCGAGATCAGGGGGTCTTAAACGCTTTCCAGTCCAAGGAGCCCCAAACTAGTGGCGAGATAGAGCGGGGACCCCCTAATTATACATATTGTGTTATATCAAACTGGTCCTATAGTCACTTTACTAGATATGGAGTAATGAAACAAAAGTAATTTCACTCGCTCCTGTGTGTCGCTGAATGTGTGCATTAATGACTGAAAGACACCTTCCGCCTCCATTTATCTGTTTACTACAGTGTGTTGAATTTATGTTAATGTGTATTTAAAGACATTTCAATTAGAAAAAAAAATAAAATAAAATAACAGGGAAAATATATATATAAAAAAAAAGTAATCAAAAACTTTTGCGACCCCCATGCAACACCTCTGTGGGCCCCCTAGGGGTTGCGGACCCCCTGTTGAAGACCTCTAGATGTCTGAAGTCATGTACAGGGTTTATACAGGGATGAATAACTCAAATTAAATGCTTTTTAATGCTCTTAGAAAAATGTTTAATGCCACCAACAGGTATCCGTGAACAGGCTGCAGCCATGTCCCAAATTCCTCGTTTTTCCAGACACTGTTGAAATTTGCTTTTTTCCCGCCCATTCTCTAGCTTTTTCTCCGACTCAAGCTTCTTTCCTGAACATACAGCTTTGCGATCAACCGGAAGCAGTTCCATGCAAATATATTGTGACATAATATGTCTGACAAAATAGTTTTATAAAAAATTTTTTAATAAAGCATTTTAAATGCCACAATAAACACATTTAATGAATTTTAATGCCAATTAAGGCCTTAATTTAAAAAACAATAATTTAATGACCCGTGGAAACCCCGATGTAGAAAATTAGAAGCCTTGAGACATGTAGACAACACCAGATCTGTATTTACAGTCAGCCAGGAAAAACGAGGATCAAAAGTATTAAACATGACAGTCAGTCCAACATGGCGACCTTAAGGTAACTTTTAGCACATACTGAACTTTTGGACCGAATCAGTTACATAAACATCAATTTCCAAGTCGCTGCATGATTTTGATTTTGTTTACCGATTGCTGTAAAGTATTAGGTCTTGTGATACAGGTGCATCTCAATTAAAACGTTGGTGAAAAAGTGAAACTGCTTCAAACGCACTGGTAAATTTAAAATGCCTATTTCTGTTGATAATTCTGGCCTCGAGGTTAAAAAAAGAACAAAAAAAAAGAACAAAAAAAAAGCAAACTTTGGTTTGTCAAGAGTCATTTTTATCAGATGCAGGTTTAACAGAACCACAGCGAAGACTGCAGACTTCACAGCCGAAACATTCGGGTTAGTCACATCAAGTCAAAGCCTGTTCATATACTGGTGAATCCAAGCACATAACTGGAAAGTTTAGTGGAAGGAAAAAGTCTGGAATGATCAGACACGTCATCCCTACCCTCTACAGAACAGGAACACATTCTCCAGTTGGCCCATTTTAATATAATGACCTATTGAAATCTTTTTAACTGTAATATTCTAAATTTAAATAGGAAGCAATAATAATCATATCAATGTAGATTTTTACTTTTAGATTCAAGTTACTGACACAGTTCTACTTTTCAATAACTCATATTGAAATTTAGTAATGATAATTTATGATGTTTGTGTCAGTTTTATAATGTACTACATACAGGTGCTGGTCATAAAATTAGAATATCATGAAAAAGTAGATTGATTTCAGTAATTCCATTTAAAAAGTGAAACTTGTATATTATATTCATACATTACATACAAACTCATATATTTCAGATGTTTATTTTGTTTAATTTTGATGATTACAAATGACAACAAATGAAAATCTCAAATTCATCATATCAGAAAATTAGAATATTGTGAAAAGGTTCAAAATTGATGGCCCCTGGTGCCACACTCTAATCAGCTAATTAACTCAAACCACCTGCAAAAGGCTTTAAATGGTCTTTCAGTCTAGTTCTATAGGCTACACAATCATGGGGAAGACTGCTGACTTGACAGTTGTCCAAAAGACGACCATCGACACCTTGCACAAGGAGGGCAAGACACAAAAGGTCATCGCTAAACAGGCTGGCTGTTCACAGAGCTCAGTGTCCAAGCACATTAATAGAGAGGCGAAGGGAAGGAAAAGATGTGGTCGAAAAAAGTGTACAAGCAAGAGAGATAACCGCACCCTGGAGAGGATTGTGAAACAAAACCCATTCAAAAATGTGGGGGAGATTCACAAAGAGTGGACTGCAGCTGGAGTGAGTGCTTCAAGAACCACCACACACAGACGTATGAAAGACATGGGTTTCTGCTGTCGCATTCCTTGTGTCAAGCCACTCTTGAACCACAGACAGCGTCAGAAGCGTCTTGCCTGGGCTAAAGAGAAACAGGACTGGACTGCTGGTGAGTGGTCCAAAGTCATGTTCTCTGATGAAAGTAAATTTTGCATTTCCTTTGGAAATCAAGGTCCCAGAGTCTGGAGGAAAAGAAGAGAGGCACTTCATCCACGTTGCTTGAAGTCCAGTGTAAAGTTTCCACAGTCAGTGATGGTTTGGGGTGCCATGTCATCTGCTGGTGTTGGTCCATTGTGTTTTCTGAGGTCCAGGGTCAACGCAGCCACATACCAGGAAGTTTTAGAGCACTTCATGCTTCCTGCAGCTGACCAACTTTTTGGAGATGCAGATTTCATTTTCCAACAGGACTTGGCACCTGCACACAGTGCCAAAGCTACCAGTACCTGGTTGAAGGACCATGGTATCCCTGTTCTTAATTGGCCAGCAAACTCTCCTGACCTTAACCCCATAGAAAATCTATGGGGTATTGTGAAGAAGAAGATGCAATACACCAGACCCAACAATTCAGAAGAGGTAAAAGCCACTATTAGAGCAACCTGGGCTATCATAACACCTGAGCAGTGCCACAGACTGATCGACTCCATGCCACGCCGCATTGCTGCAGTAATACAGGCCAAAGGAGGCCCAACTAAATACTGAGTGCTGTACATGCTCATACTTTTCATGTTCATACTTTTCAGTTGGCCAACATTTCTATAAATCCTTTGTTTTTATTGGTCTTCAGTAATATTCTAATTTTCTGATATGATGAATTTGAGATTTTCATTTGTTGTCATTTGTAATCATCAAAATTAAACAAAATAAACATCTGAAATATATGAGTTTGTATGTAATGTATGAATATAATATACAAGTTTCACTTTTTAAATGGAATTACTGAAATCAATCTACTTTTTCATGATATTCTAATTTTATGACCAGCACCTGTAAATGAATTCATATAAAATATTTGTGTCTTTAGCTTTGAGCTCAGAGCAAAACCTTTATAAGTCAGTCAAACAGAAAAAAAAAACATTTCTTAAATCAAACAGCAAGATTTAAATAACCAAGCTGCTCCTGGCTCTGAAACACAGTTAGCTTATTTGAGGAATTCATTACCTTGTAAAGCATCATACCGCATTAAGCAACAAGTGGCGGCATTTTTTAAAGGGAAAAAAAAGTTGCATATCGCATTCAGTGTTATTTAGATGATCAACTGTGCTAAAAGTGTTTGCATTAATGGGAAGTCTTCCTCCTGAATATGTTTTCTAGGTAATTTTAGATCTGTAATAAAACCTTTGAGTTAATTTCCAATCTTTGGGCCCAAAGCTACTTTACAATACAAAGATGTCAGGAAGCTTTCCTGACAGGAGACGCAGTCCTAAACACCCAGGTGCAGCAAGATGAAAGTCAAGCAATAAAGATTAAGTCTAACTTCTAATTGCGGTTTTGATAAAGCTTTTCAGAAATCAGGTCACAGCTCAAATAGCCGATTCAAAACACTGGTATGAAAAGTGTTTTACAGCAGATCACAGAGCAGCAGTTATTAGACAGGTTCTAGTTAAAACAGTGGCAGCTGGCTAACAGAGGGTGCCGCCCCATCCACCCACTGATCTTGATTAAGACAAATTAAATTATAAAATTAAAATATATCAATATATTTTCTAGATGTGCAAGACATATGTAATCTTTAATGACGAGTAAAGCTGTTTCATTTGTCGTCGGATTTACTTTTTAAAAATTGGAAGTAGCTCCTCTGCAATAATTGGACTCATTTTTTCCCCCTTTTGGGGAAAACTGAACAGATCAAAGCTTAAGGGTCATTTGGACTTGTGAAGGACTGGAAGTATGAAACCTTTAAATAATTTAATATTGCTTTTGTTTGTTTTGAATATTAATATATTTCCATTTTAAAACTTTATATTTGGTGTTAATGTTCCCCTCCCAGTCTCCATTTCCAACCAGTCTTCTGATGCTACTAACCATTGATAACTTTGTGAAGCTTAGCCAATAGTGTTATGTGATGCTTTTATTCTGCTTTCACTTCCTCCTTTTTCCAAACGTCATTGTCTGACCCAGCATATATTAAGACAGGTATGACTGATTTAAAGCACTGTACAGAAAACGTCTGTTTTTTTTTTTTGTTAACATAGATGTAAATATACTGGTGTGATACCTTAGTATACATTTGACTGTTTGTTTTTTTTTTTGGCATATGTCTATTTTGAAGTTATAGCCCACTGATTTAAAAGTACAGTTTTTTTTTTTTAACAGTAAAGCTGTTGAGAATCAGTCAACCTCTCTTCACAATTAACTTCACACTAGAGGTCCAGTAAGCCCATGAATAAGTACCTGGTGAATAAAGAGCAGATGATAGAAGGAAAATGAGGGAAGTCCAGCTACTCACCAGTAGATTGTGTAAGCCTCTGCTTGGGCTGGATCCTGAATATTTGGCTCGTTTAGGAGTTCCTGGATACCTAATAAGATCTAAGTAGAAAACAAACATGTGTAATACTGCAGCCATGACCTTCAATGATCTGATTCTTCTTCAGAAATGGCCTACTTAACAATCCAAACCTGCTTTATTGTGATGGCTGGTCTCCAGTCCTTGTCCTCCTCTAGAATAGATAGGCATACTGTCCCCGATGGATACACGTTTGGATGGAAGAGCGGAGGCTCAAATTTACCTGAAACACAAACATTTCTGAATCATGTTTACCTGCATCAAGCCTTTTTGAGAACAGAAGCACTGTGATAGTTTGACAATAAAAGTCAAGTCATATTTGTAGCCATTAGGTTTCTCCAGAAGCAGAGAAGGTTGGTACTGCTATCCATGATTCTGATTGTTCTGAGCGCCGAGTTTGAGTGATGCATTATGGCTTTCCATGTTTAAGCAAAAGGCTCAGAGGCTGCTACTTTTCCTGCATCACAGAAAGAGGGACGAGGAAAGGTCAGTTCACCCCAGTTGGAATGACATGATAGGAACAAGTTTGTAGATGATAGATGAAAGCAAAGTCCACTGAGTGGTCATCGTTTCATAGCATCTGTAGGGTGGAAAAATATTTCAAAGTCCTTAAACATTGATTATCTCTCAGATACAAAACACAGCCATCACTAGGAGCCCAAAAATCAATCCACCCCTACTATTATGTCTCAAGTTCTTGAGATCATGTTGGAAGGAAACCAGTAAGTCTCTGGGTTACTAGAGACTTTTCCAGAGTCCCCCGTTCTCCTTTTTTTGCTATTGTTATGGAAGCTAGAAGTGAAAAAGGTTCTGATTTGATAGATGTTTCTACAGTCATCAAACATGACGGAGGGATATACTGAATATTTCCATTTCACGCTTCCATCAAGAAATTGTATGACTATAATCAAATTCCCAACATTTCCAAACTCTGCAGGAGCCCTGAAATCCAACACATTTAACAGTAAAAGAAAAAATTAAATAAAACGAGAAATAGTTATGCTAATGAGTAGCAACTATATTTCCACATTTAAGGGCAAAAACAAAAAACGCACACCCAGGGAGCACATGAACGTCACCAGGAACCATAAAATAGTTCTGTTTACTGTTCATCTGATGGCCAATAAAATCACCCTTATCAACAAGAAACACTTCCTGTGAGGATTATCAATTCTCTCCAAGCTTATAAGATGACGAATCACAAAAACTCACATTTTGGAGGTGATGAGGGGTAATCATCCTTGAACAACATCCGCAGTTTGAACAAACCTCCTTCCCATGGCGTCTGAGAGGAGAAAGAATAACAATTACCATACCAGGAAAAAAAAGGATGGAGAAATAAGTTTTCACTAATTTGGAAAAAACAAGAACAGCTGCAGCCAGGTTGAGATTAAGGAGGGAAACATTTGCCGTTTCTCCATCTTTAAAGAATGTTTCCTAAAGTAATTATTTTTGCAATTCCTGGATTCAGTGAAAAATAGATCTTTAAGACATTCTTCAGTTATTTTGAGTGATATAACATGCAAGAGCTCCACATTTTCATTTATTACAGCTTACCCCTTTTTTCCCAGGAATAGCACATTCCCAGTTCATGAGATTCATGGTTCCATCTGGATTTTTTGTGGGCACGGCAACAAATCCCTGGGAAAGAACGAATGAGGCAGATGGAATTTAGATAGACTTTGCACAGTAAGTTATGATGAGAAACCTCAACAGGTGCATGATCTGAGATGGGACTTACAAAAGGATGGTCCTTCCGCCACGCCTTGCGCTCCTGTGCAAGCCGGCTCAATGCAATGCCTGACATTTTTGGACTCCTTGAAAGAACAAAATATTAGAAGAATTATTTACTTGTTTGCAAAAAATTATACTTTATATTGCTGAAATGTAGTAATGTTATGTGTCAGGATCTAAATTTTAAAGAATAAGAGGCTTGTGGGATAAATTTAAGCACTACAACAGTTATCAGTTTACCTTAAACTTCTACTAGACTCGGTGTGAAGCAAAGTAAACACCGTTAGACAACAATACCTCATAGTTTTGATCCATTTATCTTCACAATTTTACTGCTGATCATTGAATAAGTCCCCCCCTTAAAAAATATTTGATTGATTTCCTTGTATAATATACATTCTAGTGGATTGCAAACTAGCATCAGGTAAAATTAGTTAAAAAAACAAACAAAACACTTGTGTAGAGTTCAGTATTTCTTCAGTACTTTTTTCTTAACGGGCTAAAAGTCTGTATATATTGACATCTGTACAAGTGATTGTAGCTCTACCTTCTTTCTACCAGTTTATGGTTGAAGTTGGATACAAGTTATCATCAAGGATAACTGCTTTGATGTCTCTCAAAGCATTAAAATAAAACACGCCGTTTACAAGCATAAGATGAATCTCTTAACCGTTGTTTATCACTTAAGTTATTAAATGGGCTGTTTGTGTTGGCCTTTGGGCAGAGAACCTAAGAAAGCAGCATTTTATCTGGCATGTCTGGAAGGCTAGCATAGTTAGCTTGTGCTAATAACTGAACAGGAAATGCTTTCCATCGCGCTGAAAGCTTGAAAGAATCCAATACGACCTTGTCCTTAAACAGAGAACCACCACAGAGCTGTGTTGGAGTGTTTTGTTCGCTCTTAAGTAACCAAAAAACTGACCGCGAATGTTAAATGATTAGCATGCTAACCTATTAGCTCAATAAGCTAACTCATGTGCGCCAGAATCGCGCTACATCCCAACAGGCGCAGTTAGCGTCTGCCATGGCCTGATGCAGCAAAAAAAAATGCGCAAGTGTACTTGATTTAGACAATTTTGAATATGAGGAAAGTAACCGCCACTGTTTACCCGGCGCTAAAAAAAACAACTATATAGTGTTTTAGTCGGAATTTATCAGAGAAAAACCTTCATCGATATAAACTTGTCATGAGCCATTAAAGAATAAGGACAAAGAGGCGCACATTTATGCGTTACCAAACTAGCGAAAATGGCGCAAAGTGAAAGGGTAAAAACATATCGATACAAGACCGGAAAATCCAGAGAATAGCCATCGATGTCGGTTCCTACCTCTCTCGGTGTGGCTGTACAGGCTCTGCTTATTAAGCGAAATGAATTAATCGTCCTCGAATCCCGTTAAATCTTGTAAAGTTTCCCTCCCGAAAAAATCCACCCGCTCCGAGTCGAGCCTCAAACAGCGACGCCAAGCTGTTACCCACCACGCTCACTTCCGGTTTGGCCTAAATACTCCCTCTGAGGACATGTTTTCACTTTCTATGTTGAATAAAATAGAATAGAATAGAATAGAATAGAATAGAATATCCCTTTATTGTCCTACAATGGGGGAATTCTGGTGTTTGCAGCAGCAAAAAGATTATAGAAAGATGTGTCACACAATGTGGACCTTAGAAAAATTTATAAGAATAACATACTAGTGAAGATTTAAAGGATAAACATTAAAATACTGCACTGTAAAGTGTTTTAACAATAAAAAAACTGTGCACCTGGAGAATAAATAACCAGTATACAGCTATGGACATTTTTTACAGTAATGGATATTTAAAAATAGCTGAAACATCAGAGGTATGCAAAATGACAGCAGGATGTTATTTAACTGACTAAGATAGAAACTGTGAAAATTCAGTATGAATGTAACAACTTATTGAGGTTGTTGGGAACACTGGTGTTTATAGAGATTTAGAGCTATTGGGAGGAAGGATGTGGGATTAGGCTTCTTGGTGCGTTTAGGGTGCAGCGGTCTGTCACTGAAGGAGCTCTCCAGTTCTGCAACAGCTTAATGCATGAGGTGGGAGACATTATCCAACAGAGATAGTAATTTGGTTAGGATCCTTTTGTTTCCCATCTCCTGCATTGAGTCCAGAGGGCATCCAATCATAGAACTGGCCTTCCTGATCAGTTTATCCAGCCACTTCCTCCCACTGCTCCAACAGACAGCTCCATATAAGATGGCTGCTGCCACAGCAGAGTCAAAGAAGGTTTTTCGGAGAGCCCCCTAAAATCCTAGAGCCCACACAAACATCCTAGGATAATGACGTAGGTAATGTTTGTGAAATCATATTTCATAGGAAATTATGGTAAAACTACACCAGATACAAAAGTATTTGCCTTTTCTAAAAGCATAAAAATGTGACAGAGATTCTAATTATTCTGCATAAAATGTTTTACCTACTGTTTTGTTTGCTCATGGTTTCGGTCACTTAAAAAATTCAGCGTTTTTCAACCCTGGTCCTCAAAGCACACTGCCCTGCATGTTTTAGATGTTTCCCTGCTTTCACACTCCTGCTGTCAATTGTTAGCATATTATAAGTCTTTGCTGAACAGAAGTAATCTGGAATCAGGTGTGTTGAAACTGAGAAACACCCAAAACATGCAGGAAAGTGTGCCTTGAGGAACAGAGTTGAAAAACACTGATTTTAATGCGCAGGGTGTCTCGTTGACGCCAAAGCTGGGTGGGGTTCTATCTTGTTCAGTATATCATCTTTGTTGCGAGCCGCAGACCGTTAACCTAAACAACTATTTATTAAACCAAAAAAAGAAAGTCTATTGTGTTCACCCGCGAAAATGTTTTTTTTTTTTTTTCATTTTGACGATGCGTAATATTAAATTATGTCACAAACTAGTGTAATGAATAGTTTAAAATATTGGACATTTGAACAGGCGTTTTCCAGACTACTATGAAATTAAAATGAGTTCTAACGACATGACGCTAGAGGTCGCCCTTTGCTACCACTAATTTAGTGATGAGTCACAGATTAACTTTCTTGCGGGAAAAATAACTTCTCTCAGGATTTACTTCAGATTTTTTTTTTTACATGTAGTTGTCAAAGTACAAAGGGATTTTCACATTTGCAATGAGATGAGCAATGTTTATTACATTTTTGAAATATGTGTTTAATAATTCATAATACAACAAAAATGTTGCTCGTTTGCCTCCTGACGCTTTATATTTACCCTACTATACAATTCAGTTTATTTATATAGCACCAATTCACAACACGTCATCTCAAGGCACGTTACAGTTCACCAGATCATCCAGTCAGATCGATTCAAAGTTTTCTATCTAAGGAAAACCAGTTGATTGCATCAACTCATTGACTCCTCAGCAATCCCTCATGCTACGCATGCTTGTAGCGACAGTGGAGAGGAAAAACTCCCTTTAAAGAGAAAGTAACCTCCAGCAGAACTAGACTCAGTGTGAGCTGCCATCTGCTGAGGCCGACTGGGGTTCAAGGAGGCAGAAGCAGAGATACAAAAAGCAGCTGTAAAAGGCGGCCCTGTCCAAGAAACACACAGCCAGGCAGATGAGCTCCGAGCCAGCTCCCATGTCAGAGGATGAAGAGAGCACATCCAGCCAGTCACAGTCAGAGAATGAGGACTACACTGGAAAACAGGCCATCTCTAACATCTATAAACAAAGGTGTTGATGGCAGCATCACGGCTGATATTTTTCTCCAGGAAAGTGTCAATGCCAATCAGGAACAGACGAGGCGAAGCTACTATGAGAAAAGGCAGAGAGAGCAGAACATTAGCGATTAAACTAACAGATTCTGCAGAGTGGAGGAATAGAGATGTAAAAAGATGAAGTAGGGCTCCCTATGTCCTCCAGAAGTCTAAGCCTATAGCAGCATAACTATAGAGATAGCTGAGTGTTTACTACTGAATAACATTTCTAAAAAGATTATAAAAACAGTGTTGAGTTTCTAAAACAACAATGTGGAAACAAAACTGTCAATATAAGTAAATTAATTCACATTTTTTTAAAAGCTTCTAAGCCTATTTTACATATTTTTTATCCTTGAGCTCTGGCATCACTACTATATATACACAACCTTTCTTTTTTCAAACATTTATCAGCACCATCGATAGAATCCCACTTGTTTGAGACGGATATTGGCCCCACTGCCTTCCTGTGATTTAATTTGCATAAGTGAACAGAACATGATGAATCTTTACCTTAGACATCAACTGGTGTTTTTGAGTGGTTTGGTAATTTACCCAGCTCAGTACAAAAAAAATAAATAAAAGAAAAGTTCCATCTAAAGTGACCCCATATAGTGTACTGTTCCTGTTTTGCTGAGGGCATTATGTTGGAAAGTTATTTTTTCATCACAAACATGTCACACCCAAAGTAATATTTTGGCTTCTGTAATCGATAAGATATTATCCACAAAGTTTTTGCAGATGAGCTACAGCCATGCTTTTATATTTTTATTTTCTTTTTAGGAAGAAACAGTTCCTGTTGCGAAACATAATCACCAAAACGTAATTCAATGACCACAAGAGTTTCTGCCTTGTATTTTCATTAATGTTTGGATAAACGCATGTCAGTAAGTTCAGTATAGTCCAAAGTTTTATGGACTTCTTGTATATGCATCTCTCCTCTATAAATTTCCTGCTCTTTTTTTCCTCGTGTTTGTTTTGTTCTCTCCCTTTTAACCCTGCTATACAATTTTCTTCCCTAAATAATTTTTAAATTAAAGAAAAAAAAAAGGAAATTACCTACTCCTGATACCTTAATACAATTAGATCCTTTATGTCTGCAAACTATGACTTAGTTTTAATGTCAGATGTGTCGCATGACTGCATATACAATATATTTTGATTATTAAATAAAAAAACTTGCAACAAAGTTACAGCCTGATGAGAATAGATAGATAAGATAGAGATATGAATACCCACTCAATGTTAAGGTCAATGTTCTTTTTTAATGAAGGGGTTAATTGCATTTTTTCCCAACATTTTAATTTGCGCAGAAATAAGTCATGTAATTCAGGCTCCAACAGAGTGTCCTATAAATTGGTTTTTGGCAATTAAATAAAACCTGTGCGCTTTAATTCAGCTTGCTGCTGATTAGAGATCTTGATTGCTTTTTAATATTTTACTCGCCCCAAACAAACACATTTTCATTTTACCATTTATGTGCACACACTGAACACAATACTAACTACCGGGTAACAACTGTATATATATTTGCACATTATCTAAAAAATTACAGATACACTTAACCAGGCTGTTGGCCTTTTCCCTTTGAGGGAAGATCGAAGTATTTTTCTCTGAATGATAAAAAAGGAGGCAGCTTCTTTGATGGAGGTATTTTTTAAATCCAAAATAAATAAAATAAAGATGCTAACTTCATTTCTGCATGAAAGGTCATGCAAACTTAAAAGAATAATTTTATTAAGACAGATTTTTTTTTTAAAAGAATGCTTTTGGTTGACAATTTTTTTTCTTCCATTTTTATACTTGTGATGAAAAGGCAATAAAAAAAATAAAAAGATCTGTAAATGAATAAATCCTGCCATTCAATGGGAAATTGGTAAATTTCAGACTCTAGGTTAGTGTAACTGGAATGAAATATGAAGAAAATATCCAGTTTCTGGGATTAAAAGCTTAAAAGAATCTCCTTTCAGCTTGTAGGAATGTCTTAGAAATAAAAGTGCACAGCCAGTTATGAATGACAACTTTTTATTGGATTTATTTATGCAAGACCATAAAGATCTCTTATCCCCTCATACTTAGTTTGTACATTGTTAACATTGCATAAGATCATAGAGAAGTGATCCATGTAGTGATATGAGAACCATGTTCATTGATGCAACTGTTAAGTTTGAGGGGGGGGGGGGGAAATTACACATTCATTCCTATTGATTAAAAATGTGATCATCAGTCATGCATTACAGTGATCTGTGGTTAATGACTCCAATGCAAAACAAGCTGGGCACTTAAAAATATTAGACTACAGATTTAAGGAGTTGGTCCAACAGATGAATGACTATTAATGTTGGATACTAAAAAAACAACCTGTGAGGAGAGCATTAAATGCAAAACGTATGTGGGGATCACAAACCGCATAGCAGAATATAATCAGAGTTACAACCAAGCCAGGCAAATTGAACATAACATACTTTTAATCACTAAAGATATATATATCAAAACTTACTGGCCTAGCTCAGAGTCAAAATGAGTTACATGACATAATGAAATTCAGCTATGGGAGGAAACGTGGAAAACAAAGAATGCTCTCAACACGGGACAAACAACTGGCAGTTAGGAACAGAGAGAACAAGTGTTTCATCACTAGTTTGCATGTCGGAGTGATAATCCAGGGAGTGCTAGCTGCAACTGGTGACGTCACACAAGTCCAAAGTGGGTCGACGAAGTTTAAAAGGGAGTGCAAGACAGTAGTAATTGGAAGGCTTCAGAATACTACAGCAAATGTAAACATAGCCTAGCTCTGGCAGGAAAAGTCCAGTCTACTTTGATTAAAACCTCTTTGCAGATCTCGACTTTTGCACTTTTAAAAGCCCTTGTGTTTATACATGTGTTTATATATTTATATTTAAATATTTCTATGTCAAAAAACATGCATCCATACTCATTCTGAAATATAAAAACTGGTTTAATCAAGTGTTTGTGTGAATGTGATTAAATGGAGGTTGGTGAGTCATTACAAGTCTATATACATAAAGTGTGCCAGCATTAAGAAATGTTTACTTATCCCTGACACTAAGATCAATGTCTAAATAAGCATAAGACATTGGATTTTGGTCACTGGGGAAAAAAAAGGCAACACTAAATGAGTATTTGTGAATAAAATATCCAACCTATCTTATATATATATATAAAAAATTAACACATCAAACTTAAAACAACAAAGGTTTTCTAAAATGCAGTATTTACATTACAGGCCTTAAGCAGAGTGCACAGTCTTCCACTGTAGTGCTTCTTATCCTGTTTATGAAGCTGATAATTTTAACTGCTCGATATCACTCAGAAGAAAAATAATGTTTTTAAATGTAACAGTCAATTTCATAGCCAGCCAAGTAGAGCTTTGTTATTGGTTATCAAAATATCTCAGAGAAAGGAATCCTAAATCAGCATCAGCAAGTCAACATCACAATCCGCTTCATTTTTTTTAATCTTTAAAACCAAAAATTAAAACTAATAACTAATTAACTAATAATTAAAACCAAAAAGTATAAACTACCTCCCTTTGAAGTCGTGTTCTCTATACAGTGTACAAAACGTGCAGCTTTTTCTTAAAATGATTTAAATATCAAGCTGGAGTTTTTGCTATTTACACGGAGACTAAATCATGTTGATATGAAGGGAGTCCTGCACCTCCGCCTGAAACGGTTCCAGTCCAGCCGCAGTGTATTTCCTCCTCAGGAAAAATGAAGGACGATCCCTTAAGCACTAAAAGAAACAACTTAAAGGGAACTCTGATATCACTGGAGTGAGGAAAAGAAGACATTTACCCTAACTTTCTTCAAGAGGTCAATAATCGCTGAATAAAAAAATATTCCATAAAATAATTCACATTTCAATATTTTTTTTTTTTTTTGGCAGTTCATTTCAGAATTATACATACTAGCAAAATTAAATTACTCCTCTAAACCCCACAGTTCAAGGTATGCTACAAAGTACTCTTTCTGACACATCTTCGTATTTTAAAACTTTTTGATTTGTTAAAAACAGAAACTATGAAGGTCATGATCCTGTAGTACAAACATGGGCCGGTCAAAAGTATTTTAAAATCTCATGTAACTCTGTTTCTAAGGTTTGAGTTCACCTGAGGTGTGGAGTTCGCATTTATGACCTGTGCACTGTTGGTCAGCTGGCTGAAAGCAAGCAAATAGATATTAGTCTAGCAGTATTTCAGGTTGTTTTAAAAATATATCTGCGAGCTGTAAGCAGGATGTCTGTACTAGACTGCAGGATAGTTATCAGAAGATATAGCCTAATTACTCAGCTAATGTTAGCTTGTTGTTGCGTTTACCTTATGAAGAGCAGATTAAGAATAGTGGACTCGATAGGCGCCTTAATTAGGGGGTCGTTTATTTAATATTTTAGCTTTTATGCATCATAATTAAGCCAAGACATTTGTATACATAATGGTAATCTGTTTGAAATAAGAGCAGCTGGATCAGATTAGAAATTTTTGTTTAATCGCATGTATCTTTAAACTGATCGTCTTACACTTCTACCGGCCCTTGCTTTTACTCAATCGCCCTTAAACTGATCAAGAACTGATGCAATATCCCTAGCGGACTCTCCAATGTAAGAGGGGAGCTTTTAGGTATTTTGCTGCTTGCATCACAGCGACGTTTCCACTAACGGATAGGGAGAATAGAGGAAAAAATAAATAAAATTAACCACCGGGACCCTGGTGATCACAGTTGTCTTTTTAAATGTTCAAAATCTTTGGATAGACATTTTGTCAGGTGATTTTTTTGTATCCGATAGGTTGAATTAGCTCATTATGGTGTAAAAGCACAATTCCCTTCTTGATGCCTCCAAGCATTGATTTCATGTTTTGATACTAGGAGTTATTAAAAACCACTTTGATCCCTTACAAGACCCCAGAGTTGAACGATATTACAAACCCATTAGATGACCCTGAGAGACTAATTGGCCCTATGTGATGATGGCCATGTTTCATAGCATAAAACATTAGTAGATTACAATTCCTCACTTGCAGATAAGAAAAAAATAATAAAATAAAATTCAAAATACTTGCCGCCAATTCAAAAAAAGAAAAGGTCCAGTTTAAATGTACAGGCACGACTTGTCAGTAAACAGACTTATTTACATCAAGAAATAAAAAATAAAAAGTGGAGGGAAGACAAATAAATGCACACACCCCCTCCCCGCACCCTAAATCTCCATTGTGCTCAACGCTCTTCCACAGATATGATTCGGCTGCATCATTAACACCTGGAGCTCCTAATACTGAGTGCTTCTCACATCCGGGAGCCTCGTTCCTGAAGAATCTGAAACAAACATAGAAATCAGTCAAATAAAGTAAAATCTGGACGAACATCCATACTGGTTATGAACCAAAAGCAACAAATATGAATATTAAACATTTGTCCCTCACACTTTATTTCTCTACCAGATATGAAGACACTGAAGAGGTTATCAAGCTGAAAATGTTAAGGAATATGTGAAATACAAGCATTTCAATAGAAAGAAACCATCCCGTCAAAACAAGCTAAAGTGTAGCTTCAACCAGAAAATAAGAAAAGAGAGGCAGCTATATTTGTCCTGCTTTTTAATTTTTAATCATATTTAAAATTTTTACTTCTTCCCTTAAAGTCTGAAGCTGAAGGAAGGCTCTTTGTTGTTGACATAGACAGAAAATATACACATTTTTAAGTCTTTTAAAGTTTTCATATTTCCACTTTTATTGGAGTATATATATATTTAAACATTTTAAAAACCCATTTATAAAGTGTTATATATTTTAAGCCATTACTTATAGTGCAGGTTATTTTTAAACAATAATTATTTTCAATATTTCAGAAAGCAAAAGTATATAAATTAAAGTGAAATATTTCCATTATTCTAATATGCAAGAAACAGAATTTTGGGTTTATAATTACCTCATTTATAAGTAAATGAGAAAAGCTGGAAATGTTTCTCTTAATGTAAAATATATCTTAATAATGTTAAAATTCACTGTCTAAGAACAGGGACAAAAAAAAATGGAGGTTTTCCCCAAATCCTCCTATTTTAAGGTATATAATTTTACCTCCTCAGATAAACACACCACTGCTGCACCATTTAAATCACCCTTTCTTGTCTATTTCTGCCTCGGAGGGCTTGATTCAGAAGTGCAGCAGTCTATGATTCAGAGTGCCCTCCATTAGACGAAGCTGCAAGTATGTCAATAATTATAAGGGTGGGAAAGGAATGGATCTCTTCCCCTCTGGTCTCACAGAGAGCTTCACCTGAAGTTAAACATCTGGTATTTGATAGCCAAGGCAGCAGATTTCCAGCCTGTACTCTGATGCTTCCCATTGCTGGAAGCATTCAAACTGAGCTGAACCAGAAGCGTCTCTAGGACGGTTTATGTGGGGAAAGCGAGGAGGTTTGGTGAGAGGTGAATAAAGAGACCGGTGAGCAATCAAAGAGTCAACAAGGGATAATATTATTCAGTTCATTTCCAAATCAGTCTTCCAGTCCCTGATCTCCACGAGGAAACACAAAGGAAGGCACCTTATAAAACCAATAGAGAGAACACATTCTAAGTATGGTGAGGAGGAATAAAAAAAAAAAAAAAAAAACACAAAAAAGGACCCAGTTTAAGTGCTGAAACTATAAGGTACCGGTACACGTATAATGGGGAATTTTACAAACTGGACATACCCAAATGGCATTTATCAAGAGTACATCCTATATGTTTTTGAAGTGCAGACCTCTTGGTTTTTGGTGATAAATGTCTAAACTATAACCACAGGAGTAAGGAAAAGAGGTTACATCAATAGGACGAGGTATGTTGACGCCATGGGTGACTTTCTTTTTATGAGACGAGTCCATTCAGCAGTGTTTAAAATTCGGTTGTATGCATTTTACCATTAATGGAACCATAAAACATTTTATCATGTAGGGTATATATTTCTTCCAATAAAACTTTTTTAGAGAAGGGAAAACAAGCAAGTGTGTAATATTCCAAGGTGTAAGCCGACGTCTCCCAAACAAGTGGCTCCTACATCTTACACACCACAACATAAAGCCAAGGATGACCTCTGACCATAAGTCCCATCCATCGTTTAATGCTCTTCTCCTTGCCTTCCACCTCATGTCAATCGTTTATTTTTAAACATCGCTGCTGCAGAACTTAAATAAAAGTGGGCATGTGCAAAATGTTTTTTATAGAAGTAGTTTGTTTTTCTCTACAGGACGATTCATTTGACTGAGAAATTCTAGGCCTGTTGTGATAGCAAGCTAAGACGGAGCTGAAAACAAACACACCCAACATAGCAACCAGGACCTCCAGTAGATCCTTAGATTTTCTTAGAAAATGACTTTAATGTTTTTATTTCTGATTTTATAAACAAAACAAAAAGGGGTTACTCTATGGAAGAAACCATTTAATATTCTTTTTCTGTGGATTATTAGGATCTAAAGCAGCCCTTACATGCCTGTAACCGACACATGTTGGACATTTGTGATGCAAATTTGGGTAGAAAAAGATAATACTTCATATGGTCATTATTTTAAAGAAACAACTCTTATTGAATTAGAATGGGAGGCATAATTTGACTAGTAGAACTGTTTTCTTAAAGAAATGTTAATTAACCTCCATATAAACCAATTATAGGGTATTCTTTTTTAATTTTGAACAGGAAGGAAGAATGAGAGAAAAAGAAAAGAAAATATTTTCATGGGTGTAACATCATGGTGTCAAAGCTCGCTCATTTCCTTACATCACGTTATTGTGTCCTATTCTAGGTTCAGAGCATACATAATCCATTTTTCTCAGCATTCAACACATTTCTCTAGTTCCAGTCTCAAAATATAAGCCAGTCTCTCCATATTATAGATTTCTTTTACACTTCGCCGTAAGGTTGGAGGGTCAGTTTGTAGCCATCTCCGGGTTATAGCCATTTTACTACATATCAGAAGGATCTTTAGCAGATATATGTTTTAGTGAGGGATAGATTTAGGTATTTAATAAAGGAATAGTGCATTTTCACTCCGATAATCTTACATATTCCATTGGTTACTTCCCTCCAGTATGGTTGTATTTTTGGACAATCCCAAAAGACAAAAAAATTATCGGCCATTTTGGTACCACATTACCTCTAAGGATTATAGGGTTTTCTTTAGCATTTCAAAACGGTCACTGCTACACAAAGATTAAACCTAATTTTTTATCAGATTGTTGCCTTAACTTGCATACAGGTACAAATAAGAAGGTCAATGTGTTTAAAACACCATTTCCAGGGCCGTTATGTTTATTATAAGTCAGTGCATCGGCCTAATTTCAGTCTCTTTTTGAAAACTTTTTTGTGTAACTGGCATTTTTTCTGAAACCTTAAAGAACATGTGAGACCTTGCCAATAGCTGTACCGATCCGGAGCTGCTCTGTCCTAAAGCTCCTGCATTAAAGCTACCGGATTAAACAGGTTAGACACTGGGTCAAATTAAACATGACATAAATCCTCACTGAAGTTCACTTCAATTAAAAATGTGTGTTTGTGGTTTAGTAGTGAAGCTCAAGGAAGCAGGGAGATGGTAATAAAGCAGATGTTTCACATAGTTATACATTTTCTTCTCCTTTACCGATACTAAACCTCAGATTTTTTTACTGAATACATTTATATTCCTAAACCAATTTTCTGTAAGGATTTTCCAAATAATAAACCATGGTTACAGAGAAGTAAACATCCAGCACAGACTTTCCTTCATTTCACCATCCTCATGCTCACCTTTGCCTTCTCGCTGGGCTCACTGTTGGTCCCGTATGATTGATTGTGTAACTCCTTGGAGACCACACACAGGAACTCAGCTTGGTCTTCGTTTCCGTAGTTGTAAGAGGAGCCGATACTGACGAGCTAGGAGAAGATGAGAAAAACAACAAAATAAAACACAAAAATAAGATGTTAGCCCAAGATGGAAGACTACAAATGTGAACAATGAGCAGAGAAAAAACTGTAAATACCTGTGAAGTTAATTAAACTATTAACTGTCCCAAAATAAAGCATCCACCCTGAGCTTCCCTGTAATCTGGCAAGACGTCCATTGAACCCGTTTTTTTCCTCGTTATGTCAGAGAACCACAATCTTCCAGAAAATGGGAAGGAAAAATGAAAACATATTGTGCCCTAAACTTGGAACTAAAAATCTATTTCTTTTATGCTAACCAGCTTCCTTTTGCCCCGAGGATATAAAGGATGCCCACAGAATGATGCCATCATCACTGTGCTTCAAGATGCTCTCAAAACATCACCACCTTACTTGCTCTTTGAACATGGCTTATGGTAAACTAAAAAAGAATATTTTAGAAGCTTTCTATCAACAGTGAGCAGCAATCATGTTCAAAAGATTAGAAAAAAAAAAAAAAAACTATTACAAATTGCAGCCATGATTTTTAAATGGGGATATATTTTTAGATCTTGCTTTTCACTTTATAAATGAAGATTGGTCCATCTTTTAAATCCTCCCAAAATTAGAGAAGCACCGGTATAAAAGTTTTCCTCTAAGTGTATCTAGATCACATCTGAAGTTCCAGCCTTCATATAATTACTTCCACTGAAAGCAATCACTAAAAATTTTATTTTATGACCCGTTACCTTTATAAAAGTGGAGCAAAATAAAATGTGATTCACTAAAGAGGAACCAAACAAAGTAAAGACACAGACCAGCATTCATGAGACAAAAATGCTACGATCAGTACAGAGCTACTGAGAGAGGAGAGACGGAGGGATTTAGCCATGAGCAACATGCTGGGTGAAAATTATTCAAAATATGCCAGAAGAACAAGCAAATATTTGAAAAGCAGCAACCACAAAGGCAAACGCCTCTGGCCAGTATTTACTACATGCAGATTGATAATTTAGGATTTTCCCCACAGCTACAAGGGAGGGACATTTCGAGGAAAAACACCTTCCATTTAAAAAACCTTGAGCTCTATTTCAATACCAAAACAGGTTCTGAATCCATTTTAATTGATCTATAACATCCACTGTTCCTGTCATGAAAAAACACAAGACAGCCAATAGTCATGTGATCCTTGAAAGGACGCTGCATTCAAGCAATCAGAAGCTCCTGCTGTGGCCGAGTGTGCTGCAGACTGCATGCATCCCCGCCTGTACCCAGGTGTGCATGTTCAGACATGCATCGCCTCATTACGCCCTGCTGCCAGATACTTGTTGTTGTGAATCAGCTTCACTGACGTTCAGCATCAACAAGGCAGAAAAGAACCAAATATCCTCACCTACCTAACGTTACAAACTCCTGTTGTAAATCTAAACTTTTTGTTTTAATTTAAGAATAAGGTAATAGAAGCTATTTTGAGAAGATATTCTGCTGAGTTCTTGTTTCAAATCTGACCTGAACATCTGCTAAAGAGGGATCAACCGATTACAGTCTCTTCTAAAAACACACCAATTAATTTCTTTTAAAAGGTCGACTTCCATTGATAAAACTCACCTTTGTTAGCTAAATTAAAGTCTACCCAGAACAGCGATTGGTCTTTTGTAACAACCTGATAATAAATAAAAACAAATTTGAATCACAGACAAGAACAAATGTGTCAGGTTCTTTGCTTCATCAGTGAGCAAGCAGAACAAATGAACACAGAAAAGAACTGGCTCCAAAAAAAAAAAAAACCCAAAAAATCAACAGCTATGTGTCTACTTGGGACAAACAATGGCCAAAGGGGTGTGTATGGACAACATGGGGATCATGCAGTGACCAGCCCGTAAACACAGAGTTGTGGGACACACCTCTCCGCTGTTGTTTGGCAAAGTAGACTCCTCTCCCTTCACCTCCCTTGACACAATCAGCAGATACTCTGACTGGTGGGCCCGCCCGTAACCTATACTGACAAGCTGCAACGACCAATCAGAGCACAGAAAGCATGCCCGGATCATATATGCATGGAAAAAAGAAAAACTACTGAAAAAAAATAAATCCTGGATGCTGTTCAGCCTTCGTTTTGTTTTTATGTTAAGGATCACATTTCAGTTGGACTTCTTGGGTTAATGTGAGCAGAGCAGCATGAAGGGGAACGTTCATGACAGAAGGACTGCTGCTCAGACCCAGAGGGAAGAGTTTTACCTGCTCAAACTTCCAGCCGTCAGACATGGTGGACACCATCTGTGTCAGCTCCTCCTCCTGGCACTGCAGCACCCGATACACATGCTTTACTGGAACCTAAAAGGAAATATGGACACGTAAGTATCGGGCACAGCCATTGAAGGACTCAACCACACAAAGAAGAGTGAAGGAGTCTGAATCCCTGAATTATGCCATTCCCGCTCGGAGGATGGAGGATTATGGCTGGAAAGAAGCGGATTTTATAGAGCTATAATTCTGCACCCAGCAGCATTTCTCTCTCTTTGCCTGCGACTCTTCGCAATGCCTTGACACCATAGCCCGAATAAAAGACTTAATCTGTCCAAAAAACTTAAATACAAAAGAAGAGATGCGGTTGTGTCTGATTACGAAGTGGCTTTCCTTTCACAAAACTCGCCCCTGTCCCTGGAATATCCCGTCATCTCAGCTCACTGGGCCTGCTGAACTCAACCTGCTCTGCTGTATATTAGAATGCATCTTTGCATATTAATAACTTTTGTTTGGGCAGGTTAAAGCATTTTAAGACAAAACTATTCAAATATTGTGCATTTCATTGTGTTTTAAACTGGAGCCAATAGTGAGTCCAACTTTATTTTAAGATGTGAAAAATTTAACAGGGTTTGAATTCCTTTGCAGTACAACAACAGCAGGATAAAACTGTTTGAATCATGTTGTGGCTCTAGGCTTGGGTATTTATAATCAAGAATCAATCAGAACAGGCTCGACTATATCAGTTTTACCAGAATCGTTCAATTTAGTTTCAATGCCCACTCCACAGACCAGAAAGAGAAGATGCTGGGGCGTTCTTTGGTGGCGCAGTGGTTAGCGCACATGACCCATGTGTGGAGGCCTTAGTCTTCGACTCGGGTTGCCTGGGTTCGAATCTGGCCTGTGGTCCTTTCCCGCATGTCTCTTTGCCCCCTCTCTCATTCCCCCTTTCCTTATAGCCTACTGTCCAGAAAAAACAATCCACTAGTGCCGTTAAAACTAAAAAAAAGAAGAAAAAAAAGAAATAGAAGCTTCCTAATATCAGCGGAGAGGAAACCGCAGCATTGTGTGCAAAACCATCTGTTTTTGATGCAGCCTTTAAAAGGCTGGCTAAAAGTGAAATAAATAAAAGAAGATCAGTAGAGATCAGAGATTATATTACCCAATGGACGGCACACGGCCGACATAATTCAGCACCATCAAACTCTGATAGAGAGCCTCGTCTTTGACCACCGGTGTTGTGCCAAGGTTGGCTCCCTGAGGTTGTTCCTCCTCTAAACTCGTAGCGCAACTTCCTCTGGGGTAACCAGAGCCTTCTCTGTACTATTGTCTAATTTTACATCTTAAAGGAGAAGTTCGGTTTTTAACACTTTTAGCCCATTTTCTCTAGTGTCCAGGATGAAATCGAATGATCGACACCAAAATTTTGACAATTGGTCCTGTCTCTGCTTTTTGGCTCATTTAGAATCCACCCCTGGCTGCTTTAGAATGGCTTCCATAGTGCATGTCCGATAATGTCCTTAAAACAACCTTAAACGTTTTTTTTTTAAATATGCTACTCACCGGGTCGTCAGCGCTGTTCAATGACGTTCCAAAAAAAGTTTCGTAAAGAAAAAACGTTCCTGTAGTGTTTTATTTAGCATTTTGTAAATCCCATTGAGTTCTGTTGGAATAGTCAATATTCCGCTGCCACCGGAAACGGAAATGGGGCCTGTTTACACAGTTGTAGTCTTTTCGCTTCACTCTGTGTACTCCGACGTCGAGAATCAAGAATCCACCTTTCGTATTCCATTTTCAGAGTTTTTTAAAGTGTTTAACAGAGACGTTAGCACCTCGACATCGGAGTACACAGAGTGAATTGAACAGCGCTGACGACCCGGTGAGTAGCATATTTAAAAAAAAGAATGTTTAAGGTTGTTTTAAGGACATTATCGGACATGCTCTATGGAAGCCATTCTAAAGCAGCCAGGGGTGGATTCTAAATGAGCCAAAAAGCAGAGACAGGACCAATTGTCAAAATTTTGGTGTCGATCATTCGATTTCATCCTGGACACTACAGAAAATGGGCTAAAAGTGTTAAAAACCGAACTTCTCCTTTAACAGGTACCAGCGTCATTTCCTACACGTTCTGGTTCAAATGAAAACCCTTTTTAACGCAGATCTGCAGAACTTCTTAATAATTTCAATCCTAATCTTATCCATTATTGATTTTAGTTCATTTGAAAAATGTTTCATTTAATGAAGCCTGTTAACTGAACGACTGAGTACAAAATTGCCTTGTTTCCCTGTCCATAAAAGTCAAATGTTACTACTTCTGTGTCTATTTGTGTGGAACCAAGATGCAGTACACGATGCTGAGGGTAGAAACTCTCAGGATGACTGTGCTGCTTTTTCCTTCAGCTCAGATACTCAGCCTAGAACAATCTAAAGTCAGGATTAGTTCAATAAAATTAAATACTTTTCTATGGCATACGTACCAGAAGCATCAAACACTGGATACATGTAAATGTGTTTTAATGAGGTTTTAAACAATAAAGTGCCATGTCAAAGTTGAACTGTGAAAATTGATAAGATTACATTATTGATAAGTTTGATATTTATATACTGTTGTAACTTATCGTAATGTTCACACCAAGTTAGACGTTGAAGGAATTAAATTCAATTTCATGAAGACAGGTAATTTATACCATATAAACTGTTCTGGTTCTTCTTCTTAAAGAATTGGAATCAGAATCAAAGCGAGGACTCGGAATCATTTAAATTCAAACGATGCCTGATCCTGGTTTTCAAAATGGTCGAAATATTTGATACCTGTGATGTTTTGCAGTCACGTTCCCTGATCTTGTCCTTGATGAGTTTTATTAATGATGTGATGTTGTAGAACTCGGCTTCTTCTAAAACACCTTAAAACAGAAAAGCGTATGTTGATTTTAGACGTGTGCATCCACTGAAACGCTGCTCTCCCAGGGAGAGGGCAAGAAAAGCAGAGTTAAAGGCTGCCTCTACAGACGGTAAGATATTACCTTCCTCTGCCAAGTCCCTGTTGAGCACCAGTTTGCCATGCCTCAAGTAGTTCAGCACTGGCCCAAAGTATGCAGGGTCTCTGTCAATGAGATAGGCACCAGTTTCATCCTGTGAAGAAAGAAAAAAATTGCCTGTTTAAGCCTGAGGAAATGCCCAAACTGAAAGGTTTAAGGGTCAAACACAGCTAGAGAAAACAACAGTTTCTGTGATTTTAACATCTAACATGGTTGAGACAACATGGGTAAACCAGGTCATACATGTGACTGCTTTGGGATGTTACTTTGGTATTCCCTCAGGCCTTTGGGTTTCATCCTGATTTCTTTACAACCGCTGGGTATTCCCCTATTTCTGTGCTGTGATTAGAGCGAGCGTGTCTCAGGGGAGGACCAGGAGAGCGAGTTAAAACAATTAGAGCAGAACAGAAAAGATTTGGAACAACAGGCGGATCCCGCTGAGGGGAGCAGGAAAAAGCACCTTGGTGTTCAACCATCTATTAGCCTGTTTTGCTCGCTTGGATGGCTAGCTTCATAAATGAATAAAATTCAGGCTTGTACAGCATCCCTCTAATGCCAAATGTTAATCAAAATGTGTCATTTAGTGAGGGAAACAAGCATCAGTTTTCGTACACACAGGAAAGGCTTTATGGGCTATACCGTTCTCATTATATACACTGGGAACACGCGGCGGACTTAGCTGAGGCACAGAAGGACGTCTGTTACATCACAGGCAGACCTACGTTATGTTGCAGCATTTCAGGTCACGATCACAAATCAAACATCCAAGCCTGCTCTTACTATAGAACCATTATGTTTTCAGCTCAGTAGAAAGGAGAAAACCTGAATGAAGTATTTTAAAGAACCCCTATTAAAACATCAGATTATTAGCTTTTTTCTTCACCAAAACGTACCAATTTAAATGGGGTACATGTGCAGGCTGAAAATGGGCTGTGGTTCACTTTAGATGTTTTGTCATCAACATAAACATTGATCATTTATCAGTTTTTACTTTTTTTATATACTTTCAGCACTTGCAAGAAAGGATCAAAAGAAAGAAGGTAATTCTACCTGTTATGCAGTAGATGTTTGTAAATTATAACTTAACACTGTTAGGTTGTATTATATAGGGAATAAATCTGTGGAAAAGTTGCTAATCATCTTGCATCTCATCAACATCTAATTAGCCTTCATCCAATCAAGTGTTTCCTTTACTTAAGTTATTCCTTCAATTTATCACACCATGTTTAATAGGCATCAATTTGATTGCTGCTGCTGTTTTGGAAAGTTTTTATCCAGGAAGAACATTTAAGGTTACAATTAAAGAATTGAACATTATTGATCTCACATTGGAGAAATTTATCTCTGCATTTAACCAGGGAGCCAGAGTGGCAGTCTGGGGGAGTGGGGGATCGGACTCCCAATCTCAGGATTCAAAGCCCTATGCCCTAAACCCTAGGCCACCACTTCCCTACTATGTACTGTAGGTCAGCTTGCTAAGGAAATCCATTAGATTTTTACCATACTAACATAATAAAGGGAACACTGATATTGTGTTGGAACTGAAACAGTCACTCTTATAAAGACAACATTGTTACAAGCAGCAGGTCTACTCAGTGGTCGGATCCTCAGGGGGCATCTAAGGACAGATCCTTCTTACATATTGTATGTGTCACTAGAAGTGACTAGACCACGCCTAGATGACCTTATCCTATATTACATCAGCGATAAAGACCTGCATTGTTTCTACAACAGTGCAGATGAATAAATGAATGAATAAATAGGAATTTATTTCAGACAATTTGACAATAACTCAACCAAATACAAACAAAAGAGACTAGTTAAAATCAACCAAACCAAACACCAATTTCCAAACTAATTTAATTCAACTGAACATAAATAGAAAAAAAAAAACCCTCCACCAAATAAACCTGTCGGTATATAGAGCCAGATAAATGACATTGATTCATGTAATTGTCTATTGGATCATTCCTTTTGTAGATGTAACAGATTTCACTTTTTGTTACATGAATTTTTATAAAATGTAGAGACTGGTTTTAGTCCTTAGTTATCAAATGGTGAGAATCTTTTGCCTAGCATGGACATCGTTGAAATATATTTTAGAAAAGCTACATGGCCCATTTAAATGTTTAATGGGTTAAATGTTGAACTTATTTATAAACTGTATAATGTGTAATTTCAATTTAGAATTAGTTTGCTCTATTTGGTGCATTTTCAACAGATTAACAATTTCACATCATTTTGACTTTGTCTTTAGAGTCTCACTTTAAAAATATAAAATTTTTACAACTTGACAAAAATGTTACTTTATTTATATTTTTATTGGCCTTTTTAAATCATGATTTAATTTTGATGCTGTAGTAGTGAAGCACTTTTACGATTTTTTATTTGTAAAAGTACAATAATTATAGTTTTCACAGCAAATGTCACAGGTGAGGATTTACTGCCTAAAACGACCCAGAAAGGTGCAATTTCTTATAGTTTGTATTATCCAGATATTAATTCAACATAAATCTCATTAATCTTTCTAATAATGAGTTAAAGTCCCAGTGCAATGTCTTTTGTAATGAATCGTTAAGCCCTCTTGGGAGATTGACCTCTTTATGGAGTCAAAAATATTCCACAGGAGCCCACAGGAGCTCCATTCTCATCAGATTTTAAACTTTTTCTAGTCACAGGGGTTTAAAAATGAGTACAGGTGGAGTCAAACTAAGAATGCACACAAGGCTCGACTTACACAGCCCATATGGACCGGTACCAGGTTGATTTCAACTTAATTAGATCTTAAAGCAGACATGTAGCAAGAATCAATCTTTATAAGCACCTTTATAGATGTAGTGCCTGTCAATATTCCTCTTTAAAAGAAATATTAGGAATTTAAAGTGTCATCAACATCCCGTTTGGAGACAGCCTAGATAACAAAATATCAGTGTGATGGTAATCTAAGCATTTATGAGATGATTTAGGGGTCCACCAACTGGCTCTAGTTGGAAAACCCCACTGACAGGGTCCTGATCCCAGTGACAGCTAGAAACGTAACCCAATTTCAAGCCACCGGCATCAATAGCCATACAGATTTTTTTTTCTTATTTTCAAGAGCTTTATTAAACATGGCAGAGCTAGCAAAAAAGGCAAGGGAAACTTTATCAGAAGAGAAAACAGGAATCAGATCAGGACATGGCTTGCAAAATAGAAAAGGCTGCTGTACATTGTGGATTAAATAATAAGCAATACTACCCACCCCTCCAGAGATTTGGTCATGACATACGTCTTCCATGTGCTTAAAGTGTGACAACGCACTGCCTTTGTGGGATGCGTGGCTTCCAGAGGGCAGTCGGTGTTTACAACAGTGCTATTTTCAAAAGGTTGTGTTGCAAGAGGTTTGTACTCTAAAAATTACCTTGTGGTGCTTTAAAACACCATGTGTATATCTAATGAGTGAAGCAATGCAGTTATTTCAGCTATGAAATCAAAATAACGTACAATACACAGCTGTATATTTCATACAGTAGAGATGAACCCGAGCTAACTCCTTACATTCATATCAGATTTTACAAAAGACGCTGAAAAGAAAAACCTCCTAAATGCACACCTGTGGTACAGAGGAGCACCCTGATTTTCACCAGGAATCCCATCACACTATTTCACTCCAGGCATTTTGTCTTGTCACAGCATGAAAGCTAGAGTACAGACTGGAAATTACACAAACAGGTGAGATTTAGTTTCATTAAAAACAAAATATGAAACTCCTGCATTTCAAAAGTCAAAATACAAGCTTTGGCAAATGATCAACTCTAACTTAATTACAAGTTTGGTACAAAGAACTGATCCGACATGAACATAAAGAAAAAATTTACAGTTTTGAAAAAAGTCAACATACCTTTTGCAGAATTTTATTTGAAATACAAATGAGCAAAACACCACAACTTCTCATTGTGTTGCATTAGGGCTGTGTGATATTAGGAAATCATGTGATATGGGATATTAATGGTAAATGTTGAAATAATCATATGACTTGTAATAAATAACCCAAAGTGTTTAGAAAAGTCAGAAGATATTTTCTGTTTTATTCTTCAAACAGATCCAAGATAATAAGCACTTGTCCACCAACTGGAAAATAAATGAATATCAGGATTTTAATCCTTAGAAGTTCATTTTTTCAAACATCTCTTTCCACCTAGAAAAATAAAATAGTTGTATTTTCTTAACTTAATCACCTGCTTACCTTCTAAAACATTTTATTCTGCATTTCAGAACAGTTTTCATTAAATATGAGGCACAAATGAGGCTTTAGTGCAGTCAATGTAGTTCTTCCCCCTATAAATACGGCTGGCTTAAGATTTATCATGTTAAAGATAAACTTCTGATACTCTGTGGCCTTAAAATGGATTAGTACTTGAACTTTATTTATGACAAAAAAAGTCTCAACAGAATCCTAAAATAATTAATGGTAATTTTTCTTGTAGATGTACTACAGGTGTAACTATAACATTCTGGTTAAAGTAAAACTACTCTTGCCAAGTCCTAGCTGTTGAACGCAGGGAGCTTTATTATGGATCTCGATTAGTTAATTCTTTGAAGAAAAAAAAAGAAAGAAAGAGAAAAGAAAATGTCATATCATAGAATACTAGAAAATGTGCTTTCTTAAAAACACTCCTTGTCTCTCTTGAAATGCAAATAATAAACCAGAAATTTCCATAAGTGTCAAAAACCTAGAATTGTGTATCATTTGTTCACGCAAACCCCTGAGGGAAAGAAAATAAAACGAAAAAAAAAAAAAAATCATGCCTAAATTTTGACAACACAAACTCAGAGGTAATTCTGTGTATATTGAAGATGGGCAGCAAAAACGCCACTACTAAATTTGGATTTTCATTTTCACCCTTCAAATATGATTTTTTTTTTTTTTTTAAACAGCAATAAGCTGTATTTTGATTATCTTAAATGTTGTCCCCTGACACAAAATTTCCTTAATCAGAGCAATACCTGTTTTGATTAAGAGAGCAGGTATTGCTCTTTTAATCAGCAATACCTGCTGATTAAGAGAGCAATAGATGGTCCTTCCATGAGTGGGAAAGCTGAAAAACAAACACATAAATCATTCTGCATTTCCCTGCACCAAAAAAACAAAGAAAGAAAAAAAAAAACTTAGTTCCTTCTGTCTTTAGCTTATGGAAAGTTCAGGGAGTTTGCTCTGCCCATGATTGGCACCAGGCAGTTTTCAGCTGGACCAGCTGAAGGTCTGACACCCAGAATAGGACACCAGCAACTGGTTCATCTCGGGTTCCCCGTCTTAATCCATCAGGAGACAACTGACATGTCGCACCAGCCGACAGGTCAAAGTAGCTTTTATTAAACACCCCCAAAAAGTGCTTAATTTCTGTGGATAAATATAAACCCTTTAACACAGTTGCATACACTAAAAATGCACCTACTAAAAGTACAAGAGCTTTTAGTTTTTTTTTTTAGTCATACAAGTTTGCATGTGGGACTGAAATTTCTGCTATATAAAAAAAGCCTCTAAATAAAGTTTTCTTAAACATACACACACAGGTCTCCTCTTATAGATAAAACAAAGATGCTAGGTGTATATTCCGCCAAATTATAATTAACTTTCACTATATGGCCTCCACTAAAGTTTTGCAAAACTATTACCAGGACTCTGAAACGGAGCCATGTTGTGCAGAGAGGAACTCATGTTTAGTCCCAACAAAAGGCCTTCTCTGGAGGCCTAGGTAAGGGGTAGGAACAGAGATGGAGTGGAAGAAGGGCTGTTACAGTTAGTGTCCATTTACTGACTGAAAAGATACCTGCATGGGATCAGGACCCAGTGGCGGCTGGTGAAAAATATTTTTGGTGGGGCTGATATAGCCTAGTGTATGTCTCCAACTAATCCGGAATAAGAATTCAAATAAACAATTGGACAATACATACAATTTAACAGTAATGATTTAATTTACTATATAATAACAGTAACAGTGATGATTTGGGTCACTGTGACGGGGTTCTTTGGCCTCCAAGAATCCAGGCTCAGTCGGGTTACCGGTGTTGGTGATTTATTGAGCTCAAAAACTCAAAACAGGGTGCAAAAGAAACTAAACATATACAAGATCCTCTGGGCCTCAGCCTCCCTCCAGTTACCAGCAATGTAACAAAGAAACAGAAAACAAAAATTGCTGCTTTTCTTCCCACAGCCCTCATTAAATAGTTTAAGCCCCTCACCTCAGGCTCTCTTATTTCTGATTTCTTCTCATTAATCAGTTTTGTCCATATATTACCTCCACAAACAATTGATGTACAAAAACAAATCATTTTTACAACTTCATTCTTTTACACAGATTCATTGACTTATTCAATTACACTAAACTGGGTTTGAACCCAGCAAAGACGCAGCCAGACTGAAGATGACAAGTCCCCTTAGCATAAACACGTACACACACACACACACACCCACACCCCCCACACACCCACACATACACACACACACGGCTAACCCCACTGAAATATTAAGTGTGCACCCTCAATATGCCAGCAGGTAACCAGGAACAGCTTGTGTGTTTTACGTTCATGGAGCTACTTGGCTCAGCGCGAGTGTATTGGTCCTCACAAACACAGTATAACAGGAATGTGTGTGTGGCGCGCAAAGTTAGAGAGGTTGTTTTAAGCGACGAGGTGGATTCGTCACAGTCACAATAACCATAACATGAAATGTTCATATCCTACAACAGGGATGTTCTTCTGGCAAACGGGTAGATAAATAAGGATCTCACCGAATTTGGTGGAAGCTGCATCTCGGTCGTTACATTCGCCATCTTCCCTCTAATTGTCTGCACCTGCGCTTGGGTTCAGAAGCCTGTTAAAGCGCAGTATTTTCAGCGCCCCAAGACCATAAAGTTCCGAGACGCTGATTGGCCATTAAATTCACCTAGCAATAGTACATGATTGACAGATTCTCTGCATATGTGGGGCTGTCTGATAGGCGCCCCCAGAACAGAGACGGTAGGAGTCTGTCTGTGGAAATCCACAAATTAATGACAGTAGATAGGGAAATTTAGTTTATATAATTTGTTTTGCTTATAGGTACACAGTCTAGAGAGTAAAACTGACATTTATGAGTTAATTTCTAAAAATATATTTTACGTTTCTCTCTTCTTATCAGGGAGGGCGGTGCCCCAGCGCCCCCTATGGGCCGGCCGCCACTGTCAGGACCATTGCTAAAGTCTGTGTAGAAGTATCAGTAACAGCCAGCAGAACCTGAAAGCCCCAGATTCTACATCCTCCTTCACAGCCCCGCTCCACTCATGTACGTCCTATGGAGCATTTGTGCAGTAATGTTTATCAATGAGAACTGTTCCACATCCACGACTACTCCTCCAAACGTCTTCTCCGTCCGTCAGTCAAAATACGGAGGCAAGCTATTTTTTGCTTCGCTCTGGTCCATTGGAAGCCAGCCAGGTCAACATCCGCAATTGAAAATCGCACCAAAAAGGAAAAAGAACATTGAGAAGAACCAGTTTGTCAAAGTAAAATAGGGTACGACTGCTCGGTAACTACAAATTACAGCATAATTCTTATATATTCACAAAAACTAAGACCGTTTAATTAAATTATTGGATGCAAACTATTGGTACTTCAACATACCAGGAAACAGTTTGTCATCTCGATCAAAATATTTATTTTATACTGGGAGGCTTGAAAGTTTCATCAAATCCAGTCACATCAACTTCCAAGAGCGCATCTTACAACTTCAAAAGAAACTTCTTAGCGCAGGCATGGATGAAGAGATGGAGATTTTGGAAGAACAAACTAATTTCGTATGGTCCTAGTTATAGAAGATGTATGGGCAGAAACTGCATGTGTGATAACTGAACTTTATTGATCTCACATTGGAGAAATTTACCTATAGGATTTCAGGATTCCAAACCCTACGCCCTAACCACTGGGCCACCCTCTCTCTGGAGGCTGATGGTGAGTTTTAATTATCTATTACTAATAATATGTTAGCTGTACCACATATTCTGTACAGAACTTGGTCAGCTGTGGTTGTTTGTAAGTTCTTAAAAAAATTTGGATTGGATAATATCACGCATGCTCTCATCGAGCTCCAAGGAACTTATATTGGAGCAAGATGGGAGGAACCACTGAGGCTGTAGGCTTTGCGTAGCGGGGCAGTTGCAGAGGATGTGGGATTTCAGGGTCAGGGTATACCTCGCCCAGGGTTCTCATCTCAATCAACCTACGCTGTTTACCGTTGTGATTTTCCAAAGGCTGAACAAAGAAAATAGGATCCAACAATTAGGATTACATCCTTAACATCCAAAACTAAAAAGCTGATCATAAACTGTAAGATGCTGTGACACCAGGGAAGGGTTTTACATCTCTGTCCTGTAGGTTTATTAGGTTTCCCTGCTTTAGCACAGCTGATTATGATGATTGCAGTAGACCAAAAGCCTATTAATCAGCTTTCAATTAAAATCAGCTGTGCTGGAGCAAGGAAACCTCTAAAACCTGCAGGACAGCAGGCCTGGAGGACCGAGGTTGGGGATGCCTGCTCTATAGAACAAAGTGAAAATTTTAGATTATCAGGCAAAAGAACGGACGGCTTAAACTTGAGGTTAAACTGTAAAAAAAAAAAAAAAAAATGGAACTAGCAGCATCGTGCCAGTGGTACTGATACACTGTACACAGTGGATTGAAGAAATGAGACAAAGGACTGCCTTATAATTATAAATGGTTTCCTTATATCTGCAGTTGACTGGTAGAGACTTGGATAAAACCAAGTGATCCAATGATCTACAAAAGTGTTTTTCAGCCCTGATGCTCAAGGCCCACTGTCCCGCATGCATTAGATGTTTCTCCTCTTCAACACAGCGCAGATCCCGATGAATGCAGTTCAGTAAAGCCTGTTAAACTGTTATCATTTGATATCAGGTATGTGAAAGTTGGGAAACATCTAAAACATACAGGGCAGTTTGGTTTGAAGACCAGGATTTTAAAAACACTGACCAAGAACAAACAAAACTGGTCAAAACCTCTGTATAGAATTGACATCAAATTCATGTCTGGAAACCAACCAAATTTAATATGACCTTCAAATTCTGAAGAGCATTTATGCAATCACTGAATATACCCTGACCTCGATGTTGGCTACAGGCTAAGTGAAGATAAAAGAAGTTAAATTGATATGTCATTGAATGGAATTTATATAACTGGAAATGATCTGGACTTTACTGTAACAAAAATAGTAGTTTTAGTTAAATATTTAAACAAAATAGAAACGTTACACAGTTACTTACATCTACTTAATATTAGAATGGCTTTCACTTTTTCGGTGGGGTGGGGGGGGGGCATGTACAGTATCATGAACCTTATCATTTGTCTGCAACACACAAAACATATCCTCCCACAGGAAATGCCACTGTGGCCCACCCTCTAACCGCAGCGTTTCCACTTGGCCACACTGGAGATGATCTTTGGGTCAACAACAAAAAAAAAAAAGATATATATAAAAAAAACAAAAAAAGTTTTTTTTTTTCCTAGCCTTAATGTGAAGTTAATCCAAGTCAGTGGAAATCAGAACTTGATCGTTCAATCTTGTCCTTCTGAATGTGTTCCAGCAGAATTCATGGGTTTTACTACTCTTGCAATCAAAATCTGATCAAATAGGACTGGCGGTGTCGGAGCTTTAAGAAACCAAGCAATTGGAAATTGGCCACAAAGTCTGATGGGTGCATCTCGGATGCTGGCTGAACAGCTCTTTCTTAGTGCCCAAATTATTAAAAACAGCCCATGAAAGAGGGCTTTGACAACACACTGACATTTAATGGCCAATTTAAAACGACACACTGCAATATACGAGCTGAAAAGTTAACTTGCTTTAGATAAAAGGTGATGCAATTGGATATCAGAATAACCTAATTTCCCATCAGCCTCTGCCGCAGAGTCCTGTTGAGCACTTACTGCAAGAAGACAGCGCAGAGGGAGATGATACTGCCGTTAAATATTTACGCTGCCTCCTGCAGCGTTCCAGGGCATGACGGAAAAAAGTGCATCAGGCAATAAACGCGGCCAAATTTTTGGTCATATATGCTGGAGAAAGTACCTCCTTTGAGCAGCAAATGGATTTAAATATGAAAAGATGGTGAAGGAACATGAATCCTTTGTGAAGGGCCACGTGAAAAATTTATAGAGCTCTTAGAGCAAAGTGAGCCGGGTCTTCACTCTGGTGGCATCGAGCTGAGACGCTTGCAAGCGGGGACCAGTGTGAGCAATAAAAAGCCTCGTTAGGTCTACATTTGATCACCAAGTAAGAAGTGACCAATGGTTATCAATAGGGTGAATAAAGAAAAAGAGTCTAAGTGTGATTTCTTAAAACTAGACCTCTGGACTGTTATGGCTATACAGATGACAGCACTTCCTCCACTTTCTCCCTGGTCTACCCCAAAGTGCAAAACAAGCTCCAGTCAACAACATGAATAATGCAGGTCTTCTCCTGAGTTATCCTGAAGCACGTCAGCCTGCGTGACTGAGAAATGAACCACTGGCCTCCTTTACTGGGAAAAAAAAAAAAAACTAAGCTCTCATCTCACCCTGTGCATTTCAGCCCATTCAAAGCCAGGACACTCCTCTCTGCTGAGCCAAAAATAAGGGGATATAAACTGAGACACAGATGCAAGAGGTATAATATCCAGTAATAACCGACCATGTTGGCTGGAGAGTGTGATGTACACTTAAGACGAGAGATTGAAGTGGACTGATCCATCACTCACGGAGGATAAACAGAATAAAAACCCCAAGCTGATTATTTAGGGATTTAGATATTTGCATGAAAATACCGGATGAGGCGTTATCTCTGCTTAGCATATTAGAGAGCAAAAGTGAAGATAAGAATATGCAAACAGATGAAAAGAATAAATCCCAAGGCACAAACATGAACAATAACAACAGACAATAGATCACATACCAGTAACCAAACAAGTTCCTTAAAAACTCACATACTGGACCGTTTAACCAGAGAATTGCTTAAAAAGAGAGAGGCTTCTCTCGCATTTGGGTCAGACAGGGTTGAGGGGATAAACACCTCCACATTTCTTATATAGGCCACCCTGTATACTGCTGAAGTTGAAATCCAACTTGCAACTTTGTGTTTGAGACTGAACATCAGATCCTCTGCACTGTTTTTAATACACTTTGAAATACCTTTGACCCACTTAAATTTAGGGATGTAAATCACACCCATCGTGGCAATTTGATTCAGTACCAATTTTCTCACCCAACGATTCGATTTTATTTTTGATTTTATTTTCGATAAACCACGATACGATTCAATTAATTGGTTAATTTATTTTTTATTAATTTGTTTTATATACCTTACAGGCTAGACAATGTTTCAAATTTAAAATAAATCAATGAAAGCTATAATATGGTTATGCATTTTATTTGAGAAACAACAGCAAATAAAAGAAAAAGAAGTAGCAAAGTTGTACTCTACCTACGCCTATGAAAACCTCATTCACTGAAAAATAATAACGCCTCTGTGTTTAAGCGAGTGTGTGTGTGCAAGCGGAAAGAGGGTAATGGCTAAAGGAAGCGAGGTAGGAAGGCAAAATTGGTTTAGCGCCCCTACACCACAGGATTCAGAATTACGTCTAGGAGAAAATGGATAAAAACAGAACGGAAGAAAAACAAAACAAAACACATGAATCGATACTCTTGCAGACGCGTCGATGCATCGGATCGTCGGCTGTGGGATCGATGCATCAATACAAAACGATTATTTACACCCCTACTTAAATTCAAATCTAAAGAAATTATATACTGCAATCATTAGGCAATCAATAGAACATCACTACTGAATTATAAAACATTAACTTAACTCAAATACATGAAAAAATATATATATCGTCTTTAATAGATGTAATTTAACAAATGTCTCATCTTAAACACTACAGTACCTAAATCTGGATCGAGCTATTTGAGCCTAATGGTAAATGTAATAATTTTGCAATATTTAAAGAATTGATAGATATGTAAAGTTTCAATAAAGTGTATTCATGAGGCTTTTCTAAGATCATCTTAAATTATACCTCAAAGATTAAACTTCCTAAGATTATATGGGATTATCAAAAGTTTACTAAATTATTTTTTTATTTTTTAATAATATGTCATAATAAAACAATACCGGCCAGAGAACCTTTATTTATTGTGTAGTTTTAAAACCAGACATCTGCTCAGTGGTGAGAAATACTGCAAAATCTCTGTTATTCCAAACAGAAAAAAAGGTTCTTAATTTGTAAAATATTTTATATAAGACAGGATATACAGGGTTCATTTTAATTTGGATATAAATAGGATTGAAATTGTTGAAAGCTGTAAAATAGATGATGACTTCCCCAAAGAGCAACCTGAGCCAAAAGCTCATTATTTATTACTCAATTAGGCAATCATTCATATGACTGCATATAACATCCAAAAGATATCACTACAATAGCTGGGGGATACATCTAAAACTTTCTGGGAGTGTTTTATTTTAATAGATTAATATTAATCTGGTGATTAAAAAAAAAATAGGTCAAATTATACTGTCACTATTTGACACCTAGATGTTACCGACCGAGAAAACTTTTATCCGACGAAGCTTATTTTAAAATAGAGGCTGGATGAAACATTAAACACTCAAACAATTGGAAATAGGAATTCAAATTTTTTAGATATCAAAAAGCGAGACGTTATAACTTTTGGTGAGAAAAAGCAAACAACAAAGAGCAAGCTAGCAGCATTATGTCATGTGGTGACTGTCGGAATCTAGCTAACGGCTAATGCTAGCTAGTACCAACAATTCGATTAAGCATCACCTTAACAGTAACTTTGTCTTAATTAACGTGAAATAAAAAGTGCAAATTACTTTAATGTCGTTACAAAATTTATATAGCAAATAAAGACACGTTTACTGCAAAGCAAACGGCTTTCTGAACCACAGCCCTATCTAGCCGAGCTAGCTTAGCATGTACCTTGTCCGAGTCGAGTTCGGGATCCGCTTGGCTAAGTCTGTACAGAAATGATTTGGGGTCTCGACACAGCGTCTGTCTTGTCGTTAAAAAATACGTCCCCCCAACATTTAACCGTATCCACTTGGAAGCTCCGACACCCGCTGAAGCATTTCTCTCCCCCGGGGAAGAATGGGTCGGACATCTCCGAGGAACGGAGCCGCTTGTCTCGGAGCTGTTCTCTGCCATCCCTCTCCTCTCCGCTCCGCTCCACGCCTCGCCTCCTCCGCCCTCGCTTCGGCTCTGCTCTGAGCTGCTGACAGGAAATATCGACGCTGCCGCAGCCACCGACTGCGAGCCAGTCCACGACTCCTGCAAAACTGGCTGCAAACTCTACGGCCACTCCTACCCAGCTCCATCCTCAGCCTATTTAAACACACACGCATTCATGTTTACATTGCTTTTAAGACATAATAATAACAAAAGAAAACAGATTGAACCCTTCCACATCCTCTAAAATATAACAAATTAATTAATTAAAAAATAGGACAGAAGATATCCTTTAACAACTATCCTTCAAAGTGGGATTTCAGGAGCAGCAAATTGAAAAATGTATTAAAACAAAAAGTATTGCAATAAAAAGTGTGGATACAAGGCTGTGCAGTAAAAGCAATTTTTTAACATTAGAAAAAATATTGTATGACTCTTTGTTACTAAAAATAGCATGATCAACAATCTAAAGAAAGTGTGCAAGTGCAACCCTGAATGTTTTGTTAATTAACACAAAAAGACAATTTACAACAATGAAAGAACTGCAAGACAGCCTGGAAGTATGGTTTTATGGGAGCAGGTATTGCAAACTCGCTGCTTGGAGGAAGGATGTGCAACGGTGCTCCTTTGTGCACCTAGGATGCAGTTGTCTGTCATTAGAGGGAGCTCTCCCATCCATCCATCCATCCATCCATCCATCCATCCATCCATCCATCCATCCATCCATCCATCCATCCATCCATCCATCTTCTTATCCAGGGTCTGATTGCGGGGGTAGCAGCTTCAGTAGGGAGGCCCAGGCGTCCCTCTCCCCAGCCTCTTGGTCCAGCTCCTCCGGGGGAATCCCAAGCCGCTCCCAGGCCAGCCGATAAACATAGTCCCTCCAGCGTGTCCTGGGTCTCCCCCTGGGCCTCCTCCCGGTGGGATGTGCCTGGAACACCTCACCAGGACTGGCTCCTCTCGAAGTTGAGGAGCAGCGGCTCTACTCTGAGTCCACCCCGGATGACTGAGCTCCTCCCCCTAACTCTAAGGGAGAGCCCAGAAACACTACGGAGATAACTCATTTCAGCCGCTTGTATCCGGGATCTCGTTCTTTCAATCATGACCCAAAGCTCAAGACCATAAATGAGGGTAGGAACGTAGATTGACCGATAAATCAAGAGCTTTGCTTTTTGGCTTAGCTCTCTCTTCACCACAACAGACCGGTACAGTGCACGCTTCACAGCAGACAATGCACCAATCCGCCTATCAATCTCCCGCTCCATCTTCCTCTCATTTGTGAACAAAAAAATAAAAGAACAGTATATATTTTGCATTTGTGCACAACAACAAAAAGTTAGCTCTGCATTTCTTATGAGAGCAGTGAGCAGGTTGCTACATGCAGGGAGCATTGCAGGGTTAAGGGTCATGATCTGGGAGCCAGAGTAAGCCATTAACCAGCAAACTTGTGGCTTTTCTAAGATGTAGATGCCTTGCTTTCTAACCATTAGACCACCACTCCCATTAGTGATGTTATTTTTGCCAGAGTCCTCTTGACTCCAACCAGCTCCTCTGGGTTGATGTTACATAGGACAGAGTTTGCTTTCCTGATGAGTTTATCCCACCCTCTTTGTTGTAGATGATCTTCTGCTCCAACAAAATGCAACATGGAAGACGGCTCATTCTAACAGAGAAAAAGAAGCGCCCCTTCCTAAAGATCTCAGACACCTTAGCTGGTAGATTCTGACCCTTCCTTTAAAGACAATCAGTTTTTGTTCTGCCTGAACAACCGGGTACTTTAAAGAGTCCACTATCTCAGTTCCTTACACACATACTGATATCTATTTCCTTCTATTTTTAAGAGTAGAATTCCCACCAACTGAATTAGCCAAAGAAACGCTTAAAGAAAACTTTTTTTTATAACAGTGCTACTGAAACCTTCACACAAGATTTAACTTCTTCTTACACTTCGCCATGTAACTCAGTAGATTAGCTGGTCTATAGCCTTAACTGTAGAACTTCATACATAATTGATTAAATTGTTCCCATCAATCTCCATGCAGAAACGCTCCACCAGCTCATTTACAAAGCATTAATGATGCTTGTGCCTCATTTGCAATGGTCGACAGGTTAACAAACCCTCCTGTAACTGTAGCATCTGAACCCCACTCTACCAGGGCCTGTAACCAATTTGGTTATTTAGTGAGTAAATTCAGAGGACTAGAAAGATAATCTGTAAAATAGTATATCACGTCCAGTAGCAGCGTTGTGTCCAGTCAGAACACATTTTGACAAAATTCTGCCAAATACTGCAAAACCTAGGAAGAAATAATAAACAACTAAAATGTTGTTTTTGGCTTTCATTGTGCCTGATTGATCTTAAAGAATGAACTCCTCCTTTTTGTCAGGAGTGCCTGTGAAACTGGGTTGACCTTTCTCATACAGAGCTTGAGTGATTCGTCTTTTTTTGAAGGAGACTTTTATTTATGTCTTGAGTAACTTTACATCGGCTACATGCGGTGCTTCCTATTTGGTACAGGCTCCTCTTTAGCCCAAGTTATAACACATATAAGTTATCATAACAATGCACCTGGTGACATTTTGTCAATAGGTGACTATGGACCCAATCCAGCGCTGGTCAAATGAACAAAGAAATAAGCGCATCAATGTGCTAAAATTTACTTCAGCTGAATAAAAACAAAATGTAATATATTGGACCAAATTAGGGACATTTTAAAGTTAGTACATCCAGTGTCAGTTAATGAAGTGAGAGATCAACAGTCTTAAAACCTGAACCTTCAAAGGCAGATATAAAGAGTAACAAAGTCAGTCTTCTTTCACCTGAAAAAACATATAGGATATTTAAGTAGTATTAAGTAAGTATTTAGACATGTATCTTTAATAGACATGATTACTGCAATGATGTCCTCACAGCTCTGCCTAAAATATGGCTGCGGATGATGCAGAATGCTGCTGCCTACATCCTCACCAAAACTGAGTCAGTGGAGAACATCGGCCAAATTTTAAAATCCTTTCAGTTGCACCCGAATCTCAGAGAATAGACTTTAAACTACTTTTGTTAAGGGCTTTGCATTAAAATACATTGCAGACTTTTCAGTTTATCAACAGCTTAACCTCCCCTGTCTTCAGGCTTAAGTTTACTCGTTTACTAGAATCAAATAAGGGGAAGCAATGTTAGCTCAGATAGGCATCATTTATCTGAAACAAACTCCCAGTAGGACACTAATGCTGAAACCCTAAATAGCTCTTATTTAAGGTTAAACACCCCCTTGTTTAGTTTCATTTGTTTTGAGCAGATATATCAGATTAGTTTGTTCGTTCTCTTATTTAGGCATAGTGTTGTCTATGTACAAGACCTTTAACTTTGTGACTGAAATGTGCAAAACTTCCCTTATATTCTCATCAGGAAGAGGTTAACACCTCAGGTTTGGGTGAGACCATACTTTCCAGTTTGGTCTTCTGATGCCTAATGTGGGGGAACTCAAAAAAACAGAACAGGCCAAGTGAATCAGATCTAAACATCAACAAGTGACATCCTTAAAGCTCTTTAAAACAAACCTATATAGGGACTGCAACACAAGGAACGCTCCTCCGCCTCTTAAACCAGACAGATTTACAAATTCTCCTGTGAGTTTTAAATGGACTTTCACAACACCAGGGCACAGATAATGGGTCGGTACTTTATTTACATGCTGCAGAAATGTCAGACGTCATCACTACTGAACTCTGTTCAGTGTCATGGTGGAGGTTGTTAAACAGAAGACAAGACACACGGCTTTCTTTTGAATGCCTACATCCCTACATGCTTTAATTACTGGACTACCAAGCATTAAGTGGAAAATTCATCATTCAACATCTACTGACCTAGCGCACAAATAATCAGAGAGAGAATGAACAGATTCATTAAATTATCAGAATATGATTAAGTCACTGAGCAAATAGAAAATGTATGATATAGTAAGAATAAAGCTGTAAAATATTATAGTTTACAATAATTATTCACATTCAAAGGCTTTACATCTCAATACATACACAACATGGCCCCTGAACATGACTTCAATCCAAATATGATTCATATATTAGAATTTAAATAACACAGAATGAACTATAGGCTAAACAATAGCCATCAATAACCTTATACAAGAAAAAAAAATAATACAAAAACTGTATCCTAATATCATTGCATTACTCGCTTCAGATTTAATAATACATCATCTGTACATCACAGTTCTGGTCAGTTACAAGCCAGGTAAAGTATTTCATACATGACGTAACCGACTGCCATCGACTTGATTCAGAATAGGGTTTTTTCTAATTTTTATTAAATCAGGAGGAAAAACACTCCTCTGGTGTTCCCTCGACTTTACAGACAGATACAGCAATTTCAGCGGTTTATTTGGATCAGATGAATATCCTCTAAATGACATCCAACCACATCCAGCCCCGGTTTTGCTCCAGGGTGCTGTTCACTTAGACTCCAGTCACACACTGCACACAGACTCAGCTGAAGGAAGAGGGGCCTTTGGAAAGGACCTTAAGGTACGACGTCAAAAATTAAAAACAAATGATGATTATACAGATTTCTAAAAGAGAAAAAAAAAAAAATAATTCATTCGCTTTAATTTCTATTGGGCCAAAAACAGTGAAATCAAAAATCAAAGATAATAAAAATAAAATGTAAGGGCCCCTTGAGGCAGTTATGCCATCTTGTCCAGGGATGACAGCCTTTTCTGATTGCTTCCGAGGATGATAGCACGTATATGCATCTCTGTTTGTGGAGGTTTTCTGTTCAGCATGGGGTGGTCAGCACATGAGATTTTATTTTTCAGTGAGACAAACTGAAGATGAGCCATGTATTCCATCAGAAAGGAATTTAGGAGGATTCACACCACAAGAGCCAGTAAAATGAAAAAACAAAAACAAAAAACAAGACATCCAAATTTCGCAACGGTTGCCAATGCAGCAAGAAATCCCATTTTAACTTAAAACTACATCTCCAGTGCCCAGAAGAGAAAAGCCATAGCAACAAAACTGGCCATGCAGGAAAGATAAGCAAGATAGAGAGAAGGTGTACAAGTTAGTGGCATGTTTACCCACCCAAATACAAAAAAAAAAAAAAAAGCTTCGTAACAGCTATGGAAGGCTTTCTCATAATGGTTCAGACCCATTTCTCACTACAGACCAGTTACTCTGCTTTGTTACTCAGAGACCTTAATTGGACTGCAATAAGCAAGTACCAAGAGACTGAAAAACAACTCCAACACCAAGGGAATAGATGAGCTCCGACATAGGGAGGTAAAAAATAACAGGGATTTGAGCTGAATAAGTGTGAGACTGAATCAGTTTACAGTATCTGTCACTAGAGAGTAAATGCACTAAAAGTTGGGCTTTACAACAACTCGCACATATAATGTATGATTAGGATATGGTTTAATTAAAGATATCTGGTCTGGCTCTGGTTCATAAAAGCAAAACTCTGTTATCAATGAAGCAGGAAACCAGTCCTTGCATTCAGGATAGTCCTAGCAGTACCCAAGCTTATGTCACCATACAAGATAAGCTTGCCCATCCTCTCTGCCACCCCACCCCCAAGCCCAAAGCAGAATGTACAAAATGCAGACGTTCATTGTGGAAGTCTTATCATCCATACATGGAAAATGCAATAGAAGCCTCAGAGAGAGCACAAAGAACAAGCAAAGCAACCCTGAATCCAAAGTTGTATTTTCCCATGGATCTACTCAGGAAAACAAACAAGGTCTAGATGCCAGCGTCTCTAAGAGTTTGTTTACATTGCTGTGATGAAGGGCACTAAAGAGGGTGTTACTCTGCTCAGTGATTGGCCTCAGAGCTAAAAATGAATGGGCACAAAATGGATTATGCTCCTATAGGCCTGGGTTTTGGTGCCTCTGATAGATCTTTCTCCACACTTCCTGGATCTTCTTGCACCATCTGTCGGCATTTCCGCTGGGGTCCATCAGATAGTATGTCCGGTTAGGCTAAACAGCAGAGGGAAAGAAAGTCAGGTGAACACTGTCCAGGGAATGAATTATTTTAATCTGAAAACTTGCAGACAACAGAAATAAACCATTATTTACCGTGTGAACAAAGAAGGTTTTGAAGTTTTTGGCCTCAGGGCGTAACTCGGAGGACCAAGGAATCTCCCCTTTCAGGACCCTGTTTACAGGATCCACATAATAAAGGTGTGGTCCTTCTGTAAGGAGCAGCTGTCTCCGACGTGCAAACAGACCCTGAGATGATATCAAAACATTTCAGGACATCAGTTCACCAACAGAGGGGGACATGAAGCCTCTAAGAACATCCTCACTGTTTCCTAACATGTAGGGCAAAGGTAGTTTTCAGAATCGATACTTTAAGATATGGATTTTGGCTTACACACTGCCCAATTTTATCTTCAGCAACCACTTTATGTATTCTGTATTGATTAATAGTGTATGTTGCTGTATTGTATCTGTAGTTATATCAGTTGATTGTGCCGTTCTTTTTACATCCGTCTTTGGAGGTGATGAGGCAGACTGATGAAGTTTTATCCATCTCTCTCTTTTGTCTTTTTTTCACCTTTTTTCCCTTTTTTGTAGTGTCCATATAACATGAATTATTCCCTACATAAACTATAATAAAACTATTTACATATATAAGCGATAATGCTCTACCTGTAAAAGTAAAATCAGTGGGTCTCTTTCTGGCATTAATACAACAATTCCTATGGCCAAATTCCAGACAGGGAACACAGAAAAAAAAAAAAAAATATATGGATTTATATTTTAATCACTATATTTCATGGTATTAGAACATAAAAAGAAGAAATGCACACTTCTTTGTAGGCATCTGAATGGCTGCAGCTCACCGATTTGAAACAAATCTCTTCAGGAAACCATATTTTAAGACACCTAACTCGTATAACACATAATTTTGAAATTGATAATATTCCTACCATTTTTTTTAAAGGAGAAAATCTAAGTAAAATCTTATTAAGTTTCTTATCAGTAAGAACCTCAGAAAACAGCTGCGGAAAAATAAATACACACCTTCCGTTTATCCACAGGCCCCATTTTCAGGATCAGATTATTCTCCACAAACTGATGCCTGAGTAGAAAAGAAGAAAAGGCAAATAAAACACCAACTCTCAACTTTTTGTCCAAGATAGACAAAGTGGTGGCTAGACAAGTCGACAGATCGCATCCCAAAATATTTTCCTTCACATTTTTGAAACGAGCTAACCTGAAAAAGAACACACACACACTTTCCAATAAGAAATTTACCAAGGGTTCCCATTGGTCTGTTTGTCCAGCAGCAATTTCTTTTCTTCATCGGTGAACTGCAGATCCAGCTCAAAGGAGTTGTTGTCCAGGTCATGAATGTACTGTTCTATGTTGCTGCTGGATCTCTGAGGAGGCGCAGAATCATGTGGCGACAAGGAGTGTGATGAGCTGGATGGGGCCACCTGCATGTTGCTGAACTGGCTCAGGAGGTCATCATACTAGAATTCATGATGTTACAGAGGATAAAGTATATCAACAGCTGGTATTCCATTTGTGAGTGATTCAAAGGTGTCAGTATGTATTCCAATAAGGAGTTTATTTTGGTTTGTAGCGCTATGAAGAGAAACCTCACATTTCCATAGCAGTCTTCATCATCTTCAGACATAGCTGGCAGGTAGGGTGTGAGCTTAGGGGGTGTCTGTAGGTGTAAATCACTCCATGATATGGTGTCAAAGAAGGGATGCTGCTTAAGCGGGTCGTACCCTCCCATCTCTTCACAACCAAGCCGCTTGGATGGGTCCAACGACTGAAGGTAGAAATCGCACAACAAAACAAACTTAGAGTAAACAGTATTTACCTTCTATAAACAGGCCCATAAAAGACACAGAATGTACATCATGTTACTGGCAGAGTTTAGACAAAATAATGACTTACCAAAAGCCGTTCAACGAGATCCTTAGCTTTGGGGAAGAATTTTTCTGGAAACTCATACTCCAGCTTTATTATTTTCTGGAATATTAGGTATTCATTTCTATAACAGAACAGAACAACATGTTAAAAATAAAAACAAACAAAAGATTATAATCATAGGCTAATAACAAGAGGTTTCCCTTCTTTCCTCAAATTTTAGACCAAGAGTGGAAAGAAGGCCTAGTCATAAGCAATGTGCATTTCAAATCAAATATTTTTGTTAAGAACTGAACTTTCAGAAGGTTCTTACCCAGCTCTGAATGGTGGTAAACCAGCCACCAGCTGATAGATAATACACCCCAAAGCCCAAAGATCAGAGCTGTAAATAAACAAACAAACAAAAAATTATTTTGCATTAAGATTTGAGCTCATATCTGGATAAAATAAATTAACATTCATAAAGTGTACCTCTTGCAAGCTGATTTTTCCGTTAGCAGCTCTGGAGAGACATACTGTGCTGTTCCAACAAAAGAGTTTGCTCTTGCTGCAAAATGGTGTGTATAAAAACAGAGACAAGAAGAAAAAAAAAAAAAAAAGGATTTTTGTGAAGGTTTAATAATATCTCAAATTTTACCATAAACACAAACTATACGAGGATATGAACGATGGGAATGGCATCTGTTTAAGGGCAATCAATCATTTTACCTTTAACTCATAATGTCAAGAACCTTTGAGTTTAAAATAGATGGCCTTTAAAACGCAGCATGAACAAGAGCTTGAACTAGATATCTCCGCAGATTTTTAAATACAGCTATCTTGTATAATAAAATTTGACACTAGAGATTTGAAATAAAATGGACAAATAACGGGTTTCAAAATAAAGATATGTCATATATATATATATATATATATATATATATATATAAATAATAACATTAATTGTGATTATACCTTGTTTACTCTCAGATGATAATTGTTTTGCTGTCCCAAAATCTGTTATCTGGATGTGCATCTCCTCATTCAAAAGAATATTTTCTGGTTTCAGATCTCTAAAATAAATCAGAAAAAAAAAAAACAATAAAACTTATTAGATTAAAATTACAGGGTTAAAGAAAACTAGAGAATACAAAGAACAAATCCTTACCTGTGAATTATGCCCTTTTTGTGTAAGTATTCTAGAGCACAAACTATTTCCGCTGAGTAGAACCGCGTACAGGTCTCATCAAATGAACCAATTTTGCGAATGTATTTTAGGAGTTCACCATTCTTAGCATAGCTTAGACCAAAATCTACAAAAAGTCTGTTAAGGAAAGCCTTTATTCAATGATACACCTGTTCTAGTGAAACAAATAGACCAGAGGGAAATAGAAATCTACTTGCAACTGATAACTTTCTTCTCTATCAGCTCTGAGCGATGGTCAGAACCTAAAAAGCTTCATAAACAAAACTAAGCGCCAACAAGTCGTACCAACAAACAAACCCTCTTTAGTGTGTACATTTTCATTTAAGGAAGAGGAATTAAAGTTAGTATGAGTGCGTTATTTAAAAAAAAGTCAGAGGGAGGACAAATAGTGATTTAAAAATGCAGTTTCCATTTAAGGAAGCTTTTTGCCAAGGAGGACTGATGGCTGATCAATCCGAGTTCTACTTTAACACAGGAAGTAAGACTTTGGTGGATAACAGAAGGGCTGAATGTATAAAAGTAAATGATGTGATGTTCAATCCTTTTGGAAATCCCAGAGTTAAGATAAAATCTTCATTGCCTAGGAAGCACACACAGCCCTAGTGTCAGTTCCTACTGCTAACCGGGCCTAATGCTAATATGAGATATTAATGAAAGCTTAAAATGTCAATTCTGTAATTTTCATGCCTCATAGTAGTAAAAGGCCAGTTTTACACAATGACTCATCTCTCATACAGTCATATATCAGTTTACAGCATAAATAACTATTAGCTGCTCCTGGCAGCGAGCCTAGAAAAATGAGTTTAGAAAGAAAAAGTCAGGGAAAGCAGGTCAAAGCTATACAGAAGTATGGATCAAAAGCTCTCAGTGCATTTCTAAAAACAATCCATGGTCATTTTGAAAGGATACACAACTTCTCATCATCTTGAAACGTGAAATAGAGCTTTACAAAGAATGGGTGATCAAGATTTGACATCAAATCTCTTTCTCTTTTCACGTACTGGACCTTGTTCTCCTTCATAATGTGCCGCTTCTCTAAAATCTTAACTGTTAGATAGACAAAAAGTAAATAAAAATCACTATTCAATATTTGCTTAACAATTCATCCATCTTAATTAAAGCATCAAAATAATATACAAAATATTGGGGGGATTTTTACTGACTTGCATATTCTTTGCCTGTGGCCAACTCTCTTCCCAGAGCGACCTGAAGAACAAAAAAGGAGGGGAAAAAATTAGCAAATTAGAGGTTGTGCTTACGAAGTTAGAGTTAAAAATCTTTTGGAACAATTTAATTGATGAACCCAGGATGACTCATCCAAGAACATTAATCAAAAGAATGCTAAAGTGTAGTAACAGCTACCACAGTATGATTCAAAGACAGAGAGAGGAATTCAACTGCTCTACCGTTGAGAAGGAGCCCTCTCCCAGTATCTTGCCAAACTTGAAATCCTCTGGCTTCTTCTTGCGTGGCTGAGGGGTCTGGACTGCCGGCTGTGCGCGGACGTCCAAGCTCTGGGTGCTGCCAGACGCTCCTACAGCATTAGTCTGTGACGCTGAGCCCTCCATGCTGGGGCAGTGACTGCTGCTTGCGCTTGGGATAGCAAGTGGCGAACAGGAGTCGGGGTGGTTTCTGGCCATTGATGGATGTGAGCAGGAACAGATGGCAACGTTGGGCTGAATGGGCACAACATCATACTGGAACAACAGAAGATAGTCAAATCAGCAAGGTGATGCAGATGGAGATATCAACCTATATATATACTTAAGCCAGCTGTTTTTGCTTCGTTTTTATAAATTCCAAACTTCAAAGAAAAGTTATTCTCATCTAATAAAAGTGTGCAAATCTCTCTAGAAATCAAGTACAGACTTGAAGCAATTCATTTCTCACCACTGTAAATAAATCAAAGTAGAGAGTATTGAAGACATAGCCTTTAATTTGAACTGTGACCTCGAGAACAAAAGGTTTTCTAGAAGCTGCTTATCCCCTAGAAGAAATAACAGCCTTCTGCATGCTTCTTGGCAAAAATCTGTGCAGAGTTTGGTAAAGAAAAGTACAGCTTTACAATGCTGGAAAGCATTTGTCATCACAATAACAACATCACAATTACAGAGGACTATTTGGTAGGGTGCATTATTCATGTCTTAAACACTCCCAACTCTTCTCACCAATAATGTACTTTACAAGGTAGATTGTCTCGATAGCCACATCAATGCAACAATCTCTCCATTTTCCAAATATCTTGCAGCCTTAGTAAATATAATATACATAAACCCTAAACTACAACAGGTTGGGTACTTCTGGAGGTCAATGCATTTAAAGAAACAGTACTTAACTCACCAGATATTAAAATACCCTTGATCATCTATGAGTATCAACAGGTTAATTTTATTCTTCCTCCTGTTCAATAAATGCATCAAAACTAAATAAACTCTTAATGACCAACAACTTAAACTCCACTCTTTTAAAAGTCAATTAATAATCAGATAAAATGTTTTGCATTTTTTGGTGCATAAATGCAAATATTCATACAAAGCCTTTTGTTTTTATTTTTTATGTTTTTTTACCCTTTGAGAAAAAAACAACAACAAACAAACAAAACAAACCCATATCAGTCAAGCCAATGAAGCATATCTAGTAGAATTTTAGAAATGCACAACATACATTAAGATTTTAGTGGTTGGCTGTACACGCTCATGTTTTACAAGTAATTAAACGGATTAAATTCCACACTGAAGGTCACTGAATATTAAAAATAAAACTAGTTTATCCCTGTTATACATAATATTTTAAAAACATGCAGAAGTTGTGCACTAAATACAATGCTATTAAGCTGACATGGGTAGAAAGTCAATATCATTCTTAATTCATGTACAAGAGGAAAAGAAAATGATTTAGATCATACAGACAACGATGATCAGTGTCTTATAAACACGTGACAAAAACTGAACAATTTACACTCTGTGTAGTATTACAAACCTAAACGTAGGACTTCAAACTGATAGAACAGAGGGGCAAAGTCTGATGTTGATAAACTCCTGACTACCAAGAAGCAGTTTCACTGCTTGCTGGTCCCACCCTTTGGTGATTCAGTTGTAAAAACTATGTCAAAGTTATTTTTTGTAGGGCAGCAGCAACTTACAACAACCTAGCTTAACTCATATTTACAGATTTTCTTTTTGTTTTTGCACAACTTGAACGAAACTAAATGTGAAAACAGACACATTTCATGGACCACACGAAATAATTTATGGTAGAATCTAACCAACTTTATTGACTTGTATTTCAGCTACGGCTATCTGTAACATGTGGCACAACAGCAACTATTACTATTTTTCGGCTTTTAGCTCAGAAGCTAAGATAAGCTAAGCAAATGGTTTAGCTTCTTCTCGTATAAAAGTAAGGTGTGGCCTTTCAGCTGCCAATTCCGGACTTGAGTCTATTATTGCCAACTGTCCGTGAAACTGCCTCGAAACCCATTGTTATTAAGTCGGTGAATATAACGGCTGGTAAACAATGTTAACCAACATTTTCCTAACCATGCGCACTTTGGTGACTACTAGCGTAGGCGAACTTTCCTCGGTAAAACAAACGTTGCTAGCCGGCTAGCATTAGCATTTACTCGTCTTATCTAATAAAGCCGGTGTTTAAAAACATGACACCCCTGTAGAAAAGTACATCCAAGCTGCCAAAACAATAACTTGGTAAATATTGGATATTGAAAATTGGATAAACGTGTTCCCGGCGCTTGCCTGACTAAAATAAAACAACACAAAATCGTAATTTCACTTTAAACTTCGATCAGTACTTGAATATATTTGCAATCAAATGATCTTGCCATCACGGTTGTACTTTGAACGGCCGTGGTCCTTTATTCGCCAAAACACCGGCCATAACGGACAGCAAGTTACAAACTTAACGCTAACAGTCAATTAGCCAAGCTAAGTAAAGCAAATGACTTCAAACCCCTCATTTCTGTTCAGACATTAGTTCCGAATCGCGTTCTGTAACGTTTGTGAGCTGCTTTGTCGACATTTTAAAGCTGGCAATCGAAAAACGCAACGTTATCAGAAGCAAAGTACCTTCAAACGGAAGGTGGGACGTAACAGAGCTAACTTTAGCTTGCTAGCAATTGGAGCATCGGTCGAAAGCGCGAACCTACGCTAACACTAACCGTCCATTCTTGGACAAGGAGGTGCTGGTCTGACATAGCTTAAAACCAAACGTATCCATCTTTCCCAAGAATTGTTTACTAAAGGGGTTATCAAAAAACATGTCGCCATAAACTAACCCCTAAAACCAAGACGACTCAGATAGTTCAAACACTACGAAGCTAACGATGCTAGTGAGTCAGTGATATTTTACAGCCACCTCAGACGAAGGCCGCGGATAACTACTTCTTATGATACAGCTGCTATACGCCACAATCCGCGCACCGGCTTCGAACACCCATTCTTTTAAAGTTTTAACACCTACCATCTGACTTGTAGCTCTTGCCATGGGAGTTTTCCTGGAGTATTTATTTGGAATAAAATAATTAGAGAAGCTCCAGTAATGGCTGCCTCCGTGCCTTCATTTTCGAGGTGTGACGTCGTTCCACAACAATGTTACCGCAGGACAGCAGAGGAGTCCTGCCGTGTCCGTGTCCGCCCCCACCGCCACAGCAACAACTCGTTGAACTTCACAAAGCTGGACTAAAACGGTTTCTCTTATTCATATAAAACACACCATGCGGTCCGAAAACTGTTCGGGAACTTAGATGCATTTAAAAAATATGTTTGCATGTATACACGAAAAAAATGAAGAAGCAAACAGTGTCACCTTTCAAGAGACTTTTTTTTTCCTATCTGAAAAATGTTTTAGATAGTCAAATACAGTTGTTTGAAAAAATAACATAATGAAATATCTATATGACTTGTAGTTCATTTAGTTTAAACAGAAAACCGACTAACACTGGGCAATTCTATACGAGGGACAGTGGCCCCAAGGGTCCTGAACCTTTGCTTTTGCTTTTCTGGAATCCGCCGTAGTACCTCTTTTTGGTATCCATCGTCGCTAAAACATTGTACGTAACGGTTATGGTTATAATATATGCTCTGGATTACACGTAATTCCAAGTCATATCATAAAAAAATAAAATACTCAAATACATTGTTCTTGTATACACAGTTTTTAACATAGTAATTAAAAGTACCACTTTCTGCTTTGCTATTGGTGTCGTGTTTAAACGGCTCACCATCATGTAGAAATCAGCCACGTGTTGGGGTATAAATAAGGTCCGGTCAGTCAACCTAGTATCAGGTGGATTTCAAAGGAATTTTTCTCACCAATACATCTGCAAAAAGACGTTCTAGTCCACAATTGCATAGTGCACTGTTTACCGACAGTTACGCCATTGGGCCACCCTTACCATTTTTTCCCTCTAATACAGATGGTGGCAGCAATAATACTCTCAAGTGGAATATTCAAAACATTAAAATTTTTCATATGCTACTTACTATTTTTTCATATATTCAAAATTACCTGATAACAAAAACGCTGTGGTTAATTATGGACATCCATATACTTACATTAGAGATGATAAGTACAGAATTCTTGTTCTTTTCAGAAGTAGATTTTGTCTTTTATGGGGTAAAGAGAAAATGCAAGTCATCTAGGAGTCTTCAGTGAAATCAGAGATAGATAACTATTCTCATAAAAACTTAATAATACATTTGTGTAGATATTAGTACTTGTAAATAAGAATTTTATGCAAAATGATTATTGATAAAAGTAGATTAGTAATGACAATTGAAAAGATTTTTGCCCCAGTACTCAAACCTGAAAGAATTTTATCCAATATACCTTTTATCTAGAAAGTTTAAATATATGCGTCTATTTGTTAGCAAAGGCTGTAGGAAAGTATAGTTTATCTTATGTTTGGTTTGACCCTGAGGTTCTGGCACCTATCCACTATCAGCCACCCCTCAGTGTACATTGGTTATTGCCTGGCCACCCTTATAAACATTTTCTAGCTACGCCTCTGGTTGTAATGAGATAGGATCAGAGGTTTCATCTGCTAAATGTTATTTTCAAATGAAATACAAAATACTCTAATTTGTTTAAAGCTGAATTTATCATTTTAACTTGAGTTCTAACTATGAATGTCAAAAATATGTTTTATTCCTGACTTAAGAAAGTAAACTAATTCTTTCATTTGCTTTGTTTCATGGTTATATATATTTTTTCCCCCAACTATGGGCAAATAAACCTAACATTTTCAATAAAAAAAATACACATTTTCATCAGAACATTAAATTCAAGTAAATGATGTGGACATTTCACCCCATTCAGTGCAGAGCCACAAGTAACTCTTTGGTAATGCTGCTCTCTTAAAAGATTTCAAATGATTGACTATTTCTGTGTTTTTTGTTTCATGCTTCTCTGTGCCCCCATAAAGAAAACAAAAACAAAACATGCTTGCCTCTTAATAAATTTGGCATAAAAACTCCACTGGTGAAAACTACTTTTACCACCCTTAGCCAAAATAGCACAAAATGAGTCTTTTATACCGATGTAACTCACTGTTCAAAGCAGAATTGATTCAAGAAAAGCATTAAGTTGTTTGCATCCCTGCTGTTTTTATAGTTTTATTCTCCTGTAAATTCATCCTATTCTAAGGTTTTAGTTTGTTCAATTCAAACTTTACTAACCCTAAAAGTAAATAAAATCAAAGCTGCAAATATCTTACTGTACAATGTTGTTCTCACATTTTAGTTTTATATTAATTCCTTACCCTTTGTACTGATAACTTCCATTTACCTGCCATTTTGCTGCGGTTACACATTTATTTTCCAACTGAAACAACAAAGGAGATCCCTGATCTATTCTACTGTCTTACATCTGACGCTTTTGAAGGAACTGATTATATTAGTTTGATTAGGCCACTCTAAACTCACAAACCTTCCCTTTAGAATTCACAAAGTGCAATTCATGCTTTTATACATCATGGCAATTAAATTTTTTGTGGGCAGTTGTTTTTAACTTGAAACCATCCAGTTGATGACATTCTGACCATCCACTAGTGCATCATAATCTAAACGATGAATCATGAACACTGACCTTAACAGATGAAGAGCTTAAATGTTGTTTTGTGACCTCATAGATGAGTCACTGATGTGCTCTCTAAACCATTTTGGAAGGGCTGATCACTTCTGAGAGGTTTCTCTGATTGTGGATAGCTTCCTCCCCCAGATAGTAAGCAATCCTTGGTTTGCTTCAAATACGCAGATACAAAGCTTAAGGCTTTTTTTCCTTTATAATTTAAACTAAGCATGACTAAATATCCTTTAAAGTAAACAATTTTGTTTGTTAACTACTTAAGGAATATCAGTAAATGGAGCCACTTTAAATGCTGAAATGAAGTTAAACAATGACTAGTCCTAATCTTTTAGGATGAACAGCCTAATCTGTGTTTGAAAGACCTAATCTGTCTGGTATGTCCATATCTCTTTTTATCAGGATTTTATTGCTGTTACTAATAGACCTGCAAACATCCTGGTTTATAGGATAGTTTTCTTCTCTCACCCCCCCAATCTCATGTAGCTGATGACTTGAATATTTGAAGGCGATTCTGGCATTAAAAAAAAAAAAAGCTAAAATTTCCCAATTTCAACACAATTAATCGATGGTTTGAAAACAATCTACCATTCATTTATTTACAGTATTCCAAAGGAAGTATTTAAGACAGTTTCTAGTCCTTTCTGGGAAACATCATTGTTTCAGTCTTCATCTTGATGCTGTAAAACTGCAGAGTCATTGTTGATTCCTTGGGTTTCATCCTCTGAGGTGTCTTTGTCATCTTCTGATGGGTCACTGTCCTCACTGGAATAATCATCTTCAACAGCACTAAACACAGAAATGAGAATTAAATGCTTATGACCTGGCACTAAACCAAAAATGTTTTAATAATTTTCTATGGGCATCTGCTTCTGAATTAGATTAGAACGATGTCTTTATTATATGTATATTACATCTGTGTGCACATTTGTAGCATAAGATCATTAAGCTTCAGCCTCTAGGACCATATTGGTTTTTTACTTCAACATGCTTATTGACACTATTTCTAACTATAATTATCACTGTAGTGTGCTTACCACACAGGTCTGTTGAGATTCCTGCATTCAACTCCAGAGTTAACATCAAATGGATCTGTAAGCAGAGAGAATGTGACTCAGCAAATACAAACAGATTAAAAAAACTCTACCTTTATTAGTTATATGTGTTATATTAAATAATACAAATCTCATTTTATAAGGAAAATAGGTCTATTACTAAATATCGATTTTAGAAAATGATAGCCACATTTTATTCTTCACATTTTTTAAGCCTGGGACTTTTTTTTATGTATCATCTATTCTATACCAGTGTTTTCTCATTCATTATGTGGCTAGTCTGTTATAAAACAAAGGAAAAAGAATGGACCTCTGAATAGAAAATGTTTATGATTTTGCTTTAATACTAAAAAAGGCAGATCATCTTGATTTAGGAAACTTAAAAACTGAAGCTTTGCATGACATAGGTAAGCTTTAAGGTTACACAAGCTATGCTGAAATCCAACTACAGCTTACATAAGAAATGATCCACCACTATATAATATATAGGTCCTCTATATTACCAAACTCCACTTCTTCTGGTTTAGATGTAAGAAACTCCTTCTCGACAGACAGCAGCTCTTCCTCAGACTGACATGCAGCGTAGCGGTCAAGAAGATCTTTATTGAGTGTCAGAAAAACTGTCCCCCACTTGAATTTCTTAAGCAGGAGCACAGCCAGTTCCTCAAACCCTGCAAGAAAATACAAAAAAACAGCCTCAAATGAATCTGCAGCTTAGAGATAGTGAGTTTTTAGTGATGCAATATGGTTGTTTATTGGACAATGACCGCAGCAGAAATTCTTACCAACAATGCAGAAAGTGGCAGCGAAAGCTTCCACACAGGATAGCTTGCAAGGCTTGCCGTAGTTGACAGGGTTAGCAGCAACAAGGTACGGCAGCAACCTGGGGTGGCTTCCAACCATCTTACTAAAGGGAGTCTCCTCCAGTTTGGCCCATGAGCAGTCGATTACAGCAAGCCCATTCTGAGCCACAATTTCTCTATAAATCAAAATCCGTATGAACATTTAGAAAGTCATACACTAAAGAGTATTAAAAATAAACTGATCCATCCATTTTCTGAAACGCTTAATCCCAAGTGGGGTCATGAGAGGTGCCGGTGCCCATCTCCAGCTGTCTATGGGCGAGAGGCGGGGTACACCCTGGACAGGTCGCCAGTCCATCGCAGGGCAACACAGAGAAAACAACCATTCAATAAACTGATCATTTCTATTAATTATATCTCAATCTAAGATTGCAATGCAGATGGCTGCCTCCGTGTGTTGGAGCACACTCTTTTTTGTTTTACAATTTAACCCTTTTTTTTACAAAACAGACCCTGAATGTTTGAAAATAATCTGAGTTTTCTGGAACTCTACAGACAGCAGCTGAATATCCACATACCTGTCTGCTGGCGTTACATACTTGGTGCCCATTGGACTCAGGATGAGTCCATTAAACCTCTGGTTGAGACGCAGGTTTCGCACAAAGCCCTTCCGTACCAGCTTTCTGCCAGTACAACGTTTTGGATCACAGTGACCCAACTCCCACATAGCAAGCGGACAAGGCAGTTTTACCTGTGGGGCTTCGGCTCCTTCCTCTACGTGGAGACTGGCTGCAAAAATATGATATTGGAAGAAAACACCCAGAAAAATCACATGAGTTTGAAGGTCTCTTTTAATATTGTTTTTTACACTATTTTTAGAACTTTTCCAATTACTGTACCTAAAAACAAACCATAAATGAATGCTTACTTGCTACATATAGGATTGGATATTGTGCCTCATATTTTAAATGTCCAATTAACAAAAAATATGGAGGAGTGGCGGCCTAATGGTTAATTCTCGATCCCAGAGGTTCTGAATTCAAGCCCCACTCCCTCAGCCTCCACTCTGGGTCCCTGAGCAAGACCTTTAACCCCCACCCTGCTCTCTGGGCGCCGCACAATGGAAGCCCTCTGCTGCCCAAGTGCAGAGAGTGAATTTTGTTGTTTTTATACTTGTGACAGTGTATGACAATGATCATTACAATGTCCCAAGTCAATCATATTACTTGAAAGAAAGTAATAAAATTCTTAATTGGAGTTGGAAAGGAATATTTCTCCCAATAACAATCACCAACTTCTAGCTACTTTTGGGGATTTTTTGTGATAAACCCACTGAAAGAACAAGCAATTGTAAACTGAAAAGAAATTGATACAGGTTTATCATTGTATTTATCAAACAAACATCATTTGGAGTCTCTTTCAGGTTTTCTTCCATGGTCACTCTGGATTTATTTATTCTCCATCATCCCTGACCAGGGCATCATATACATTACAATTTCCCCACACAAAACTGTCTCAACTTACATCTAAAGATCTAAAACTTTACAGATTAACTTATTTAAAATGCTTCTGATATATCCACATTATTAGTTGAACCTGTATTTATTACCTTCAAAGGCAGAGTGCATCTCTTCAGTAAAAGTCTCCAAAGATTTCCCCTTCATTTTGTGACGTTTGTCTTTGCCCTTACTGTCAGGCCGCACAAACTTGCCTTTTTTCTTTTTCCCCATGTTGCAAACTGCAATGACACTTAGCAACTTCTTAGCTAACCACTAACTCAATATTTCCTCTCGTGAGGAAGGTCTCAGTCCTGTCTTTGTGTAGGATTTCTACAAACTCAAACATCACCTTCGAAGTTCACCAATGTTTTGATTTAGGTTTGAAATCCTGCTAACTGTACAATGTGGAAAACACGCCGCGCTGTAGCGCATTTGAACTGCGCATGCGCGGAGAGGCTTATTTCGTGCGTCATATGTTCATGTGACCAAAATAAGATCTCTGCGCATGCGCGGAGAGGCTTATTTTGCTCACGTGATCGAACATCTGACACAGCAGGCGAAGGAGCAGGAAATGCAACAACAACATCCCGATCATGTGTAGCTTTAATAGAAGATCTCGGTTATTGAGAACATGGCTGTTTTATTTATCGTTTCACTGTGAGTATTTATGTTTAAAACTGCAGGAAGCAGTTTTGTTGTTTCTTTTGTATTGGATTTTGATCGTTGATATTGATCCCCCCCCCATTACAGTCAGTCTTACACTTGCTGGAAAAATGAAGATAGTTGAGGAGCCGAATACGTTTGGGTTAGTAAATAAAACACAGATATGTTTCGGAATCCATGTGGGGTTTTTTTCTCACCGATCTTCTCTGTTGGCAGGTTGAATAACCCTTTTATGGCTCAGGGAAACAGACTGCAGCCCAAAGTCGCCCCATCTCCAGTGTCTGGTAAAGAAGTGATATAGAATAGAAAAGAAAAGAAAAGAAAATGCAATTTTTGTCCTGCAAAGAGGAAATTCCTGTGTTTACCGGAGCAAAAAGAATATAGAAAAAATGGTCACACAAATGTGGACCTTAGAAAAATGTATAAGAATAACATAATAGTGAATAGTTAAATGATAAAAAAATAAGATACTGTACTGTAAAGTGTTTTAACGATATAAAACTTTGCACCTGAAGAATAAATAACCAATATACAGCTCTGGACATTATTACAGTAATGGATTTTTAAAAATAGCAGCGACATCAGAGACAGGAAAAATGACAGCAGCATGTTATTTAACTAACTAAGGTAGAAGCTGTGCAAAATCAGCATATATGTAACAACTTATAGAGGTTGTTGGGAACAGTGGTTATAGAGTCTTCGAGCTGCTGGGAGGAAGGATCCGTGATAACGCTCCTCGGTGCATTTAGGGGGCAGCAGTCTGTCACTGAAGGAGCTCTCCAGTTCTGCAGCAGCTTCATGCATAAGGTGGGAGACATTATCCAACAGAGATGTTAATTTCGTTAGGATCCTTTTGTTTCTGACCTCCTGCAATGAGTCCAGAGGGAATCCAATCACATATAATTTAAAGCTGGCTGGTTAATTAATCAAACAGTTGATGCTGACTGAAAGTTTGCCAATTAGCAGAATTAGTTTCCTAAAATTACTGTCCTAAAATTCTATATTGACTTTTGAATTAAACATGACTAACTTTTAACTAGAGGATGCAATGATCCTATGCTAGGATCGGATATACGTTCCGATATTGAAAAAAATAGCTAAATTAGCTGGAATAGATATCAGATGAATGATATTGTTCCAAAAGTCTGGGTCCGTTTCAAAAAGCAGGTTTACTGAAAAATGTTTTACACCTGAATCGGGGAAAACGAGCTTTCCATTTTACAAAGAGAGTTTACTCAACCTATTTCTGCTACCATAGTAACATTCTCCCCAGAGCTAACCTGGTTGGGAGCAGGTTTTTTTTTTCAGTAAGCTCACAGCTGGTTCATTGGGTGTGTTATTAAAGAATCATTGGCATTCATTCTCAGAGAATTCAATATTTATGGTCAACTCAATTGGCAGGGTATTTGTCTTTGCTCTGTTTAATATGAGCGACATGCAGACCATTTAAAAAAATGTTTTTTTACAGTACATAAAGAATTACTGAAATTATTTTCAGATTACAAATAGTGGCACAGTAAAGCAGTGGGTAGAGCTGCCGCCTTGCAGCAAGAAGGTTCCAAGTTCGATTCCCGTCCTGGGGTCTTTCTGCGTGGAATTTGCATGTTCTCCCTGAGCATGCATGGGTTCTCTCCGGGTACTCCGGCTTCCTCCCCCAGTCCAAAAACATGACTGTTAGGTTAAGTGGCTTCTCTAATTTCTCCTTAGGTGTGAGCGTGGATGGTTGTATATCCTGTTTGTCTCCGTGTTGCCCTGCAATAAACTGGCAACCTGTCCAGGGTGTACTCTTGCCCGTAGAAAGCTAGACCTCACAACTCCAGAAGGGATAAGCGTGCAGGATGGATGAATTACAGATGAATAGATTTATTGATTCCATGGGGAAAAAAAGGAATTACTGTAGGCTTAGTATTCATTCTGTAATAACAACCTACTGGGAGGTAGGAGGCACAATCTGAAGGAATTCTATTGGACTAATAACCGCTAATAATGGCCAGTTATTGGGATAACATCCAAAGCAGCTGCTAACAGACACTTAGTATTTGCGCAGGTCCTACCTGCTGGAACAGCGTTCTTAGACTTAATCTTTATCTGCTGCCAGGTGATTTCCCCTAAATAGTTACATTGACCCACTCCCATTCACCCAGTAACCTAGTTTTTCCTGTAATGTTATTGTGGTCACAACAGGCTATGCCTGTCATAGAGAACTTCACATAAGCCTACACGTTCATTCAAGCAGCAATCTTCTCCCATGCAATCTCCCTCTCCTTTGCATATTAAGCACTGTAGCGCAGTCTTTCGAACACCATAGCGATCTAGTGAATTCAATTTCATGTTTGCAATGCTGATTACGCCATCGACCAGAAAACACACAGCAGCTAGTGATGATTTATATCTGTGTGGCGGGGTATGCGGTTAATTCATTCAAAGGCAGCAGCAGTATTGGATATCGGCCATTATTGGATATTGGCTCAGCCAATGTATTGGATCTGGGAAAAATTAATCTTGCATTTCTACCTTTAGCCCAAATTACACCCCACATACCTGCTGCACTAAGGGTTTCTTTGAACTCTCTATATTGGGTAATTTCCAGGTCAGCATAAGTGTTGAAAATAGATCTGATTTTGAATAAGAAAAAAGAAAGTAAAGCCTGACCACTTAGAAACAGCTGCCATAAACTCAGAGTGCAATTTTTCATTCAACACACGCAAATTACTTTAAAAGGATAAAGAAAACAGAGAATTTGAAACTAGAAAAGGAATAGATTTTAGTTTAGAAATCTGAACCCAAATGGTTCAGGATATCAGATCTCTTGACCTCTCTACAAGTACTGTAGACCATCAGTGGCAAAGAAAAAAAAAAAAAACTGCACTCTTACAATGGCATCTCTCAGGGATGTGTGTTCCGTACTCAGCTGAGAACCCTTCTCATGAACAATTTTGTGATTGTACTCAGTTGTTTTTTATGTCAGTAAAGAAAAAAATAATTATCTGGACAGAATAAAATTCAACTGTCTCTTTGGTAACCATAGTAACATTCTCCTTAAGGCCCGGCCCATCTTCATCGTCTTGCGGGAAAGTGCTTCAGCCTCATAGAGTCCTTGTGAGTATACAGTGTTCTGAAGAAACACATGATGCAATCTGACTCATCCATTTCCCATTAGGTTGACCATTTAAAGCAAACAGTATCCCTGTGTAACTGGTTCTTTTGTAGGTATAAATATGAATTCTGTCCATTCCACAATGTTACCCAGCATGAGCAGTCATTTAGGTGGAACGCCTACAGTGGGATATTGGGGTAAGACATAGCAAATTATTTTTGTCAGTTCAGAAAATTATGATCTTTAATTAGTGAAATTTAAATTGTAAGTCTACTATTGGTGATTTTATGTTAATAGGATCTGGCAGGAGTGGGAAATGGCCAACAACACTTTCACAGGCATGTGGATGAGAGATGGTGACACATGTGGAACCAGAAACAGAGAGACAAAGGTAAAAAAAAGAAAAAACACGTTTTTTTGTTTTTTTAAAAAGGTTTGTGTTCCTTTTCTTGCTCTTCATTAGTTTTCTTTTCTCAGGCAAATAATTACTAGTTTCCTGATAAATCTTCTTACCTCATTGGTTGACTCATCAGCATTAATGTTGACACCTATAGAAACGAGTTTAGAAAAAGAAAAACAGCATTTCAAAGGATAATATTTCAAGAAAAGGGCTGTAATTAAATTTCTTGATATAGAGTACAACCCTAGTTTGTGGCATATACTGTGTTGATTCAATCTCTGGAGATAATTTAAGAGTTCTTTATAGATGCCTTTTTTCCTCTATGGCAACTTGTAATTTTAGCAGGAGTCAGGAGCTCTATTTTATTTTTAATTTAATTAATATATAAAAAAATCTAGATTTCTATATATTTTTCTAAAGAGTGCATTACTTTAAAACAACCATTTATTAGCATAGATGTATAAGCTGCATTTGAGATAAATGGAAACAATAATTATGAGACAAAAATGAAATGGAAAACAGAACAAAAGAAAACAGAAAGCTGATTTTTATGTTTTTAAGAGTCTTTAGTTCTACAGATATTATGCTGCAGCAGGTCAAATGTCAGGCATGGTAATGAATTCCATGCAAAATCATTTGAGAATTGTTGAGGTGCTAACTGCTGTTAGCGTATCCAGCTAACAGAAGCACATGGCATACTAATTTTTGTGTGGGCGCTTTACACAGAAATAGAAATTTGAGTTGACAGTAGGGTTGCCAACTGTCAATTTAAAAAGGGAACTGTCCTGTATTAGGAAACAGTATTAGGTGTCTGATGTAATCCAGGTTCAATTTAAATTTTTGCAAATTCAGTTCACAAACATGTAAAGTTAAGAATTCGTAATGTGGTTGGGGTAGAAGAAGTGCATGGCCGAGCCCTTACTGAATTTTCACGCAGTTGGCAACAGCGTTTTTTTCACCATTTTCTAAAATATTTGTTGCTACAAATACAGATATCAGTGTTACACCTGCAATGATGACTTATATATTACAATTATTCAGCAACACAAGAACAGTTTTTTCCTTTTTTTTTTTTAAAGGGGAACTTTGATTGTTTTGTAATTTAGCTTGTTTTAGGTTTATATCTTTTCCCTATCCATAACTGTATTTATGTTCCTGTATTTGTATTTTCATCTTTCTTTTTATTTATTTTTATTTTCTGTAAAGTGACCTTGAGTGTTCAGAAAGGCGCTGTTAAATAAAATGTATTATTATTATTATCTTATGACAATTTTTATTCAAATCAAGTTTACCACTTAGTGAGAATATCTTACAGGCCTACACCCAATAGGTGCATCAGAGGTATTACGGTATTTTTTATTTATGTGTCTGTATATATATTTTATCAAATATGCAGAATAGGATAAGAAAAAATAAAGATTGCAATATGCACATTTTAAGTAAATAAATACTAAAATAGTTTTGTGTCAAGTCAACTCATTTTGGAAAAAAACCTTCTGTTTCTTGTTACGTTCAGGTGATTTTGCTCTGCAGCAACAGCAGCAAACTGGTACAAGTATCTGAGCCCAGCACCTGTGTTTACTCGCTGACCTTCGAGACGCCGCTCGTTTGCCATCCTCATTCGCTGTTAGGTAGGTCAGCAATAAAAGCCTCCTTTTATGCTGTGAATGTCGGCAGTAATAGGGGCTGCGTTTTTTTATTTATAGTGTACCCTACTCTGAATGAGAAGCTGCAGGAAGAATGGGATGAAGCGGAGCAGGCCCGATATGAGGGTCTCATCACGGAGCAGGTAGGAAGTAGATTTAGATTAAACCATTAAATGTCGCTAAAAACATGAAAAGTGCATTCATAGCTCTACTACTGCCTCGGACATTAGATGATTTAAAACTATGAAATTGCTAGCTAATCATGTTAATCTTATGTGCACTACAGGGCTACAACAATCTCCTGAGAGATATTTTTCAGGATGCTGGACTCTTGAAGAGCAACAAAGTGACAGAGACTGTACCACAGGCAGAAGTAGATTTAGGAAAGCCAAACTCTTTACAGAAATGCCAAGAAGTAAGTTCATCAACGATTACGCATGGTGGGCGAGTGTTTCTTCAAATATATGGTTGATATTTATTTGTATGTAATTTTGTTCTAGGATTATCAAAAACAGAATGAAGAGATGGCAAGACTGCGTGCTCTCCTCACTCAGAATAATATTTCTTTTGAGTCACAGCCAAGTAAGTGAGCCTAAAACCAGCCTTGCCATATATGTTTACACTGTCTCTATAGCATGGATCTTTTTATTTTATTTTATATGACAGATGAAGAAAAGGGTGCAGTGACTGTGCCAGCTAAAGACCAACACCTGAGAGGAGACACGGGTATCTTCGATCTACTGTGAAGATCACCAGGAGCGGCAGGCTGCTCATTTTAAAGGACCTGAGGGGATTTAATGTCTTTCTGGTCTGTTTGAAACGAGGTTCACACCAGTAAAATGTGGATTCATTCTCTTGGGCAACACTGCATCAGACTTTTAGGGTAAAGTTTGGACTGTTACCTTCCCAGTATCTCCACAACCCCTGCAAGCTTTTCCGATGTTTTATGGAGGCAGCATCACTGGAAACTAAAACATCCTGCAGGCATAAGATGGAAAACTGTAACAATGCCATGTTTTAATAGCTGTTATTCTGAATAATGACTGAACCTGTTTCGGCATATATTATTGATACACTACTTCACCAAGCAGCCAGCAGTCACTGGGGGAGTTTGACACGCTGGACATTTCACCAGTTCGTCACAGAAATACACAGTATTAACTTGGAGTGGGAGAGGAAGATAATAGTACCCAGGCGTGCACACAGAGATTGGAGAAAATCTAGCTGAAAGAATCGCAGATTGGGATTCAAATATAAGACCTTCTTGTTGCCACCAATTAGGCATTATTACCCCCTCTGACTATAGTAGAAAAAGCTTGACCAAGCTTTTGAGGTTGAAGTACATACTGCTCTATTAAACTTCCCCTCTGTAGACATTTTTATAGGAAATGGAAGATCCATTGCAGTTTTAGTGAGGTTCATATCTTGACACTCCCCCCTGTAATATCCACGCATATAGAAAAAAGAAAAGACGATTCCTCACTTTAAAGTGGGAGTGTTCGCTCTAATCCTTGATATATTGTCCTTTATCATTTGCATGCGGGCCTTCTCCAACACGTTATTCAAATAGTTAAATTCCCCTCATCAACATTCAATCATCCAGCTCTACAGAGGCCCATTGATGAAACATTACTTGGTTAATATGTGTTGGGAAAGGGACACATCTTAAAGCTGATTTAGGTTTGAAGTTGTGTTCCTACTCAGAGACTTTGCCAAAACCGATTCTGTATAATTTTTTACTGAGACATTGGAAATAAAAGATGCAGCCTGAATTGCACTACCAATTTTTTTTTAACATTTATTTAACATGATGTAATGGTTTAGATAGGGTTTGGTTAGAAAGAACCTTAAGAGAGGCTGCAAAAAAAAAAAAAGGTTCTCTAAACTGAAAGGTGGACATCTTCAGAAGAACTGTCAGCTTGTTTAACGTTCTGTCTGGTAATAAACAAATGCAAATATGAAAATGTAAGGGTTTATTTAAAAATAAAACTTTGGAAATTGTGTTGGATTTCTGTTAAACTGCGACATCCTGAACTTGCATGGGTTTAGAGTCAGGAAAAATGCAGAACAGGCAGCTTTACAAAGCAATATTTATATAAAAACGACAAGCCAGTAGAGCTATGGTTTTCTCCTTGGTTCTAATGAAAAAAAATAATATATGGGTGCACAAATTTTCTCCAGGTATGAACGTCTTCACACTGAGTGAATGAAATCCGTTAACTTTCTTGTTTGTACATTGAGCCTTCACCATTAAAGCCGATTCATCCAGGAGGTGACAACCCACATACCTCCATCCTTAAAGTCACCTCTCTTTGACCGATTTGTGTCTTCACACCATCTAAAAAAAAAAGTCATTGTCTACTGTAGATTTGGAGGTGTTGTGATGAGAAACCTCAAGGTGAATCTTTTGTGCTGCAACAACAAAGAGGATGTGTAGCTTTTTTTTCTTCCAGCACACAAATGAAAAGAAACAGTGGTTGACTTCAGACAGATGAAAAGAAAAAGATAAAACATAAAGCTGGAGATGTAAGCAGTTGGTGTCGCTTTAAAATATCTGTTGAGAACCGAGGCCTTCCCAAACAAGAGGAAAGCAGACAAGATCAGTTTGCTTCACATGTTTTAATCTGAGTCCACAAACATTTCACAGCTCATTGGATAAAATTTCTCCTTTTAGTCTGAATCTTCTTTTCAATGAGGATATTTTCTTGTTCAAATCTAAGACCCTTGAACAGCTCTTACCTAGTTTGGATGTTTTTTAATTTTGTCACAAGCATAATTTAAATTAATTCATGTTCAACATAAGCATGTAAATTGGGGATGTGGCTAAAGGGAAACTTCTAACCCAGGATTTGTCAACATCAGTGTCCCAATATCCAGTGTCCTGCATGTTTAGATTCATCTATGCCCAGAGGTTAGATAAAAGGCTAAACTGCAGCATATCAAGATCTGCAGATAATCAGCATTTATTTGAATTTGGAGGACTGATCTAAACCATGCAGTGAGCAAAAGGAAGCACAAATCTCCTGACCATTTTTAGCCAAATCTTCAAGATCCACGTGTGTTAGAGAAAAGATGCATTTTGGTTTCAGCTCTCAGGAAAACCCTGGTGTCATTCAGGCCGTAGTACAAACTCACTTTTATGCAGCATTTCCAACATTTTAGTCAAATTTTTCTATCACCTTCAGAAAATAAGAACACTTAGCTCCAGAGTAACTGTCTGCAGCTGAGAGAAACATCTACATGGACTGAGAGCCTAAATGTATATTGCTGAACTTTTACGGATTGGAGAAAATTTAAATTTCCCCAAAAAAGTAACACCAGATCTTTTTTAAAAAGACAAAGAAAAGCTAAAGCATCTCTAATAAATTATTTAAAATAAAGCGTTCCAGCCTGTCGATAAGTTTGTGTAAACATTTGATCTAAAATGTGGATCTGCATCATTGAACAGATGAAACTCTACATAATGAGGCTGTGTGAACATCATGTAGGCTGAGGGTCTGAGTTGGTTTCACAGAATATTTTCTCCCGTGTCAGGAAGAGTCATCAGCTGGACTGGACTGAATACACGTCTGACTTGCATCAACATGTCTCAACCATAAGCATTCCTGACTACTTTTACCTCCACTAGTTTCTTAGCGTTCCACCCCCCTCCGAAGATTTCATCTCCATCTTATTGAAGACATTCAACACCGGAAAACTATATTATTGTTTTCAGAAAATGATCAAAGAATTATATGAAGGTAAAAACATTTAGGAAAATATTGGTCTTTATAGACTGTAGTAGCACAGACAGACACGTGAGCCTTTAAATGAATTATTTCCAGAGAGCAGCAGTTCCAGGCAGGAGACCCGGCCCTTCTTTCAGTGTCTTCCTGTGTTATCTCATCCATTCCAGTGGTTCCCAAGGGTCAGGATAAAAGCTGGATCACTTCTCTGGCTCTCTGCTGGACAACTGCATCGTTTGGTGCATCTCCAGATTCTTCCACCAGCTTTAAGGCCTTCTGGACCGTTATATCCTTCGCTGTTCCACACAGCCCCTCCAGGTACTGAAGCAGAACTGAAAACACATCGTCTGGGATCTAAGGAAACAGAATAACTAAGTTATTTTACCATCTTGGTTAGTTTATATGTATCAACACCCCCTTTAAGTTAAAAAAAGAAAACTATTTACAACACTTTTTATGAGCAAAAAAATCTAATATATTAAAATATTTCACAGGGAGCTTAAGGATAAATATCTGTACTAAATAGGATCATAAAGCAGGTACTACGTGACATAGCCAAGTCCCTGATTAGAATACTTTAATTAACTTGGAAAAAAATGACGTCTAACAATACCTTTAAGCACAGTAACTAAAGTCAACATTTATATCGGTTTCATTTCCTGGTTGAACAGGTCAGAGTAATTTTTCCCTTTGTGTTCTTTGTGTCTTTTCCCGCCTTTATTTGATCCATTTACAAATGGCTTCAATTAAACAACAATTAAACAAAGATAAATGTTTAGAAAAATAGATTTAAAAATCTCTTCTGCAGCTAAAGATGATCAAACTGCTGAGGTGGTGCCACAGTATAAATACCAGTGTGTGGTTAGTGATAACATCAGTGTTTTCCCCATTACTGAGGTGTTAATATCTGTTCTTTTAAGAAGATTCATCTACCCCATTTACACTATCCTTGAAAAACCGTGCCGAGACCGGTCCAAGCTCAGTAACTGAGATAATTTATCGTGTGTAAATGGAAAGCAAACTGAACTGAACCGAGCTAGACACAACCGAACCGAGCAGACTGCAGACCAGTTCCAGAGGTGGGCTCGGCTCGGTTTTTCCCTGGCCCGGTTCTCTGATAACAAGAGCACATGAGCAGAATGTGTCATCTCCATCTGGCTACACATCCCGATTCACACTCCATTCCAGTAGTTGGCGGAAGTTGCTTGCCAACCAACACAAAACAGAAGAAGAACAACAACTATAAACAACAATCGAAATCTTCTCCACCCAACATTTTATATAATGGCTTCAAAAGAGTGTGGTGCGACCTGGGATGACCCCGAGACTGAGACCGTTATGCAATTTGGGCCATTTTGATTTGCCTGATTCCCTCCTTCTTCGTCTTCTTCTTGTGTTTTATGGCGGTTGGCAAACAACTTTTGGTGCATTACCGCTACCAACTGCTTGATTTCCTACTTTAATACTGGCAGTAATACCGCAGATCATCACTAGGAGGCGAGGAACCGAGATACGGTGATGTGTAAACGTTCGTCAGAACCGAGCTCGGATCAGTTAACCAGGCCGAGCTCGGTTCTGACGAACGTTTACACATCACCGTATCTCGGTTCCTCGCCTCCTAGTGACGATCTGCGGTATTACTGCCAGTATTAAAGTAAACGTTCGTCAGAACCGAGCTTGGCCTGGTTAACTGATCCGAGCTCGGACCGGTCTCGGCATGGATTGGTTTTTCAAGGGTAGTGTAAATGGGTTAATCAAATCTGTTTTTAACATTTATAGTAAACAAGATGAATCCCCTGCCAGGTTTGGTACATATCTGTAGTAAAGCTGCTGGCATTTTCCTGAATGAACTTTGTGACATCCACCACACCTGAACCATAAAGGCTGACCTAATCCAGGCTGACTGAAGAATTGCAGCCGTCCTTATGAGGCCGACGCCACCAATGGTCCGATTTTAAGAAAATCTAGACCCAATATTATTTCTTTTCACCTTTTCAGAGTCGTACATGTTTTGCAGTAACCACGTCTGCCTGTTCTTCTGGAACTTCCACGCTGAACGTTTCTTTAACCAACTGCAATGACAAAAAACAGAGTGGGTTGTGAGAGTGGGCATGCAACTCCGAGAATCTCAGGTGGCACGGGGTGCAGAATATTCCCGAATGTGAATAAAGGGATTCTAATGTCTTTCTAGGACACTTTTCTGATATTTCCTGTTTCATATTGGACAATATTCATATTTATGCCTGATGCAAGAACTAGACTAATAGATCACATTGTGCCATTAGGAAACTAAACAACCACAGAATCTGGATTTTCAAAACTATTTCTTAAAGATGGCTAAATTAGATCTTGCTTTACTAATAAATGTGCATGCATTTATATAATAGGATATGCAGACATTGGATCAATTACTGACCTGTATAAATAAACTTAGGTAATCAAAGCATAAGGATTATACATTAAACGCAATAAAGTCAGGAGGGCAGAGTAGTTTTCAGCATAGCAGAACCAGAAGTAAAATCAGAGTTTGTGTTAAATTTAGTTTAGCTTTATTAGGATCCCCATTAGCTGCCAAATAAATGGCCACTAATCTTCCTGGGGTCCTCACATAAAGAATATGTGAATGAAACAAGCCTGGAGAAGCGTATTTGGTCTTTTATTTCTACCAAATTTGTCTGAAGTACAAATTTATTCAGCTTACTTGCATCTCTCTGATTCATGGGACACATGACAATGCTGTGTACAGTGTTATAAGACAAACTGATCCGACTTATATGTAGGAGGGATGAATGTTTTCCATTTGTTTCATTCAAGAAAAGGAAAAAATAGCTGGTATGGATGTGACTTCAGATTTGTTTGTTTTTGTAGCATCAAGAAAGGATCAAAATGAATAGCCACTGCATGATTAAAAAGTTTAAAATCTTCAACTAAAATCTTCAACTCTTCAAACTTGTGCTTAAATATATAGACAATCCAGTAAACCTGACATACTTAAATGCATCATGAAGGCGAAGATGTGGAAGAATTCCTCTGGTCAGAGAAGCTTCCTGGGTTTTGTCCCATCTAATACCCTGTGACATGTTTTAGAATAAATGCTGCAGGCAGCTGGATCTATAATTCTATATTACATTGTCAAAATCATAGACACTAAAAAAATAATTAATACCCAAATGCTGCATCTGGATATAATACTAATTTGCTGCTTTATCAGTACCATATAAAGGTCTTGTTTGCGTATTTTTGCTGTTAATTATACATTACTGGATTATTTTCACATTAAAAGGATAATATACGTTAACATATAATAAAATTGTCATATTTGGGGTATTAATTTATTTATATATCTAAGTCTGCAAAAGTTATTTAATAGAATCTCTGATTATGTTGAGAAAGCATCTTTAATGTTGAGATTAAAAAAGGGAGGTCTATTTTTCATTCCTTTATTTTACTTTTTTATCCCCATGGTATTTAAAAATGGTATTGAGTAACTGACTATCTCCCTGGGTATCGACACGTGTTTGGAATTTTTTATTAGTTTTATACATTCAGCATGTGAAATAAACAAACCAGCAGCGCTGTACAGGATATTAATGGGTACCAATACAGCAGTTCACCACCTATTTTGCAAAAAAAAAATCTAAATTGTGATAATCTTTTAACCAATATTGAAACTGATTTTATTTAGATTTTCGTTTTAACCTAATCACACGCTTTCAGATGTTTCATTCCAGGGTTTCTTACTTGTCCATAGTCCCTTGTTTCATGACTTTACTGTAATCTTGGAGTTAAAAAAAAAAAATCTTACTTCTCTGCCCTCCGCGTTTTTGTGTGGCTTCAAACCCACTTTCAGTGAATCACTGACACCTAAACTACTGGTGTTACAAATTCAGTGTCTTATTAAATGTAATGGGACCTATATCAAGTTGCCCTGACATTTGAAAATTGCATTTTATTAAATTGCCATAATATTGCAAATGCAGTTAATTACCCAGCCCTAATTATAATGGGTAGTTTGTTTGTTGTTCTAATGCTGATTATCAATCAATAATTTTATTCTGAGTAATATCGCTGAACTCGTTTTTCTAACACCTCACGTTAAAAAAGGAGGAATAAAAGTATGTATGATTAATTCCGATAGTGTAGGGTCAATATCAGTCAATATGCATATCAACATAGCACTTTCTTTAAGCTTACTTCTGATATTCTTCAGTATTGAACAACCTGTCCTTACCAGTCGAGGTACTCCAAGGAATGCTTCCATGCACTCTGACTAGGTTCTGGAGTTTTCGGCTTGGTCTGTCCTTCTGCTTTCAGCCTCTTCTTCTCTTCCTTTTTCAGGATTTTCTTCATCTTCCTTTCCAGGACCCGTTTCTCCTCAGGGGTCAAAGCTTTTTCTTGGTCCTCTTCTCCCTCTGGCTCCTGTCCAGGACAGTCGGCTGGATGTGGAAGCTGCCATAGAAGGTAGAAAGTTGATCCAACTTAAGTCTCCTTTGAGCGAGATGTCTCAGAAAACACAAATACGGCTCTTTGAAAACATTTCTGGTCATGAAAACATAGACAGATGCGGTTTGGTTCATGAAAAAAATCATAAATATATTAAACTTAAAAACATAATAAGTTAAAGCATGGGTTAAACATGTGTACAGCTTGTTATTAGAGATAAGCAATACAAAAAAAATATTGGGTCTAGGAAAAGATGGACATCTTTCCAGTCTCTAGAATCAATCATTATTGTGTTATGATTTATGAAAGTGCTTCAAGTTTAACCTCTAAGTCCAGGCTTAGGAAGCTCCACACATTCACTGTTTGTCCTCTAGATGTTTGCATTATTTCCACTAATTGCCGCGAGTTGACTGACAGTTGCCTTTTGTATCTCTGCTTCTTTCTCTACATCTACTTCTATCGCTGAACCTCAGTCGGCCTCAGCAGATGGCCGCTCTCACTGAGCTTGGTCCTGCTGGAGTTCTTCCTGTTAAAAGGGAGTTTTCCTCTCCACCATTGCTACAAGCATGCTTGGTGTGAGGGATTGCTTTCAAGTCAATGAGTCGATGCAATCAACCCGTTTTCCTTAGATAGAAAACTTTGAACCAATACGACTTTGAACCAATCTGACTGCACAAGTGCCTTGTGATGACGTGTTGTAAATTGGGGCTATATAAAGGCCCTGTCACAGCTTGACAATTTTAGTCCAGTGTATGCTTGACGTAGGAGAATCTAGCAAAAAAGCTGGCATACGTTGGATAAGTTATGGGTAGGTTTTTTATAAGTTATGAGCACGCTGAAGTACACTGACATATGGCGAGTACGTCCTGACATATGCCAGGGTATGCCATACGTGGGGCATAAGTTATGGGTAAGTTATCTGATCGTTGATATGCGTTAAGTGTAAATCACTCATAAGTTGTGGTGTCTAGATTATCCAAAACCTATGAGTAATAGGGATGGGATGATTTATGAAAACCGTCCGAACCGTACGGTTCGACTGTCTCAGTTCGATTCGTGTGTGTTGCGTTCGGTTCATGCGCAGCTCCTTTTTCTCATAGGCGAAGCGTTTACACTCCAGAGCAGAAGGTGGCGGTACTGCGACCAAAGCCAACCACCAGTAGTAAACAAGAAGAAGAAGAAGCGAAGCAGCGTAGCCGGGTGTAGCAGAAAAAAATCAGTTGTTGTGAAGAATTGTGTGGGTATGGCGAGTGGGAAAGAAGAGGAGTTGGAAGACGCGCCAGCAGCACTTTACAGGTCTGCTGTATGGGAGCGCTTTGCATTTAGAGTGACCTACGATGACGACGGAAAGAAAGTTGTGGATAAAAGTGCAACAGTGTGCAAGCATTGTGCAACACGTTTTGTTTATGCTAACAGCAACATGACCAACATGTCAGGCTAACAACCAACATATACCGAACCGAAAACTGTGACCACGAAACCGTGAACCGAACCGTGGATTTTGTGAACTGTTCCACCCCTAATGAGTAACTTATGCATGACTTATGAGTGACTTATCAAGAACTTATCTCCAACACATATCAATGTATTTGACATGTTCCAAACGACTGCTGAACATTTTTTTAACTTTCAGCTACTGTATAATGGCGTATTGGCAGCATTTTTGTATAAAAGCGGGTTCACAGAAAGAAACTGTCAGTACTTATCCAGACTTCATCACCATCATAGGATGAGTATGAAGGGAAGTGTGATTGATCCTCCCTGCGTACACGCCCACGCCCAACAACCATGACCTTCCTAGCAGATAGGACGCTGAATCGGCTGCAACTGCAAACCTTCTTTCTTTTTTATTCTTTTTTTTTGGTGGGTGGTAAAAAGCAGCCAGGTGAATACTGTGATCAAAGATATCTTTTTATGCAGACCAGGTGCATCGCTGCTCCTGAGGGGAGCAGCTTTAACTGATGCTTCATAATGCCCATGAAATGATGCACCAGCATCCATTTCATGGGCATTATGCTGCCGTGCATTAAGCATAAATTAGTTCTGGACTCGTTATGAATACGCTATGTATACTCCCAAAAAAGTACATCTAAAATGCTGGCATACGCTAAACTTTCGAAGATTCTAGGACGTCCGTCAAACGCTGGCTAAATCGTCAAGGTGTGAGAGGGCACACAATAAAGTAAATTGAAATTTAATATAACTGAACCAAAATTCCTTAATGGAACCAAAGGATCTAGAAATAACTCCAGGAAAATGCTTTAAGAATTCATTTAAGATGAGAAATGTAAACGTTTTAAAAACATGGCAGAGATGTTATCCATTGGGCGTCCCTTCCAAAATCTCAATGCTTTGATTAGGAATAATCTAAGGCAGTTTAATATTTGTTGGGACAGCCTGCTGTGATCAGGTAATCTAAACCAGAGCATAAAAAAAACATTAGCAGTTTTTTTTATATTCTCTACCCTATGTTCTTGCTTTCTAGTAGTAAATGTACTACACACTAAAAACGGAAGAGACACATTTAGCCATTTAACCACAGATAAACTATTCAGGCTGACAGTTTAGCATTTTTCTGGAGCAGGCACAAGCTTAAACTTAGAAAATTTCCAGATTTTCTTCATTAATGGCAGATAAATAATCCCCCAAACCCCCCCAAAAAAGTGACATTTTGTTGTTCCAGAGGAGAAGGGCAAACAAACCCTTCTAGGTCTGAATCACTTCCTGTCGTGCTGCAGCTCAGTGGGCCGTTTCCTGCCTGCTGCTCCACAACCTTCAGCACAGCATCTTAAATCTCACCCTGGTCGGCTAAAAATATCCACCTGCTAAACAAAACTTTTTGCACATAAAACCCAACGGCTCATTTTTGGATCAGATTCTCCTGGTTTCTGTCAGGAAGCCTGCTTCTGTGGAGAGGATTTACTGAAAGCAAAGAACTGCTCTAATTCTCTGTGGGGAAGTTGAACAAAAGAGGCAGTATGCTCTCTGATTTTACAGATGCTGAAAAAAAAAGAAGGGAGGAGAAAGATTTTGATCACATGGTCACAAAGTCATTCTGAAAGTATGCTAGAGGGGTGCTGCCCACAGAAGTCTGAAAACCGCCGTTGAGAAGCTGCAGCGAGCATCACTTTCAGAGCTGTGGGTTAAATACTGTTTTCAAGCTGATGGACGACGGGATGTGGAACGCAAACATGGTGAGTGGCAACCTGCTGCCAATTACATAGTTCCTATAAGTAAAGGAGTCGGAGCTACATCCATTCAGAATCAGAGCTGAATGTGTGACTGAGGAAATCCTCTAGCATGTTTCTCTAACAGTGGAGTCCAAACTAAGTCCTGCTATCCTGCTTTTAGGGTGGTTTCCTGTTTCAAATCACCCGAATCAGGTGATAATTCATAAAAAGCTTCTGTAAAACTTTATGAGATCTCTATGTAGAACTCTATGAGATCCTAAGAAGGTAGTCTGTTTGCATAAGCTAGTTTGGAACATAGATGCACCTAAAAGTAGCGTGGTGCGGCCCTGGAGGCCCGGAGCTGCACACCTATGTTTACAGTTTACCTGTTGGACTCTAATGATAAATTCTGACTTTATTTTTTTCAGTCTGATCTGACCACAGACACCTATCAGCCCAGCACCACTATTCAATCCCTCTCCAATTTCACCCCTGGAGCTTCAACAACCTCAACCTCTGTGGACCCCATAGTATATACATGCACCTACAGTGTCTTTGCAGTTTTGGGCTTTGGCGCCGGCTGCTTCGTCTTCTACAGCTTCATTCAGACCTACATGGCTCAGAGACGGCTGGCCTGGCTCGACTGCCTCCTCTGGGTTTTCTGTGGTTTCCAGCTGCTGCTCCTACTACTGTCTCTCCCTACTGTGATGCACAGACTTGAATACATGCCGCGGACGGCCTGGGGCTCCGCCGCCCTTTCCTTCTCCATCAATGTGGCCTCTTTGTGCGGATTGCTTATCTTAGTGCTCATGGCGTTCGTCCTGACGCTAGATCCGCCGTCAAATGCCCTGCTGAGGAAGCCAAGGGTCTGTGCGGCGCTGGTGATCCTGACATCTTTTATAACCTCCGTCCTGCTGGCATTACTTCGACGCCTACAGGAAGATGAGGACGCCGGTGTTTCATACGCAGCTGCAAAGCTCTGTTTGGCTTTTCTGGTTCCCTTCACCGTCCAATTCGGACTGCTGATAAGCGGCTGCGTCCGGCAGTGGAAATCTAAAGGACGTTTTCTGTCCGGCTCTGAGGAAGGCCCTGTGTTTCTGACCGTTGCAGTGTTAATTTTTCTCTGCCAATTGTTCTACAGCATCATTCTGGAGAGAGTGGCTCAACCCAACAAGGATGGGGAGAAGAAACGAAACTTTCTGGCTATGGCCGATTGTGTGCTGTTCTCTGGCAGCAGCCTGAGCCTGATTTTTGTTCTCCTGCTGCACCGGCCGAGTCGAGAGAGTCTCCATGGCGTGATGAGGCAGCTGAGGGACTGCTGTCGGAGACCGGGACATCCGCAGCCCAACAGAAACATCATCGCTCCGCAAATCGAGATCACAGACACTCTGCAGGACATCGAGTCATAGACGGTTCACATGGCAGAACCGGCCCAATAGGAGGCTTTTAGAGCAAAAAAAACTCCTTCCTTCTTTTTACCATTAAGTTATTTTAAGAAAGAAAAGCAACCATTGCTCTCAGTGCAGCGTAGATTTTTACAACATTCAGAGTCATTCAATGTCTTGTTCTAAAGGGATGCAAGCAGAGGAAAACAAACAGACCAACAATAAAATAAATAAATAAAAACTTACACATACACATATTTCATAAATGAGCTGTTTTTGCTTGGATAGAAAGTAATAAAAAAGGCCTTTTACTGCTCTGTTCTACAGAACAAGCTGGTTGAACAGTTGGACTCTCTGCTCCGGCGAAAGAGTGAAGTTAATTTTTCCAAACTATTGGTAGATTCCACTAACCGGTCCAAGCAGTCCGAAACGAGACCCAACAGATCAAACACCCTGTGCAGAATCCCCTCTAACATGTAAATGTTTGTAAATATGCATTTTTGTTACCAGTCATGGGAAGTTCAAAAAGCTGTATTCAAAGTATTCTTTAAGCCACTTTTAAGTTTATGAAATAAATAAATGTAAATTTGAAGAATTTGTTGCTCTGGTAAAGTTCTTTCCTATTGAAAATTGATACAAATTAGAAAACCTAGGAGCAACAAGTGTCGCTGTAGAAGAGAAGTCACCCCCATAGCATGATGCTCCCACCACCAAGATTCAAGAGACTTTATTGTCATTCACATCACGTGTTACATGAGGTAGAACGAAATTGAGAGTCACGGCCCCAGTTACATCCGATTATAAAAAATAAAATATAAAAACTAGCTACAAGATCAAATTATATAAATAGAAAAAATATTTACAGGTATATAAAAACGAGAAGTAGAACAATAAAATGTATATTAATAGGAATGTACAGGATGGATGAAGTATGAGTAATGTAGCAGCATGGGAAGATAAATTTAGCAGTGCAACATTTTAAAGTGTCCAAGTGTAAACTGCAAATACAGTGTCATTGGGGGGGTTAGGGGTTGAAGTGACCAAGTTATTGTTGTTAGGGACAGTGCAGTGAGAGAGACTGAGAGGAGTTTGAGAGTCTCACAGCTTCTGGTATGAAGCTGTTTCTCAGTCTGGTTGTCCTACATTTGATGCTCCGCAGCCTCCTGGCTGAGGGTAGCGGGACAAAAAGTGAGTGTGCTGGGTGAGTGGGGTCCTTCATGATGCAGGAGGCCCTTTTCCTGCATCTGGAGGTGTAGATGTCTGTGGTGGTGGGGAGGTTGACTCCAACAGTCCTCTGTGCAGCCTTCACTACTCTCTGCAGAGCTTTCCTGTCTGCAGCAGAGCAGCTACTGTACCACACGTTGATGCTGGAGCACCATGGCTAACAGCGGAAACAGTGTGTTCAGAATGATGGAACACGTCTTCCACAGGTTTCCTGTTAGACCTGTTGGTTCAGGTAGAATTTAATGTCTGGGTAGGTCTGCAGCTTTTCTCCAGGGTCGGGTGATGGATTAAACAGAGATCAGGGGGATGATTAAAAATTGGAGCATTAATTTACAACCAAACCCAGCTTTAAACTTTTACACTTTTCTCCCTTGACCCGCTGGGTTCTTTGGGCTTCTCAATGCAACCAGTTTATCACATAAAAGCACTAACAGGGTTTATACATAAATGAGTAACTCTTATTTAATGCTTTTTAATGCTCTTTTAATGCTCTTAGAAATAATCTTAATGCCATCAACAAGAACCCATGATAAAATAAAAATGATATATGTATACACACTGCAAAATCCTTCGTCGTCTTCACCATGGACAAGATGCAGCCATGTCCTGAGTTCCTTGTTTTCCCGCCACTTTGGTTCAAATTTGCATTTTCCCCATTCTCTAACCTTTTCTCCGCCTCAAGCTTCTTTTCCGAAGCCATTATAATGCCACGATTAGGGGTTTGGGAAATAATCGTTTTGCCGATATATATCGTGATATTCGGCTGACCAATATAATATCGATCTTTCACTTCTTAGTATCGATTTTCAAAAACAAAAATGGTTACATAAAACATTGATGGGGAAATGGGCTACCTCTGCACCACCACTCTGGCAGAAAGCCCTGTGGAGCCCTTTAACTGTGCGTGCAGCATCAAATCTGTATTTGAGGCAGTGACAGTGGAAGAAAACCCCAAACAACATGGATAATAATACCTAAACAATATTTTCTGATGAAAATATACAGCACTTGCTGTTTTATCTCATCATTTGATTTTGATAGCTGGGGGAAATATGGCAATATATAGTGATACTGCAATATCGTGATAATATCGTATCGTGACCCAAGTATCGCGACATGTATCGAATCGCAACACTCATGCCAAAACTCACCTCTAGCCACGATTATCAAATTTAATGAATTTTAATGCCAATTAAGGTCTTAATTTAAAAAAAATATAATTTAATGACTCAAACCCTGACTTAATTCTTGAGTTCTACTTTTGCAAAATGCAAACAAAATTACAGATAAAAGAACTACTGTTCTGTGATGATTTAAGGCCGGATGGGACTAATGGATAGGAGGAGGTTGCAGAGAGGAGAGGTGGGATATGGACTCAGGCATTCAGGTGGACAACAGAACCAACCACTGGCTCGCATTGCCCTGAACAGTTTTCCACAAAGGACTCTTTAAGAGAAAAGCCAGGAAAAATCTCTGCAGCTCTCTGCAACCTTGGAAACATTGAGTCACTTTAAATCAAGGAGCACAGTTTCAGCCATCATGCCGCTAAGTTTCCAGCTCTTTTGCACCTGTTCTAGAAACTACTGCCAACCTTGGATGACGTACTCTCTGTTAAGCCAGAGAATGGCATCAACTGGAGACTGATATAAAGATTGGTTATACAAGATACTGGTGGCTCGTTAAACAATGATGTCTTCGTCTCATTTATGTCCTAAAAGAAGCTCAGGCCTTCATCTGCAACGAGCATAATAAAGAAAAGGCCAATCATGATGAATTCCCGCTAAAATGTAGCATCAGACCAATTTAAAAGCAGAGAGAACCGTATCTGAGGAAAAACGAGGTGAGCTGAGAGTATCCTCATGTGCCCTTTATCCTGTTTTCTGTAAACATCTCACCAGATGGTCTTTGCTAAAAAGCCGTACTCCCATATTTATGCTTTCTGACCTCCTACAACATTTAAAAGGAAGTTTCACCTCAGAGTCTGGTTCATACAGGTTCAGCAGGAGGTTTGGCTCATTACAAACCGACCCCCCCCCCCCCCCCCCCCCCCCCCCGCCCCCTTAAAGCCAGCCAGTGGTGGTGCAGTTAGTAAACACCGACCTGGAAAGACGCTCAAGTTTCATATCGTGTGAAATCATGTGACCGATGTTGCGCCTGCATAGCGTGTTGATGGGTGGAACGACGCCGTTTCTCAGTATTTTCTCGGACGACACAGAGATACTCTCCAGAACCGACTTGAAGGTAGGTTTTGACTAATTCTTAATCGCTATCAACTTTCTGAGGAAATTTTACAGTAAAAATTTAGAAAAATCTGGCAAAACAGACTGATCAACAACATTAAAACCAATGAAGAAAACAGGAATGAACTGCAAGGAGGATCAGAAGCTGGACTCAGGTCAGGTGCTATGGGTTTAGCCATTCGTCCTGTACGCTGATGAATCCTCATATTCATGAGAGCTTAGAAAATAAACCTCATCTTTTAAATCTGATTCTATTCCTGAAGGATTCTAACTTATATCGTTACTGAAGGAAGTATTTCTCATGTTAGGTCTCATCCCAAAAATAAACCTCTCTGTATTTAGATCAAGAGAAAGTAGAGTTTAATTGTGAAGTAGAAAGAAGGTGACACACATTCACTTGAACTAAACTGTCCCTGTGTTAGTTTTCTGGTTGCGTCTCGCTTCCAGCTAACAACTAAAGCATATAATTTATTCTTATTTTTCTGCAAAAAAACAAACAAAAAAAATGCAGACTAGTTAGCCTGGATTGAGAGCCTTCGCCCAAAATCAGTATTCAAATCTCATTACAGATCCTTGATTAGATGAATGTCTAAACTTTAAGTAGGCCGTTCTAGCCCCTAAATCTGCCTCAATTAAAAGCATACATCGCATGTCCAGCTGGTTGTTGATGTGGTTCTCCTGCTGAGGGCGAACCTTCGCTGATCTGCTGCCTCCTACAGGTTTTTTTCTCAGGATCGTCCTGAATTTAGCTCCATCAATCTTCCTGAAAACAATCCCACAGCATTATGCTCTCCCCACCATGTCAGGGCAGGATTCTCACCAGGATATTTTTCTATGAGCGTAACAGAAAGGAACTATTTCATTGTTTTTTTAAGCTTGCTCTCTGTCGTTGTGGGCTGTTCACCTGTCTTTAGGACTCAAGTCGACGTGGTGCAGGGTTCACAATATATGTGTGAGTAAGGAGGAAAATGTGTATCTTCATGATTCCGCTGTAACCTTAAAAGACCCAGCGTCTCTGCTGAAATGCGTTGGGGAAGAAGCCCAATCAGTCAAAGGGCCAATATACTGATAAAAAAAATAGCCTGATTTTTAGCTTAACAGCAACATCTTGAGCGGAACAACCCGCTAAGCTTAAATACGATGGCGAGCCCCTCTCAGGGGTATAATGGAAATTGACTTTTCAGTGTTAATGTGCCATGGTTGTGCTCTGTCATACATATGGTTTTATTAATAGCTAAATTGCTCCTCCTTCTCCTCCTCTTGAGAACCCTGTTCAATACACTTCTGTGTCTCCTGCACGACTCAATCATCTTGTCTCCGACAAGCCCCTGAGATCCTCACAGAACAACTGGATTAAGCTGTAAGCTTTTTATGATTAATCAGACTTCTAAAAGGAATTGGTTGAAAGTTTTTATTTTATTGTATTTAAAGGGGAAGAAAAGAAATCAAACAATCAATATTTATATTTTTCAAAAAACAAACCTTGAAACCAAATCAATCTGTTCTTTCTACCTCTCAGCTATGAGCCGGTTTGTTTTTGGTCTATTATATAAGATCCATCAGTGAACATATTGTAGTTTGTGTTGCAATGTGATTCTTTTCCTTAAAACTGAGGTTCAAATTCCTTCTCTTCTGATCCAGAGCTGACTTCAGCACCATCATCTGTTCGGACGGGAAGCCTGACCACAACTCGGACCTCGACAATCATTCAAGCTCAAAGATATGCATAGTTAGCAGGAAGGTTATGAGGCGGGATAGAAAAGTGTGAGAAGGACACGAGCATGTTCATGGAGCACAGAATCACAGCTGGAGAAAACCTGACCTTGCAGTCCAACGACACCCAGTTGACCACCGGCGTTCTGCAGACCTCATCCGAGAACGCGGAGCATTATCTTATAAACATATTAATATCTGGATTTTACACCATAATCCTGTTTCCTATCGGCCTCGTTGGGAACATCCTGATCCTTGTGGTCAACCTGCACCATAAAGGCCGTCTGACGGCCCCGGACCTGTACTTTGTGAACCTGGCAGCGGCGGACCTCATTCTGGTGGCCGACTCTTTGATTGAGGTATTTAATCTGAAGAAGGGTTACTACGACAACACCGGCCTCTGTACCTTCATGAATCTTTTCCAGCAGGTCAACCTCTACAGCAGCGTCTTCTTCTTGACCTGGATGAGCATCGACCGCTTCATTGCGCTAACCTGCGTCAACGGAACAAGCATGGGGCACGCCCGCCTCAGCTGCTGCTTCATCTGGGTGTTTTCCTCAGTGCTCACCCTTCTGCCTTTCGCTGTAGCTCAAGTGCAGCATTCGGGTGAGCTTCACTTCTGCTTTGCTAACGTGAGCCAGATTCAGTGGCTGGAGGTAACGCTGGGCTTCCTGCTGCCTTTCTGCATCCTGGGCGTGTGTTACTGGAGGATAGGGCAGGTGCTGCGGCGCAGCCAGAGAGAGCAATGCAACCCGCAGCAGAGGCCTCGCAGGCAGAGAGCTCTGCGTATGATCTCTGCCGCCGTGTTGGTCTTCTTCATCTGCTGGCTCCCGGTGAATGTTTTCATAAGCATTCACCTCCTGAAGGGCGACACAGACAGCAGCAGCACGCTGTGGGAGCTTTACCCTCTGACGGGCCACGCCGTCCGGCTCGCAGCCTTTTCCAACAGCTGTCTGAATCCGCTGATCTACGGCTTTCTGGGAGAGACTTTCCGGAGAAAGCTGAGGCTGTTTCTTCGGGAGAAGAGCAGAAGCCCCAAGCTTTCCAGGTCTGTTTCAGAAAGAGCCATGTACGCAACAGTTTCCCCAAACTGTCCCCCTACAACATGGGACACATCGAACGACTCCTCTAGTTCCACCTCTGAAAGCCGACACAGACTGTCCTGACACGGATCATAGGCTAAAGTCACGCCATGAGATTAATTAAACTTTAACGGACAATGTGACAGAAAGGGAGCTTGACAGCCGTAAATACGAAGAATTATTTATTAATAATATAAAACTTAAAGGTTTTCAGATCAACATCAGAGCAACATTTCATAGAAACAGTGATTGTATCCGACTGTGTTCTGCGCATCATGAAAGCAGTGATTACAAACGGGCATCAGGGAAGCATAATAAACTGGACAGTTTCAGTATTTTGTCTTCTCACCTCAGTAAGCTCTGAGTCGGCGTCTTTTGTCACCTTGTTCTTTTTATGCTTCTTTTGCTTTTTGTTTGTTTCCTCATCTGGGTTTGTAACTCGGGGAATCTGTACTGCAGCTCCCTGAAGAAAAAAAAAAAGATATTATTTTGAAAATAAATATTTAAAAGGTATTTATGTCTGTATTTATTTTTTTATTTTAAAACAATAGTAGCTTCTAATGTGTCTTGAAGGATTTTAACATGACAGACAGACACCAGTTGGACACAGAATACATATATTTTTTCCCCTCAGCATTTTATTGTCATTACACTGTCACAAGTACAGGCAGTACAGAGCAATGACATTCACTCGCTGCTTTTAACCCATCCCCTTGGGGAGCGGCGGGCTGCCATCGTGGGTCACCCTGGGAGCAGTGTGGGGTTAAGGGTCTTGCTCAGGGACCCAGAATGGCAGTCTGTGGGAGTGGGTTTCAAACTCATAAACTCAGGATTCCAAGCTCTATGCCCTAACCACTAGTACCCCAACCCTCACACCTTCTTTTAAAATTACTCGAAAAGCATGATCCTACCAACACTGTGCCTTAAAATAGGGATGTGTTTTATGCTGGGTTAGCTCTTCCCTACATAAAATTTAACATTTACAACAAAAAGCTTAACTTTGACCTTACTAGCTGGTATATAATCTTCTCTGTAGCTATAATTTTACCACGAAACATTGATTTCTTCAATCTGCTTTTCCATAAAAGCCATATTTATGGCATGTACGGCTAATGGTTAGCCTGTCAACTGTCTCTTCAATCTGAGCAGTGCATATTATCTGCAATCTCTTCAGTTACCATGAGGGTTGATTCTGTCAATGTCTGGGAGGTCAGATTAGGTTGGGGGGTGACGTATTTACTCTGATTAAGAATTGACCATTTCAAAGTGATCATTATGATATTAGTTTTACAATAAAAAAAATTATTTTAAATTATTTTATAGGGAATTACTCTCTCTCTTTAACACCCCCACCCCACTCCAATTTTAAGGTCATTTTGTTTTTCTCTTTATTATTGGTCTATTATTTTCCCTTCAATCTTTTCCAGAAACAAAAAAGGCTTGTATCAATAAACTCTGGCACTTATTTAACAATCCTTAATGAGTGGGTGTCTCAAAGTCTGTTTCCAAGTAAAGGATGGCTGAAGGTTTGTAACCTGACCTACTAAGACAGTGAAAGCAAGACAAAAAAAAAGGATAATACAGGTACTCACTACTAAACATGTTTGTACGGAACAATTTATATTCAAGAGGATCTGAATCTATCATTACAAATTTTATTGTCTATTTGTTATTTCTCAGTTCATTTAGATTGTACCAATCCTGACCTGCTGTTTGGGGCCACACATAAAAAAATTCAAGGGCCACAGTTGGGACACCCTAACCTCTTTAGGTTTTATACAAGTATATATTGTATATATGCTAATTGTGTGACTGTTGGAGGTAATTGGTACATTTTTATTTTATGTTTAAGGATCATAGTAAAGGGGACTAAAATAGAAACGCGTAAGCACATTGATTTTTATCTAGGAAACCTTGAATAATTGGATTCCATATCTTATATCGCAACACGTTGTTTTAGTCCATGACGTAAAACCCCAACGATGAAAAAGTTCTATTCGTGTAAAGGTTTAAAACCCACCTCCACTTCCACGTGTTTCCTTTTCTTCGTTTTAGTTGTCATGGGTTCTTCAGCTTTATCGGTCTGTGATTTCTTTCCTTTGGGATAATTTTGTTTCCCTGACCTGTCCTTCGTCATCATCTGATAGGTGTTAACAAAAAAACTAAAATTGAAATATCAGGAAAGAAGCTTTATTAAACACCAGTGTTAACTTCAAGTTATTATTTTTGAAAGGAAATAAAAAAAAAAAAGAAGCGAGGAGTATTCGTGCGCTCCCAATAGAGGAAGGGATTCCCGTTAAGCTTGAGCGTGATTGGCCAATCTTCTCTACGAGCTTTGTGATTGGCTGAGGGTTTCTTCTTCGTCTTTCTTATTATGGCGGGTTGCAAGCAGCTCATAGATACTAGTGACAATGAAGGTTGGAAGATAGCAACATCAAAAAATGAGAAAAAGCGGAAAAAACAGAGATCAGTTCAAGGGGAATCTAGTTCAGAACAATCCAGTGATGATCATTCCATACATTCCACAGCACAACAAAATGAATTCAAAGTCATATTCAAAGTCGTTAATCAGGCAGACTCTTTTACAAATTGGAATCCGGTTCACTTAACAAAAACCATCAATAAACTTGTCGGAGAAGTCAGAGGTGCCAGAATTCTGTACAGTGGAGACCTGCTAATTATCTGCAGAGACAGCGCCCAGCAAGGCAAAGCAATACGGATCAACAAAATTGACGGGATAAGAGTTCAGTGCAGCTTAATGGAGAACAAAAAGTTCAGCAGGGGAGTCATTGGAGGAGTTCCTCTAAAAATTTCTGAAAAAGAGATTCTGGAAAACATAAGAGGTGCAAAAGTAAAAGAAGTAAAACGGTTAAAAACAACAAGAAACGGAGAAAGATCTGACAGTTTATCTGTGCTAATTAAATTCGAAGAAGAGCAATTACCAAGCAAAGTATTCATCGGTTACATAAGCTATAATGTCAAAATCTACAATCCTCCACCATTGAGATGTTTCAAATGCCAAAAATTCGGTCACATTGCAGCAGTTTGTAAAGGGAAACAGAGGTGTGGAAGGTGTGCAGGAGAACATGAGTACGGAAAATGTGGAAAAGAAGCTAAAATAAAATGCTGTAATTGTGGTGGAGAACATACTGCTGCCTATCGCGGCTGTGAAGCAAGCAAAAGGTCTGAGGAAATTAAAAAAATGAAATTTGAGCTCGGAATAACCTACGCTGAAGCTGCAAAAAGGATCCCATCTCAGTCAGAAAAACCCAAACCTACAGTTCAACACACAGCAAATTCCAAACCTCTAGAGAAATCTCTAAAAATTGATGAAGACTCACTTATTGTTAAAAAGACAAATTTTGTTCTTTTCATGGTAGAAGTTATTAATTGTACTGCACAGACAACAAAAAAAACGGAAAAAATCAAAATAATAGTGAAGGCTGCAGAAAAATATCTGGACATTAAAGATTTGAACTGGGAGATGGTTGGAAGTATGATGGGAGGACCGATGGGACCATCAGAAACTGGCAGAGTTAAGATGACCTAGAGTAAATTAAAATTATATGGGCAAATGTGATTTAGTATTATGTTGGTTTAAGTTACACAGGTTTTTTTTTTTTTTTTTTTTTTTTTTTTTTTTTTTTTTTTTTTTTTTTTTTTTTGGGGGGGTGAATCGTTTCCTGTTTTCTTGCTTTACTCCATATCAGTTGGTGGCGGTAATGCACAATTCACAAGTCTGCCAACCGCCATAAAATCCCATAAGAAGAAGAAGAAGCTCATAGATACATACTACCACCTACTGTATATTGGCGTGCAACAACAATAGCTTCTCCCACTAAATGATGTTTATTACTTTTGTGCTTTGCAGATAAATAAATAACATTTCTTGATTACAGAGATTCCTTGTTTTCGCTTTCCGTTTCCTGTATTCCTGTTAATAAAATACAGTTTAATGCACAGATATGTTAACTTTATTCTTTTGTTTGCTGGTAGAGAGAAGAACAGAAAAAATACTTACAGAATAAGTCTGGTTTTGTTCTAAGTTATGATTTTAGGCAGGATAACAGGATGAACATTTCCTGCTTGAGAAGCTGAATACTTCAAGAGCTCCTATTCACAGCGTTTAAGTTGCAAATATAATTCAAACTGAAATACAACTCGAAACACAAGTAAGATGTAAATTTATAACTCAATAAATAGGAACTGGATGGGGAATATCCTGTGTCTTAGAATCTGATCCATCACCTGTGATGTTTCCCAGCTTCCTGTTTTCATCCTTGTCTCTATCAGTGTTGTTCTATAAACAAGAGAGGGGTTCGCAATTGTGCTCCAGGAGAAGAACCAGGAGAGCTGGAGTAAGTCTACAGAACAACAGTGGGCTCCCGTCCAGTGGGATTACTGAACTGTGAGTACATCTAGATTTGCCATCCTCTGCTGAGGAAATACTGCAAGGCTGAAGATGCCATAATCGTAGGGGTTCAGCTGTTAATAGTTTCTGGAAATGTTTTAGATTTTACAGATGTTACGATAAATAAAACAAACAATTTTTTAAAGCTTGTTCTGCTTTAGGAACGGAAATCTAATGACAGTAATGGGTTTTATTGCCTTTTATTGATATCATTATATCAGTTTTACTTATTATTTTATTACTTGTTTTTTTTAAACTTATAATAATAATGTATAATATATAATAATGTGTCTTTATTGTGTAATTGAACTGAAAAATTTAATAATATCCAACGGAATTACACATTTAATGGAAACATTATAAAATCTGTGAAAATTAAGGCAGTATATATATATACATACATACATACATACATACATACATACGTACGTACGTACGTACGTACGTACGTACGTACATACATACATACATACATACATACATACATACATACATACATACATACATACATACATACATACATACATACATACATACATACATACATACATACATACATACATACATACATACAAAGAAAAACTATATATTTATTTATTGTTTTCTTTCTTTCTTTCTTTTTTTTTTTTTTTACAAAAAGAAAAACTATACGAAAATCCCAGGAACTACTGGAAGCAGCAGTCCGTGTGCTGCACCGGAAGAGTTTAAATGTTGCACAGGGCTGTGTTACATGACCGAGCACGGCTGGTTAGAAAACTGTTGAAGTTGTATGGAGTAAGATGACCGTTGGTCCGAGATGTCTCCAACAGCAGGACGAGTTGTTAGTGGTCTGAGCCGAAGGATCCTCAGCAGCGGACCGTTGATGAAAAACGCGCCAGCCACCGTGGGGTGAGTGGGAATCTGACACCGGGGCTCATCTAGGTTTCAATGACCCTGAGATTAATAATGGCCAGGCTTTGAATGATCATAAAAACAATAATAAATCGAGGGTCTGACATTCAAATGTAATATGAATTTGTCTCCTGTTGGTTGTCAGAGTCATACATTATGTTTGATCTCACATTTATATCCAATTACACAAAAGATGTGTTTAGGCATAGCTGTAAAAATTAAATCACCAAGTCTGTTTATGTTAATTCAATAGTTCCGACATAATCACCGCACTATGCACTGGCCTTTCAAATATATAAATATTCCAAGCGCCCAGATGCCTTATATTGAGTTTAAACTCATCAAGTATTTCTTTTACTGGATTATTTACTCCAAAATATAGATATGATTTATATTTAACTGATGTAACTCTTTTCCCCCACTCAACCATCCAAACCGTACTCATAGAGGCTTTCTTTCCTCCTACAGTGCGAGGTTCCTAGCGTTGAGTTCTCAGGCATCTGCAAGATCAAAACCCTCTGAAGAGGATGAAGTGGCCAAAAGCGAGCCCATTAAATTTTCCACCAGTAAAGCCAGTCACAGGACCTGGAGAGTGGACCGCTCCATGGGCAGCCAGTATGAGAGGCCTTGGTGGAAAGTGGTTCCCATCAGCCTCGGCTTGACTGCTTTTCTGCTGTGGTGCGCCCTGAGGGAGGAGACGGGCGTTGACGCACAGCTGGAGAAGCGGCTGTATGAACATTTACCCAGTTTGGTTTCAGATGAGTCAGAAGATGGAAAGTGACATTTGAAATAAGTGACTCGTGTCTTGAGATATTTATTCAGACCTCATGAAAGTTGTGTAGATTGATCAATACAAGTGTGCCCGTCCTTTGCTCCAAATGAAAGATTTGTCATGCATTTGCCATTAACTTGAATTAAAAATTTGTTTTGGAATGGATGTACTTTAAAACAGATACAGGTTCCTGCTTTTCAAGCTGAAAAAGCTCAATACCCCTGAACCATAAGCGCATGCGGAACAGTAACCTTTATTTGAAAATCATACCACTTTCCAAACTGTAGTTTTAACCATGGGTGAAATTTGTTTTACAGCTTATAATCCTGTTTTTAAATGACTGCAGATACAAGGTCAAATCTGTTTTTTTATTTAATCAGTTCTGTTACCAGGGGACACCTCAGAACAAATCAAGTACGCTGATGTGATTTGTAAAAGGTAATTTGAAATATGTGGCAGCTCTATTCAATGTAGGTTTGGTTTTGCCAGTGTATACGCCAGCCCATGTCAACATTTGACTTGAGCACCTAAACTAGGCCCTCTCCAACTATCAAATATTTAATGCAATAATACACAATATGAGGTAGCAGAAAGTTTATTTACAAGACAAACCCCATGACATGCACACAGGATTGCAGATACTGTTTGCAAAGAAAGGAATGGAACACTGATCATTTTACAGAGAAGCTGTAGTCTATAATGCATGGGACTATTTGAGAGAAAGTGAAATGACACGTACAAAAAAGAACATGCCTCAAACTACAAATAAAAAAACCCACACATGCTGGTAATAGTTTGAAATTTACAAAAAACATCTCATTTAAACATCCCTTGACCTAAACCTCTACTACCCCACCCACCCCGTTAAAAAGATCAAAACACATCATTTATGCACGCTCTCCCCTGATTCGCCTGGCCAACTGGATGTCCTTGGGCATGATTGTGACCCTTTTTGCATGGATGGCACACAGGTTGGTGTCCTCAAACAGTCCAACCAAGTAAGCCTCGCTGGCCTCCTACAGAAAAAAAGAAAAAAAAGGGAGAAGATTTATTAATGTAGCACCACTTTAGATTAAAACCCAAAAAATATAAATGAATATATTAACCAACCTGTAGGGCACCAATAGCTGCACTCTGAAAACGGAGGTCTGTCTTGAAATCCTGGGCAATTTCCCTGACGAGACGCTGGAAAGGCAGCTTCCTGATGAGAAGCTCAGTGGATTTCTGGTACCGACGGATCTCACGCAGAGCAACAGTACCTGGCCTACAAAGAAGAATCGACACAATTTTTTATTTCAATTTGATTTAGAACACTGTCAGTTTGGGTAAATCTAAAATATAGATGTTGGATATCAGAGCCTTTCTGCACAACTGACTATTTTGTCCACAAAATAAATAGTGTAAACAAAGCAGCTGTACCTGTATCTGTGGGGCTTCTTCACTCCACCGGTAGATGGCGCACTTTTCCTGGCCGCTTTGGTTGCCAGCTGCTTTCTGGGTGCTTTTCCTCCAGTGGATTTACGAGCAGTCTGCTTGGTACGAGCCATTTTTTACAACTATACACCAAAAGAGGAAGATAAACAAAAACAATGTTAGTAATCCAAATCTCGTCAAAATAAATGCACTTAAAAATAGGCTACGTAAACCGCGTGTATGAGCGGCTTACCTGGCCTCATAAAATAGGAAAACGTATGCTGCAATATTTTCAAATATTGAAAAGCAGCTCTATAAACAAAAAAACTAACTCTACTACAAAAGACGGCAGTGTGGTTCCGACCAGGCGGGAAAAGTGGCGCCTCTTTTAAAAACCATTAAATCCTGAGTTGAAAATCTTCAGAGTGCCGCCACCATTAAGCTACAGAGGACAGACACGTTTCCTCACCAGACTACGGTTCAATTTAGAAGCTGGCAGCGACGGTTGTAAAATGGCGCCAGCTATCTACCATGGAAGCAGGTAAAATACAAAAAAATAAAATAGTCTCTAAACTTCCCACGTGAGATGAAAAAATATCGAGAAAAACATTAACTTATTTAAGGCTTGGCGGTAAAATGGACTTTAAAGATATTTATCTAAGAGACTGTTGATTTAAGTGATCGCGCGCGCTTCGGTTTATTAACAGATTCAACATGCATCAGAAGCCACACGTAAAATTAACCAACACAACCCATTAACGTTTACACTACCGAGAACAAAATGCTTAGCAAATTAAAACAAATTACCGTTGTGCTCTGATTTCCGTTGAACTCGTGCTTCTCTCTGACACGTCGCTTGTCTCTAAATGCAAGTGGAGGGAGAGCGAGACGATATTTATAGTCTAATCGGGTCTAAGGTCTTAAGACCGCCCCTGTTTGAAAATGATTGGTCAAAATTTGCTGACGGAAGCAACGTGACCAGAAAATGAGCCAATGCGGTTCATATTATACGCTCATCAAAAAGAAAAAATATAGGGAGTCTTTGCCCTAAAATTCAGGCTTCCAACTAGCTTTGTTGTTTTGTTTCTTTTTATTTCTTTCCATTAAAAGGAACGGACTTTCCCTAATAGTCAGTATTTCACAATCGACTCATAAAGTTATGCTTTGATTGATCAATTGTATTGTTGTACAAAAGGGAGATTAATGTCTTTCTAATAAATCCATGTCCCAAGTAGCCCTAGATAACCTTTACATATATTTAGAAACACAGCAAAGGATACAGAAAAACAGGGTTTGCATTCACACAGAATTTAAGCTCCTTCTGATCATAGAGCCTAAGTGAATGTAAACAAAATGTTCTATACTATAAACTTAGAGCACATGTTCCTCTGATCCTTTGTGGTTGTATTGAAAGAGGAGGGAAATGGATAGAAACCAGCCCGCCACTTTTTCTAACAACCGCCCCCACCCCCAAACTGTTTCTCCCTCATCCGCTGGGAGATTGGTAGATATGTTTTTAACAGTCTGCAGAATGTCAGACATTAGTCCGATTTATTTATTATCTTCTTTAGTTTTTGATCTGAGCAAAAAGAAAACAAGTGATATTTTACAAATATCTTAATGAATGTTTTTTTCTTAATTGTCCACTTGTATAACAGTACCGTGTGCCATTTTAACCATGAATACAACTAGTTCTACACTGGTGGAACTTTAATTATGCTACGGAAGAGGATTAGGGACACTTGGAAAAATAAAAATAAGTTAACTGATTTTTAGATTACATTTCAGTATAATATGAGAAAAAAACTTTAAGACCTAAAGCTCAGAATTCTGACTTTAATTTCAGAACTCTGACTTTTTTCTCAGAACTCTGACTTTAATCTCAGAATTCTGACTTTTTTATTTTTTCGGTGGCCCTCTTCATCTTCCCTACTATACAGTCGTATGTTTACATTAATATTTTTTTCCACCACAGTGTTTTTTTTTCCCATTACAGTGTTTTTATCACTGCTGCTTACTGAAAAAACTGAAAAAAGTCTATAGAGCTGTACTAAACGAAGCGGAACTTTTTGGTTGGAGTTTTAGTATCTCGCGGGCATATTAGACAGTGACACCAGCATTGGTTTGTGGCGATGTGACTGGTTAATGTAATTTTGGATTACGGGGCTCGTGAAAACGTATTTCTGTGATGATCATTGAAAGTTCTTTGTTTTAAGGACAATAAATGCAGTAAAAAGTTTTTTTTGGCTGCAACTCAACGACTGTTGGAGGAGAGCATGAGCGAAGAAAGGCTGCTCTGTATAGGTAAACAATGTGTGCCTGTTCAATACATTTTTGGCTTCTGCTTTAGATGACTGTACTTATTTAGATAATATCATTTTTAAAATCTAGTATTTGATTATTGTTATCTATACAAGTTAAACATTCAGACTTTTTTTGGCACGGTAGAAAACATCCATGTATTTTATTGGGATTTTATGTGACAGCATAGAAATGTAAAATTAAAGGGAAATTTTTTTACAAAAATTATTGGTGCGATTAGTGCAGTTATAGCTGATCTTGGAGTTTTTTCCCACCATCCACATGATAGCCTTTCTGCCGTTTATTCCTTACAGATACACTTCATTACATGTGATTTTTATTTTTATTTTTTTTATTTTTTTTACAGATTATCAAGTGAATTTAGTCATTGCCATTTAATCTGTCATTTAAATAGGACGTGAATCTGTTTTGATCTAAACCCCCCCTGGCTGTGTGTTGTGTTCCTGCTGTAATATGAACCTAAACCTCAGACTGGAGTCTTCTGCTGCCTTCAACAAATTTTTCTCCATGGTTGCCATGGATTAAATCCCATGCATGATCCCATCAGCTCTGACCGACCTGAATAAGAAACTTCTCAGCATTATGCTGCCACCAGCATGTTTTAGAATGTGAATTGTGCATGGTTATGTACAGTATTTTATGTACCTGTATTTTAATTAATATATATTCATCAATTCTTTGATTTTGAAAACAGTTTAGATCATGTCTATTTTTCGTTTGGTCCATCTCCTCTCCTTCACAGATGGATCAGAGCTCTTGGAGATGTTCAATATCAGGGATTTTGTTTTAGAACCTACCGGCAACACTGCTTTAAAATGTGATTTAACTGCTGGGTCCCTGGATCTTTTAGATGTTACTAGAACCTCTGAAGTCAGAGAACTCCGCTGGTATATATATATATATATATATATTAAAAATATGCGCATAAAGAGATAAATATGGGAAAAGTTCAAAGGGAATACTTTTGGAAGGCACTGTGTGCTCAAATTAAGGGTATTAATTCACCTCTTTTCATCTTTTCATTCAACAGATATTAGAGACTCAAAGATCTCCACAGTTGCTGAAGGTGGAGAGATAAATCCTCTCTGGAGTCGCAGTGACAACTCCTTCAGATTTAACTTTTTCACAGGCGGTGCTCCACCACCTCCGGATAAAACCTCTGTAGCAGACCACAGCCAGCCCCCCTCCGCATCACTATCTTTTACAGGGCAGGGGTCTACTTTTGCTTTCAACTTTCAAATCCCATCTGCAGAAGATATGGACACAAAAGAGACTACAAACCCATCATCCCCCAGCAACCCACAGTGTATCCAAGAGGAAGAGCCTTCCCATTTACAAGGGGTAGGATCTGCAGGTGGAGAGCAATGCAAAACGAAGAAAAAGAAGAAGAAATCTGGCAAGAAGAAACCGTCTGATGCCGAAACACAACAGAAACCAACAGAAGGGAGTCAGAGGGAGGAGGAGCTGGTCAGTATAAAGAGTGCAGGTCACTCAACAGCATGAATATCCTCGTCAGTTTGAGCTTTTTTTGTTTAATCTGACCTTAAATCTCGTTGACTTTTTTTACCTCCTAGCAAGGAATGTTTAGAAGTATACATACAGGCTCAAAGTTATGCTTTTTAATAAATGCTGCAGAAACACCACACGATTTTAGGAGCAGTCAATTGGCTTCTGGTAGAAAAATATTTGTATCAGAACTGAAGCACAATGCAGAAAAACCGACCCTCGTCATGCTGCTACCTCCACCATGTTCGACAAAAGCTATGGCCTTTATAAAAGCTGGCTTATAGACGGTACTGAACAGTAGATGGCAGTACCTCTTTAACGACCAACCCTTAACAATCATGGACAGGTTTCAGGTATTACAGGAGACAATCCCCCCCTTAATGACAATCCCCCCTTTAACGACCGACCCCTAGAATCATAGACAGTTTCAGATATTACAGGCTAACGATGGAACTAACGACCCATTCATCGGTTTCTATTGCATGTTTCCAAGCGATACAAGGCGTTGTCTATATAAGACTCAAACTCACTGCGGATCCAGACATTTGAATTGAGAAAGCTTCCTGGAGAGGTGGCGAAACGTCTTCAAATCTTGAAAACCAAGTCCAGTGAATATTTTTAGAATTTTTACGGAATGACTATGACCTGGATGACTGAGAACCTTCATCAGCACAAAAGCTTGCTTAATACCATTTAGCATCAGGCTAGCTGCATGAAAACCTGTAACTGCAAAAATGACCAACTTTCTTCATCTCTTACTTTATTAAAAGGTTTATTTCATGTCTTAATGTTTATTTCTCTCAGAGCCCAGAGGAGGAGCTGAACAGGCAGCTGGACTGGTGTATCGAACAGCTGGAGCTAGGAATACGGTCTCAGAAGGGAACTCCAAAACAAAGTTAGTGTTATTTTTTTCTCTACACATTACTTATCCAAGGTCACAGCGCATTAAGTTTTATTCCAGGAATATATTCCTTGGTTCAAGAAAATGATTATTTTACCTCAACTCCCACATAAAATGGCAAAGTCAGGATGCAAAAGCGAAGAGATGTATGTTGAAAACAAGAAACCAGACAGGAAGGCATACAGAAAAGACTGCAGATGGGGTGTTGAAATGACAACAAAGAGGAATGGGAGGTGATAAAAAACAAAACAAAACAGGAAACATATTGTCACAAATAAAAAGATGGCAAGCAATTGAAATGAGAAAAGCTAAAAAAGGTCACTAGAGACACAGAATGACTTCAAAATAACTCAAAACCACCAACTGGTATCAGGAGAATCTACAAACACATGGCAGAAGGACAATGGAAATATGCAGAACTGCAGTTAAGATTCACATAATATATTTAATTAAAATAGGAAAATTAGATTAATAAATTATAAAACATAAAAATGAGCAACAGAGTACCTTTTTATTCTTCTTTGTTTATCCAACTCAGTCCCCGACTGCTTTCCCTACAGCTTCATGGGGGCGATGATGTGCTAGTTTGTTACCTGCCTACTGAGATGAGAAAAAAGCCAAAATAAAGAATAACTTCCACCAGAATATCGATGCACTTTATTTCCCTAGAGGGATTAATTATTCAAACAAGAATTGCTTTTACCTGCAGACTGATAGGAGATCCTGCTGCTTTAATCATTTTAGTCTTGTCTGCAGCCTTAGCTGAGCACTTTATTTTACTTGATCATAGAGCATTTCATTGCTGTTAAATGGAAAGCTCTTTGGCGGTTTAGGTTTTTTTTTTTTTCAGCATAAAAGTTTCTCTGTCCGTTTGGGTTACTTTTTTTCGTCTAAGGCTCATCTGATGTTTGGAGTACCCCAAGGTTCCATTTTAGGACCTCTTCTCTTCTCCTTGTACTTGGTTTCTCTGTGGTCCATTTAAAAAGAAGAAATAGAAGATGACGTCTCTAGATTTATTTACACATCTATTTACAGCCCAAAGCTAAAAGAAGTCAATTAACCTTTGGAGGTTTCTCCTTGCAATTGATGTTTAAAGAGACAGTGTGTTCTGTTTGGTCACTTTCCGTTGTTCTGAGTTTCAAAATGTTTTATTCCCTGTAGAAGAGGAGGCCTCTCGAGCCTTGAAGACACTGCGTAGCTCTAAAGCTCCTCTGGTCAAGAAGCGGCAGTTGATGAGAGCCATGACTGGAGATTACAGAAAGAAAATGGAGGAAGAGAAGAACAAGCAGTTCAAGCTCATTCAAAGTGGTGAGTGAACGGTTTCATTAAACGCTTCCTTGTAGAAGCTTTTTTTTTAATCCACATGTTTAACTGGTCTCTTACAGAAACTGCATCAGCTCAGGTTAAAGTAGTGTCGGATGCCCCAAAGAAATCAGTTTTTCACCGTCGCGCTGAGGGGAAATCTGCTCCTGGAGCCTCAGAGGATCAGCAGCAGCAGACGGATCCCCAGGGGGCCGAGAAGCCGAAGCTGCAAACTCAGGAGGAGAAGGCAGCCTTTGTCATTGTTCCATCGAAAGAGGAGTTCCAATTCAATTTCTTCTGATGTTTCTGTGCGGAAAGTCTACAATTTTTCCATAAAATCTAACTGAAAAAAAAAGTGCAACTTCCTCTGGATGTGTACCTGTTTGGATGAAGCATCTGGAAATGACCTTAATCCACAACACCTCCGTTGCTGTATTGAAAGTACCTCTAAATAAACAAAAAACACACCTGAAATATTTGCTCATTTCTAACCAGATCAGTATCAGAGTTGCCTTGGCCAACATGAATGAATTAAACTTGATGACTGGATATTTTTTTATAAAACTTTTTTACTCAACACGGATAGTAAATATTTGTGTTAACCAGATAAGATTTACAAAACCTCTTCACATGTTATTTCTCTGGAATGTATTATTTTTACAGAAAGTTTTAATTTACTATAATTGCAAAATACAGTAAAGATGCGAAGCTGTATCATAGATTGCCTCTCTTGTTTTTTTTTACTCATACTTTAATATTTTAGATGTTTTATGATAAAATTTAATCTGATTAAATACCAAAAAATGATTTCCCTGATTATGAGAAGAAAGGCTACCCTAAAAAACCTTTGGAAAGAAGTAGTAATTTCTTTTCCAACTACACACCCACTGGATGACTGCCTAATACGAAGAAGCCAGACATAACTCGAATAGAACCTTTTTGGCAGCATTAGGTAGGCAACTGCCATACCAAAAGTGACTGATGAATTATTTAATTGTTCAGTAGGAATTTCCTCATTAAAAAAAAGAAACTAAAAATATGTTCACTTAAAGCTGCAGACTAGTTTTCAGACGTATATTAAACTTCCAGTAGAACTTTCCCTGAAGTTTTTTATAAATATAGCAGCTGGAAGCATAAGGGGCCACTAATGAATAAAATCAAAAGAATAAGAGGCCTTAAACAGCCTGTTTCTAGAAATTAGCTGCCCTTCCATATTTGGTGAAGCTCTAATATTGAGAGAATATATATATATATATATATATATATATATATATATATATATATATATATATATATATATATAAACAGCTATGTTATGAAAATGATGAAATTAATGTCACCATTTAGAGCAGATGTTTATAAAGGTTCTAGATTATTTGTCTGATGGTAAAGTTCAAGTCGATTAGATTTAATAAAATGTTGGGCACTATCTGAGAAATTTTTTTTGAATGTTTCCAGGTGTTTCCAAAGCAAAGTTAGGGCTTAAAGGCAAAGCTTTAATCTAAAACTGCTCACAATTGAGGATTTAAAGTAACATTTTGTAGATTTAAAAGTCCCGGAAGGGGCAGAGTGTGTTTCTATCCGTGCACAATTGAGTGCAGTTAACAGAAAGAAAAGTTGGAGCTGCTGATTGGTGGATAAGATGTCATGAACATAGATTATGGACGTAGACGCCTCATTGGACGCTGGCCGATGTGCCTAGAGGGCGGCCATCTTGGATCGGACCACAATTCGGGCAGCTGCTGTCGGAATGAATAATAATAATATAATATATAAACATACAATAATTGTAAAACATAATTATATAATATATTCATATATTTTTTTGTTTATCATATGTATTTGCAAAATATATTACTTTGCATATATCTAATCCAGTTTGAGTTCAGTTTTAATAGTTTGAATCTGAATAAATATGTGTAATCTAACTGAAAGGTTATTATACAATTTGTTTTGGTGTTTTAAGGGGTTGTGACATGTAAGTCATTGTTGTAATATTATCTCAGACTCATCTTTCATGTGATTAAATTAGATTTAGGCGCCTCCTTTTCGTTCTGACTGCAGCTGTTTGAACTGTGATCCGATCCAAGATGGCCGCCATCTGGGCACGTCAGTCTCGCTACCGACAGCGTCCAATGAGGCGTCTTCGTAGATAATGACGCTGCGTCTAAACCATGCCAATTAATACTGCCACCTGGTGGACCTTTATAATCCCTACAGGTAGCCTATTTGACAGACTGACACTGCTGACACTCGAAGACCTAGTACAATAATATAATTTAGGTCATTCACTGTTGTATTGTATTATTTCACATCTTAATTTAAAAATATTTACAACATATCAGTAATAATGTGAACATTTAACATGAACATTTAGGTGAACATGTGAAAGAGGAGGCCTGGGGACTAGATAAAAAAAAAAAAAAAAAAAACTACAGGAATTGAATTCAAATTAAGATTGATTGAAGCTTGAGTGATAACTGACAGGAACATGATGACCAAAACGAGAAAGTTAAAACAAATACAAGATCAAAAAGGTCCCATATGGGTGAAGCCTTTATTCTGCTTCGAAGCTGCTCCATATTTCTTGATTAATTCGATAATGATCACAGAGGCAGGTGCCTCCAGTTGACAGGTGCACATATATATATATTAATATACATTTGTTTTTATTAATTCTTTATTGACCACCCTGTGGTTAATCATGCACAATAAATAACTACTTTAATAATAAGTAATCCATTTAATGTAGATATTAGTATTTGTAAATATAAATTTTATGCTGAATGATTATTAATAAAAGTAGGTTAGTAATGACAATGAATAAGATGTTCGCGACAGAACTCAAAACTGAAAGAATTTTGCCCACCACACCTTTTATTTAGACAACATGGATGTTTAAATATATGTGTCTATTTGTTAGCACAGGGTGTAGGAAAGTATAGTTTGTTTTTATTTAGAAAATATGGATAATGTGATTGTTCATTTTCCTGTTGGAACAGTGTAGATTTACTCTTAGGTTCTGGCACCTATCTGCTTTTGGCCACCTCTCACTGTAAAATGGTTATTGCTTGGCCACCCTTATTAAAATGTTCTGGCTACGCCTCTGTATCAGCTCCAACAGTTAAAGGAGGAGAAGGAAAAGAAAAAGTTGAAAGGGATATATATATTGTTTTACAAGGCGGAGTAGTGTGACCGAAATTTTTGAGAAAACATTTCCATTTTCTAAAAGGGTAGTATACAGTTGCGCTTACAAACACACTTTCAGTCAGTTCCAAACGGCTCCTGTGGTGGTCACGTGACTGTCTTAAAACGACACGCGCACAGACACAACTTTTTGGAGTTCTATGCACGCGCCGACGCGTCGGTGTTTCTGGATGAAACGAGCCTCTTCATGGATGTAAGCTCGGTTATTTAGATTTGGACGCTGTAAAATCTTGCCTCACTTGTGTTGTAGTGTTGGGAGGAGGAGGTGTAGTTTAACTGGGTTTACAGTTAAGCTAAGCTAGCTGATAAACTGAGCAGCAGCTTGTTGTGTTTTACATCTGACTGGTTCTGGTTCTGGGACTCAGCTGTGTGAGGACTTTTCTGTTAGTTTGAGCACTGAGGGAAATGTCCGAGTTAAGTGACGAGGCCAGTGAGTCGGAGCAGCTGGGGGCCAGCCTCTCCCTGTGGCTGGGGGACTCCCTGCTGCGACCCGAGGAGCTGGATGTCCCTCTGGATCTCCACACTGCCTGCTCCATCGGCCAGTACGACGTAGTGGCTGAATGCGTTAAAAAGTAAGTCCCTTTAGCGATAAAAATAAAACTATGCTAGCTCGACCCTAGAGCTGACTGACATGTCTAGCAGGCGTGAAGTGGACCTGGATAGGAAGAACAAGGGAGGATGGACCCCGCTCATGTATGCTTCTTACATCGGACATGACAACATTGCTAATCTGCTGCTGGAGGCTGGAGTGGATGTGAATGCGACCACACCAAGAGGCCTGACCCCCCTGATGCTGGCCGCGAGCTGTGGGAATGAGAGCATAGCATACTTCCTGCTCCAGGTAATAACAGCCCCCACTCCAGATTATAGTCAGGGTCCCTACATCTGTATGGAGGTAATACTGTTACATTATTTATGTTTTGTAAATGGAAATAAAAAAAATGCAATCTTTAAATACAATTTGAAGAACTTCCTAATTATATATATAAAAATATGTTGAGAGTAATTTTGTCTTCTCACATTTAAGTCTTTTTTCATATATAATTTTTTTATAGTTTTTTTTTTTTCAAACATTTTCAAATGTATTTTGTTTCTGTTTTCCAGTTGGAGTTTTACAAATTCACATCTTTTCAAAAATTGCCTTACAGAGGCCTGTTTTACAAAGCAGGTTTATTGAAAACTAAGTTTTCTAAACCTAAAATCAGGAAAATGAGCTTTCTGTTTTACAAAGAGTTTCTCAACCTCTGTTTCTGTTACCGTAGTAACATTCTCCCCAGAACTAACCTGATCATGAGCAGGTTTTCCTTAATAAACTCTGTGTCAGCCCTACTTAGAGCAAATGTTTTCATGAGTCACCATGACAACAGACAACAGGAAGTGCCTATTTAGCAGCACTGCAACTAGAGGTGTTAATGTGGAAAAAAATTTGAATTTCTTTAAAAGACAGAAACGGTGCTACAGCTGCAAAGGAGAGGAAGATAGTGAGGGAGAAGATTGCTACTGGATTTAATGCATAAGTTTATATGTAGTCTGTTATAGAAGGACGTTTTTCCATTTATTAAAAGCACTCTACTTTTTTTACATTTTTATAGATCACTAAAAAATTATTATTCCTGGTCAAAATCACATTACTAGTCGGGTCTTTTTATTTTAATTTCGGCATTAAAATCTCTAGATCGATTTTGTACTTAGAGTCTTAGTACTTACATTACTTAAATCATAAACTAGATATAAAGATAAATGTTAAGTTTTAAAATTGTAAGTTATTAAATAAATGTTTATGTGATCATTTAGGCATGAGGACTAACCTTAAAGGTTTGAATTCCTCAGCTACGGCGATGTAGGGTTAGAGGTGAACTTAATGTTAAGGAGGTCATGAATTTTCTTCACTTCTCTTCCCTTTCTGTGGTTTCCATACCGAGTCTCCTGTCTCCACCTGACCCAGGCTTCTACCTTCATAACTTCTTTCATTCCATGCCTAAATCTCTTGGTCTCCTGCCTGGCAGTTCCAGCCTTAACATCCCTCCTTAGTTCATGTCTAAACCATCTCAGTCTGGCTTTATCGCTAAAACATCCAACATGAGCTGATCCTATGATGTCCCCTTTCCTATCCATCCTCATCACCCCTAGAGAATCTCCATGTCTTCTACCTCCAGCTCTGCCTCCTGGCCCTTCTTCAGATGCTACCATGTCTTTAAAATTTCCTCTCATTCTCTCTTACACTTGTTTTATCACACAAAATTAAGATTTAATCAACAAAATAAAAAGTATTTTTATTAATGATTGAAATTATTTTTTTTATTTTCTGTTAGTTTATTATTTTATATTTCCATCTTATTTTCATGGTTTCAGTATTGAAAGTCAGACTTCTGAACAAAGATGTGCAATGATGTCAGAGAGCTAATTGGGGAAAACTGGGATTTTGACATCAAATTCATACATGACCCCCTCTGTTGGTAGTAATTTGTGTGCAGCAGGTGGTGGTGTTGGACAGAGTTGAAGAGGATTAGTAAAAGATCTCTTGGTTGTCGTTTGTTTGATATACTCAAAACAATTATGATGGTGACGGTTTTTCAATTGTATTCCTCAAGCAAGGAGCAGAGCTGGAGCTCCGGGATGCTAGAGGCTGGACGGCTCTGTTTCACTGCACCAGCACAGGCCATCAACAGATGGTCAAGTTCCTGCTCGATAACAACGCGGACGCCAATGTCAAGTTGGTGTTTTCACTTCTTTAAAATCCAATTGATATATTTTTAAGCAGTATTCATGTATTTATTCCTTTTTTTTTTTTGTTCTGACAGAGAACCTGTGTCAGGTTTCACTCCTCTGATGGAAGCCGCTGCTTCTGGACATGAAATCATTGTTCAGTACCTCCTTGATCGAGTGAGTGTGGCTGTGAGGTTGCTTCATGCTGGTGTTTTTCATACGGATTATGTTATTAAACATGTTTTCTCCACAATCTATTTACAGAAAGTGAAAGTTGGTGAGCGTAATTCGAAGGGGGAGACGGCCCGTGGCCTGGCCATGATGTACGGCTACACCAAGATTGTTGGCCTCATAGACTCACGTTCTCAAAGAATTAAGCCAGGTGTTTATTGCTTACTATTGTCCTGAGATACAGAAACCATTTTTTTTCATTGATTCTTTTTTGCATTTTCTCTTGAACTTGTCAGGACACTTTGAAGACCTAAGCTCCTCAGAAGACTCGGACAGCTCTCCGCCGAGGACTCGGCCCAGTCGAAGCCGAGTCAAAGGCGTCAGCATCCATGATGGACCTCAGGCCATTGCCAAGTTCAGAGTTGGAGGAAAAGGCAAACAATGTGGTGGGTCACAGAAAAAAACCCCAGCATCTTCAGGTGTTGTGACGTTACAACCACAAACTTCAGAGTGTTTTATTAGGAACTTATGTGAGGGACCAACATAAAGTAGAGCCAAGAGACGTATTCAGAGGTGCAGCCAGGAGATCCATGGTTTCTCTGGATGTGGGAGAATCCACTGTCCTTTATTAAGAGTGGCTAGATGAAAGCTGTAGGTGCTTCTATACAGAAAATGTGGTTTGATGAGGCTCAAAGAAATACTGGCCTACATTCAAAACACTGCAAGATGGAAAATTAACCCAGCAATTCATCCTAAATTACTACCATCATTGTGGGAAGTTTATTTTTATGGAAGTAAATCTGTGTCGCTGGGATTTTAATTAAAAATGCCACTGAAATTAGACATTAGCAGTGGATTGTGGCGTCCAACACCCAGCCAATCCCAGTAACGTTTTCTTAGTCACGTGACGTCACGCTTATGGCGCTCATACGAAAGGAAAACCAGCATCATGGAGCCGGTCATGCAAGCTAACGCTAACTCAACGGTGAGTTTATTACTTTCATTTTTCTGTAGTTGAATTAGCGTTAGCTTGCATGACCGGCTCCGTGATGCTGGTTTTCCTTCAGTATGAGCGGCGCATGCACCACGTCACGTGACTAAGAAAACGTAACGGGATTGGCTGGGTTTTGGACACCACAATCCATTGCTAATGTCTTTGACCTGAAGTAACCCCTTCCCTTTTTACACTGAATTTAGACGCCGAATTTAAAACAGTGAAATAGAGCCAGTTGAATCTCAGGAGGCTGAAAATATTGAGTTTGAAATTTGAAAGGTTTAATTTTTTTATATGCAGATTTTTTTAACACTCAAAAATTAAACTGAAAAATAAGTATTGAAAATGTAATCACTTTGAAATAGTAATGTGAATTTTTAGCTTGAAGAGAAAATAACAAATGAAATTTCAACTGTGTAGAAATAATGACAATGAACTTCTTTTTAGGCCAAAAATGTGTTCTGAACATATTTTAACACTGAAACAGTAAGTACAAACAACATTTAAATTTCAGTGGCATTTTTAATTCAAATCCCAGCAACACAGATTTACTTCCATATTTTCTTCTTATGACAAGGGAAGTTGGTCAGAGTTGATGGGAAGATGGATGGAGCTAAACCCAGGATAATCTCTTAAAAAAAACCTATTGGAAGCTGAAAGAGACCTGGGACTTGGGTTGAGGTCCCCCTTCCAATAGGAAAACCATCCTGATCATCCACGCATAGAAGCAATAAATGGTTTAGTTTTTAGAACGAAAATTCAAGCTTTTTCTGCTGCTGTGAACCTGGTTTCTTTTCCTCTCCTCCACAGAAATCCTCTCCTTCTTACTCTGTTAGTTTATCTGCTCTGCCAACAGTTTACTGGTTCACATATCTTAGTGTTTTAATGCAAAGATTGAGGGGAAATCTATGCATGACCAAGATCCTCACTCTGGTTGGTACCATTCGAATCCTTGAAAGCTTTAGTTTTTAAGTCCTGACAGTTTTATTGAAAAGCCATAAACTCTAATCAGAAGTGGTATTTACCTTCCTCAGCCGTCTTCTTTGCTTCCTTTTATCATCAAAGTTCCTCCTCTTCTTAGAACCTCCTGCTGCGCCGCCTGGATTCACAACCTACCGTGATGTCGGTGAGCAGAGCGAGAACATCTGCTACCGGGATGTGACCTCACCAATCAACGAGCTGGATGGGCAGAGTCACAGCAGCAGAGGTGAGTAGAGACCCAGAAAATCAACCCGGGTTTTGGGGATCTTTGATTAACTGTTCATTGTCTTCAAAGATGACAGTCCATTCTTTGAGAACGACATGCCCACCATGAGGAGCAGCAGTAGCAGCAGCGAAGGCCTGCCTCGCGTGGTCACACTCAACTGGGAGGGATCCGTGGAGAGTAATGAGGTGAAATCAACACACTTAGATTTAGAACAAAATGTTTTACCTGAATTTTGTTGCACTGATGCACCTTTCCTCCACCAGGACTCAGACCAGGGCCAGCAGAGCAGCTCTCGCAGGCTAAACAAGAGTCATCACTCCAAAGGAAAGACGCATGGAAACGGCGAAGCAGCTCTCTCCAGCGGGACAGGAAACTGTGGCAAAAACGCACACTCTGGTTCTCTGCCTTCTTACACCGGGCCAAAGGTTTGTCTGATTTTTCATAGATTATTTTACGGTGTGGTTGAGATGGTTCAGATTTCAGTGCCTGTTTTCCCTGCAGGATTTGGCAGAATTCTTGGAGCAAATCAGCTTCTCCAAATACCTCCCTCTGCTTGCAAAAGAAGACGTTGACCTGCGGATATTTCTCACGCTGACTGAGAACGATCTGAAGGAAATAGGAATAACGTGAGGACCTTTATCATTTAACCCCAGTGCCTGCTGTGTCTGAGCCATCAGTTCTGAATGCCCTCATATGTTCCAGGCTGTTTGGTCCCAAACGGAAGATGACCTCAGCTATTGCGAGATGGCACAGCAGCGCTCCACCCCCCAGTGACGCTCTGGAACAAGCTTACGCCGACCAGCTGGAGGCTAAGATGCAGGAAATGGCCATTCAGCTCCACAAGGTGACTGGAGCTGTACTGGTTCACTTTTTAGTTTTGGGACTTTCAATGATGGGCTTTAACCAATCTTTCAGTGATCTCTATTGAAGTAAGTGCACAGGTTTTTTTTTTTTTTTTTTGGCTTTTGTCTTTTTCAGAAGTCTCCATAAAGGCTTAAGGTTCTTTCACACCAAATGCGAAAACAGTGAAAATTCCCACAGTTTAATCTGCCTTTGCTTGCCTTGAAATTTGCCTGATCAGCAAAAGTAGTTAGCACAGCAGGTGATAGGCTACTACGTCATGGAGTCTGCTGGTTATCGGTTTCACTTAAAGATGCTGGTCATATTTTTACGAAGCGACCAGCTGTGCTGTTTTTACTTTTGAAAGCCAAGCAAAGCTGTCGGCGATCCTAGGAAAACCAGATTCCCAGAGGCAGAACCAGTATGGAGAAAACCACCTCCTCCTTCAGAGGCTAAGTCTGACGATGGAGTCTTTCAGCGGTACTTCTGCTTATTCATGACCCAGTTTGAGGCTCTGCCGTCCTGCTTTTGGGGATGAATCACCCAGACAACGGAGGGAGGGGGAGATGGAGCTCAGACAGAAGCAGCAGCAAATCAGTGAGAGAATACAGAGAGAGCACCAGAGCCGCAACAAGATCGGCCAGCCTTGCCCCCCTCTGGAGTTAAGGAACCACAGCGGAAGATCAGCACAAGAGCAGGAAATCATCAGTTTAAGCAAATATTCAATAGTGAATTAACCTGTTTTGCTAATGTGCAGGAAAAAAAAAATCACCTGCTGTTAATCATTTGTCTGAAAATTATTCGCATCCTCACAAGTTTACATTGAATCATCTGAGAACAAGAAAAATGGGGGCCTAAGGTAGGTTGATTAAACAGTCTAAGGCTAAATTAAAACAGATTTTTTAAAAGCCACCCTCAAACCTCTTAAGAGCATTCCCCACTTTATCCTTCCTCAACATTGTTTTCTCTACATTCCATTTTAATTGAAAAAAAAAAACAAAAACTAATCTCTGCTGCTTACTTCACCAACACATCTACTTCTTGATTTGATTTTGTGATGCAAATGTGAACAATAGTTCATATTCTTCAACTTTTGTGAATTTTTGCTTTGCATACTTTGCGCTGAAGTGATCTAGTTTCACCAATTTCACCAAAGTCGTGCAATTTCCTTAGCTAAATTCACCTCCTTTGCCCCGTTTGCCAGAGCTGCCCTCTACATAGAGATAACATGGTGAACGTACCTTAAGATAAAGGTGCATCCCTGCCTAGATATATGCTTACAAGTTTAACCTTTAACACACTTAAATATAACTGGGATTCTTAAATATAACTGGTCATGTATTTAAACTGGTTTCAAGCATAGTCCACAAATCTGTGGTGCAGATCAGTTGAGCAATTTTATGGAGTTCAATGCTTTGTCTTTCCTAAAACTAGTTTTCATGAGTTTGCAATTTTTATCCTGCGGGAACAACCAGATGTGCCCAAATTGAATCCATCTAGCTGCAGGCTTGAAATGAATTTGAAGGTTGTCCTTTATTATGGTTCAGGCTGCTTGTGGCAGAATAAAAGTTTTAGTTAAGGGGCACCACTGATAGCAAACCACACCACAGGATGATGCTGCCACCAATATGCTCAACTTCTTCTTCAAAAAAAGCTCAAGGCTGACCCTGAATAATATTCTAAAATCATTGTGACATGAGTTCCTTTCATTCAGACTGTTTTTCTATAGCTTCTGCTTCGCAATCAGGTGTGGGGAATCGGGTCAGTGACCCAAAACTTGCATCACAAACTTGTTTTGGGTCAAATTAAGAGGGCTAACATTAAACCCAAACCTCCACTCCAAAGGTTGGGGAGCCATGCATAAAAATTTGGTTAATGCAAAGATTTTGCAAAGCAAAGTGTTCAGTTTTATAGTGATGCCAGATGTCTGTTGAGGTGCTGGTGTATGTTTATATTTGTTCCTGAAGTTGAGTCATTTGTCCTCGCATAAAAAAATGTTTAATGAAATAATGAAAGTGTAAAATAGTGATTGTATGTAAAAAAAAAAAAAAAAAACTCTCCCATCATCTCTGTTATTGATTCGAATTTCTCTAATTTGTCCAACTCAACTTGTGTAGCGATGCGAGGAAATAGAGAGTCTGGAGAGTCAGGTGTCTCAGGAGAAGGAGCTGCGGACGGTGATGGAGGGATGCCTGATGGAGGACAAAATGGCTTGGAAGAAGGTTCACTCTGAGCTGGTAGAGAATCACCGGCTGGCTCAGGACATCAGCGCCACACTGATGAAGGAGAGGGCCTGTCAGGCCAAACTGCTGTCCTACTTCATGGCGGATGGGAAAAGCGGTTCCAACCCAGGCCTGGAAGCTGAAGGAAGAGATTCTGCTGATAAAGGTCTGCTCTGATGCAGCATTGGTTTAAATTTCAGATGCATTTTTTTATAAATTTGCATTTTTTTCTTGCAGAGGGAATCCGATGTTCTAACATAGTGGATCTTATGAAGAAGCTGGAGTCCTATCAAGATAAAATGGGTACGCTGAGTATAACTCAGAGATTAAAATGCTTTGGATCCTCTCTGAAGTCCAAGTTCTGACATTTCATTGATCTGTGATCACAGCAGGGACCCTGGAAACACTGCTTCAGAGTCTGAGGCGACTGAGTGCCCCAGAAAAAGTTTCAGACAGCTGGGAACGCCCTTAGCCTGCCTTAAGAGGTAAGATCTGCTCCTATGGGTTCCAGATCTCTCCTCTCACCCTAAATTAACCGAACTTTACCTTTCGCTATATATTTTAAAGAGGTTACTGCAAATACTTTGACGGAGGGTGATCATACCACCCTGAACAATCTCTGTGAAGCGGGTGAAAGGCCAGAAGGAAAGGTCAGACCTGCTGGAGGAAAGCAGCGCAGATCTGCAGCTCGCCTGTCATTGGCTGAAGGACCTGAGCTCGCCAGATGAGGGCAGGAGCAACACAGCTGCTGCAGGGAAATTACAAGCAGGCAGGGAGGATTGTGATCCTCACACGCCTGTGCTGGTGTGTTGAACTTGTGGAGTAGATGAAAAGAGAGGAAAAAGAGGAGGCGGTCAGAGGCTAGTACTCTGGTTCGACCCGAGTCATGATGAGGATGTGGAGTGTTCACATTTTCTGCTTTTAAAATTAACTTCCTGTTGATTCTTAAAACATTATTGAATAGATTAAATCAATCCAAGTACAGCTCATATTGTCCCGTTTGTCAACCTGCTGTGGTGTTTCAATTGTTTTAACTTAGAACCTAGAGCTAAATACAGTCCAGGAAGAAAAACCTGTTAAAGGCTGCAAAAGGTCAGAGGTTTGGGTCAAAAGTTGTTCTTGGTGTGGGGGATTGTCTTTGAGTCAATGAGTCGATGCAATCAGCTGGTTTTTCCTTGAAAAGAAAACTTGCAATCAATCAGACTGTATGATCTGTTTGAATTTTCTCTGTAAAGTGCCTTGAGATGAGGTGCTGTGAATTGGTGCTATATAAACAAACTGAATTGCTCAATGTGGAGCCCTCCTCCCCCAACACCATGGCGGAATCCCAAACCGGCCCCTAAGCACTAACCCTCTGTGGGTTCCTGAAGAGGGTCTGCCATAGGGCTGGGTGATAATTCAATAACGATATATATCGATCGATAGACGTGTGGCGCAATAGAAAAAAAGAGGGTCGATAAAAGTTAGATAAAAAAGAAACGCAGTTTTCCTTCCTTCTCATTGTAGCCTAGCATGTAGGTTTATGCTAGTCACTGCTTCCTCCCAACAAATCACAATCGCGGACCCAGGCATGCCGTCACCAAGCGCCGCCCTCTGAACCACAACACAGAGCACATGAAGATGTCGCAGCAAGGAGAGGTGGAGGAAATTGTTTCAAAGAAGGGTTTTTGTAGTTGGGCAGTCTGGCAGTATTTCGATCATGGCAAGTCGGACCAAAAACAAACCACAGTCATCTGGAAAATGTGTCGGGAACCAGTGAAAACGAAGTCTGATAACACAACCAACTTTTTTTTTTTTTATCATCTCAGCCGCTCATACCCGCAGGAGTACGAGCTGTGAAGGCCCCGGCGCGGCTCTCCTCCGAGGAATCTTCAGAAATATATATATATTTTCAGTTCTGGGCAGTTTCCCACGTAGTTCTAACAATTGAGATAAAAATGCTGTGGGGCCAGAAACTTCAAAGTAATAACTCAGGTTAAAGCAGGAAACGGGGGCGGCGGCGGTGGGGGGGCATTTATTTATTTGTTATATTTATTTTGGTCACTTTTCTGGTCACTTTAGTTTATTCTTTGTCAGTATTTAATAACATAACTCAGGTCTCTTAAGTTATTTTTCTTTAAAACAATTCTGTTATGGTTAAAAAAGTTGGTTAAATAAAGATTTAATTCGAAGTCTGTGTTTTTTATTAAAATTAAATCATTTAGCAATATTATAAAAAGTCCAGGCAGAGCTGCACATAAAATATGGTTTCAAATCTTTTCAATAATTATCGATATCGATCAATATGCATTTTTTTTTTTAATCGATAAGCTTTTTTTCTATATTGCCCAGCCCTAGTCTGCCACATTAAGTGCCATCCCAAAGTAGGGTAAGGTGAGTGCGCCTTTCAGGACTTAAATAGCAAGTCTGGATAAGTTCAGGCTTGCTAATCTGGCAGCAGGTGTAACTCCAAACTAGTGGCGGAGAAAACATGCATTCAAATGTAAGTTCCGCTGGTCTGCTTTATCTTCATTCCACTGACAGAAAATAAAATAGTTAAAAAAATGATTAAATCCCTAAATGGAAGGTCCTATTTAAAATTAAAGTTTTGACTAGATAGATACATTTTTAAGAAAATGGCAAATGTTTCTGCACCACAGCCTCAACCATACACATACGCTGCCACTGTGTTGCCATAGGAACAACTTCTTTCACTTTCTGTTGAAGAAAAGAGGCCGTCCCATTCATGTTTATACCCCCAATGTACAACCAAGGCTCCTTCAACAGCTGTGGGCGTGACTTTAAATGCAGAGGTAAATTTCTCCAATGTGAGATCAATAAAGTTCAATTATTTTAATATTATTGCGAGTGACACTTGATAGCGAAGGGTTAGTGGTTACAGGGTGGTTTGGGATTCAGCCTATGATTTACAGAAGCTCTAATATGTGAGTAATTAGGTATAGGTTTAATGATGTACAGGTGCTGGTCATAAAATTAGAATATCATGAAAAAGTAGATTGATTTCAGTAATTCCATTTAAAAAGTGAAACTTGTATATTATATTCATACATTACATACAAACTCATATATTTCAGATGTTTATTTTGTTTAATTTTGATGATTACAAATGACAACAAATGAAAATCTCAAATTCATCATATCAGAAAATTAGAATATTGTGAAAAGGTTCAAAATTGATGGCCCCTGGTGCCACACTCTAATCAGCTAATTAACTCAAACCACCTGCAAAAGCCTTTAAATGGTCTTTCAGTCTAGTTCTATAGGCTACACAATCATGGGGAAGACTGCTGACTTGACAGTTGTCCAAAAGACGACCATCGACACCTTGCACAAGGAGGGCAAGACACAAAAGGTCATCGCTAAAGAGGCTGGCTGTTCACAGAGCTCAGTGTCCAAGCACATTAATAGAGAGGCGAAGGGAAGGAAAAGATGTGGTCGAAAAAAGTGTACAAGGAAGAGAGATAACCGCACCCTGGAGAGGATTGTGAAACAAAACCCTTTCAAAAATGTGGGGGAGATTCACAAAGAGTGGACTGCAGCTGGAGTGAGTGCTTCAAGAACCACCACACACAGACGTATGAAAGACATGGGTTTCTGCTGTCGCATTCCTTGTGTCAAGCCACTCTTGAACCACAGACAGCGTCAGAAGCGTCTTGCCTGGGCTAAAGAGAAACAGGACTGGACTGCTGGTGAGTGGTCCAAAGTCATGTTCTCTGATGAAAGTAAATTTTGCATTTCCTTTGGAAATCAAGGTCCCAGAGTCTGGAGGAAAAGAAGAGAGGCACTTCATCCACGTTGCTTGAAGTCCAGTGTAAAGTTTCCACAGTCAGTGATGGTTTGGGGTGCCATGTCATCTGCTGGTGTTGGTCCATTGTGTTTTCTGAGGTCCAGGGTCAACACAGCCACATACCAGGAAGTTTTAGAGCACTTCATGCTTCCTGCAGCTGACCAACTTTTTGGAGATGCAGATTTCATTTTCCAACAGGACTTGGCACCTGCACACAGTGCCAAAGCTACCAGTACCTGGTTGAAGGACCATGGTATCCCTGTTCTTAATTGGCCAGCAAACTCTCCTGACCTTAACCCCATAGAAAATCTATGGGGTATTGTGAAGAAGAAGATGCAATACACCAGACCCAACAATTCAGAAGAGCTAAAAGCCACTATTAGAGCAACCTGGGCTATCATAACACCTGAGCAGTGCCACAGACTGATCGACTCCATGCCACGCCGCATTGCTGCAGTAATACAGGCCACAGGAGGCCCAACTAAATACTGAGTGCTGTACATGCTCATACTTTTCATGTTCATACTTTTCACACTGCAAAAACAATCCAGAAATAAGTAAAAAATTGCTTAAATTAAGGATATTTAGCCTTAATTTGAGCAGGTAAATAAGATGATTTGCCAATGGAATGAGTATTTTCACTCTTAAAATAAGATAGTTAGATAATATGCACTTGAAATAAGAAGAAAAAATTGTTTTTTCTTATTTTAAAAGGAAATTGTCTTGTTCCATTGGCAAAGTGTCTTACTTACCTTCTCAAATCAAGGAAAAACGCACTTATTTTAAGAAAAAATAACTTATTGAGATTTCTATTTTTTGCAGTGCAGTTGGCCAACATTTCTATAAATCCTTTGTTTTTATTGGTCTTCAGTAATATTCTAATTTTCTGATATGATGAATTTGAGATTTTCATTTGTTGTCATTTGTAATCATCAAAATTAAACCAAATAAACATCTGAAATATATGAGTTTGTATGTAATGTATGAATATAATATACAAGTTTCACTTTTTAAATGGAATTACTGAAATCAATCTACTTTTTCATGATATTCTAATTTTATGACCAGCACCTGTAATGCTAACCTCATCCAATTGTGTGCTTATTTTAACCCATCAGAGTAGCTGTTTTTTGTTTTTATAATAAAGATTTGTAAAAAAAATAAAGGTGCAATTAATCTCAAAATGTGTTTAAGAATTTATTTGGTAGCCTAGCTGTTTGTTTAGTTTCTAAACTGAAATCCATCCCATGGTGTCCAGAGTTCTTATAGTTGAAATGTCCCAAAAATGGAAGATGTTCTTTGAAGTTTGAGGACACAGAAGAATGAGCAACTGTGAATTCTCCGAGGCACCTGGACGTTGTTCGCGCTCATCATGTGTATTCACACATGTGACCACATCCTGCAGGGCAGTGGGAGTTGTTTTTTAGCCAATTCATGATGTGCTCTAGGTGTCCACCGTGGCTGCAGCCCTGACACCAAACAAAGAGCCCCTTCACCACATGGTGGCACACCGCACAGGCACTGGCACACTGGCGACACCTGGAGGAAGAATGGTGCAGGTCAGAAGCCTGAAAGCCAGTTTGCTCTCAGTTCAGATAAAGCGCATTTAGAGTCACTGTTAGATGACCTGTTGAAAAAAATGCAACTTAATTTTTGATAAATATCTACAATTGGAAATGTTATGGTATCTTTAAAGAATAAACATTTACTTTTACAGATTTAGTCTTTAAAATCTGATTAAAAATGTCAAAACATAGCAACTAGTTTACCAACCAAATGACAAGAAAATAGATCTACAATTATTACTGGTGCTACTAATGCAGTGTTGCCTAGTTTTTTTTAACCATTAAGTAAAAAAAAAAAAAAAAAAAAAAAAAAAAAAAATCAAGGTTAACTCCTGGGTTCTCTCATTCTTTGCATATTCCAGGTGCAATCTGACATCAGACACCTGTAGCTTCCAGTAAAAAGCAGAAACGTTGCATCTCATAAGATCCAAAACAACGACGTGTCTTTCACAGAATGCAACATTAAACTTAATTTAAATAATAAAAATATAAATAATAAAAGGAACAATTTCTGAGCCTTTTTAAGAAGAAAGAAATGAAATGTAAACTGCATTAGACCCTAACTTGCAGAGTTGCTCTGCAAGGCCAAGCAGTGATTCTGCTGTGTACCTGTCACAGATCCACCCTTTGTTGCTCATCGGCCGTTTGCAGTTGCTGCAGTTGATGTGCAGAGTGGTGGACGTCTGGTTCAGGCAGGTGATGGCGCTGCATGTACTCAGCTTGATGACCTCGTTGGACACATTCCACAGCTCGAATCGTTGCAGCAGGTCTATGTAGGACATGTACCAGTGCTCCTTTGAGGAGAAAACATGTTTTTTCACTCCACAAGTAACCCAATAAAATAAATTTTGGCATAAAGTACCCATATAAAAAAAAAAAAAAGGAGACCAGATGTCAGAATGTTTGCTTTCTGACCTGGGTGAGGTCGTCGATCTCCTTGCGAATCCTCTCCCCCAACACGATGAGCACAGACACGGCCATCTGCACGTCGCCCTGCTCGGCGTAGTGGCTCAGCATCTCCCTCACGATGGGGCAGAAGAAGCTGCCGTGTAAATGTGGACTGTACAGAGGCTGAGAGATGGAGATGAGCGAGACCGTCTCAATGGGTGTCAAGCAGGTGACCTCCGCCTCATTCCCGCTGACATGCGGGGAGTCGGCCTTGTCCTGCTGAAGATGCTCTGGTGCAGACGGGTTATCAATGATCTCGTGGCGCAGCTGGAAGGCTTCCGGAGGTAGCGTGTACACCTGCTCCTCTGGCACTACCCGAGAAGCAGACACAGGGTTACACATTGATGTGGGTAGATATCTGGTTTTCTTTATAAGACCTTGGATACCTGCTTGGTTTTCATGCTCCATTGGATACAGATCATCGTCATCCAACTCTGCGTCACCAAACATGTACTCTGTAGGGCCGTCGCTTCCCTCCGTCTCTTCATTTTCTGAAATACAAACACTGATTTAAATCAAAGGTGGTTTCAAACCCCTTAGATCAGTCTTCAGTCAGGAACCAACAATCTGCACCTTCATTATTGTTGCTGATGTGCGAATTCCCCGGCTCCAGGTGGATGTTATCCTGCCGGCTTTCACCTTTGTGGCGCTCCAGTCTGCCCTCCGGACCCATCACTGAACCCAAGTCTTTCATGCTGAAGCTGAGAGCAGAAAACACCCAACCATTCAGGTTTGCTCCTATATGAGCAGCAGTAGTAGCTTCCATCGATTGTTCACTTGATCACCTGATCATTAGCGGCAGGCTGCCGAGTTTGCTGAGGTTCTGATTTGGACCGGGTGCCGGTTCAGAGAACATGATTCTCAGCATGGTCCACGTCGTGGAAACCTTTCAATCAAAAATGTTCCACATTTGGTCACATCTTAAACAATGTAAAGTTTGAAAACAAAACAGTTAAAAGTGGAAGAAAAGCTTAAGCTTTTTAACATTTTTACAGATATAATATAGCTTAAAATTTGCTTTTTTTATTAATCCTTTATAGCTTCAAACTTGTTTTACAAACATGACTCACAGCTTTATTTAGTATCTCTTTAAATCAGTTTCTGTCAATCTAAAATTGTTGTCATTATGTTATCATTTATGCATCATCCCTGTAGCTAGGTACAACCATCGGTTGTTTTTAAGTGCTTTATAAATAAACATATAATGACATGAAAATGAAGAGAGAACAAAAATAGATCAGATTTCATATGGAAAAAAAAATTGGAAATGTTATTTTTAAGCTATATTGCCCAGCCCGGTTGGGAACCTAAGAGGAGCCACTGAAGGTCCTGTTTGCTACCAGGAGCGAACAGCAAAAATATAGCCGGAGGTAGGAAGTATTAGTTTTTCTTTCTTGCTTTCCTGTTTCAAGATTAAAGATTAAACAGGAAAAAAAAAGTAGAAAAGCTTAATAAACAACAAAGTCAAAGTGACACTGGAGCAAAGACCCTGGATTATCGAGCCCCATGAAAATTAACTTCAGTAAAAGATTTAATAATGAGGATAATCTTCTCTTTTATGATATAAAAGAAAGCAAACTTGATGTGAGACACATATCAAGCCTCTTTGGAAAGAACACAGCCTTTTCTTCAACTCTATTCTCAATCTCTTGACTATTCATGACATTTATTTTTTAATAAAAAAAACCCAAAAACTTTCTCTTTTTTCACATGAAAATGAAACTCCTTAATAAGAAGGTTCTCCAATCAAACGAGACCCAAATATTAACATGTTGGCTTTAATGCTAAAACTATACTTTAGAAAAAATAAAAAATAAACCCTGGATTTTACCTTTAATGCAACCTTCCCACAGGCATCTTTCTGTGTGAATGCCTTTCAATAATTTACACATCCATCCATCTATCCATCTTACCTGGGGTCTTTTGAGCTCCTGCGCTACCTTGGCATTATGGTCGCACAGCTCAGTAAACGGCTTTCCACTGAGCAGGTAGAGTTGGGCTGTTTTTACAAACCCGTCCATGCAATTACTGTCCAAGTCCGTCTCAAAGACGCTAAGAGCGCTGGACACATGAGCAAACTGCTCAGTGGGGTTGGCCTTCTTAAACGAGAAGAAGGGGTAACGGCGGTCTCCTCCAGGGTAGGGCTTCCTGCTGGCGTCGCTGCTGATCAGACTCTCGTTGACAGCAAAGGCCAAGTCGCCCATCAGTCCGAAGCACAGACCCTCAGGGTTGGCCTTGTCCACGGGGCGTGTTGCGTCTTTAAACATGTGCTGGTAGAGAGTGCTGTCTTTGGAGCCCGAGAGCAGATAGTGAGGGTCGTGTTGGTGACGCCACACGATCCCAGTGGTCACATCTTTATGTTCCTCGAAGGTAGCGAAGGGGATGAAAGGTCGCCGGATATCCCACACGTAGATGTTGTGGTCCACCATCATGGAGCATGTGGCTAAGTGAAACTTCCGCTCTGGACGCCATTTAACTCGAGCAACTGACGCGATTGTTTGGACGCAGTAGATCTCCTTGGCCCTGTTTGTCGTCATGTCCCACACCTTCACCATCTTGTCTCTGCCTCCTGTGGCCAGCCAACCCCTGAGAGGGAAGCAAGCCAGAAAGGGAGATGGTGTGCAAAAACATAATTAAATAGAGACAGAGAAACTCCTTCAGGGGGTCCTGAATACAATCTTTGAAACCCTGCCTTGGCTTCCTTACTAAAATACTTACCTGTCATCAGGGTGCCAGTCGCAGCAGAACACGGGACCGGTATGCGCCGTGAACATCCTCTCGTACCGATCTGGCCGCCTAATGTCCCACAGCTGGACGTTACCATTTTCAAAGGAAGCAGCGAACGTGAAATAATCCTTCATGCTGAACTGGACGTCCCTCACACTCTCTGACTGACCTACACGAGAACCAAAAACAATGAAAGAAAAAAACAAAACAAAGATGGTTCGGTAAGTTTAAAGTGAATTTAAATTAGAGCCCAACAAACAGAAACAAATCTGTTTGTTCTCCATCAAACATAAATCCAGTTTTCTTTTAATACCATTTCTGTTTTTCTATTTGGAAGTTTTAATTGAAAAAATGAAAAGGCTTGTAAAGAATTAGGAGTCACAGATGGGAAAGAGGAGAAAATAGATAACAAAATAACAATTAAAGGCATAAAATTAAATAAAACAGGTTGTTGAGAATGTTTACCTTACTCATGAATCTATAAAAAACTCTTTATTTGTATTACATCAATTAAACAGCTTTTTGCATGTATCCTCTGGTATTTAGATTATTCGTCATTAGTGAATAAGGACTAAGACTGGGCTTTTCTATAGCAGTAATACATCTTCAAGCCAAAAGGAAAAGTCCAAATAAAATTCAAAGTAAACCTTAAATCTTTCTAAAAATCAGGGAAATGAACAATTGTGGGTTTAGCTGTATGATTGATGTATTGAGGACTATATACAACGATGCTTTATATCTTCTGACAATTTTTCTCTTATTTTTGTCTATTGTTTTTGCCTTTCTAAGCCTCACAACGCTTTACGGTTTTAAAGAAAGAATAGAGATTCCCTCTAATTTATGTCTAATTTACATTATTTAACATTTTTGTTCGTTTCAAAAAAAAAAAAAAAACCTGCTTTATATATTTTTTTCTATGGGTTATGGGCCTTAAACAACAAAAACAGCAAATTGGTATCGTTATTATTGCATCTTTAACTATTATTAAGCACCTTTCTAACAACATCATGTATCTTAATTGTAAATTATTCAGATCAGGTTACCTGAGAAAGTACTAACAGACTCCTTTTTGCGCAGATCAAAGCACTTCATGAAGCCATCCTGCGATCCACTCAGCAGCATGTAAACCTCTGTTGGGTGGAAGCACACCTTATTGACGGTTCGTTTGTGCTCAGTGAACAGCTGGTCCTGCTTGTTGCGGGAAGGTTTCCCCAGATTCCAGGTGACCACGGCCCCATTGGTGGCAGCCGTGGCCAGCAGGTTCTCCTCCATCTGGTGCCACATGACGTCGGCGCAGCTGAAGTTCAGGGACGGTTTGCGGCCGACGCGCAGATTCAGCTTCTCGACGAACTGCTCCTCCTCGAGGGCATAGATCTTAAAGATGTTGCGTCCGGCGACAACCACCTGGGTGGCGTCCCGGCACACGCTGATGGCATTGGCCGGAGCATCCAGGTGGCAGAACATTGTTCGGCCGGTGATGCTGTTGCTGCCGAGGGCTGTGGTGACCCGTGACATTTTCTCCATGTTCCTGTCCCAGATTTGAGTGTACCTAAAAAAAAAAAAAAAAAAAAAACAGACAACAGGGCAGTTAGATAATCCACAAGCGGATGCTGCTTATGACAGATACAAAAAATTAGAGTTTTATCATTGTGTAGCAGGGGGCAAACACAGGGGCAGTATGCAATTAAATAAAATAAAAACATATAATAAATACATAATCTGTACTGACTTCCTTGAGAACCGATGGCCTCATCAGTTACTGCAGCTGGAAAATGTCCTCCTCATGTACTCCCATGAGAGGCAACCTGTGAATGAAATACTGCAAAGTCAGCATTTTACAAAAATACACCACCTGAGATTCTGTGGAAGTTTTTTTTCATTTTAAAGTGAAATTTAAAAGCTCAAGCCTCCAATTTTCCCAGAAAATAACAGAGTGATCTAATACTAGGTTTTAAACTTTTATTACACATCTAACATCCTGGGAATCTAGTTTTTATAATGCACCAGATAAAACCATGAAATTAAAAAAATTACCTCTGACACTTAGTATAGATTACTGTACCAACCAACATTAATGCTGAGCAAAAGTGGCCTTTAAGGGTAGAAGAAGAATTAATGTCTGAATACTTTAGGTTTAATTTAACAACCTTACTGTAAAGCATTGCACAGATCCATTAAAAATGCATAACCTGCCAGCACAGGCTTTGTGTTGACAGGTTATGCATGGCGTCGTCATGGTGTCATGGAGAAGCTCCAGACCATCCAGTCCTTTTACAAGCCGAGCATGAGTCTGGTTTGTATAATCCGTGTTAGCTCAGACCTGTTCCCGGAGCATGTTGGACTCATGCATGGTTTCCGAGGTATTTTCTCAGGGTATCCTAGCTTCCTCTTCAGTCGAAAAACATGTATGGTAGGTTTGATAGGTCTTCTAGATTTGCCTGAGCTGTGAATATGTGTGGATGGTTGCTTGTGCTGTGTCACCTTGTGATTGACTTCCAGAGTGTAGGAGTTAAAGGAATAGTAAACCCAAAACATGATTAGCCTTCATTTTCTACTCACCCCCATGCTGAACAACACTCTGGAGTACTTTTTTGATATCTCAAATGCATCTGGAGATCTGGGAGGCTTCTTGCTGTCTGCTGACATTCAAATAATGGAGGTCTATGTTTTTAGAGCATAAACAGTAGTGTAAAGGATTTCCTAAAAGCGCGCACCTGCGAGTTCACGAGCCTACGGAAACCGCGGCAGACCAAACCAGATGAAAGTGCGCATTCAGCTCGGCAAAGAACTCATGCTCTTCCTCAACACTGAAGTCCTCAGACATTTTTCTTTCGTTGTTTCTTTCTTTGCACAGGTAAACAGCAAATTTCTTCTTCTACGCTTGCATTATCAAGAGCAGACGCTGAATGCGCACTTTCATCTGGCTTGGTCTGCCGCAGTTTCCGTAGGCTCGTGAACTCGCAGGCGCGCGCTTTTAGGAAATCCTATACACTACTGTTTATGCTCTAAAAACATTCTAAATGACTTTGTTTCGAGTAAATTATGGATGCTACCCACTCAGGACACTTGGAATACATTGGACGAGTAGTATGGAGGAATATTGACACGTTTTTTTGTGGACTTTTATGGACCTTTCTGCCTCGGGCACCATAGACCTCCATTATTTGAATGTCAGCAGACAGCAAGAAGCCTCCCAGATCTCCAGATGCATTTGAGATATCAAAAAAGTACTCCAGAGTGTTGTTCAGCATGGGGGTGAGTAGAAAATGAAGGCTAATCATGTTTTGGGTGTACTATTCCTTTAAGCCACATATACCCTCTGATGGAAACTAGAAACGATAATAAAGACTATCAGCATGCTTTTATATAATTTACGAATTTTTTACTGCAGAGAAAATATGTTTATATTTTTTTCCTGCTATGCATGTGTTTGTGTGGTTTTTGAACTGATTTATCTTTTTTTTCCTATAAATTGTCTGGTGTTTCTTTTTGTCTAAAATATTTCTTACTTTTAGTCTGAATGTATCTATTCTGAATATAACAACTGCATTGTATTTGTCTTCCTTTCAGAGGTGTTTTTCATTTCTGATTTTCTGTATGACAAACTCTAAAATTTTGATATTTTCATATAATTCAGCCATTTTTCCACCATTCCAGCCCCAATATAAAGCAATTAAGTTATTTTTTTATTTTGTACAATACCTTGCCGGCTGGATGTTTTACTCACTTTCCATAAGAACATTTTTCTTTCTTTTTTGGTGTAGTTTTATCTAAGTATGGTTCCTTCTTTTTTGACAGATGTCATAAAAAGGCTATATCTAAAAAAAAAAGTGGTGGAAGACAAAGGCATCTTATTAAGTGAGAATCGCATACCCAATGCCTAATGTCAAGATTTTATTCCTTGCAATACTTAAATATATAAATACTTAAATATATAAATGAAATAAAATTATAAGAATAATTAAAACCAAGAGTGTAAGGTTTTGCATTTATGAAAGTTTTCCACTACAAATAATTTGAAATTCAGCCTTATAACACGCTCCAATCACCTGATGGATAAGCAGACTCTCTGTGCTCACATGAAGATCATCCCTCGAGCAACATGTGCTTGAAGAACATCATCCAGACTGAGGCTGCCCTTTATGGAACCTCTTTCCCCTTTTATATCTGTTGAAGTAATAAAGTTAGATTCCTTCCATCTCTTCGGCCTGATGGGGAGTAAAAGAGAAAGGAGCTAAACTCACTGAACACCCTCCTCACTTCCACCATAAACAAGACAGCACTGTGATGCTAACGTTAGCCGGTGTTCCCAGAACCGTTACGAAGTGGAGACACAAACCCCAGAAGAAGGCTTCATGCGTAAAGCTGTAGAAAACTGGGTTGCAAAAAAACGTAACAAATGTATCCACCTAAACAAAAAGAAATCAAATTGTTTCAAACTACAAACATTGAGTTCTGGAGCTATTCCTAACTGCTTTCGACACCGGAAGTAGTATTTTGCTGACATCTCGCGGGATTTCGGTAGAGAGGCAAACTTCAGTTTAAGAGGAAGGAATCCTGCACAAGTCAGACAGCTTAGTTTTTTTGTTTTTTTTTTATTAACTTACCATTTTTTTGTGCTGCGTTTTATCTGTTGCTGTGACATCTGCCATGAGCGCGCTGTTTTGCTGCGATGAAGCTGCCACATGGAGGAGAGTTTATGAGAAGTACTGGGATGTGGTGGAGGCCCGAGCCAAAGATAAGAAACCCAAGCTTCTACAGCTTGATAAATGGTAATTTTAGCTCCGTCTTCTTTGATAAATACTTCTTGTTTACTTTGATTTGATGAACAGCCTCTATGAACATCAGTTTTCCATTGAAAATGGGGGTACAGCTGTTCTGCTGCAACCCTCCTCACCCATTTTAGACCACCTGCAAATTGCATTTTTAAGTTACATTAGTACCCATTATTCTGAATATTTGAAGAATGGAGTCTTACAGTCTACCTCAGGGTCTTTGTCTTTTCAACACCTGAATAGCAGACATCCCAAGTTCCTAAAAGCCATCCTGATTGTACATACGTTACCTCAAATCTCTGTGTTAATCGATTGTATTTTTTATTTTTTTATTTCTTATTTTTATTTTTTTTTCATTGTGTGTGATACATGTACACTTGCACCTCAATTATTATTCTTAACTTGATATACTGTATATACAGTGCTTGCTTGTTTATTCTTAATGCACCTTTTCCTCCTTGTTTGCACCTTCTTTATTTACTATGCCAATATATGACCAGTGAATTTCTCCACTGTGAGATCAATAAAGCTCATCTAATCTAATCTAATGTAGTGCAAATATATTTACAAGCGTGATGCCGAATCCAGATTTGTGACTTGATTAGAGTTTCAACAGTTTCAACAGCCTAATGGCAGCATGGAAAAAGCTGTTACAGAATCTGGTCCTGCATCGAATGCAGCAAAGTCTCTTCCCAGAGGGCAGCAGGGAGAACAGTCCATGGTGGTGGGTCTTTAAGAGAAGATGTACAAAGATGGAAAGCTGAGGGATTTGACCTCATCTTCAGCAAAGCAGGGACATACATGTCTATGGTTGGTATTACCCTAATCTTCAGATATGAAATAAGAATTAATAACTCAAACAACAAGATCCTGGATCCAAGCAACAGAAATGCCCTTCCTTAATTTGTTTTCAGAGAGGCCTTACCAGTGTTCCTACTCAGAAAAGCATTCCCACATCATGATGGTCTCACCACCATGTTTGATACAACTAATTTTCTATTGGATAGTCTTGTAAAGTACTTTGCTGGAATCCATGTGTTTACATAATACCTTATTTTCTATTTGACTTTTTTTTCTCCTTTAGATTAACATTGTATGATTAAAACTACCCGAACTGTTTGTCTGTGATCAGGTACCAGGAGAAGCTTCCTGCTCTGATTTCAAGTCGACCTGACAAACACCTCACTCAGCCGGAGCTGGTGAAACTGATGGAGTGGAAGCTCACTGTAAGGCTTTCCCCATTCTCCTCTACAAATGAGCGTCACACACACTCCTACCATAACCACCCCGTAAAATATCCCACATACATCATCCGAATGGTCCTTTTTGTCTCTCCAGAGGGGGAAGTTCAGGCCGAGGCTGCAGCAGTTGGTGGCTTCCAACAGTGAGGAAACTATTCAAAAATGTTCCAGAAAGGCATTCAGCCTCCTTCCTGATGTGCAGGCTGCCATCGCAGAGCTCAGCACCCTGAAAGGAGTTGGCCCTGCCACTGCTTCAGGTTATTTTTTTTTATCTGTGCATGAATAAAGCGGCAGTTATTCACCCTGTAAAGCTCAATATTAAACAGTGATACAAAGGGGTCTCTTAGAGGACTTGGTGATTGATTTCTTAATAAATTCACATCCTGTTTGAAAGGCATCAGACAGCTTAGTAGGCCCTGTCCTGAAACATTTTGTATTCTCTCCATCCCTGCATACAGCTTGGTTTGTGGCTGACTGTCCGTTTTATTCCAGCGGTGCTGGCAGCTGGAGCTCCAGAACTCACTGCGTTCATGTCTGATGAAGCTATGGAGAGCGTGCCCGGTCTGACGCCCATCCAGTACACAGCTAAACACTATGCTCTGTACCTGGAGAAAATTACTGCACAGTCTGCAAAACTAAACAAAGGTAGGATGATAACAAAGACTCTCCTGGATCAACAGCCGTTTTTCAGCTTGTTGGACCAAATGACGAGCTGTTGCTGTGAATTTTGTCTTCAGTGGATCCACAGCAGGACTGGACGCCCCACAGGCTGGAGTTATGTTTGTGGGCGATGACCACAGCCACAAAGCAGCAGCTTCCTCTTCTGAAGGATCTCAAAGTGAAGGGCAGCCGCACACAGAAGCAGACCTCAGACCCAGACTCTGAGCAGAGACCAGCAAAGAAACTGAAGGCTTCTTAATAATCCAAAAAACATCCACCGCTTGAGGTTTTAAGTGTCTGCTTCTTTTTTTTTTTTACTGAAATAATAAAGTTGTTTTTGTACAGAAGAAATTCTATGCCTGAAAGAAATTTTGATCCATATGTTTAATTTTTGCTTATATTCAGTTGCAAAATTCTTAATTTGACTGTTTAGTAACGGTTCTCCTCAGAACTTAAAAATCCTCTCATTAGTGGCTTTTTAGAGCTTTACTGACTTATTGAGAAATCAGATATTTATTGTAGTTCTCAACAAGCTATTACCGGTATCTTTAATCTCCTCCATTTGCCAAATTCGAGCATTAATTTGAATTGGTATGTTTTGGATCATTGTTCTGCTAAAACAGTCAACTTTCTATTAAGCTTCGGCCAGCTGACTCAAATTGTCTCTTCAGATGAAGGGAAAGACCTGGAAAAATCAAATCATGATCAGAGCAGAAAGCGATTCCGCTTTTAGGGCATAATAACATGTCTGTGTGAATCAAGGTGAAGATTTCAAAGCTAAAATCTCTATCCTCTGCCAGGCATCATGGTGGTGGCATGATGTAAGATTGTTTCTGTCAAAGGTACCAATTCTATAAAATTTAAAGAAAGAATAACCTATTCGACTCATCAAAAAAGCAACAGATGGATAATGTGGAAGATATCTTTCTTTCCTTTTAAAGTGAAATTGAAAAGCTCAAACTTCCTATTTTCCCAGAAAAGAACCATGTAATATAATACAGCATTTCTTTTTAAACTTCTTCTTTTATTACACATCTAACACCTGGAAACCTAGTTTTACTAATGTTTCAGATTGAAACAGTAAAATTAAGCAATTAAGGTTTTACAAATTAAGGTTAGAAATATGAATTCATGTCTGAATGCTTTGAGTTTAATTTAATGACTAAAAGGTAATAGTGGAGGATGTTCTTTTTCTGGATGGATAAGGCCTTCGTGCTCACCACCATTTTCACTTATCAGTGGTGAGTCTGACATACAGTAGTGGAAAAATCTCAAATCTATGTAGCAGGTACAGGGTTGTGCATGTGCATTTTTTTTTTCTTAAGTGTAGAATGCGGGTCTTTTCAAACCTTACAGCCTCATTTTAATCAAAAATTTGTCAAAAAAAATAATAAATTCTTAAATTCCTTAAATTCTTGTCTTTGTAAAGGAAAAAACTGATTTAAGTTAATATTGTACCCTACATTACATCATATTGTTTTTTCAGGGTTTGATATACAGTATATATATATATATATATATATATATATATATATATATATATATATATATATATATATATATATATATATATATATATATATATATATATATATATATCAGATATCACTCTTCATATCAATAAAAGATTTCTGCAGATGGAAGGATCCTACCTACCCTAAATGCTCTCACCTAATTTCAACACCCAATGGATTGGGCTGACTAACATCTAAATCTAGACATCTAAAGCTATATTTAAATAGTTTAATAGTTTTGGTGATAAATTTTTTAATACATCAATCCTGAAACTTGTTTAAGGCTGCACAAGTCTTTGGTTGAGCTCAGCTGTTTTTAAAGAGACATTTAACAAAACTGATTTACATATTACAGCCTTTATTACCTCATTTAATCAATAAATTCAAATGCATACCCTATGTCTTTGTTTTAAAAAGTCTTTGAAGATCTTTGTAAGATCAAACAGAGAAAAAAAAGATGAAATAATTTGTTAAAAGCACAAATTGAATGAAATGAATTCCAAGTTGGAGTTACTGGAGGCTTATGTTTCACTTGGTGAGAGCTGTCAAGAAATCCAAAAGCAGCAGCACAATGTGGCCATAGTATTCTTTATTTATATTGTTTCTAAATTAAAGCAAAGTACAATGAACAGTACAAAATAAAACAAAATATATTCATATATATATATACAATATAAAATGGTTCCATTCAGAACATTTAAAAAGTACAATAGTTTGTGAAGTAATTCATGACGACCTGGATATAAATTATCCACATTGTGTTTTCTTTAGTTTTGTCTTGACCCAGAGAAAATAGCTTCTTCTTCTGCTTCTTTTCTTCCTATTTTGTAAACGCTGTTTTGGCACAACCTCTTCTGACTGAGACTGAGCCTCGTAAGCTTGGCACCATTTTATCGATACGAGAAAGCAGCTCATGAAAAACTACCACAGCAGCACAGGGATGACATTTGTCTAATCTCATTTTAACAAATCACCTGCAAGGTTATATACATGGCCAGGAGTTGCTCATTTTTTGTGAACGTGTGAATAATCTGCAGCCGAGCCACAAAATGAAAAGAAAAATAAATAGATAGGATGTAACTGAGCAGAAAATCATCTTAAAAGAAGAGCTGCTTGTTTTACACTAATGCTTAATTTCTGATACAAAATGCATTTAAATGAGAAATTGTAGTACATATCTTGATGTTTTTATACCAATGAAAACTCAAAAGGATTTTAAACACCTTTTGTTGGCCCCCGTTAAAAACAAAGTTAAGGAAAATGTTCACCGGATTATAAATGCCTGTTGTTCATGAATGCGTTTGATTTTAAGAGCTACAACAGCCTGTTTTCCTTTTACAGCCCTGCACTGAGAGTTACCTCAATCTAAGAACTAAACGCTAAGAAAAGGCAACCTGGCGGGGCTTGTTGGCACAGAGCAGCTACAGATTTTAGCACTACGGCTTGGTTCTCACACAGATTCTGTACAGGATTTCAGAAATTGTATCATACAGCAGCCTTTGCTCAGTCCTGGGCTTTTATATAACAAGGCATTAGACATATTAGGACAGTGGTTTGGCATCTCATTTTTGCAGAAAGCAACAGAAAGTCTGCTTATACCAAAAGTGAGACACAATATGTCTGGAACACTTAGAAAATAAAAGTCATGTTATCAGGTTGATATGCAGTTTGAATGAAAACAGCACAAATGTTTCACAGAGTTGCATTAAAAACCAGCTTGAAAGGAAAAGAAGTACAGATCTGCTGAATAATTATTAATGAAACTAAAGTCTGCAATTGCCACCCCTTCCACTTTTCTCTGGGTTAAAGTTACTCCAAACATCTTCTAGCATCATAACATTTGTTCTTAATGGAGCAGTTTGGATCTGTAGCATGCAAGCTTTGCTGCAATAGACAATGGTGATAGTCATTTAAATTTGAAGATTTTCATTAGGGAGTCTACTTGTTAAAGCAAGTCAATTTTTGACGTCTGGAAGCACTTTTTCAGTACAGAGCAAATCAGTGTTTTTTCTCTTATTGTGTCTAAGGTCCATTAAGGTGTTAGGGTCAGATCCTAAAAGCTCAAAGTTCACTTTGCCTGCTGACGACTACAAATAAATTACTGACTACAAGTGAGCTTTCCACACAACCCTGCTTAAAAAAAAATCTTTGATATCGTTGATAAATATCTTTAAATGAAAGTTCTTCAGGCTCAGTTTTTTCCCAATGGCCATGGATTATACTACTTCAAATATATATCTGCTTGCTTTCTCAAACAGTACTGTCCCAAATCCATACAGCTTCATGTCATTCGTCAATCAGCTTTTGTTTGTTTTTGGATGTTCTCAAAATTTGGCTCACAGAAATGCATGAAAGCTTCTCCATTTTTGTTCCTTATCTTTCCGGCTGTTGCTGAAACTCAATCCGTTTTAAGTGGAACAACTGAAAATTCATCCAGCAATGTGCTCCACAAATCAGATCCCTTTACTAGGCCTTTTTTGCCCCAATCCTTTTGATTTCCTATGAATCCTAAATAACAGAGGTACATTGCCCTCTCTGAAGCTTCTTCTTTTATCTTCATCACAGGTTAACAGGGTATGTAAGCATTTTTCACCAAAATATCTTAACTATGCTAAGGATTAGTGGAATATTTCCTGACATACACAGATTTTTCCACCAAAGATACATCACTGTCAAATATTGGCAGAACTCTTCTAGTTCAAATTGATCTGAAAATGCTTTATTGTAGCTATTTCATACTCATTCCCTCTTTTAATGAGAACCCTTCAGTCTCTGCTGACAGTTTCATGCAGAAGCAAATGCTGAGCACAGCTGCCTGTCAAGACCATCCCCTCAAAATCCCCTTCGGCAGCCTTAGGACGGAATTATTGACTGAAAGACTAAAACATAAAACGTAGTATTGAGTAAATGTAATTGCTTGAATATCCCCGGAGAGACGGAAACCTGGTCTTCGATTTGTTATAAGCATAGCTGTAGTGAGGCATCTGCTATCTGAAGGGTGGGTGGGGGGGGATGTTAAAAAAACAAGAAAAAACGCTGAATTGACTACAACTTTATAAACAGGAAGTAAAAAACAAAAACAAAATAAAAAAAACATAAAATTTAGCTACATGGAAATATCTTAAACAGTCCAGAGCTTCACAGGCATGAACAAAAGAAATTAATTTCACATCATTTATGGTCAAACACACACTCTCACGCATTTCTACAAAGCCTTTTCAACAGAACCAAACCAAAAACCCTCCCTCATCGGTTATATAAAGGGAAAAAAGTCCCACGCTCCAATTAATATGTGACATGATTCAAATATTATTTATATTTTTCTGAACTTAGGGAGAATCAGAAACAAAATATATAATTAAATAAATCTATTCACTTATAATTTAAAGCATTAAATGGCTATTAAATGGTTGAATGTTGCAATCAATTAAACATTTCATATATTGAAATCATATAGTTGTATTTCAGTTTTTTTATTATGCCTTGCAATACTTAAAATTGTGTTCATTCCCACCAACTGATTGACTCTTAATTTGTTTATTTCATATTCTTTAACTAAACAACAAATAATTTCTAAAAGTGTCAAAAAGTGTCAAAAAAATCTAAATATATAAAAAATTAGTATGATCAAATTCATTTATCTGTATGCATGTATAAATTGATGCAACATATTAGCCCTGATAAAACAATTTAATTATTAATATTTGGCACATTGGACCTCCTCATGAAAGGAACTGAGGTTCCACAATCCACTAAATTATTATCATTAATATATATCTTTAAACAATTATTAACTTTATATCATAAAACAATCATATATATTCTAATAAAAAGTCAATTAAAGTGTGTCAAAAAATGTATAAACTCACCAATAGATGAAAAAAAAACTGGTAAAAAAAAATAAAAGCAAAAACAGATATCAAGTGTGGACTTTTATAATTATAGATTCGATGCCATTAACCGTTAAAATTAACGTGCAGTTATTTGAATATTTATTTTCAGAGTGCCATGAAATAATTTAAACACTCTGGCAGGTTTACCCCCAAACATCCAAAAAATCTATGGAAGTTTAGACCCACTCATTGAATTATTAATATATTTGCAAGTGCTTATTTGGGCAAAAACATACAATAAAGAGCAATATGTATAAACAATTGACTTTTTTCTTTTATTATTTTTACTTATTCTATTATATCATTTGATAATTATTAGCCCATATAATTAACAAAGAATAGATTAATTTATTTAGTGAGTTTATTTCTAATTGCCATTTACATAAAGAATTACAAATTTATTAATTTACATATGAAACTGTGGCACTTTTGACCCTCCATACTGTTATTCTTCCCTATGGCTTATCACATAAAGCACTAACTGAAGATTTATAAAATCTTATTGGTTGTTGCCTAATAAACCAACCCCGCCCTTTTTTTTTTTTTTTTTTAGAGGATCAAAGTCATACAGGATTTATCAGCACAATCTTCCTAGTTATTTTGCACCATTTGAAAAGTCTCCACCTTTCCCCTTCAAAGGGGGAAAATACAAATAAATATAGTCTTGGTTGAGAGCATACAGGAAACACATCCACTATATAAAAAAGAAAAACGGACAACAGAATAACACCTTTGCTTTTTTTTTCTTTTTACATTTACATTCCTTTACAAATGTATAGTCCCTAAAAACAATGAGAAACTGAGGTATTAACTTGGCCTGATGCCGTAACCCCGCAGGTCAGAGGTCAGATGGTAAAAAGTCTTCGCCCATCGCAGTTCTTTTTTTTTTTTTTTTGAGTGAGAGGACATGTCTGAGGCAACCACGCGTATTGTTTTCATGTGTGTTGTCGGTTCACCCGCGTTAACCGACAGAATCAGGCAGCAGTTACTCTCAAATATAGATCGGAGAACAGCGTGTGTGCGTGTTCTTGTTCCAAAACCAACAGAGCATGACATGGCATATTTTACATGGTGGACTGAGCAGGTACAAACTTGAAGTCTGCGCATCAATGAGAGGAGTTCAGTTGCTGAAGTGATGGACTGCCTCTTCTCTCTGGTCTCAGTCTTCTCTAACTTTGTCTCTTTGCGCTAAGGATGTGTGTCTGCATGTGTGTGAACTGTTCTCTGTATCCACAGTGTAGGTGTCATGACAAAGAAAAAATGCAGAGATATGTTGTCTAGATGAACTGGTAAAGTCAACTAAGAGTTTCTTTAGTGGAGATGCACCCATCAACCTGCTACTGGTGATACTTATTTCGAGTTTTCCTGCAGGTCATACCTGCTGGTTTTATATCTGACCTATCACAATTGTTATTTTCTAGGACATGTATCATAAAAAAATTGGTTGGGTTTTGTTGATAGAGGTAGTAGAGAATGAAGAAATTGAAAATAAACAACAGATTTTCAAGGATTTGACTGACAGCGGATTGATTCCAGTCTGCAGTCAATTTCTCAGTGCACCTCCAATCTTTAAGTTTAATGCAGATCAAAGTAAAAGCATGGAACTGCTCTAGAGATTTTTAGGTCCTCTCTCTGAGTATTTGTTGCGTTTTTCAGTTTGATGTGCAAGCAGCTTAGAGAAAAAGAGCCACGGGACCCCATTGAGCTACAGCAGGACAACCACTAACTATAATACATCACTGCAGCTTTTGGGTTTAGTTTTAATGTTGTCTTCCGAAAAAGAAAAAAGAAAAAGCTTGTCCAGAAATTCTTTCCTGCAGATTCTGATTTCCGGGTCAGTAACTCCTTTAACTTTAAGGAGCACCGCAGCTGCCGATCGTACAGAACATTTATTTCCCCACCAGAGGCACATATGATGATCTCAGCATCTTCTTATTTGAGGTCTTTGTATGAATGAAGCAAAAGTAAAACAAATGATGAGTTGATGTGGATGAAGTTCTGTATGTATTTTTTTTTTCATAAAAAAAGACAGAATGCTCCTCAAAATGTATCTGAGGAATCTTTACCTGTACTTGTTGCTACTGTAATCCCTCTTTAATAAAAGAGAAAGATTTCTTTGATTTGCAAAGTATCTGTAAAAAAAGAATTCTTTTTGGATTTTTGAACGATTTCATTTGGGTATAACTTTGGAGAAAATCAAGATTAAAATGAAAAGCAGCAGGGGGGGGCCTTCATCAGGGGGGAGGCGGGATCTGTACCCCGAGGAGCTCATAGGCGAAGATGTTCCAGAAGATGGCGAAGAGGAGGAAAGTGATGAAGGAGAAGACGATGACCCACCACGAGCACTGCTTCTGCAGACTTTCCTCGTAACTGCGCAGGATGAGCAGCCCCATGCTGATGCCGACCACGGCCCCCGACAGGTGGGCCATGAAGCTGGGCTGGGGGCCCGAGGATGGCAGCGGTGGAGAGAACCGGAGCCAGACTGCACGGCCTACCTCTGAACTCACTGCAGATCAGGGCAAAGCAAAGCAAAGCAGAGGACAAAGACTGATTAATAGTTGTTAATTGGTCTTGTTGAGGGATAAGGACAGACGGAAAGAGATTTTTAATGAATGGTTCATGATTCAGAGAAACACTCATATTCTATGGCAAAACAAAGGCAGCTTATCTTATAGATAGAGGAGAGTGAAAACCCAATTGTTCCTGTGTGTTTTTTTTTATGGATAATATGAATGTGAAAGTATTAACCTACAGAACAACAGAACCTTCCTCCCTTAATGGTACTCCAAGCACTAATATGGTACTGTTATACTACTCAAAAAAGGAATAGAACACCTAACCTTGGGCTGCATTGTGGCGCAGTGGATAGCACAGTTGCCTCGCAGCAAGAAGGTTCTGGGTTCGATTCTTCCTGCATGGAGTTTGCATATTGTCCCTGAACATGCATGGGTTCTCTCCGGGTACTCCAGCTTCCTCCCACAATCCAAAAACATGACTGTTAGGTTAATTGGCTTCTCTAAATTCTCCCTAGGTGTGTTTGTGTGCATGGTTCCATGCCTCTGTGTTGCCCTGCAACTGACTAGCAACCTGCCCATTGACTGCCAGTGATAGGGAAGGACTAAGCGGGAGAAAATGGATGGATGGAGGAGAACCTAACCTTTTATTTGAGTCCAGTTATGATTTGTACATTCAGAAAAAAACTACGGTTATACTTATTTGGATGACGGACCAACGGACAACCTGTTCTGCAGCTTCCTGGCACATATGTCAATGTTTATGATGACATGGTCTTTCACAAGGCTTTCAGGGCCTTTGCGAAAGAAACAGGCCCCCATCATCACTGATCAGTCAGCACGAGTGGCTCTTCCACACATCCCTGGTTGGTTTTAAGCCAAACCCACATTGAGCATTTGTTATTGAAAAGGATGATTTTTTTGTGGATGTTCCTCGACAGTGAGCATCATTCAGCCTTGTTTCACAGAGTTTAAACCATGTTTAAACATTTTAAGTTAAACTCTGGCTGAGTCGAGCTTATCTTTAACAACTTCTTGAGTCTTGAAAATCAACTGATGTTTAATTTACATCTGTGCATTTACCATTTCTTGTTTTTCCTTGGCTTTTAGATATCTGGTTTATATCTTAGTGGAAAATTTTGAAGTTAAAGAATTGAAATCAAAAGTTCTGTAAAACTGTGATAAAAAAAAAGAGTCTAAATTAATTTTATGAGGGATGCTAATAATTCTGAAAGCACTTATATTATTGTTTGGTCGATTGATTTACTTTATTGATCTCACAGTGGAGAAAGTTACTTGTTACATTGGCTTAATACCCAAAAAGAAGAAGGTGACAAAAGGCACATGGGATATTTTTCTAAGTGAATAAATTCATTTCCGGCCTTTTTAGGCATCTTCAGCAGAAAATGCTAACAAGGGGGGGCTAATTGGGTGTGGCTCTGGACATACATGATGGATTTATAAAGCTATTTCTCTCTTTGACTGCATTGAAGTATTAAAAAACAACTAGTATGAAAAACCACGATTTCAGATTTTTTTTTTGTACAGTGAATTTAACACTTTAAAGTTTAATTATCTCATTTTTAGATGGCTGCTGGAGGATTTTAATTTATGTTTTTTTTTCCATAAGACTGAGCTCCAATTTTGTTTTACCAGATGTCCCCTTGGATGAACAAAAACTCTCCAATGATGCCAAAACACCACAGCAAATAAGATGATGATTCAGTTTTGCACTGAAGCATGCAGGATAAAGTGTCAGACTTTATTTTGGACCATCCATCGACTGTTTGAGAAACAGTGAAGAGAAATCTAACATTCCAGCAGGGTTTGGGGGCGGTTGGCTCCGGCCAGATGGAGGGAACATATTGCTCTCTAATGCCAGTCGGACAGTATCGGCCCTCATGTGGACAAAAGGGACAAGATGTAAGCCTGATAAACAAAGGAGCATGTCGGGTCATTTCTATCTCTCACTAGGAGCTACAAACTGGGATGCTTTTGGTAATAGCTCTTCTTAAAACATGCAAGTTGATTTTAAAGCCTTGTTATGTTTTTATGCAGGCAGGCAATAAAAAAAGAGCTAATAAAAATGAAAAAGGAGGACAGAGTTTAGAGAGTAAATCAGAGAACATACTGCAAACCAGTGCCAGGATCATGCGGAGCAGCTTGTATGGACAGCGCATCCCGGCCCAGTTCTACAACAAAAAGCAAAGAAAGGGATCAGTGCAGAACTACAAACCCAAACCAACATCACACATGAGAATAGAAACAGCTTCATCTATCTCATGTCCAATTGAGAGAGAAAGAAGCACTGAAACGGGGGGCTGATTATTCCCATCTCATCTAACTGGTTCCAGTCCAGTGTTTCCCTATTAGCTGGGACTGTGATCATAGAAAGGAAAAGGGAAAATGGGGAAGTAAATAACTGCTGTGGTCCCCTGGAGTGAGAGGATCTAGCCTTTTTAAAGCCTTAATGTCACAAGATGAATAATTGCAGCAATCTGACTCATCTTGAAGTGCAGAGCTAAGGGAATATGATCCTGCACCAGTGTTAACCCTCTATCATCCTGTGGTGGAAAATAGTAAAAATATATGAATTAAACTTTATGTGAGGAACAGGACAGAAGGGTCAGTGCAGGTAAAGTCCCAGTATCTAACAAATCAGTGTAGGATACATATCCAACAGACTTTTATCTAAAAAGTTCTTCAAAAATCAGATAAATCTTCAGATAAGCAGACAGAGAGTCTCAAAGAACCTTCCCCTTCCTTCAAATCTGGGAAGAGGTGTTATTTGTTATTTTGGCTTTCACCTCAGATCAGTTGCAGCTGCTGGTAACAAATCTTTTAGACCCTTTTTTTGTTAGGAAGCATTAATGCTATTGATAAAACAACCCCAAACTGTAGTCCTGTTCAGTACGTTTCTGTTCCAGTTATAAATATTGCTCAGTTTACAGATATGAGCTCACTGGACTTTTGCAGCTGCCATTTTATAACCTTTGAAGTCGCCCAGGTTGATCTAGCAGTCTTTGGGCATTATGCAACGGTGTGTAATTTAATTTGCATCAGTTTTTTGCTGGTTTGCTCTGACTGGTATAGAACAGAAGAAAGATAATATTAGTGATGACATTCTATGGAAATAAAACAGTTTAATCTTTACCTTCAGGTCTAAGCTGTTTATAAAAAAACAACAGTTTGTACCTCCAGGCTGTCTCTTTGATTCACAGAATTAACAACCTTACAGTCTGAGTGGTCTGGCTCTACATAGACATGCACATGTTCTACGTTCCTCTCAGTTTTATCATTATTCCTCTTAAGTTGATGTATTCATATTGATTGACTATGATTAGAGTGTTAGAGTCACAGTCCTTGTTTGTTCACACAATCTAAACCAATAAAGCTGATTTGGATCCTGAATAAAGGAGCTTTTTTCTATAATCTATTTTCTGCTGTAAACATCAGAATCTCCCCACAATAAAGGGGTTTTCTATTCCATTCTATTCTATTCTATTCTGAAAGAATTATTGGGTTTCTGTTTTCCTGGCTTCAAAAAGTTTTGTTCTTTTTTGTCTTTTTGAGAAAACTTTACCAGAGGTGCTGGAAAGTGTGAAGGGCACTGTTTTATGTTTATATGCCAAAAGTAGAATTTATTGAAATAATCAAATCTGACGTGAGAAACTTGTCTTCTTGAGATTTGACACAAAGCAGCAGTTGAAGTCTCAGTGAAGCTGAAAATGGGGTTTGACTGAACCGGATGATGATACTTTATGACAAATGGGTTGAAATTTACTGTCACAAGTTGGAAAAAAAATACACACTTTCTTTTATAGAAGAAAAAAGATGAAAATAAAAATTCATCACAGCAGAACAAGGAGGTGTCTCTAGGATGTCCCCAAATAAACCAACCACTATTGTGCGTAACGGACCAAGCAGAAAGTTAAATGCTAAGATTTGATTCTGGACCGCCGGCACACATTGATGACCAGCGTCGCTGAGGCGGCTGCAGCGAATTCGCCAGATCTAATGTAGGCCTGACAGGGGAAGAGAATGCGAAAGGCATCTGAGATATGACCGGGGTGACAGGAAGCACACAGTCATACATTTTGAGATGAGAAAAGCTCTCAATTAGCTGCAAGGAAATCTGCTTTCTGCTTCTTGATTATAATCATTAACTTTTTTTTTTAAGTACAGGAGACTGCAGAAAACAATGCTGACAACAAGATGATGGCCTCCATTATCTAACGACCGTCTCACATCAAGCCCTGGGCAAAACCAAAAGTATCTGACATCCATGTGATCTGATTGTTAGAAAATGATCCATCTTCTAAAGAAAAACAGTCAGCAGAGAGGACAGAATGTCGGTCGGTGGGTGTTTCTGTTCTGAAAACTGATTTTAGACCCAACAATGATGCGGCTGCTGATGATGGTAGTTACCATGACAACATTGGCCAGATGCGCTGAGCACAGAGCGTAGACCCCCCCGGAGCCCCCCACCACTGGAGCACGCATGTCTGTGATGGACACCGTCAGCGAGCCTGCAGGAATAGAAAGAACAGAGAGAAAAAAGACAAGCTTATTAGGAATGTGAAGGTTAGAGACAGAGTGAATGTGGAGGCGATGTGTGTGGCGCAAAGGAAACGGAAAGAACAGCTTTTTACAGGAGCTACGGATAAAAACAATGGTAGAGCCAGATAACGCTTCAAATCACCTTCCTCAGAGTATTTTTTTTCTTTCACAGGGCTGTGCTAAATCAGCTGATCTCCACATGTAATTATAAGGACATCCAGAATACACAGCACATTCTCCCTCTGCAGTGTGTGCACCACTGTCAGATAAAAACAGTAAAACAGCAAATAAGTAGAGAATATTTCTAGCCTGAATGAACATGTTTAAGAGTGAAGGAAAGTAAAGCCTCAGTAAGGAGATTAAAATCTACTTATAGAGCACCAAAAATGCTTTCGGTTATGTTCTCTAATTTAGGAAAAGAAGTTAAAGAAAGAGGCAGATGTAATTTAAATGTCCACTGATGAGTAAGAGAGACAAAGGAATCTAGGTTAATAAATGCTTTTATTTCAGCCACACAAAAAGGCTTAAATTTGAGGAAACTGGGCTTGTTGTTTTTAAGCAACATGGAGGTCCGTCCTCCAAAGCACATTCCAAGTCAGATGCAAAACAAACACCCACTCGTCGTTCTCCTGGGTTGCTGAAGTTAGGCTGTTTGGGAGCAGCCTTTGCTGTCTGCATCTCAGACTGAACCAAAGATGGTTTCTATAATCTGCAGGCTTTTCTGAAAAAATGCTCACAGTCCTGCACCAACGTGAGGGTATTGTTCCCAAACTGCCTTTGCAAAATCTGAGTCACAGATTTAAGCCTGTATTTTTGGTTGCCTTGATCCAGATGAATGAGAATTTGCACAAGCACTTTTATTAAAGCTTAAAAACTCAACTGTTATGACACGTAGCAGGAAGAACAGGCCTAAAATCAAAATGACCAATGTTGCCTAACCATTGTTCTGTCAGGACAAAATTTGACCTTTCACCTACTTTAACCACCTTTCCTTAAGGTCACTTCAAAATGTCCTAACTAAACATTCACGTCAAAACAATTTTAACTTTTATTCCTCTGAGGCTGGATCCTGGATTTTTAAATTATGCAATAGAAGATCTTATAATCATCTTAAAATATAGTAGAAAAGTTAAAAATTATTCAAAATTTCAATTGAACCTTTGTTTCAACTGGTGAAACTATTTAAAATTCAAACACTTAAAATTAGAATAAAAAAGAACATCTAATTATTATTAGCTTGCCATTTTTTAATTTCTTTAAAATTATAATAGCTTTTTCTAAGGGGATTTCTAACATGACATATCTGTCCAAGGTAGGCTCTGATTGGTTAATCAGCTTCACATGGTGGAACCATGCACAGCCCGGAGAAGTGCTGACCTCAGGTTCATATATATCTAATTAAAAGATAATCAGGAAGACTTACTAGACTGAGTTGGAGCTAGCTCCGATAAAGTCAGATAAAGAGGTTTCCACCTCCGATGTGTGTTCCACACTTCCAGTTAATTCTCTTCAAAAAAACACCAGAGGAACACCAAAGCATCTAATGACCCAGACCAGAACCAACAGCCTTCCCGTTTGCGTGACGCTTTGGCAGAAATAAAAACTGTAGATATCAAGATCTGCCCTGTAAGCACAAGCCAAGAGATGGTAGTTGTGGATCAGCATGATTGATACAATTCAAGTCGGTTCTTTGAGGGAATAAAAAAGCCTTTAGACAAGAATAAGAGGATCAGCTCTTTTTTTAGCGAAAGTCCTTCTTTTCACCATGATTAACATGTGAGATTAGACTCAAAATCTGTCTGTAAGAACATTAGACTCTTATAATCTGTTACTGTGTTTAATATCAGTGGTGCTGAAACAATGTCATGGGAAAAATAATGCTCCTAGCACTACGCACGCATAGTTTATTTAAAAGCAAAGCAACACTGCCACAGATATTTACAAAAATGTCATAAAATTGTGCCCTCTGAAGTTATATAAACAGTCCATATACACCACCAGAAAAGAACCCATCCAACTGGAACTGAAACGTTGGAGCAATAACCCAGCATTGCAAAATTGGTCTGCTTTTAAGCAATAATTAAATGTTGAGAGAATTTAGTAAAATCATATTCACTGCTACTCAGTGTATCATGAAAAGGTTTAATTTACCCAGCAGAAGAAGAAGAAGAAGCTACTGAAGGCTTAACAAAATATGTGGGACTTTTAGAGTTGCATATAGTTTGACTTCTGAAAGCAAACTGAAAAACACTGAACCAAATGCTAATGCTGCAAAGTTTTACTGCAAATGAGCTTGACACAAAGGCCAGCTCTGATTAGCTGTTTGCTAAAGCATTCTGTTACTGCCAGCTACTGTTTAGTCTGATCCAACACAAAGACGCATAAGATGATGAAGAGACAGAAAAGTGAAGGAAATGAAATAATTTCTTTAAGGCTTCAACTGTAAATAAATGTAAGTTCTAACCAGAGTTGCATAAATTGCAAATGCCACTGATATATACTTAAATAATTGAACTTTATTTATCTCACATTGGAGAAATTTACTTCTGCATTTAACAAATCCCTTTGGGGAGCAGTAGGCTGCCCTCATGCAGCGCCCGGGTAGCAGTGTGGGCTTAAGGGTTTTGCTCAGGAACCCAGATTGGAGGCTGTGGGGATCAAACCCGGTACCTGCAACCTTCTCAGAGAACAAGCGCACTGCTCTGACCAATAGTCCAACCATCCCAAAATATATCATTGTAATAATAAAGAATGGCTTTAATGTGATGGTAACATCAGGAGAGTTACACCAATTTGTAAATTCTGCAGTGATGATATTTGATGTTGAAACAGTCGTATTTAGCAATATGTGCTTATCTATAGCACACCAGGATGCAGAGGTTCGTATGTGGTGAGAGTCTACTGTGTATTTTACAATTAGCCATGAAATCGTAAAGAAAGTTTACAAACTTACGATGGTCTTATATTTTTAGAGGACAAGTTTTTGAGATTTTTATAGCTAAATCTGATCAGTAGGTTTAAGACAGTGATGTCAGAACGGCTGGAAATGATGCAAAAAGCTTGAAAATGCATGAAATAGTGAACAATTAATGTGCCAGAATAAGTGTTACCCAAACCTTATTGGCTCATATTTTACAAAATTCCTAATGTATCAAAACATAATGAACTAAAATAAGAAGTAGACCAAACCCTCCGCTACAGCATCCTGAAAGTGCGTCTTTTAAATGTCATTTTTAAAAAATGTAATAAATATGTATGAGTATAACTTTTACAGCTAAGTTTCTGTATCTTTTCTATACATTATAGATACGATCTGACACTGACCCTATTTAAAGTGACAGTGCTGATCTTTCTCTGAAGATATCCAGGTTTAGAAGGAAAAAATAATTTCTGAATTTAACATGTCAAACACTTTGCTTTGACACTATTGTTATTATGAAGCAGGACAGAAACCCGAACTGGGGAAATTATGAAGGCAGCTGCTTGTGAGGACGTTGTCAGCCTCTGTTAATTATGCAAATGAGCTGATAAGAGAAGCAAAGAGGGCTGATAAGACAATAACAAGACACTTCTTCCTCTCGTTTGGGGTTCTGCTTGAGCGGGTATCTCTGATCTATAATGCATGCCATAACATCCATATTCTCTGTGAGTGCGAAACGGGACGACAGAGTAAACATGGGGCCCAAAGAACGCCTCGTCAGGCAGCAGAGATGATCACTGAAAGACAGATGTAATCAGAGCACCTTCCTCAGTCATACATCAGTCCACGCTTTGACAGCTGCTTATTATTTATGTGCATTTATGTGGGTCCTGAAGATTGGTGCTTCAGCATGAATTACAAGGAAATTCCTCATGTGAATTTTCAGTAGATCCAGAAGTGCTGTGGAGCACACAGCATGTGGTGTCTAATCAACGGGATCCGATTCTGTTTGAGCTTTTAACCAGAGTGATTTATTTATTTTCTCATATGATTTATTGCTAACAGTAATAAGTTGATCAAAGGAACAAAGAGAAAACCTAAGTGATTAAAAAAAGATAAATGTTGATTAAGGCAAGCATGGATTTGATTCATTTTTATTATTATTAGGAAAAAACAAAAAGGACATTTTTCAAACATCTTTGACTGATTCTCTTAAAGGTATAGTGGAGGATTTTCTTTTTCCAGGTGGATCATCAAAATAAGTGGTCCTCCAAATTGTCATTCAGTTTGGTGATATGTTTACGTAAGGCCGTCCTATATGCTCGTCCCCATTTTCCCTTACCGGTGGTGAGTCTGACATAGTGGGAAAATTGCTAATCTCATTTTGGAAAATAAGCTTGTATGAACAATGCAAACAGCTACTTTTAAACAGAGCGTGCACGAGGACAAATGGGCTTGTGCATACTTTCACACGAGTTGAATAGGGCGTCCTTGAAACGTACTTTAAAAAAATTCACAAGCATTCTCCACTATACCTTTAAGTTTAAAATCTAAGAGCTTAGTTTGTTAGAGATGTGTGTTGTGTCCAATAAATAAGCTTGCTAAAGGGTTTTGTGCAAACATTTAGAGTACAGGAAGTTACTTCATATTGTTAATAAAAAGTTAAAGTTACCTCATTTTGAAAATGATGTTGCATATCTTTTTGATAACCAGCTGTGTAGTCGTTTTTATTGTTTAGAGGTCACTCCATGTAAGATAAAAATGAAGCAGAGAAGAAGTGAGAAAATGTCCCCAAAGGAAAATTTGATGTTGCAGTAAGTCAAGGGCAGGTTTTATAGCTGTGAATAGCTGTAGGCAGGGATCTTCTGTAGCAGTCTGTCCAGCATCCTGCTGTTGACAGCGCCATTAGTGATCTATTAAAAATTAGGCCTAAAATAAAAACAATGCAGCACAGTTTTTTGCCTCACTTAACTGAGGTAAAAACCTCAATTAACCGTAGCTGCAGCCAACTACAAGGTCCAGACCACCTCATAATAAGCTCCACCTTTGAGGGAGTTAACATCACCATCTGCAGGTGCGGAACAGGAGACAATCTGCAAGCTCAGAGGAGGAGACCAGGTCCACAGAGCAGAGATGAATTACTTACCCCTTCTGCTCTCTGTTTTTCAGTAACATTATTCCCACTGCAATGTGCATGCTAAGAAGGCCTGACATAAGCTCTGCTGCTTGTTCTGATTTAGGATTCTCGAATTAGTGGAAGCTCAGACATCACACTTTTTCGTCCCAATTCATCACCCAAATCCACAAATCTTGTAGTAAGCTTGCAAAACATCCCTGCACAGCAGTGAAGACAGAAATCTGCACTCTTCCCTCAGAGAACAGCTACATAGTTATTGTTCCATTACAGCTGTAAAATTGTCAAAACCTACTACAGCACTACTGTAACTCCAGACTGCCCTCAAGCTGTAGGCTAGCTTTATGTTCCCTCTCTCAACATGACAAGGTACAGACCAGGATTAGAAACCATGTTTGACATTGCCTGGGGCTGCGTCACTCTGGAGCTACTCCACTAGAGGCTCCCTGAAAGCTCTAATTCAGGGAAAAATCAGGCGAACCCTGCCAACAGCCTTTTCACTATCTGCTTTTGAGACTTTCAATATGCGGGAAGCCTTTGGCAATTTCAGTTAAACTTTTATTGGCTGTTTTAAGTGGCTACATTCTAAAATATTCAAACCTTTAGTTTTATCTCATCTCTCACAGTGATGGGCAGTAGCGCCGCTACATGTAGCGAAGCTATTAGTTTAACTACATTTTCCAGTAGCTTGACCGTAGCGTCGCTGCTTTATTTATCAAGTAACTTTCCTGTAGCGACGCTATTGTTTTGATCAAGTAGCGACGTAGCGTCCACAAACGCTACAAAATCCAGGGCAAAACTTAGAAATGAAACCAGGTTTTCTATTTTGAAACAACAATCAGCCACAAGCTACTGTAAATAGCAGTTTCAGCTGACACTCTTATAAGTGGCGTAGTAGCAGAGGCACACTCAGTAGAGTTAAACAAGCGCACCCTTTCCGAGCCTGTCTTCTATTGGCTGGAAAGGTTGCTAGGCAACGATCCAACTGCAGTCTGAGAGAGCAAAACAAATCCGCAAGCAGAGCCTACGGGTTTGCGAGCGTTACAGAGCGCGGTTTGTGCGCGAAGAGAAGGAGGCAAGCGAGAGGAGAAAATATCTGTGCAAGAAGGATTAAATCTGAGAGAAGAAACAAAGAGAGAAGAGAAAATATTTGAGAGAGAGCGCATGTTTTGAGTGTGAGCATTATAAGTTTTGAGAGCAAGAAGATGAAATTCTTTTCTCAAATTGAAATGATGTGCTCTTGCATTATGGCAGGATAATTCTCCCATATCTATGTTCCACTAAGATACTCTAATTAGAGAGCAGTAGTGAAACTTCCATATTGTGTTTTCATGGCCTAGTTTACCTGACAGGATGTTTACATAAATCTGTTTTAGGCTTTGCACAGACAAGATGTTTTTATTTATGGAGGAACAGCTCTACCGTATATAAAATAAATACATAAATAAATAAATGCTCAATAAATAAATAAATAAGCATTCAATTAATTGCCTCCAAAAATACAATGAATAAATATGTAGGTAGAAATTAAATTAAATGGTGAGACATATATATATGTATCTCTTAAATAGCTTCTTTATTTTTTCACCTTCTTTTGTAAACAGTTTTGTTTGTTACTTGAATCAACTGTTTAATTGAGGTCTTTTGTAGGGTTTTGTTTTCCCTAGAGATGTCCATTGAATGCAAACTCATAGCCATGTCTCGGTGTGTAGAACACTACACAGTACCTTTAATTTGGTTCTAATAACAGCAGATTGTTTACTAGTTTGTCTACTAGTAATTACTTTAGTTTTTATTTTAATATGCTGATCATAAAGCAATGTTTACACTGTGATATGTCATTGGCTGATCTTTAATAAATATTTTAACTAGTGTGTCAGACTCATTTTGAATTGATATTAGGTTGGTACAACGTTAAGTAGCTTCTGATGTAGTTAAGCTACTTTTAACACATTAGTGTAACTTAGCTTGCTATAATTCTTTAGGTGGTAGCTTTTGTGTAGTGAAGCTTAATTTATTGTTGAGTAGCTGATAGCTTAGCTCACTACACTGGACAAGTAGCTTGCCCAACACTGATCTCTCATTTGTCTGCTTATCTAGGACCGAGGTGGTGGAGTAGCAGTCTCTCCACAGCAGGGGAAAGCCAGAGGCTTTTCCTGGCCAGCCGAGAGACATAGTCCCTCGAAGTCAAAGTCAAAACCACCTCAGCTGACTCGTCTTGATGTGGAGAAAATGTGGATCTCTCCAAGCCTCTCCTAGAAGGCCGAGCTTTTCAATCAATCTGTAAAGTAGCGCCCGGCTACCCTGCAGAGGAAGCCATTGAAAACGCTTGTAGTTTTTAATGATATACTTTTAGCAACTGATTCAGGTGACGTTGTTGTTTTGGTGCTGTTGGATTTATCATCTGCTTTTGACACAGTTGATCATGTCATTTTACTTTCCCATCTGGAACAGTGGGTGGGCGTCGGTCACATAGCTCTAGATTGGTTTAGATCATATTTGGCTGAACGTACTTTTTGTGTCTGTCTTGATGGCCATAGGTCCCCCTCTGCTCCACTGTCGTGTGGTGTCCCACAGGGCTCAGTTCTAGGCCCGCTCCTTTTCTCACTTTACCTTCTTCCGCTCGGCTCTATTTTCAGAAAACATGGGATTGCCTTTCACTGCTATGCAGATGACACACAGATATACTTACCGCTAAAGAATGTAAACTCCACCTCTCTTCGGTCTCTGTTTTTATGTCTTGAAGATGTGAAGGCCTGGGTGGCCCTAAATTTTTTAAAACTCAATGAGGACAAGACGGACGTAATGATCTTTGGCAGATCCACTGCTGATTCCGTGACCAGTCTTGGCTCCTTGGCTCAGTACGTTAAGCCGGTTATTACAAATTTAGGGGTTAAGATGGATGCTGGTCTTAAAATGGAAGCGCACATCAGAGCCGTTATAAAGTCCAGCTTTTTCCAATTAAGGCAGCTAGCAAAAGTAAAACCCATTCTTTCCAGACAGCATTTTGAAACAGTGATACATGCATTTGTGACCACACGGCTGGATTACTGTAACTCACTTTATACAGGGGTCAGTGACTTGTATATTTCTCATCTTCAGAGGGTTCAAAATGCTGCTGCACGTCTTTTAACAGGTACACGAAAATTCGACCACATTTCCCCTGTTTTAGCTTCCTTACACTGGCTGCCAGTACATTTTAGGATTAATTTTAAAATTCTTTTATTTGTTTTTAAAACTCTTAATGGCCTTGCTCCTTCTTATCTGTCTGAGCTGTTACATTCTTATACACCCTCCCGTTCCCTCAGGTCAGCTGATCAGTTGCTTCTGAGGGTCCCAAAGACAAAATGCAAGCTCAGAGGAGACCGTGCTTTTTCTGTGGCAGCTCCTAAGCTGTGGAATGATCTGCCTCTGAGCATAAGACAGGCCTCTTCTCTTGCTGTTTTTAAGTCCCTTCTTAAGACTCATCTTTTTTCCTTGGCTTTTGGCACAATTTGAGAGGTTTTACTTTGTTTTATTCTTTTTGTATACTAATATGTATTTTACACTCGTTTTTTCTCTATTTTATAATTTTATTGTATTTTATGATTGTGTACAGCACTTTGGTCCTGTTCGGTGTATAAAGTGCTTCATAAATAAAGTTGGTATGGTATGGTATGGTATCGGTTTTCAAGCTTTACTTTTTAGTGAAAATGTGATCTGTGCTATTAGGGATCATTTTACTGCTTTTGTGTTAAAGCCAACTGCTAAATAATGAATATGTTCTCATAAAAATGTAGTCCTGAACATTTCAGAAGTCATTAAAATAAATTCTCAGCATAGCTAAACCATTTTTAATGTTTGAGAGGCCTAATAATGATGTTTTACTCTTCCCCCTATGTTATGTTTCCTGCTACCCCTGATAAAGATCTGAAAAATTCATAAAATATATAAGATTTAATGTCTTTTCAAAAGTTTGGTGATTAAGTCAGCCCCTAAACAATATATTTTTTTTTCTGTGCTATTGACCTTTATTTGACAGTAAGCTGACAGGGAAAGTGGTTGACAAAGAGCCAGAATCCATCCCCCAATTGTCAACGGGAACCTATGATGGACACTTCAAAGCTTCTACAGGTGCTGGTCATAAAATTAGAATATCATGAAAAAGTAGATTGATTTCAGTAATTCCATTTAAAAAGTGAAACTTGTATATTATATTCATACATTACATACAAACTCATATATTTCAGATGTTTATTTTGTTTAATTTTGATGATTACAAATGACAACAAATGAAAATCTCAAATTCATCATATCAGAAAATTAGAATATTACTGAAGACCAATAAAAACAAAGGATTTATAGAAATGTTGGCCAACTGAAAAGTATGAACATGAAAAGTATGAGCATGTACAGCACTCAGTATTTAGTTGGGCCTCCTTTGGCCTGTATTACTGCAGCAATGCGGCGTGGCATGGAGTCGATCAGTCTGTGGCACTGCTCAGGTGTTATGATAGCCCAGGTTGCTCTAATAGTGGCTTTTAGCTCTTCTGAATTGTTGGGTCTGGTGTATTGCATCTTGTTCTTCACAATACCCCATAGATTTTCTATGGGGTTAAGGTCAGGAGAGTTTGCTGGCCAATTAAGAACAGGGATACCATGGTCCTTCAACCAGGTACTGGTAGCTTTGGCACTGTGTGCAGGTGCCAAGTCCTGTTGGAAAATGAAATCTGCATCTCCAAAAAGTTGGTCAGCTGCAGGAAGCATGAAGTGCTCTAAAACTTCCTGGTATGTGGCTGCGTTGACCCTGGACCTCAGAAAACACAATGGACCAACACCAGCAGATGACATGGCACCCCAAACCATCACTGACTGTGGAAACTTTACACTGGACTTCAAGCAACGTGGATGAAGTGCCTCTCTTCTTTTCCTCCAGACTCTGGGACCTTGATTTCCAAAGGAAATGCAAAATTTACTTTCATCAGAGAACATGACTTTGGACCACTCACCAGCAGTCCAGTCCTGTTTCTCTTTAGCCCAGGCAAGACGCTTCTGACGCTGTCTGTGGTTCAAGAGTGGCTTGACACAAGGAATGCGACAGCAGAAACCCATGTCTTTCATACGTCTGTGTGTGGTGGTTCTTGAAGCACTCTTTTTTCAACCACATCTTTTCCTTCCCTTCGCCTCTCTATTAATGTGCTTGGACACTGAGCTCTGTGAACAGCCAGCCTCTTTAGCGATGACCTTTTGTGTCTTGCCCTCCTTGTGCAAGGTGTTGATGGTCGTCTTTTGGACAACTGTCAAGTCAGCAGTCTTCCCCATGATTGTGTAGCCTATAGAACTAGACTGAAAGACCATTTAAAGGCTTTTGCAGGTGGTTTGAGTTAATTAGCTGATTAGAGTGTGGCACCAGGGGCCATCAATTTTGAACCTTTTCACAATATTCTAATTTTCTGATATGATGAATTTGAGATTTTCATTTGTTGTCATTTGTAATCATCAAAATTAAACAAAATAAACATCTGAAATATATGAGTTTGAATGTAATGTATGAATATAATATACAAGTTTCACTTTTTAAATGGAATTACTGAAATCAATCTACTTTTTCATGATATTCTAATTTTATGACCAGCACCTGTATACATGGGTCACAAAAATTACCCATGTGCTAACGTGGCAACAAACTCCTGAGGCTCATTGCCCTATAGAGGGACACCATAGCCAGCAGGGAAAAACCCATCCAATAATGAGGGTGATCTGGTAGACTGTCCAAAGTTTTGAAATGCAATGTCAGCACACAAGGACCCATAGTTTGCACAATCTTGGTTCCATTTGTTTCCAAATAAGCTATTTCAAAACCTTTGTGATGTAAAAAAAAATATATGCATGACAGACCAGCTGTGATGCTCATACACTTGTTATTGGTGGTTGAAGCTGTGGTCAGAATGGGCAGTCACCTCTGTAGCTATGCAGTCCCACCTCTGTCCCTGCCTTAGACTGCTTTTAATAGATACTGACCAGGAGCTGCTAACAGAAGCCGTAGTTTAGTGATCTCAATTAGACCGCTTTTTTTTTTTTATTCACTCAAATCCCTTTTCCATCTTTAGACAAATCCGCTTTGAGGACATACAGTAATTCTTACTCAGTGGCTTATAATCCCACCCACTATGATGAGGAGGGAATTCAGTCATTTTGTTTCTTTCCTCCGGGGCTCTAAGACATTCAACCGCACACATCTATGCTTATTTTAAGAGATTAAAAAAAGTTATAAGCTAATTGAGATTATATCTGTCAGGCATTTTAAAAAAGAGCACTATTTTGATATAGCAGTTAATTTGTCTTGGTTTAGATGACATCAGAGAGAAGAAACCTTCAGCTCAACCACTGAGGATGTTTTCCTTTAAGCTTTGCTTCCTTTGTTTGTACACAAGTGCTTCAGAAATGCATTTAATCCTGCGCCCCGGCACAGAGACGCGCTGCCGTCAGCACTTATGCAGTCACAGCACTGTCTCTGCTGGCTAATAAACTTAGGAAACGCCAGACCAGATTTATTTACTAAGCACAAATTAGAAGCGGGGGGAAACTGTTGGAGAGAGTGAGTTTATGAGGAGCTGTGACACACTGTGGCTGCGCTCATGCTGACAGATCCTGCAGCTGTATCCAACAGGGTCATCCTGACTGTGAGATTGAGGAGCTTTGGGCTTCTTTTTTTAACCAATCGATCTACATCAATAAATGCAGCTGAAAATATATTATTTTTCTGTAAAACTAGTATAAAATACAAATGGAAGGATATACACACAAATAACTTATTAAATTACCATTGTTAAGTTTCGATAAGAAGAATACATATATAAAAAATGTATTTTTAATTGCAAAATGGGGATGATTCCTCCCTTGACCATCGTTCTAGATAGTCTTTTTTCTTTAAGGATGGTAAACCAGATAAAAACAAATAAAAAACCTAATGATTCACAAAGAGCTATATACAGACATACTGATGAAAAGTTAAGTGGAAGGAAAAAGTGTGGTAGTTCAAAGACAGAAGATGCGTCCATCTAATATTTCTGAAGCCCCTGATGCTTCTCCTCTCCAGGATGCTGACTTAATTTCTAGCAGAAGTTGGTATCTTCACACACTGCCAAAGAGACAAGAACCTGCTTTAATCACTGTTTGTGTTTAGTAAGAAAATTTTCTTCACCTAAACCTTGTAGAGAATCTGTTGGTTATTGCCAAAAGAAAACACCTGAGCCAAGCGAACAATCAAAGCAGCAGTGGCTGCCTGAACATCCCAGCACAACCAGAGGACTGCATCTAAGCCATGCTGCATAGATACAGTGATTCAGGATAAAGGAAAGGAAAAAAAAGGATTACGTTAATATCCTTTGCATAGATATAGTTGTAATTCAGTTTTACAGTTGTAATGTGGTATTCTGTTGGAATGGTGGTTCCTCTACTCCCCTGTAATAACTGAAATAGTCGAAGTGTTTGGTCTTTTTCCCTGTGTGTCAGCCATCTTGTTTTCAGTGACTTTTTTTTCATTGTAATCATCAACAAATGGGTTTTTTTTCTGTATGGGATGATGCAATAGCTTCCACTAGATTGGACTATATCCGTAAATGCCCATTATTGAAGGCATATGAATATAAAAAAAAACCCACTTTGAAACAGCTGTAATCTGTAGTGATCACTATGCATGAAAGGTGTTATAGTGATAACTATCCTGTGTTTCAACCAGAAGGGTCATAAACTTTTATGACCTCCTGTAGGTCATGAGGCAGAATCACACGGTTGTGTGACTTCCATCCAGCCAGTTGGTCAATTCACACTATCTTATTACCTGCATCCTCCCAGATAATCATTACTTGCTCTTCTGTTTTAGGCCCGCCTGTTTGATGTTGTAAACTGTTAATAAAAGGCTTTGCTATGAAGGGATCTGTGTGAGAAGGTGCTGGTTTCTGAGCCGACACCTTCTCTCCGCTTCTGCAGAGGCTGACGTCACAAAACCCTGTCTCTGTGTTGATCATTTCCTTTTAATCTTTTAAACTCACATTTCTCTGGATTAAAACCCAACATTTTTGGTGCCGAAACTCCGGGAGTCAAGATCCAATTGTCCAGGACCGTGCGGGACCAAGGCCAAGAAACTGTCGACAGCCGTCCACCCTTTGCCGGACGGAGCCAATAGGTTGGTCCAGCCCTGCCCTGGACATCCTGGTGACGACTCAAGCTGAGGACTGATCTGCACAGAAAGGGTACGCCTAAAGCTTTTCATCAAAATTTGGTCTGGGACCATGTGAAAGCTATAACTAGTTGTAGTCGCTAGAATATTTGACAAACAGGGTTTGTTGTGAGAGATCTGGGATCGGTATTCTGTGCGTTTGAGTCTGGGACTCTGTGTTGGTCTCGAGATAGTAAGGTTTGCAGCTGCAGCAGGGATATTTGACGAAGCCAAGTTTTGTTCACAGATCTGGGATCTGGGTATCCGGTGCGTGCAAGGGCCTGGAGCTGGAGACTCCAAAGTGTACACGATAAATGTTTTTTTTTTTTTTTTTTTTTTTGTCTATGTTGGTTAAAATAAAAAAAATATCTTAGGCCTTAGAATAGGTGTGTGTGACTGTGTGGGAGTGTGTCAGGAAACAATCGAACCTTTCAGGTTCTGTTGTTTCATATTAAAACAGCAGGGGTTAATACAGTACAACTCTTGTGGATGCAGAGGCAAGAATTTCTCACCTGAAAACGTAGAAGCAGAAATTACCACAACAGTGTTTGGGTGCTGTCCTGCTGAATAAACATCCAGTGCGTAGAATACCCTAGGTGTTTGTACTGGACTAAATTCTTTAAAATGGGAAAAGGTCAAAATCAATTAGAGATAATTTAGAATCTACGATTAGAAGTTGTAGAAGTGCAGGATCCAACAAAAAAGAAAAAATAATAATAATAATCACTTAAATATATAGTTTGGAAAAATATGGGTTTGAGGGACGCCTCTATTCCAAGATAAAATAATAAGAACTAAATGATAAAATAATAGAACTAAAGTGAGTCAGGGGAGTAAAAGAATTAAAAAGGATGGGTTCAGGGAAGAGTATAGAGAAGATCATAAAGGGGATGTAAAGTTTGTGTCAGATTGATCCAAGTAATTTAAAATACTTGTAGAAGTGGAAGTAAAAGTATGAAATAGATGGTGTGTGGAAGTAGATCAATGGAGAAATGTTATGTGCCAGCTAAAAACAAGCACTAGTAAATACATAGATAAATAAATATATAAATAAATAAATGAGCTCCAAATGGCGAGTTGTTGATATAATACATGCGCAAAGTAAATATGTTATTATTAAAAACTAAATAAATAGATCTAATGTTGTGTTTGTTCGTCTTTTAATGTTATGTGTTTCCGTCTTTAAAGTTATGTTTGTGGGTTTTTTAAGTTGTTTGTGCATCCAAAAGCTAATGAAACACAGTTTAGAGGGAGACAGCTTGAATTTGCAGCAGCGTGGGAGCATGTCTATGGATCGATGACTGCAGCGTTGATCTAGCAGACACCCTTCCTAATGCGCCTGCATGGTCTCCAAAACTATTAGATTCGGAACCGGAAAATTTAAAAAAAAATAAAAATAACCCACCAGGGAATAAAAAAAAAAAAATTTGAGGGATTTAATAGGTGGATTGTGCAAGCTAAAACATAGAAACAGCTATGAAGCAAAGTTTGGACCATAATTGGGCTCAAGGGAGGGGCCGGTGGTCACAGGGGAAAAACAAGGGGTCACGTAGAAAACACAATAGCTTTTGAGCAAATGGGGGACCAGGAAGAAAGAGTCCACATGGGAAGTTCTTCATCTGAGTGTGAATAGGTGTTTGAGCAAATGGGGGAGCCATTAAAATAGTAGATGTGTATGAAGCATGGGGGATATTAAATGCATTAAAGGCAAAAACATGAATAGTTTTAACAATTATTAGACAAGCAGTTAGACTTATATGCAATATAAGTAAAATTTGCATTCAAGATAATGTAGGACTAAAACCATTGCAAGGTTCTACGTTTTTTAATATCACCAACTCACCACATTAATTTGTTAGGATGGGAATTGATGGGAAAATTAAGAAATTTTTCCCAAACAGGGGGGCATGAAGGCCGAATGTGTGGAACATATAAATAGCGTTTCAACAAAATCTACTTGTGTCTATATACACTATGCTAGAAGCACATTGTCAGATCCACTGGATGAAAGTCTGTTAGTTGAACAGTAGAACACTTTGAATTTGTGCAAAACAGTTTCTTAAACAAGACATTACTATAATGGCTACACAAATTATGTACATAGATGGGGGTTCTCAGCAGCAGTTACTGTTATTATGTAGTGAATTAGTGTGCACCAATGATTAAAATATATACATGTCTTTCACATTGAATGAAAGTCTTGTTTTAAAGGTCTAAAAAAAAAGTCTGGTATGCTGCAGAAAAGAGACAGAGGGTCTGGTATGCTGCTCTAAGTGCAACTTTAGATCAGAGCAAAGACAGTGAGTCTGGCAAGTCACTCTAAATGTGGCTTCAGTGATAAGGCTAAGTTAAGAAAGTGCAGATGACCTGCAAGAAGACAGTTGAGCCCAAACAAGGCCTGGGCATGAGACACACACTTAGAAGAGTAAAATCACTGGAGTTTTAAGTACCAAGAGTATGCTAACCGAGTTTAATGTGAAATGTTATAATCATGAATCACTGGATGAAAACTTTGCTCTGAAATATTAATGACTAAAATATGATGTGTTTTTGATTTAATGGCAACCTATGTTATCATGACCTATATGAAATGTAACCATAATCTGTAATAAAGGGTCTTTGATTAAATATATAAAAAATATGTTTTGAAAAGGACTTTCCCCTGGTAGAATAAAAATCGCTATATATATCACAGGAAAAGTGTATTTCATGTTTGAGGTGGCAGGATATGCTTCAGGATGTTTGTTTTGTCAATTTGTCCTTGTTCAATTGGTTAAGCAGTGAGCTATAGCCAACCAGAGTCAGCATCACTGCTGTGTTCAGGGCTGATAGCTGAGAGTTTAGAAACGACTACTTTAAGCCAAACTTCAAGGTTTTAAAGCATTAGGCCTTAATGGGTTGTTGCTAAGCGATGGTGGAGAAAAACTTTAAAACTGAAATACTGGAGGAAATGACTTGCAGTTTATTTTACTGTAACTGTCCTCCTGACTTTGTAGCCTGGCATGTCCATGTCATGTTTTAACCCAAAGTTGAATAGAAATAAAAAATGCTTCAGTTAAATAATTTTATAGGACTTACCAAGAATGCCATCCATTTTGGGTGTCTTTTAATGTGCAAATATCTTCTTGGCTAGAAAGACCCGCACAATTATAAAGGTTTAATTTAAATATTTTGCTTCTGCAAAAGTATTAATTCATTTTCAAGATTTTTTTTTCAGGGAAAACAATGCATCTGGGCTCCGAATACATGGTTTTGTTCTTATGGTAACAATGAATCCCATTTGCTTCTTACCGATGGGGAGGATGATGTTTTGCACATAAGCAAAAAAAATTACATTTAAGTCTCTGAGTACAATCTTCTGTATGTTTGCTGTGTCTCCTTTGTGGCAAACATGGCCTTTAATAACTGCCTCTAATGTCTTTCTCACTCATCCATATAGACCAGATTCAACAGGTTCTCCCTTAAGAACAGATCCAGCTTCTTCAGAGTTACTAGTGGCTTCCTTGCTGCTTAGAGGTCATTATAAAAAAAAAAAAGAAAAAAAAAAAGAAAAAGGTAATTCAGGTAACGCAGTAGGCCGAGACTACATACCAAAGAAGTAGCAACATGTATAACAAGTGTTCTGTTAGATGAACATTTTCAATCCAGGATATGAAGGACTGCTTCGTGCTCTCAGTGGTGTACAGAACCAGTTAGCAGGTAATATATATATATATATATATATATATATATATATATATATATATATATATATAGATATAGATATATCTATATCTCTCTCTCTCTCTATATATATATATATATATATATATATATATATATATATATACACATATAAAGGCAATATTATTTTCTTTTCTTAGATGTAGGTGAGAGCTGCCAAAAATTAGCTTTCAATTTAAAAACCTATACCTTGTCTGTAAGCTACATGCGATACGGCTATATTTTATAGTTGCTGTTTTTACTCAACTTATACATTATTTAAAATTAAATTATAATTGATAAGAAAACAGAAGTTAAACTCCTATTTATAAAAATATCATCTGTAGTCCGAGATACTGATTTAGGCCAAGCACTGGATTGGTGAAGTCTAAACCCTCTTTCTACAGGAAAAATTAAAGTAACAAAAATGGAGATGAACCTGATATAAAATATTAGCAGAGGCAGATATTGCATAGAGGTGAAATATGTTACACTCTATTGTTATTTTTTTAAGACAACCATATTTTCTGTAATTCCTCGATTGACTCCCTCTGGTTCAGGAAGAAGACCATTTTATAATAAAAATTGTAATTTCCTCTTTGCCTCTGGTTGCTACAATTTGCAGAGAAACACTTAATTTTGTTGTACTCAAAAAAGGCTACAATTTCTTTAGTGGGAGTGTCTGGTTATCCCTCTGCTCTGAATGCCCTCCAGAGGGGTAAAACTAACTGACTTTTCAAAACATCCAACATGCCAAAAATAACAAAATGTAAAGAAATTTAAGATGAAGAAATGATTTTGCAATGCAAATCCAGGTCAAGTTAAATAAAGGAAAAAGTAAAAGAAGGTAAACCATATGCAAACAAATAAATATAATAGCAATTATCCTGAGTCTATTTAACTGCATCATGTAAGAGGGACATGGTGGAGCACCACTGTAAAACAATGTGGGTGTAAGAATATTTTCATTTATCAAGCTGCTCAGCATTCAAAAGATTATTATTATTATTATCAAAGTGATAAAACACTGTGCAGCTGCAGATTTGCACAGCCTTTGTTGCAGAGACAAGGAGAAACAAATAAAAGCAACAGCACAGATCATAAATTTAAAACATAATAAATCAGCAGGATACATTTCTATATCAAAAACAAAAAAATAGAAAACAGCAGAGGGGAACTAAGTAGCAGCATTTCTTGTGCCTGGAGGTTTAGAAACAATCAATCATGTTTACAGTGAACTACTGTGGTTCCTGTATGCAAACTTCACCTTTTGCTTCCTTTGAGATTTTAGAGTTATCAGATGTGTCCAACACGTACAGATGAGGGGCAACATGATGATATCCATGCAACCCTGGACCCCCGGGGGCATCAGGAAAAATCAATAGTCTCCTGCAAGCTTGGAGAGGAGCCTACTAAGTAAAGTCAGGAAGAAAAGAAAAACAATTTTTGGAGAGAACAAGATCGTGTTTTAGCAAAGGAGCCATTATATCTAAAAATAATTAAAGTGGAAATGAACATGTTATACAACAAAATGAATGGTTTTATTTGGTGGATTGATCATTTATATCCAAGGTGAGCTCTTTGGGCTCTTAAGCATTGTTGTCACGACCAAACTGCTACCCACAGCTACCTAAAAGTCGTGATTTAACTGGTCGTGACGAATATGCTTAGTAACCCAAACAGCTCACCTTGGTAAGAAATTATTTAGTTTAATCAAATGTTTCAGCAAAAAAAATAAATAAAATAAAAAAAAAAATAAACCAGAAATCTTTTCTTTGTCCCCTGATGCTCAAGGTTATGTCGGCGACGGAGAGCATGACGCGTTTCTTTTCCAGAAGACCTTGAAACTAACTGCTGCAGTAAATCAGCTGAGCTGAGTGTGAAAGGCTTTAGCAGAAAACCTGAAAACTACTACCTCCAACATATCTGGTGGTTTTATCATCAAAGTTCCCAACAGTTTATTTTCTTATTTCAGCTTTCTGGTATTTTAGTCCTTTTATATTTTTTACTGTAAAGTCATCACAGTACTTTCTCGAAATTTATTGAAGATTTCTACAATGAATTGGGAAAAAAAATTAAACTGGATAAAGGTAAGCAAGGAAGCAAGGATAGACAAATAAACGGTGGATTAAAGAAGGCATTAAACAATTAAAAAAAGGAAAAAGGGAAAGGAAGAAAACAATTAGTGAAGGAAGGGACGGAAACAAGGATGGGAGAAATGAAAGAAACAAGAATGAAAGGTGCGAAAGGTCACAGATTTAGGAAAGATGGAAGGTAGCTCAAAATAATGCAACTTCATCTCAAATGAACTGCTTTAGCTGGTACCAAGTAACAGAAGTAAGTTAATCTAATTTATCTAATTTTAATTAACCTAATCTGATTAGTTTAAAAGTTGTCAAGTCAAACTATTTCCAAATAATTCAGATGGGTAACCTAAATTCAATTACTTACCAATTGCAGCAATTGAGCTAAGTTAAAACCTTGGTTTATGCTCCGAAACCAGGTCGTCTATGTGTGTGTCGCTGTTAACGCAGATATGCAACCCCCGCCCCCCACCCCTCCGCGGACACTTTGGTGTACCTCCCAAAAATTGTAGGTAACCAAAGACAGTGCTGCAGATAGCGTCGCAGGTAGTGTTGCAGGGAGGAGAGAAATGAGGCCTCTGGCTGGTCAATTCTACATCTGCTCTACACTGTGCATATTTCCTTTTGGGTACCTAATGGCAGAAACTCTGGCTGTAGTGCCGTCCACAACGCCTGGCACACCTCCGACACTATCCCAGACAACATGCAAAATGCTAGTCTGTAGCTCTGTGCGACGGTCTGTTGGTTTGCACCCGAAGTCAAAACACGCAGTGCCACTGCCAGTCTTTGGGAAACACTCACGGGTGAACTGTGTGTGATCTGGTGTTGGATGAGGGGTTGTAGACCGCGAACAAGCTCATCAAACCGACACACGGACACCCACAATCATACGCAGACCACACTTCAAAATTGGGCATAAATCAAAAATATCTGCGTCAAACCTGTGATATGCTGCGGCGGGAGTATACATAGCCCTTAAGAGGGTATCAAAGCAAGAGAGGAAGAAACCAGGAGAAAAGATGCAAAGAGAGGCCAAAAAGAAGAAAGAAGGGCAGACAAAGGGAAGGAATAGAGGGCAATAGGGGTGATTATTGGCATAGGTGTTGTGATACGATTCGTGTCACGATACTTGGGCAACGATACGATATTATCACAATATTGTGATATCACTATATATTGTGATGTTTTTCCCAGCTATCACAATTAAATGTATAGATAAAAAAGCAAGTGCTGTATATTTTCATGAGAAGGTTGATCATTTATTTATTTTGGTATCCATGTTGTTTGGGGTTTGACTCCACGTTTTCCACTGTAACTGCCTCAACTACAGATGGTGCCGCGACGCACAGCTCAGTCTGCCAGAGAGGCGGTGCAGAGGTAGCCCATTTCCGTCATTGTTTTAGATAAATTGTTGTTTAAAAAAAAAAAAAAAATCAATATTAGGAACTAAAAAAATCCATATTAAATCGGGCACCCAAAAATATATCGCTAAACCGATTTTTTACCCACACCCGTAGAGGCCAATGGGAAAGGGAGATAGGAGAGAAGGGGTGAAGGAACGACAGAAGGGTACAATGAAATCATAACATAACAGGGAACGATGAAGGATGAATGGCAGAATGAAAAAAGAAAGGAAGGAATTACTCAGCATTTAGACAGGATAGGAATAAAGTCTGGAAAAACAAGCATTTTTGTACTTATTGGTTTGCTATTGTGTACTTAGCCAAAACAGGAAAACAAATTTAAATTCAAGGCTATAGTTTAGCAGGGTGTGTGGGATCCGTTGATCAACATAGCAGGAGACAAATGCAGAGGAAGTGAGCTTGGTGTCACCACCAGGAGGGGTTGGCTGTGGGTTAGATGGAGGAGGGGGATTGGGAATTATCATAATCACCCTGGTAGGCTCTACATGCCAAGGTCACCCTGCTTCCCCACTCTCAGCTCAGTTAGGCCCCCAGGGAGTACATCAGAACCAGAAGCTTCATAGAATTCAAGAGGTCTCACTCATCGAATCCTATGCATCCATGTAAACAGTGGCTCCAAACACAGATATCTGACAATAGTGCATGAGGCACAACAGCAATACCACAGCCACACAGTTCACCAGCATGTCCCCAATGTCACATCTAGCAGGAAATAATTGATATTCAGAAAGCAACAACAACAAACACAAAGGACCATTCATCTTTCAAAGTGGCCGACTGCTCTCCACACAGTCCCACATCCACCTTCAGCCAATCACAGCAGAGGTCAATATGAGTTAGAGTCAAAGTCAGAGAGCCAGAGACCAGAGTCACCTTCCTACAGTGTCCACAATAATTTCATCTGTTTGTTTGCTTTATCTCCTGTTCTCTTTTATCTTTTCATTCATCTCTCACCTCACTAACTTTGTTTGGTCATTGATGCATTGAAGAATACAGCCATATTCAACCAAATAACAGATTAAACACAACGAAGTTTTATTTTGAATCATACAGTAGGGTTCGGTATAAATGTTGCTTGAATAACAGCTGCACTTTAGTCTTTATCTGAGACTAGGTCACAATAGTTACAGCTCTACGGAAAAAGGTAGAAAACATTTTTCCCATCAATAGATTCTGCAGAGTCCCGAGCTAAACAGGGGCAAACAGGGATGTAGAGTTTCTTCAGCATGTTTTGGATCGGGGCTGGATTCTCCTCCCAGAGGGAAATGCCTTGGAAACCTTCAAAGGGATGCGTTCAAGAAGCATCCCAATTCCCTTTAAAGCACAGAGAAAGTACCTGTTCTTCAAGCTAGTAGTTGAGGGAGATTTCTTCAAGGTTAAGTTCAGTCACTCATGTTTGATTAAGATTCACATAGCATGGCCCCAGGTTGGGGTTGCAACATAAGTGGATTAGTAGATGGAGAGTTGTAATTTTTAACTTTCCTTTCTCCCATCCTACCTAAAATGGGAAGCCAGATTAATAATAAGTAAATCTAAGGTTTAGTTTTGCACATTATTATTATATATTTTAGTGGGTTTGTGAATATACAATACACTAGATAACATCAGAACCCTCCAGACATGAGCAGAAACCATTCCCACCACCAACAGAGGGAAGATGAGAGAACAACATCCTGAAGAACTGTGAAAATCATCCCAGATGGGCTATTTTAAAAACCTTCAAGAAGATACCTGCTGAGAGGGAAGCGCCATTAGTCTGATTGATGATTTACCGTTTTATTGACTCCGCTAATCTGCGTTCTTCTTTAAATAGTTTTGAAGTGGTTTCCACAAAAAAATTATTGTGTTTGATAATTTTCAGAATAGATAAAATGGGTCGTGTGCCACCACAATAAATGTTGTTGGGTTAATGGTTAATAATTGGCAGTGATAGTTACAAATTAAAGTCTTTATTGTTTCTAGTGTTTAAACACAACTGGTTCAAGCAACCATAAATGCAGGTAAATGGAGTTAATTGTTGATAGCTGATAATCCAATTGTTAATCGTAACCATTAAAGACTAATGACCCTTAATCACAATTATCTATTGTACATAAAACATCTGTTGTTGTGGATGATTTTGATTAGAACATTAAATTATTATATATTTAAAAAATAAATATTCATAATAAAATAATGATAATTGCACGTCAGTAGGTTTATGCATGCCCTCATCCGACAAAGGCTTGTTCCCATTTGCAGTGTGCATGGCCTTGCATGCCTAATTACAAACTGCAAATTTGTCTTCTTATACAACAGATTCTCCCACCTGAGGTTTGTAACTTTGTAGCTCCTCCAGACTTAAAGAGGGCCTCCTGTCAGCCTCCCCTATCAGCACAATTTAAACATTTACACAACTTTATCTCAAGTGAAGGGGGCTAAATGACAAACTACTTTGAGTTGGTCTATAAAACATTATCCTTATGAAATACTTTTAAAAGTGTGGCTGCAGCATAACAAAATGTGAAACTTTGTACGAGGGCAAAGTATTAATGCCTCCTATGTTTTAAATAGTTTTATATTTTAGTTTCAATTTGTCATTTTTATCAACAGAAATATAATTAAACTCATTTTAATAATAACAAAATCTAGTTTTACTTATAATAAGAATAAAAAATACACTTTAGGATTTGAGTGTTTTTTTCTTATCAAAGCTTCTTACTTAGAGGCTGTCGTTTTTTCATGATTACTGGAAATGAATTTGAAACCGAAACAAAACAATAGTTAGAAATAAGGACAGGCATTGTGGGATTCAGGGTAGAAATGTCTCACTGTCAGCGATCATCACTATGCCTCATAACAGAGCTGCTGAAAGATAAAACCGAGTCTGATAAAAGAATCATTTAGGTAATCATCAGGAGATCAGGAGAAAAACAATGGTTCTTGTCTCAACAAAATGAACTTGTTTTCTTGACATGAAAAGATAAAAATACCTCAGCTGTTGGCATATTTCCTCACATAGATTAAATCACATTGAAATAAACAGCAAGCATGACTTTACTCAGCTTACTGGCTAAATAAGTCAAGACTGTTGCCATTTAAATCAAACTTTCATTCCTAAGCATTGAGGAATTCGTATCAATTGTAAATATAATAGTGACTTACATACATCATGAATTTGAATCAATGTTTGCATAAAGTAAGTGAATCAAAACGGGGGGAAAAAACTACAACTATAAAAATCCTTCCCAGAGATTCATTTTAAGCCTTTTAGACATAACAGAACAATCAGAGCATGACAAGCTGTGCAGCCTCTGTGTCTCAACTAAACATTAAACATCAGAGAAATGACTTCAGAAAGCCTCTTTTGGCCAGGCACCAAGTCCATCTACTCACTAACAGCAGATATAATCTATTTACCTCTCCTCAACATGTGCTCTGAGCATTTATCAAACTATCTCCATTTATCTAAGAGGAATATGGACACAACTGTTAGAAATGTGAGGACTTGGAGCTCTTTTTGAAATTTAATAGAGAACTAAATTAAGACATTTCAACTGTTTGCAGCAGAAACTTGACAATACAGCAGTCCTGCTGCCTGATACCTTGGCCACATTAATCAAATGCTGAAGGCTTAAAAAGAAAATGTGACCAGGAATGGTGCTTCTCAGTAATGTCACCGTTAATTAGCTTGCAACAGTGGAGTTATACCAACAAGGAGTCATTTCTCACCTTTCCATTACCAATCCCAGTCCCCCCTCATGTATCTTCTGTCTTTTGACTGATGATCCACATTAGCATATGTCTGTGTGTACTTGTTAATATTTTTGTAGGATTCTGATATATTCACTGACCTGAAGACAAATAGGCCTCATGTGAACAAAAGCCCAATCCTTAAGTGGTAAGAAATATACAAGAAATGCACTCTAAAAGGAGAATATAGCTCTACTTAAATCAATTGCTCTAATTGGTTAACTAGTTGAACAGAATTTTTCCAACTTTATGCATTTACTTTATTTCTTGTCAAGTAAAATAATCAAGTTTGGTAAAAGATATTCAATTACCGGTGTCCATTTGAAACAATTCACTGCATTTCACTGCAACCATGGCTATAGTTAGGGTTAGCATAAATGCAATTACCAAGAGGAATAGAAGTTAATATGAAGCCCTTTCTGGGTTTAAATACAATTGTGAAAATAACAATTACATAACACATGATCAAGCTGAAAATCAAATTTTTAGATAAGAAAATGTAATCTAAGACGATTAGGATTTCTTAATTCAAAACAATTATCTGATCCCACTGCCCTCAGTAACAATCGAGGCATCAACTGATCACCATGCAGTTCTTCACTTAACTGTTGTTGATGAACAATTTACTTTATTTAAACTGCATCAAAAGCAAGCAATAAAGACAACATTTTTATGGCTAATAAATTATTTAAAATGTTCATGTTCTATGCTTAAAAAACAAACAAACTATAGACCTTGTTTTTTTTAAAGGTTTTTCTAAAGTATCTATTAAAGCCCTTATCAACATTTAAAATTATGTTGATCAAGAAAGAGAGACTGTATTGACTGATAAGGTACTTAACTGTCTGCATCGTGTGAACCTGCAACTGTGGTTGCAGGGGAATAATCAGCAAATGTTACGGCTTTTAAAGCAAAGTGCAAGGCAGATGATGAATTATCAACAAGTCCTTTAGTAGACATGTAATAAAAATGTATCACTGTTTTAATATCGTTATTTATACATAAAAATCTAACGTAAGACTTAATTACTTGCGCAACAGTACACTAAAATAAAGGGTGAACATCATCTACAAAGCAGGAGATACGTTTGGTTACAGCTCTAATTTTCTGTTGAGGGATCTTCATGCTTGATTACAGATTTTTCTTTGTCTCATTATGAAGTCGTGAGCTCTTTTTGGAGCCAACGGCGCTTCCGCTTTTAAATATAAACTGGATGACAAAAAAAATCAGATAATTTAGAGTGAAAGCTTTGCCCCATACTCTACGCTGTGTCACATTAAAGGCTGCAGAACAAATGCTGACAGGCACCAAAACAGGAAGAAAAATATCACACTCATATCTAAGCTGAGCAAAGCAGATTTGCAGATGCTTCTTTCGCTCTTTAGAATGATTTGGATTTTCAAAGGCGTGAGGTGGGAAAGGAGGTAGACGCCCTGAGGCGAACGCTGGGATATGAGGAAAAACATGATGTTTTGGCAACAGATAGAGACACTCAAGAATTTATGACTTTAGGGAAGAAATCTTAAATGCAGAAAAAATGAGAAGAGCATAACAAAAAATGAACCCACTCTTATGTATTTAATGTGAAGCTCAGGAAAGATTTAACTCTGCATAACAATCAAGATGCATCTTGTCCATAAGGACAGAAACTCTGAGTCAAGCTGTTCTGCAGCACAAGTGGAGCTCTTCATCCTCTCTGTGCTGCAGAGCTCTGAAGGACCACTGAGTGGAATCATAATGAACAAGGACAAGGACCAAGGTCTGCAACGGCACTGTTGAAAAGTAATTACAGAACTGTTCCTTTTGTCAGCACAGACTCAAGGACAAACCGTCCAAAGTCGCTCTTTATTCTCAGCTAACACAGAACAGTAAAGAGGTGCTGCATCAGGCTAGAGCCAAGATTTATAAAACCGCCTCTGGTTGATATTTTTTGATATGTTTCCCACAGAGATATGCGTTTATGCTTTTGAACTACATACGATTATGAAAATAGTTTTATACTTTCATATTATATAAAGAATCTTCAAAAGAACGATCTTTTCCTGTTTTTTAAAGCAGTTCCTGCTAGAAAAGTCCTTCTAGCAAAGTTACACCAAACAGAAAAAGGCATAATACCTGCAGCTCAGTGCTCCATATTTCCACTCATTGAGTGCAGCTATAACTTGAAAGCCATGTGACCTACAAAAATAACAAGTAACAAGCCTGCAAAGCCAACATTATAGAACTTATGAGCAAAAATAAGGCTTCATGAATAAAAACATGAGTGAGCCATAGGCCAAAAATAGTGGGGTCAAAGAAAAATGAATCATAATATAGACTACGGATAATTTATAGTGTCGGGCAGCAAAGAAATTTTGACTGCTGAAAAAGTACAGGCCGCACGTGGAGTAGGTTCTTAAGTCAGAAAAGAAAAAACAAACCTCCAGATATGATCCTGCTTTGCTGCTGCTAAAAAACAACCAGGAAGAAATGTAATGTCTTTCCAGCGTTCTCTAAGGGTTTGATCGTCTAAGAATTAGACAACAATGAGCTACTGAAATAAAACAGAAGGCCTTGAAATCCCTTAAAGAACATCCCAGACGATAGGAATAGAAAAATCAGGATGTTCTATCCAGATATTATTGTTAGGATAATTATCATTGATGATGTGTGAGTCTATTACCTGCCTGCTGCGTGTCAGAACAATTTTTTTTCCTATGTAGTTAAATTAATTAGGACAGTTCCTCTGTCCGGCTATAAAGTTCTCATCTTCTTTCTGTACATGGCAAAGATTTAAGAATGGAATGAGAGCGGTGTCCTTGATCTAAGAACAAAGTGTAAGATTTTGATAAGGCTGGAAGCATGGATGTCTCCTCATCTGCAAATGTGAATGATGTAATGATGTGGGATACTGGAGTTGTATAAAATGCTTCTTTAACTGTGAATCGGGGCCACTTTATGAGAGGTGAGCCTGGTTGGTAAGCGTAACCACCTATAGGTCAAAAGCAACTTCTCTGATCTGAGCAATATTACAATTTCTATAAAAATCTGTTGTCATGTCTCATGGGTATTTAATAAATATACAGTATGAAGCTCTATTTAAAGAGTTTGTCCGAAGTGATCTCTATTCAAGACAAACACAAAGGTTTTCATAACATTATCTAAAAGATTGTTATAAATGATCAGCATTGGGATCTCTGACTGACCGAACTTAACCCTCTGTGCATGTTTTGGTGTAAAATTGATCCAAACTTACCACTGACAAACTGATATGAGCCAAGCTTAACATTTCCTGGTCCACAAGGTATTTCTTAATACACTTGCAATTTTTTTTTACCCTTTTACAACAATTTTACTATATAGGAGAGGCTCAAACACAAGCAGGTTCCTTTTAGTTTTGGACATGTTTTGTAGTGGCCTAGTCAAAGTCTTACCTTAAATCTGATAGAAAATCTGTACAAGACCCAAGGATTGAGATGATGAAAACTATGAAAAGTAAAAATGAATTTGACTTATGTTAAATGATGTGTAAAGTAAAATTGAACATCAGTCAGAGGGTTTAATTTCTATTGTGGACATTAAGACACATGTAAAAAATTTAAAGAGAAGCATTTTTCAGCACCCAGATCTGAGGTTCTGACTGTCACTTTGCATGATCCCCTCAATGTTTTATCCTTCTGTTCTTCTAAAGCTGCAGCTTACATCTCCGAACTGCAACAGCAATTCAAACTTGAGTTAATTCTGCAGAGAAAAAAAACCCTGCATTAGTCTCTCAGATCTTCTGCAGTAGGTTCCATGCTGGCTCACTTTCTTGCTGTCATCAATGCTTAGAATGAATCAAAGGCCTAATAATTCATGAGCAGTAACAGTGTGTGTTCATTCAACTGTAGAGAGAAGCGAGGCGCCGAGTTCTGAGCTGCTTTAACTATATTTTAGTAGACAGAGATCCAGGAGGAGGCAGAAGGAATTTGGATTTTTAGTCAGATGGTGGGAGAAGTTTGACAATCATGTTACTGAGATGTGATTAATGTAGAAAAATATGATTCTTTTTTCAACAGCAGCCATATAACAGGCTGAAATAGATTTATGGAAAACAGGTCAGGAATTGTTCCAGTGAGGAGGAATGAAGTATTGGAACGCCGTCCTATCAGCACGGGTTTAATATTTTAAATTTAATTGTATGTACGCAGCCTGTATGCTATCATTTGACCGAAGACACTTCTAGCTATGAATCTTAGCTTATTAAAAACACAGATCTGAATAGAAACAGAATGTTAATAAAAAACTAAAATCATTCAGCTTGACTTACTGTGCATTAACATCAGTTTGTCTGACTACTAAACAAGACGGTGGATTTCACTGTTTCACTGGAGGTGCTTGTGTTAAAAAAAGAAAACAGCACCTGCAGTTTTACTTTGCCAATGTAACCAGTATTTTAGTTCCAACAAAACCAGTAAATGGAACATGTCAGACAGACAATCAGAGCACAGGGAGTAAACAATGAAAACCCCAAAATAAAGTAGGTCACTACAGATATGCAGCAATCTGAAAAAACACACAAACAAAAGCAAAGAAAACAAACAGCATTTTCTGTTTGGCTTTCTGTGAAAAAAAAAGACTTATTCCTCTTATTTCTCTGTTTTAATCCCGTATTCTGTCCCTCTCCTATTTATTGTAGAGGTGTTTGAAAAGCCTTAAAATAAATCCATCTCTTTTGAAGAAAAATTATCTTAGGGTAAGAGTTTAGAAAAATCCAACATTTGATTTAGGTTAATTTATTCACTAGGGAAAAATCTAATGATAAAACAATTGTTCACATAGAAAACTACCACTGATACATATATTTTAATGTTCCATCTCCATCTTCTTTCTTATTGTCTAAGTCCTCCAGGTGTTGGTTTATTATTTTGTTAATCTAATGTTAGATTCTTTATAATTTCTTGAATTTTGTTTCCTCTATATTCTAGTTTATTTCTCCCCCTTGGTTTGGTGTTTCCATGAAACTTACTTTGACTCCTTTTTTCCGTTTGGGTGGAGGCTTTGAGGACCCAAATGCAGAGAAGAGGCATAGGTGAGTTTCGCTGATTTAATAAAGACTAACAGGCAACTGAGGGAAAAATCTAGAAAAATACACAAAAACTGAATTATTTTTTTTTTTATTTGTCAGGGAAAATATTCGGGAGAAGCAAGACAGAGAAAGCAACAAAACAACAAGAAAGTAGCACTGAGTGAAGCTCTGCTGCTCTTTAAAGTCCAGAACTCTGATGATACTGATGAGTTTCACCTGTGTAGACTTCCCAGGTTCTCCACAATGATCCTCTCTGGAAGAGATGCATAACTCTCTCTCACACACACAGAAGGGAACCCTGACACTTTTGTGTTTATAAGGGTCCTTCTCACCACCTCTCTGCCTACCTTCTTCTTCAGCTACTCCTCATTATTCCCTCATTACCACACGTGCTCTCTGTGTCATTCTCAGTATCTAAATCCACTGCTGGTCATTGTTTCCTTATGGATCCTTCCCTTACTTCTTGGTACTCATTCTGCTACCTGCTCAAGGCTCAGTTATACTTGATGTTTGCACCTTATATGTGGTATTGAGACGCACCGACACAACGTCTGCAGCTTTTGTGTGGCTTTTCGCCACAAACCACAAGCTTACAACAACTAACAATATGAGAAGTAGAAAAAAATGCAGTTTTCAATTAAATTCAATAACAATTTTTTTAATCCCAAAGGGAAATTCAGTTTCACTACAGCCTGTCCAAGAAGACAAAACACAGATATTATACATGGGGGGACAGGGTGTCCGAGGCCTTGCTGACATCAAAGGCCCTGTCCTTTCAGATGGGGTAAAAACTCACAATGGGTAAGGTGAGGGAAAAATATCATATTTTACCCTTTTCCTTAGCAGGATACAGTTTGAAATTGCAAAAAACAAAACAAAAATCAGCACAGAAACAACACAGATACAACAAAGCATGTTGCAGGGGGAATGGTGGAGTGTGCAAAATAAGTCAATGAAGCACTTTTCCATTGTCCTTGATAGAACGATGTAGTGTAATGCTCATCGACCGGCAGCACATGAACCACGTCTTTAAGGATGGGAGGGGGGCAGAGGGGATAGCATCATGTTTACATTTAATCCAGGGAAAGTTGAGTAGCTAAGGCTTCTGTAGGCCAGACCAGATTTCAGACTGAAACAGATTGTTTGGGTCAGGCTGGCTGATGATTTTTTTTGCCAACCTTGAGAATTTTTGCTGGTGTCTCAACACGGTGAATAGAACAAATTGATGGTTCATTCTGCCAGATCCAAACTTACAACTTTCTCCATTATACAAATTAACCTCTGAGTCCAGGAACCCCAGCCAGTCTATGATCCTGTTCAAAGATCACATCCAGCAAACGATTCTGCTCCCTTAAAGGGGAAAGCTATTTTTTTTTTTTTTTACATTGGGCTCTTGATTAACCGTCATTACATCATGTTCTACTCACCCATATGAGTTTTGTGTCATTTGGAGCTGTTCTGAAGATATTCCGTTAGATTATATCCAAGTAACATCTTCCTATGGACAGTCGACTTGAAGGCACAAACTGAACTGTTCATAATTTATTCATTATGATACGCAAGCATTCATAACGTTCCCCTTTAACATCTCTCAGTCTGAGTGTTTATAGCTTGTAGATCCTCTCTTACATGCCAGGCAACCCAAGAATGAACAAAACAGCTGCTAATGTCTTCCAAATTCCACAATATGACAGGTATCCACCAATTCCAAACAGCAGAAATCCTGTTATCAAAAATCTAGTTATGCACACATTTTCTACGTCCTCGACAGAAGTAATCGGCAGGAAGACAATCTTCCCTTTTTGCTGGGAATTCATTATGTATCTGGAGAAAAGGTCCCTGTCTGAACAGGGAGGGTTCCCCCTTACCCTGTCCTCTCGTCAAAAACATTTGATCAGTTGCATAGAGAGACCAGCTGACCAGATCCACAATTCAGTCTTGGAAGATATGTAAAAAGAGACTCCAAAAGAGGATACGACACAGAGCTGAAGCGGGGCAGACAGGGGAGGGAGACAGAGAAAGCATCCCCCTCCACTAAGAGCAAATCAGAAAGAAGAATTAAATTTTTTTTTTTTTACTTTTATTAAAACCTCTTCCTGTCACCCAAGAGTGAAAGTAATTTCTTTCCAAGAGTTCTTCTTGGGTTGGTTTTCTAAGTTTTATTTAAGTAAATTTTATCAATTTATTATTAATTTATTCAAATTTTATGATCAAAATCGATATGCACACAATTCAATACTGTCTGCTCTCCATGTAAACCATGTTGCATGACAGAAAGTCCTTCTTCTCCTAGAGCATCTCAGAAAGTTGGAGAAAACAGACAGAAGGATCTGTGAAATTGTGTCTTTGCCTCTAGATCAATCGGAGTCATGGTACGTCTCTCATGTTCTCTTCTCTTCAGCCTAACTCAGATTCCCTAAAACATTTAGACATTTCTCTGTTGATTTGGATCATGATCCTACTGAAAGACGCAATGAGCCATTTAAAGTTTTTCTGTTTAAGATTTCAGATTTCTATAATAAAGCATTTTTAAAGAGTTTCAGTTAGAAAGGACGACAGTTGTACTTATATAGCATAGTACATGTTTAGGTTTGAGTTTCATGTCTGCCCCTGTGAACAACTCAACAAGCCTTGCAAGAGGCAGATGGACATTTCCTCTGGATTTTTTCCTGAACATAATTATTCTCAAATTAAAGTTCAGGTCAATTACGGTACTGCAATGAGAAGTATATTTATTTAAAGGTATAGTGGAGGATTTTCGCAAATCTTTGAGAAGACTCACCCTCTCTACTTTTAAAAAACAATGCACATGCACAACTCTGTACCCGCTCCCAAGAGGGAACACCTATTAAACGTCGGCAAGAGCGTGCATGAGCCCATTTCTCCTCAAACAAGCTCTGTTTAAAAGTTGTTGTTTGCATCGCTCATACAAGCTTACTTTCCAAAATAAGATTTGCAATTTTTCCACTATGTCAGACTCACCATAGCTAAGGGAAAATGAGGACAAGCACGTAGGACGACCTTACGTAAACATATCACCAGAATGATTGACAATTAGGAGGACCACTTATTTTGATGATCCACCCGGAAAAATAACATCCTTTACCTATACCTTTAATCCTATACCTTTAAAAGTTGATTCTATGGGTATAATATATATTTTGACTCACTTCCAAACTAAAATCGCAACAACAAATATGTACAGAGCCCAAAAAAAGCAGCAAGCCCTGCAAGTCACCTAAATAAGCAAACTTTATATAACTTTACAATATTCATTTGATAATTCCCCTCTTATTTCTCATTAAAGCTTGTAAATGTCAGAACGATCTTAAACCAGAATTACACTCACCGGCCAGGACTCCTGCCATGTAGAGTAAACTTATCCGTAAGATGCCATGGACCATTTCTAAAGGAACGCCGATCATCAGCTGCAGCAAAGCATTAAATCCCAGCTGCTCTAATCTGCAGAGAGAAGAAAGTTTAAAGATGATTTTGTTGCCCTTGTTTAGCCTTGTCATCAGCAGTCAAAGAAAGAGGAACACGCTAACATACCCAACATGCATAAACATGTAGCTGAAGAATCGCCACACTTGTGCACGGTGACCTGGATGGTAGACCAGTGGGCTCTTCATGAAGTCTGGCTGGTAGGTCTGCAGAACCCACTTGTTGAGCATGATGCCATAGCACATGAACACAATTATCTGCAACACAGCGTTCATGCCAGCTTTGTTAATAAGGTCCTGTGAGACAAAACCCTATTATATTTTCTGAAAGACATGTGACATTTCTGACTGTTTTTGTATTCCTCACTTGATGCTTATTAAACTTGTGGAGACAATTACTGCCTGCAATAATAAAAGACACATCTGGATCAGTTCCATTAATTTCTTCTCATAGAATAATGGCTCATTGTCCCTCTAAATTAAAGCGAATGTGAACAATTATATTCTCATGCCATTACAGGCCCGTCGGCTCCATTTAGAGACATTCAAAGGCAACTTGGCTTTCCCTCCTGAAAATTCTAATGGTTTCAGGGGAAATGAGGAAATTGCATTGGTTGGTTTCACTGCATAATGTTCAACCTTTCAGATGTGACCCAACACCATTTCCAAGTCTTTTAAATGTTTTCTAAATGGACCACATTAGAGCAGTTATTTTTTAATCGGTATCCACAGTGCAAACTCACAGAAAATCCGATATCCAAAGTGGGTCACCTCAAAAATTGTCCATAAGGACTTATTGAGCAGCAATAAACTGCACTTTAAGAGTCTGGCTCCCAATAGGGTTACCGGCTCATGTGAAGTTCGGTTCGAAGCTATAAATCTTTTCAAAGAGGTGTTCTTGGAAAACTCGGAGCTGCAGAGGTTTGTACCACTGATAGCAGGTATCTCTCCTATAAGCATGTCTGCACCAAAGAGGGGCAATAATTAGCCCTATAGGTGTGTACATTTCGTTCACCACAAATCAACTGATCACAGAAGAAGCTCAAAGGGTTTTCTCGAACCTGAACGATGGTGACAATTGCAATGAAGATGGGCGGAGGACAAAGGCGGTTTTGGTGGAAGTACCAGCGTCGGTCCGTCTCACATGGCAGGATCTCGTAGGCCACATAACGGACAAAACGCTTGTAAAGCCCAAGGCCCGTCTCGTCCAGTAGGATTTCCCTCTGCAGGGTGCGACGCCCGTTGGCAATGGCACGTCGGAAACTGCTGGAGCGTTTGCTGCTCATCTGAAAACAAGATAAAATAGAATAACTTTTTTATGGCAAGTAAGATACAATGTAGTTTTAGTTTTCCATTTTGAATTTCATTCCATTCTTCAATTAAGACAGTGTTGAAACAACTGGATGATCTGTATCAATCCAAAAAACATAAATAAATCACATGTTATTATTGTGAATCTGCTTTGTATTTTAATGGTGAACGAAAATACTTGTAAGTACTTATGTTTTATGCCTCTGATACAGTAGGAGATGTATCCTAATTTCCAGCCTAAGTCTGTCTGTCTGTCTATCTATCTATCTATCTATCTATCTATCTATCTATCTATCTATCTATCTATCTATCTATCTATCTATCTATCTATCTATCTATATATATATATATATATATATATATATATATATATATATATATATATATATATATATATATAATATATATAAAAGCAACTATACGTGGCAGGGAACCCTCACCTAATTTCTGATTCTAATCTAACCACTTCACTGTGTTGAATAATTTTTTGCTACAGGACTAAAACTTCAATCCAAAATGGTCAGCCAACCTTTAGGTTAGAAAAATAAGAACAAAAAGAGATGTAACCTGAATAGTCATTGCACAGCAGCAAATTGTACATTTCCTTTTAATAGTCATAACAGGATTAAAACATTAAATGTTTGCTATCAGCTTAAGAAAGCGTGTAAAAACCTTGTATACTTGTAACTGTAAACATAAAACAAAGAATAGACAATAAAAGAAAATGCCTAGAAATGCAAATTTTTCCAGGAAAGCACCAGGGCAAAAATAGAAAACAGCTTATAACCAAGCCTCCCATTGACTTTCCATTTTTGAATTGACTAAAACAGACATTTTGCTGCAATATTTTTGAGAAGAAGAAATTTGCAAACTTTGAGGTTAATCCTGTGTACTACAGTACATCATTCGTCATAATCTGGTAGGTTGTGGAAATCACATTAATAGGGGAGCCGTTTTCTTGGTTTTATCCACATTAGATCTTTGTTCAAATTGTTAAATCTTAACTTTTTTGTTCTCTCAGAATTTTAGAGCCTATGTTTACGTGGATAATTTTATAAAATCATTCTTTATAGAAATTACATTGAAGTTACACTATATTGCCAAAAGTATTTGCTCACCTGCCTTGACTCACATATGAGCTTAAGTGACATCCCGTTCCTAATCCATAGGGTTCAATATGACGTCGGTCCACCCTTTGCAGCTAGAACAGCTTCAACTCTTCTGGGAAGGCTGTCCACAAGGTTTAGGAGTGTGTTTATGGGAATTTTTGACCATTCTTCCAGAAGCGCATTTGTGAGGTCGCACACTGATGTTGGACGAGAAGGCCTGGCTCTCAGTCTCCGCTCTAATTCATCCCAAAGGTGTTCTATCGGGTTGAGGTCAGGACTCTGTGCAGGCCAGTCAAGTTCATCCACACCAGACTCTGTCATCCATGTCTTTATGGACCTTGCTTTGTGCACTGGTACACAGTCATGTTGGAAGAGGAAGGGGCCAGCTCCAAACTGTTCCCACAAAGTTGGGAGCATGGAATTGTCCAAAATGTCTTGGTATGCTGAAGCATTCAGAGTTCCTTTCACTGGAACTAAGGGGCCAAGCCCAGCTCCTGAAAAACAACCCCACACCATAATCCCCCCTCCACCAAACTTTACACTTGGCACAATGCAGTCAGACAAGTACCGTTCTCCTGGCAACCGCCAAACCCAGACCCGTACATCAGATTGCCAGATGGAGAAGCGCGATTCGTCACTCCAGAGAACGCGTCTCCACTGCTCTAGAGTCCAGTGGCGGCGTGCTTTACACCACCGCATCCGACGCTTTGCATTGCACTTGGTGATGTATGGCTTGGATGCAGCTGCTCGACCATGGAAACCCATTCCATGAAGCTCTCTGCGCACTGTTCTTGAGCTAATCTGAAGGCCACATGAAGTTTGGAGGTCTGTAGTGATTGACTCTGCAGAAAGTTGGCGACCTCTTCGCACTATGCGCGTCAGCATCCGCTGACCCCGCTCCGTCAGTTTACGTGGCCTACCACTTCGTGGCTGAGTTGCTGTCGTTCCCAAACACTTCCATTTTCTTATAATACAGCTGACAGTTGAATGTGGAATATTTAGGAGCGAGGAAATTTCACGACTGGATTTGTTGCACAGGTGGCATCCTATCACAGTTCCACGCTGGAATTCACTGAGCTCCTGAGAGCGACCCATTCTTTCACAAATGTTTGTAAAAACAGTCTGCATGCCTAGGTGCTTGAATTTATACACCTGTGGCCATGGAAGTGATTGGAACACCTGATTCCAATAATTTGGATGGGTGAGCAAATACTTTTGGCAATATAGTGTAGTTACGTTTGGGATTACATTCTGCAAAATCTCAGATAATTTATCGCTTCTGTTGGAAATCCAAAAACAGCATTAATGTTTCATTTCCAGAAAGCCATGAGAAATAAAAACATTCTCACACACATGATAATTCATCACTTAAGCCACCCTAGCAATTTCCATTGTAGTAGATACCAATGTTGCTAACCCTTGATACTGCTGGCTTGAGTTGCAAATATGCATTAAACATATGGCCGTCTTTCTGTTACTGCAGTCAAAAATACTGCATACAGAGAATAGAAACTCCTTTCTAAAAAAAACAAAACAATGGAGCACAGAGGAAGGTTGAAAATTACTTACTCAGTCGTTTTAATCTATATTAATCCAGACAAAAACAACAACAACTGAAGATCCACATTTTCTACACTGTTCAAGCAGTTTTTTATATAATTTGTCTACAGTGAAGACACTTAAAAAACATTTTAATGTTAGCTGTAATTATCTAATTTCTATACAAAAAATAAATGTGTTTTTATAAAAAAAAAAAAGTAGCTTATTGCATGTTAAGTAAACATTAGTTTGCTCTGTTCAAAGGTATCTTTAAAAATTAAACAAGTTAAACTAACAGCAAGCAGGATGCTAGCCAACACAGGAAAGATCAGGGAAGTAGTTCAAGCGTTCAGTTTTAAATAAAGTAACTACTTTTATAATTTAGTATGGTTCAGATGCTCACATCAATAATAAAGAGTCTTCATTGTTAGTTTTAAGTCGTAAATGTATCCCTTTTTATTATCTTTGGGTAGAAATATATCTTGATGGTTGTACAGAGTAGGACTACAATGCAGACATTTGTTAGACAGCCCAAAATGGGAAATCACCTGAGGATGTGACAAAACAAAAACAGAACATAAAGCATGTATGAAGAAACAGGCAGATGTGACGGAGAACCGGTGGACATGGCAGCTGAAAGCAAGAGTTTGGCAGGGAATGATCAACAGCTTCATTACAGAGGCAGGGTGGGGGATGAAAACAGGCTGCTGGCGAGGCAAGTCGATCATAAAGAGGAACAGCTGGGTAGAATGAAAGCAGTGAGCTGATATGACTAATAGCAGTAAATAACTGATCAGAGGTAAAAACAAACCCAAACAAAAATCAAAATAAAGAAACTGTAAATGAACGACAGCAATAAAAAAAAGGAAATGAAATGGGAACTCAAGAGAGAGCATAAAAAAACAGGGAAATGATAAAACAGAAACACAAAAACACCAATGGATCATTAAAATTAGTTATTTCTATTAGTAACTCTTTAATCTGTTTCCTCTTTTAAATGTTTGAACTAAATGTAAGGATTCATCCACAAGAAAAAAGCTGATTTCAGTCATTCATTAAAAAATGTATATAAAGCTTCTGTTTATCCACTGCAGTATTAAAATTCTGGCTCTTTAATACAAGATAAAAAAGAAATACCCACTTTGATACTGAAAGTGTTAAACAGTAAGAAAAAAAATCTATGGTAATTCAACATTTTAATTATGTTGGATTAAAAAAAAATTAAAGAAAAGCCTGTGCTTAGTGAATCCTGGATGGGGTTCCTGTTTATTTAACTAAATAAGGACATAATTTGAGCTTAATTCAGCTGCATAGAAATTATATCAACATCATGCATTTATCTGCAAAAGTTGGAAAAACTCGTTATTCATGGAAAACATACATCAAATCAAAGTATAGAAGTGGCCTTTGACTGATATTAAATGATTTTGAATCTGATTAAATCCTGCTCCTTAAAAAAAAAAAAGCGGGTTGTTCTCCCAAACAAAAAGGCAAATTTTGATAACAAGAACATACACTATATTGCCAAAAGTATTTGCTCACCTGCCTTGACTCACATATGAGCTTAAGTGACATCCCGTTCCTAATCCATAGGGTTCAATATGACGTCGGTCCACCCTTTGCAGCTAGAACAGCTTCAACTCTTCTGGGAAGGCTGTCCACAAGGTTTAGGAGTGTGTTTATGGGAATTTTTGACCATTCTTCCAGAAGCGCATTTGTGAGGTCGCACACTGATGTTGGACGAGAAGGCCTGGCTCTCAGTCTCCGCTCTAATTCATCCCAAAGGTGTTCTATCGGGTTGAGGTCAGGACTCTGTGCAGGCCAGTCAAGTTCATCCACACCAGACTCTGTCATCCATGTCTTTATGGACCTTGCTTTGTGCACTGGTGCACAGTCATGTTGGAAGAGGAAGGGGCCAGCTCCAAACTGTTCCCACAAAGTTGGGAGCATGGAATTGTCCAAAATGTCTTGGTATGCTGAAGCATTCAGAGTTCCTTTCACTGGAACTAAGGGGCCAAGCCCAGCTCCTGAAAAACAACCCCACACCATAATCCCCCCTCCACCAAACTTTACACTTGGCACAATGCAGTCAGACAAGTACCGTTCTCCTGGCAACCGCCAAACCCAGACCCGTCCATCAGATTGCCAGATGGAGAAGCGCGATTCGTCACTCCAGAGAACGTGTCTCCACTGCTCTAGAGTCCAGTGGCGGCGTGCTTTACACCACCGCATCCGACGCTTTGCATTGCACTTGGTGATGTATGGCTTGGATGCAGCTGCTCGACCATGGAAACCCATTCCATGAAGCTCTCTGCGCACTGTTCTTGAGCTAATCTGAAGGCCACATGAAGTTTGGAGGTCTGTAGTGATTGACTCTGCAGAAAGTTGGCGACCTCTTCGCACTATGCGCTTCAGCATCCGCTGACCCCGCTCCGTCAGTTTACGTGGCCTACCACTTCGTGGCTGAGTTGCTGTCGTTCCCAAACACTTCCATTTTCTTATAATACAGCTGACAGTTGACTGTGGAATATTTAGGAGCGAGGAAATTTCACGACTGGATTTGTTGCACAGGTGGCATCCTATCACAGTTCCACGCTGGAATTCACTGAGCTCCTGAGAGCGACCCATTCTTTCACAAATGTTTGTAAAAACAGTCTGCATGCCTAGGTGCTTGAATTTATACACCTGTGGCCATGGAAGTGATTGGAACACCTGATTCCAATAATTTGGATGGGTGAGCAAATACTTTTGGCAATATAGTGTATTTCAATGAAAGAAGCGATACCTGTAAATGTGTGTTCATATAGTGCAAATTTGCTTAGTGAGGAAGGCCACTGCAGCAAACTACAGCCAGCAGGACCGGCTCTAGATAAGTTCTTTAATAGGGTTTTAGGATAAAAACTATCCTAATGCCTTTGATTTGACAGCCAAGGCAGAAGGCTGTCAGGATAAACACATTGTCAGTTCAGCTCCCCACAGTAGGGAACCTTTAAACAGCTGACATCTTTAGCTGAACAATGCAGCGCATATAATGCAGCCAGAAAGCTGACAAGGCAAAAATATTTACATCCAACTGTGAACGCCTGACAAGGGGAGAGAAAGTGCAGCAAGGAGCTGGATCTCAGACTTCTCAGTAACCTTGGCAAATGTGGGAGCTGAATGGAGCTGAATGGAGGCGAAACGACTCCTCTTGAGAAAACCAAGCAGGGAATAAGATATACCTGAAGAAAATACAATTCCTGGATTGTTAGTCAAGTCCAACTGCTTGACAAGGAGCCGTGGGACAGCATCAGTAACTGTTAAAGAGTCAGATATACTAAAGGACAAAGTATAGAAATGCATAAGCAAAGTAATCAAGAGACATAAATGTGCACAGATATTTTTCATTATAAGAAATCACTTTGATAATTAGATACAGCTGCCTTAACACTGGCTAATTATAACACTGGAGGTGATGAAAGGATATGAGAGCAGAGATCACCAGAACATCACAGGTTCTACCACGAATAGAGTATTGGTCTAAAAGCGCAAATGTAAAACTATATATATGAAAGAAAGCTTGATGGTGGAGTAGTAGTTAGCATGTTGCCATACATACAGCAAGAAGGTCCAGGATTTGACCTGTTCTTTCTACATGGAGCTTAAACACTTTTCTCGTGTAACACTGTGGAATCATCTAAAGGAAATCAGATATAACACCTGCAAGAGATTGTGCCAAAAATGGCACCTATTTTTGCAAATATGCAACAGACCCTTTGTATTACATACACAGCCAAGATATCAACAGTGCCAGTTTTTCACATTCGCTGTGAACCTAGGAACCTTTGGCAGGTTCTGGTTTCCAATATAACTGATCCCTAATGATGTATGTTATCATTGTAAATGTTTTCACAAATTTAAATTCGTTTTTTAAATAAAAATAAAATATCTTTTAGATTTATATACATTGATATAAATTCATGTGTCAAGAGGTCAATCAAAATATTTTGTAATGTGGCTCTGAGAATGAAAAGAAAGATTCATTATCCACAATGAATAAGTCCTGAACCAATATGAGCTGAAAGACCGCTCAGAGAAGAAGAAGCCATAACTCCTAAAGCTGGGCATACACTATACGATTTTTTGTCCTTTTCGGGCTGATTCTCCAGTCATGTGAGAATTTTTTGATCAGGCTGACTTTCAGCCGGATCGTGTGTCATGCGTCATGTAGTGTACAGGGTGTAACAAGGGTCGATCAGCCTCTCATGATCACCTCCCGATCAGGAATCGTAAGGTCGGAAGGAAATCAAAAATGTTTGAAATTCAGTCGGCCATCTTAAGGTTACACACGAGCGTCGGGTCGCACAGTGTGAGAACATACATTGTGAACTTTTAAACCCTGCGGTTTTGTCGAACAGTTTTACCTGTAGCTGCGTGCAACGATTGAAAATGTCGCACAGTGTGTGCCCGGCTTTCAAGCAACATAAAAGAAAATTATTAAAGTTTGCACATGCATTCAGGAACAAGGATGTTTTGCAAGGTAAGCGTGTTCTTTAGTCAAATGAAACTGTAAATCAAGTTTTTGGACACCATGGCCATTGTTAAAGGTTCACAAACATGTGAACAAAAAAAGCAAAAAGCCCAAGCTGTGCAGTTTGGTGATGGCAGCATCATGATATGGGGATGTTCGGCTGCAAGAGAGACTGGTGCACTTCACAAAATGGATGACAGCGTGAGGAAAGAACATTGTGCAGAGCAACATCTCAAAACATCCAGCAGGGAGTAAAAGTTTGGATATAAAATTGATGAGTGTAAATATGCCTGAGAAATAAGTTTGCACAATTACACCAGGTCTGTCAGAAGGTCTGTTAGAAGCTTGCAGAAGGGAATGCATAAACACTTCTGAATTTGATTAATTTTTTCAAACAGAAATCATTTCAGTTATAATTACTCACCAAAACCAGAAATGGTTTAAATAGAGTTGATATTAAAGGGTGAGAAAATGTTATGTGTCTTTTTCAGTTGTGTATCTAAACATCTTGATCGAGTTTAGTACAAAAAGTACTGAGAAACATAACTTTACCATCCATGAAGTAGAGAGATAAAGCTACAATGGCAGATAGATTAATTAAAGGTGAAATTTTCCCCTCCCTGTGTGAGTTTGGACCATAATTAGAGATCAGTGTTTGACAATTAAGGTGAGAAATCCCATTTCTTTCTTTAATGTCTCAGTGTATCCAGTCGTTTCCCTCCACCAACACTCTCCTCCGAGTGGATTCAGTCTACGCTTGGCTGGGTGACAGCACCTGCTGCTCTCTCCATTCATGTTGCCTCTGTGAAGATTCGTTCCCTGCAGACACAGCTTAGCATTGCTGTCACTCTGCTTCACCTTCTTCCATGTGTGGGACTGCCGTCTCTAAAGCGAGCATTAGCAGCCTTTTGAAGTGACGACAAGAGAGAGACAGCGAACAGAAATAAGGCACACAGGAGCAGCCAAAACACCCAGGAAGGCTTTTAGGGCAACAGAAAGAGAGATGTAGTAAAATAAACAAGTAGGATGACATTGGCTGGGAAACACCTTGGAGGAATGCATCAGTAATATTGGAAGTTCCCTGATGAAGGAATAATTTATCTTAAGGGTAGAAGCACTCAGATAAAGAGAGAATCTCCCTGTAAGGGTGCCTCACTGGGTCAACTCTAGAGCCTGTAATTGGTTTCAAATAGTACTGTTCATCCTATTCTTGGCAGCTGTAGTAACTACTGTACCTCCTGCCTAAGGATTCAATCAATAGTCCTTCATGGGTTAATTAGCAGCACCAAATGGTCAATACCTTACAGCTCAATAATAATTAGAAAAATTCTTTTAAAGTATTCACACCCAAAAACCTATATGAACATCAAATTTAAAGTCATCTAGTTATTAAAAAATTCAAATAAAAATAAAACTGCTATAATTGTTTTCCTTTCCACCTGCTCAGCAGTAAACTAAGTGCAAGACATTTTTATAAAACAAACAATGTCCTTTAATTAAAAAAGGTGAGATCTGTGATTTCCTGTTTGATCTATAATATAAAAAGGGGGTCACATGGGTGTCCTGTTAAAAATGCTGCATTTCTTGGTCCTGCTGGAAGGTGAACCACCTCCTCTGTCTTGTTTACTGCAGTCTCTAACAGGTTTTCTTCTAAGACTGTCCAGGATTGAGCTTCCATCTTGCGGTCAACCCTGACCAGCTTCCCTTATGAAGTAATAAAAATAAATCCCTTAGCATGATGCTGCCACCACCATGTCAGTGGTGATAAATTGAAATACCTTTTTCAGAGTGACGTCTAATTGGTTCTCCTGCACACATAACATTTTGCATGGAGGTTAAAAGGTTCTAGTTTTGTTTTTTTCATTTTGTCATTAGCACCATTTCCCCTAGATGGCTTAATTCAAATTAAAAATAGGATTTCCTGCGGATTTCTTTGCAGATTGTCTTTATTTTCACACCTCTTCCATTTGCAGCTTTGCCAATCAAACCAACAAATTTCCCAGATTTTGCTTAAAATTTCAAATTTTTCTTCACATGCACTGCTCACCGTTCCTGACTACGGCTGAACTTGTGAGTCATCCATCCCCCAAGACCAAAACCCCCTTTCTCCTTTGCCTTCCCTCCCTCTCATGCACTCTCACAGTAAAACCTTAAATCACTGGATCTGAGCTTGTTGATTCCACCCTGACCCAGATACGCAGGTCATTTCTTGCCCAAATCCTTTTAAAATGAGAGTCTCCTCACTATTATTTCCCCCCTCAGTGTTTGTGGCCACAATCTCCCTTCATGGTTTAATCATGCCCACAGTGCAGTCCAGAAAAATAGACCTTCAGTCTTGAACACTTAGGGAAAGTGCATAGGCGTAGCTGTTTGAAATAGCAAAGGTTTCAGTGGAGGATTTGATGCTGACTGGTAGCAACCTTACCTTGACACTTTAAGCACTAGATAGCTTTAAAACCAAACTGTAAAGTTTCTTATCTGAAAAATCATCAGAAAAAAAACACAACTATGTGCAGCTCTAGCTAGGCCTCCTGTTTTTTTTAATCTAAATTTATTAAAGAAATAATACTTTTCAGCAATATGTTTGTGGTCCGACGTACTATGAAGTTTAATGAAAAGTGCATTAAAATCTGGTTGATTTATGATGAGTACTTCGTATTTTACCCTCCATTTTTTAGAAGCTTTTTTTTATTTTGAAAATGCATTTTATAGATGAATGTTTTACTGTGGGTTCATATTTTAAAATACATTAAACTCAACCTCAAGCTGAAAAACTGAATTTATACAATTTTTGCATTGGGTTTGGAGGGTTACACAGCTCCTCTTTTGGACAAACTAGATACCTTAAAGCAAGTAATTAATCATGGTAACCGACTTACAATGCAAAAAAAATTCTTCCGAAATGAAACAACACAAAAAATAATGGCATCAGAAGATCCTGACTGTCGGACTCAAAAGATGACTCTTGGTTCGTAAGATATAAATTAGTTAGACTGAATCCTGTAAAACGTCTGCATGTAGTTCTTCCCTGATAATTAGCTGTTTGTAGAACGCTGCATAGGCGATTGGTTGTTTAATATTCAGAAACACAGCAACACTTTATGCTGTACTAGTGTGGTGTGGAGTGTATGCACAACTCCCCCAGAGACGGTTTAGCAGAGCTTCTCTATCTGCCCTCCAGCTAAAATGATTGAGCATTCTACGGCTAAGATTGCCCTGCAAGGATGATGGATTTAACGTGCACTGATGGGCTGTGCACTTACAGTTGCGTGTAAGTGTACACACAGCAGCAAGTGTAAGATGTTTATTTCTTGCAGAAATAAACACCTGGCAACAATGAGCACCCGTCTTGAGAGAAGCTCTAAAAAATAAAAGAAGCTGAGCAGAGATACACCAACATATCGTGAACCTCAATGTTTTCCACATGGCACAACATGGACTGTATGAGGCCTTAAACCCATTTATTCAAATTTGGGGGAAGTTTGGGAGAATGTGGCCAATTTATTATTTTGTTCCTTTATGGAGAAAATATTTTTCAGACTTTTCAGATTGTTCTAGTTACAATATTTGAACTCAAAGTTAAACACTTACTTAAAATGTCTAATTATTACTAATCAATGGGTTAAAATATATTTAAAAAAAACTGTAGAGTACTTTACTATATTTAATAACAATATCTTATAAATATAAATCTTTTTGTTAAGTTGTGTTCAACAAAATCTCCATGGGAAAAAACACATTTATTTTGTTTATTAAAATACAATTTCTCAAATCTATTTCACAAAATTTGCTTTTTTCATTCACGGATTTACTGAAACTGTATTACTTTACCTCCATTTGCTCTAGTCTGTTTTACAATAGTTTTATTTGATTCCCTTCTGAGTTTTTTTCAGATCTACTTTTCAGTTAAAACATCTAAAATGTCAGTTAAAAACATTTCGATGTTGAGCAGGTTTGGAACATTTCTGCAGAGCTCTGCGGAGAGAACAACTGTTTGATATGTCTGTAATGGGGAAGGAGAGCATGTAGGAGAGAGCTTTTTGTCAGCAGCATGACATGCACGGTACCAAACAGGGATGCAGTTCATTCAATCCTCTTGGCGATGGCTAGGTCCGTCATTTGCTCCACACGCTGTCTAGGTTCAATGTTCGTGGGAAATTTCAACGTTTCGTGAAATGTATCAATGTTTTAATTTTTGAGGAGTTCAACAAGAGGTTATTCACTGAACTCCCAGTCAGACTGAGCACATCGCTTCTGTAGGCAGTCAAAATGAATCCCACTGCAGGGTTTTCATCTGAAAACTTTATAACAAGATTTCCTGGGAATGCTGGAATCAAAATGCAAGAGTATAATGAGCAAATGAGGGGGTTGAGTATACCTAGCCCTGTGGGATACTGATATTGAAGCACTTTACCTATAACTCATTAAAACTAGTTTTTTTGTATCTGGCTGTAAGGTGGTGTTTATTCCCCAATTCATACCTGAGTTTTCTTTGTACTCCTGCTTCTTTCCACAGTCTAAAAACGTACATACGATTATCTGTGGCTTGAAATGTGAGAATTTTTGGTTGTTTGTACTCTGTTTTTTTTTTTTTTTGTTCTGTGATAATTTGGTGATCTGTGCAGGATGTACCTCGCCAAGCACATGCAGGTATACTGTACATGAGTAATAAAGGTGAAAGAAGTTATATAACAATGGAAGAATGGGAATAAATTAGAAGAGGAATAGGGAATAACTCCTGGAAGTACTGATATTTTCCTGTCACCTTTATTTCTTTTACCATACTTATCCTAATCTTAATATCAACTTAATATCATGAAATGCATTCCTCATCCGTCTTTGATATGTTTTTCTTAAAAAGGAAAGAATAAATGCATTTTGAGTTTAGAATCAAACTCATCCAAACTTTTTATTTTAAACCAAGGACCTGAAGATCTAACGGAGGAAGAAACGCTCTGCTTCCTGTCATCCCAGAGGAGAGAGACCTTTCAGAGCACTGGATTCACATCAATGTTTGAATATTCCCTAAATTACTCAGCAAATCGGCTCTGGCGGTGCTCATGTGTATGAATGAGAGGCTGTTTGCATTTCATGCAATCTCTGTGAAATGTGGGTGACTGAAGCGGTGACTGTGGGGAAGTGGGTGGGTGGCAGCAGCATTAATTACTTATAGACCTCCTGAAAGTGTTTGTGTGTATGCTAATTGCCTGCATGTGCAGAGCAGCGCAAGTATGTTCTCTCACATGTGTCAATCGGATAAATCTTTAAAAATCAGTCCGGGGGGTCGATATCAGCATAAGGCTGGGCTTCTCAAATTAGCTCAGATTACTCCCTGCTATTACCAATGCTGTGCTAATCGAAGGCAATTTGCATTTTGGCTGATGAGCAATTTTAAAAGCGTCGCCCTGATGTTGATGGAAGGGAGGCCAAAAGGAGCTGGGGAGAAGCAGCTGTGGGTGCACTATTAAAAATGGAGGCATGTGATGTTGCATGACGAATGAGATGGATAAAAGCTGACTTAAGAGCAAAGGGAGGAGAGAGGTGAGGACTGTTGTCGCTGTGGGAGCAGTTTTGGTACAGTTGTTTCCCTATAGGACCAACAAACTTCAGAAATGGGGCCTGCAGTAAACTTTGTGGCCTCGTGTGGCTTTCATTGCAAAACAGAAAAAAATTATGAAATAAGAAAAGAGAGGCAGGGGGGAGAAAGTTCAGGGGAAAGAAGAAATTAGCTTAGAAAAAAAAGGGAAAAATGCAAATAAATCCCTGGGGTGAGTTTATTGCAGTGGCATCTCTCTCACAGTGGCAGGGGGGTTAAAGAGGGTGCTCAGATCTGTGCAGCTCTGAAAAATCTCCAATTTGCTCAGGAATTTATAACTGATGCAGGACAGTGTTTGAGCAAATCTACCAGTTATTTGATGCTCAGATTAACGCTGTCCACCTAAAGTGATTGTAAATCAAGGACAATATTAATAAGAGAGGCAGCCATGGCACGTATTTTAACTCTGGAGGAGCTTAAAGGAATAGTACACCCAAAACATGATTAGCCTTCATTTTCTACTCACCTCCATGCTGAACAACACTCTGGAGTACTTTTTTGATATCTCAAATGCATCTGGAGATCTGGGAGGCTTCTTGCTGTCTGCTGACATTCAAATAATGGAGGTCTATGGCGCCCGAGACAGAAAGGTCCACAAAAGTCCACAAAAACTTGTCAATATTCCTCCATACTGCTCGTCCAATGTAATCCAAGTGTCCTGAGTGGGTAGCATCCAGAATTTACTCGAAACGAAGTCATTTAGAACGTTTTAGAGCCTAAACAGTAGTGTATAGGATTTCCTAATAGCGCCCCCATGCGCGCTCACGATTCTACGGAAGCCGGCAGACCAAACCAGCGCATTCAGCTCGGCAAAGAACTCATGCTCTTCCTCAACACTGAAGTCCTCAGACATTTTTCTTTCGTTGTTTCTTTCTTTGCACAGGTAAACAGAACATTTCTTCTTCTACGCTTGCATTATCGGCAGACCAGACGCTGAATGCGCACTTCCTTCCGGTTTGGTCTGCCGGCTTCCGTAGAATCGTGAGCGCGCATGGGGGCGCTATTAGGAAATCCTATACACTACTGTTTATGCTCTAAAAACATTCTAAATGACTTCGTTTCGAGTAAATTCTGGATGCTACCCACTCAGGACACTTGGAATACATTGGACGACCAGTATGGAGGAATATTGACACGTTTTTGTGGACTTTTATGGACCTTTCTGTCTCGGGTGCCATGGACCTCCATTATTTGAATGTCAGCAGTCAGCAAGAAGCCTCCCAGATCTCCAGATGCATTTGAGATATCAAAAAAGTACTCCAGAGTGTTGTTCAGCATGGAGGTGAGTAGAAAATGAAGGCTAATCATGTTTTGGTTGTACTATTCCTTTAAGAAATCCACAACTCGGGTGTTGCACAAAATGAATTTAGTAGTAAAAATTTGTAAAGTTGTAAAAATCATAGTGATATTGGAACCAAGTTGAGAGAGATAAATACAGGCAATTCAAAGCAAAACTCTGTTACAGGGTGAAGAAGAAAAGTGACTGGGGTGGAGATCCACCTTGCAGCAGGGGGATCATCATTAACACACAGCCAGAGATACGAAGGAAAGAATTGTCTAGTCAAAGTTCAGACCTAATTTTAATTCTGAATTTGAGGTTTTACATTACTGTTATGTCCCACGGCACGTAGTCTTACTTAGTTTGTGCAAATTTTTAAGTTCGTTTTGCAAATGTGGTACATTCCAAAAACTGTTAACTAATTTTAGAGCAAAAGGGGGGCTGGCTATGAACTTATGTCACACATTTTGAAAATTTTAATGCAAAAAAAAACATCCCTTTACTTTATTTATTCCAAATCCTGCAACAGCAAGGAAATTGTACATGCCCTATCCTCTAATCCAGTTGTTATAAGACACAGAACAGTGTGGAGTTGTCCAAATACAGCGCTACAGTATTTGACACAGGCTGAAGTAGGTGTTTTGCTCTGCAACACTTGAGAGGTTAAGCGTCTGGATTTACCGATACATTAACTGCTGAGATTGATCCTCCATTGCAGGGACGACAGCCTAAATGATCCCATCAATTTTTTGCCACAGCAGAGCTTGCTGGCCCCGACTGAATCAATTCAGTAACCTTTTCTGAAATCAAAAGGCGTTGAAAGTTGTGCGCGGCAGCAGCTCGAGAGGTTTTTTTCTTTGTAAAAGAATGACCGGTGTGTTTGCCTGTGTTCCTGCACACTTTCCCACTCACCAGCTCGATGAGCTCCTGGTAGCACACCTGTCCCTCCTCATTGCTGTGGACGAGTGCTAACAGCATGTCCAGTTTGGACGGGTCAAGCTGCAGTTCATGGTGCTCCACCAAGCTGGTGAAGTTCTCCACTGGGATGAAACCGGTGTTCTCTGGGTCCAACTGCAGAGAAAATATGTATAATTTAGCTACTGCAGCATTAAAACTTAGTCATGCTTGATATCGTCTCTTCTTTCTTTAACAAAAAGCTCTAGTCAGTTTATTACAGGCTCCCGTTAGAAGGCGATTAGTAAAAGACACCTGAGACGTCTAACAGAATAGGAGCTGTGACATGAGTATTAATTACTGTGGGATAAATTCATGTTTCCCAAGAAATATAGAAACAGAAGATCAGTCAGGCTGGGTGCTTGATGTTGGAAGGGGTAAAATCATAAAGACAGGTGTGCACTAACACAGCAACCTACAGTTTTCCCAGAGAACCCCCCCCTCCCCCGGATCAAACGAGAAGGTCTTTGTTTCTGATATGACGCATCATGTGCCTGCTTGGTTTCAGCTGCAGCTCGTTTTTCACTGAGGACCCCAAACACACGAGCTGTTCCTGCTGACTCCTTGTTATTGATCTGAGAAGCAGAGCGTCATAAAAATGATTGAGAGCTGCTCTCTAAATCAGAACTACTAGGTTAGAGAAATGGTCTCTTTTGCATGAAGAGAGATGCATTAATTAATCAGCTGGTTGAAAAAAAATATTCCCTTGATTGGCTCAATCTGAGGATCAGCAGGTTAAATATTAGAAAACAGAATGAAAGAAAAAGCATTAAAACATTTTATGCATTCATAAATGCAAAAAAGCTGAGATTTTTCGCAAAAATAAATTTTCCTTCGTTCTATGTTGAATTCAGATTTAAGTCCTCAGAGACCCAGTGTGTCAGGATGGCAGATGGAGTCAGTATGGAAGGTGCGGCACACAGTGGGCAGGTTTAAAATTTTTAATAGCACAAAAAAAACAAAAAAAAAACCAGAACAATTTCTAAAATTTCTACTAGACAGAAAAACTGATCCTGGATTTCCATCACAGAAGTCAACATTGTTTTTTTATTATACAAAAAAGCAGATTTTATTGGTAACATTGTTTAAATCTTACACCCATCAGCTTTTCATCCCTTCCAACCTAAACGGCTCTAGGTTCAAGAACCAAATCTGATCCTAAAATTTACTAGCTTCAGTTTTGCAAAGTTTATCTATAATAAAGTGCCTACCAGCATGTTACATAACATGCACACACTTTAAGAGAGACAGTACATGCAAAAGCTATTGACATCTCAAAATTGTGACGCAAAAGTTGATGAATGAATCTTCTGGAAGTTTGCATGTTTCCAAATAATGCAAAAAAAAAAAATAAAAATCAGTGCTACTGTGCATCCAGTATTCCTGATAAAGGTAGCACAACAAGTTCAGACAGCAGCTTCCTCACTGATGTCTGCACAGAGCATGTACAAAAATCTGCATGTTTCTTGAAAAAGCCTGATTTGTGCAACTCCAGGATCTATAGTTCTTTTTTGTAACATGATATTCATGCAGTGGCTTACTCTACATATTGTGTCAGTTTCTTCCCCCTTTCCTGTCCTAAATACAATTCAGAAGCTCTTCATCGATGCTCTAATTTCTTCTGCCAACTCTGCTTAGTACAGCATTAGTTAAAATGTGCTTAAGGGCAAACTAAGGATGTAACAAAGAGACTGCACAGGAGGAGTAATTGCTTCTTCTCATTTCAACAATTCCTGAAAGCAAGCGGCTTCCTTAGGCTTTGGTTAGTAAACTGGCAGCATACTGTTGCTCCTGGGTGAATCCAGCTTTCTGATGTAGCTTTAAAGCGAAGCCATTCTTGTTGGATGATCAACGGTTATGACATAGGGTGAAATCCCATCTGGTCTCACGTTGCTACTAACACAGTTGTCCCTGACATAGTCTGACAAGATAGCTGCATGAGAAGGACGGCATTAAGCTGTGCTGCACATCGTCCGGCTGAGCGGCACGAGGCCCAGAGCCTGAAGCTCCAGTGATCACACAAGGAGCCAAGATCAATCAGGAAGTCCCTTTGTGTGACTCAATGTGTTTGTGCATTGCTTCCTTTAGATATTTTTAGGGATAGTTTTGCATGTTTTTCAAACATGTATGTTCTAGAATTGGCTGAAAATAAAAAATATTTCTAGGCAATGAAACTGCATAAAAACTACACCTGCAAAAATATTCTCAAAAATTAAGGAAATAGCAAAAACTGCATGTCAAATGTCGGAATGAGATTCCTGGTTCATCTAGTTGATCTCTCCTGTTACATTTCCCTATTTTTTTGCATTTGTCTCCCCTCCAATCTCCACTTCAGATACATGACCTGTTACTTTATGTTGTTTCCTTTTTTTATATTGAATATCAGATATTACAGTTACTCCTAGAGACAGAAATGGCTGAAATCGACAGAAATTCCAGAAATACGTATTTGACAGATGCTGAAGCACATGTCAAACATAGATCATTAACATTTTAAGGAGTCAGTTACTACAGACCTTCAAACCCAAAGAGCCCTTTGGATAAACCTAAGAGGTTTGTATGAAGTTTAATGGTAGAGAATGGGTATCAACAACAAGCTGCACCCAAGCCATGTTCTCAGGAGTGACAAATCATGTCTTTTTTTTATATGGTGCATCACTGTACATAGTAAATATGCTATATTAAACATGGCTTTAGTGCAGAAGCCTTTGAGTTGTCAATATACCATGAATATGGACAATGCCTGGCACCAAATTCTGTTTCTAAATCTCTTGGCACCATTTCATATAGACATAGATGGTTGAGTTGGATTTGGAGTCCTAAGTTCGATTGGAGAGAAAACCTTTGGGATGAACAATATCATCTAACATCAGTGTCTGACCTCAGAAATGCTCTTCTGGTCAAAGATCCTATATTCACCCAGAGCCAAGAGCTGTATGAGAGCTAAGTCAGGCTTAGTTATCTGAGTCTGGCCTATTTTTTTTTATTTTCATTACCCAAACTGAGCCTGGTCAGGACCTGGTTGAGAGCTGACCAAGTTCTTTGTGACTTTGTGGTTGAATCAGGCATCAGGGGACAGATTAAGTGACAGAAAGGGTATTAGTACTGTAATTTGGCCAAAATGCATGGCGCCATCACAAATAGCAACAAGTTATAAACTGCATATCACAAAATGAATTCCATGCAATAAAATATAATCCGCTTTTTCATAGTTTTTTTACAGGAGCAAATACACTCACTGGCCACTCTATTAGCTACACCGTGCTAATACTGAATTGGACCCCATTTGCATACTTAACAGTCCTAATCCTTCATTGCGTCGAATCAACAAGGTAATGGAAACACTCTCTGAGAGTTTGGTTCATATTAAGATGATAGCATCACACAAATGCTGTAGATTTGTTGGCTGTGCCTCCATGATGCAAATCTTTAACTCCAACAGATCCCAAAGCTGATCTCTATTGGATTGAGATCTGGTGATTGTGACCGTTTGAGTTCAGCAAACTTATCGTTTTTCAAGAAGTCTGGGATGATTGGTACTTTATTACATGACATTATCTTACTGGATTGTATCAGTGTGGTCATAAAGGGATGGATGGTCAGCAGAAATACTGAGGTATTCTGAGGTATTGACACTATGCTCAATTAGTACTAAGGGACAAACGTGTGTCAAGGAAAAACTCCCCCTCACCATTTCACCACATGCAGCCTGGACCGTTAATGAAAGGCAGGATGGATCCATGCTTTCATGCTGTAGACACAAAATTCTGACCCTACGATCCGAATGTCGCAGCAAAAATCGAGACTCATCAGACCAGCCAATATTTTCCAATCTTCTACTGTCTAATTTGGTGAGCCTGTGCGAATTATAGCCTCAGTTTCCTGTTCTTAGCTGACAGCTACTATTGCTGCTTAGGATGGACGGCTTGTTGAAGTCTATGGATTAAGAACAGACTCTGACTCAAAGTCAGTGAAGGCAGATGAGGAAATTTTTTTAACCAAAATAAATGATAAGGGGTGAAAATCGTTCCTCTGGTGATTTCGCTTCAACTTTTTCTTCACTTTATGTTCTTTAAATCGGAAAATGTAAACAATTCTTGAGAAGTCACAGAAAAAATCCACTGCATATTTCCTGACAAAAAATCTTAACATTATTTTGGAATCTTAATACAGCCTAAAGTGCACATAAAGCCAAAGTAGTGGGTGAAATAGAACTGAGGTGGCAAAAAGCCCAAGGCTATTTTTAGATAATCCCTCTTTTACTCCAAGCTCTGTCAGTATTTGCTTAAAGAGGTCCCTGTTTTCCCCTCAGGGGAGCTGAGCAGCACGGCTCAGATATCTGCAGTGTGTTTAATACATGGCAGGCAACATGTGGGGAAAACGAGGCGAGAGGAGGCAGAAAATGGAGATGGGAAAAAAAGAGACAAAAATATAAGAAAATGGGTGTGGGAGGTTGGTGTGTTGATGAAAGAAATGAAAAAGGATAGCACTGGAGAAGATGGAGGAGAGGGTTGGGAACATGAGGGAAGAGGAAGAAAATGCCTCGCCGCTGATTCATATAAGGCTTGAACATTGGGCAGTGAATCCTCTTCTTCCCCTTTCTTATAAGTGGGCTGTGACACACTCCAGTGCTCTGGGTGCACTTCTCACAGGAGAAAAGGATCAGATTGTAGTATGCTCCTGGCTCTGTCCTGACCGGGGAAGTCTGACTACTGTCAGCCTCCATGTGTCAGTGTATCACTGCTCCTGCACACTCACACACACACACCTGCTTGACCTGGAGCTGCCATGCTGATCCTGCTGTTTACCCAGAGGACATCGTCTGTAGAAGGATACAAGGGGGTAAGGGATTGCTTCATGTAGCCAATTAGGATCGTCAATTACCGAGGTGATGAACATAGATGAATTAGAGCTGGCATGGGGCTCTTTTTTGACAGAGTGAAGCAAAGCAACATGAGGAAGAGGAGCAGGAAGAAGCTGGGGAAAAGCATTGAGAGGGAATGTTATTGAAGCAATCCAACACCGGTGAGGGCGACACTTTGACAAGCTCCATGTGTTGCTATGGTTACGGGTCGCCTGTATGTCACTCCCCTCCTTGCATTTCCTAATTTTTCTCTGACATATTGGCATTCCAGGGGAGAAAGCAAAGAAGTGAAGGCTTTCTCACATTAAGAGGAAAAGAAGAAAAAAAAATTCACGACGGGGGGAAACGGGAAGAGACGGTGTCGGGGGATTCAGATGTACGTGACGAGGTTGTGGGAGACCACCAAAGGAAGGAGGAGAACAAAGAAAGAGATGGAAAGGAGACAGGAGAATATATGTGGACTGCTGAGTGCAGAGAAAACTTAAAGGATGTCTGTTACATTCAAAACTGAGCTTGAATCAACAGCAGACTTATCAAATGTTCACAGGAGCTCATGAATGAAACCTGAGCTGCACAGACGAACCACAACCATTAAAAAAACATACTGCAAATGGGTCAACACACAGGGTGGACGGTGACCTCTGCAATAACACAGTGGCCTCGTTATTCAGAGCAGGACAAAATAGCAAAAACACTGCAGGTGGGTGACAAGTTAATGCCTTAATGCGGGAGATGCTTGAATATTTTGTGCCCTCCGCAGGGCACAACAGGGTCTCTGACTCATAATCACAGAGCATGTTCTGCATGTGGCTCCTTAACAGGATGTCGAAACAGCTTCCTCACCTTATCTGGGATAAAACCAAGCAGGTTAAAATATAAAAAAAATAAATAAATAAATAAAACACACAATAAAATGCTCCTTTTTTCAAAGAACACAAAGGCAACCGGGAGGCAGGATTTAAAGACAGCAAGAGTGTTTTTCACTGCTTAACATGAATATGTCACAAACACTAAGACTCCCAAGACAGGATATAAATAAGTCTGATAAGAACTGAAGCAGACACAAAGAGATGTTCCCTCAGCTAATTATGGCAAACTTTAGAGGCTGACTGCAATCAGCTGTCATTTTATCTGCAGTGTTGCGAGGAGCAAATGTGTGAGCTCACAAAGGCCAGAAATACCCTGTGCTCAGCACAGAATCCTCAAAGAGCGCAAACAAAAAACTCAGTCATGTTTCCACTGGTGCATTCTCTCTGCCTCTCTCTTTCATGTGTTCCAGCTTCCTCGATTCACAAGGATATTCCTGCAAGGACATTCCTCCTTAAAACCTGCAGCGCAGATATGAAACAACTGTTTGCTCTGGGGTTTACTGCCTTTAACACAATATATGTTTAAACATAAAATAGTATCAAGATGAAATCCCAGCCTTGTCTGCCTTACTTAAACCTGGTTCCACTCAGGTCAAACACGCAGAAAATAAACAGCTAAACTGCCTCCTCTGTATTCAGTTTAGTTGCACAAACTCCTGCATTTAACCCATTCATTTGTTTGAGGTGTGTTGAAGAGCGAAACATGTACAAGCTTCACTACAAGAGTTTTTAATACTTGTGATTTTAACCTTTCAGAAATAATCCTAAAGGTAAAATATTCCTATAACAAAAAGGACACTCTTCTCTACCCGGAAGTTGATGTGTCATAATTTTAAAGCAGGAGATGACTTAATGTTCTCAAATGTGTCAGAAGGTCACCAGTCCTCCAGCAGATGTTGGTAAATATAATCTGTATTTCTTATGAGGGACAAAAATGTCAAATACAACACAAAAAAACGGAATGAAAAATATGACAAAACTACTTATTCTCTTACTTTTTTTGCATGATTAGAACAACTGATGACCTTAAACAAAATACTCTAATATGCATTGAGCTAAATTCTATATGATTTGTCTTTTGAAAGATAATTAAATGAAGTCATTTGGAAATGAAATCATTAACTTTTGCATTTTTTTATCTTATATTTGAAATTTTTTATATTAACGATACGATTCTGTAACATTTCAATGGTTTTGTACCATTAGACTTATTTTTAAAATGATTAAACTTGCAACAGCAGCTCCAAGTCCTTTTGTAACCCAGTGTCCTGCTGAAATATCTCAGTATTTGAAGCATATAAGGATTTCAAAGAGGCTCTAATGCAGCAGTGAGATTTGTCTGCAACCCCCTGCCCCCAAACAACAATACACCAAAAATAGCAACAAGATAAGATAACGGGAGAACTTACATCTGAAGAAATTGAATTTAAGTAAACTTAATGGAAAAAAGTTTGTTTTTTCCATTAAGGAAATCTAAGGAAATTGAGGGTTTTAGATAGTGGCACACTGTTTCACCAAGCTTTTTAACACTGACCCTATTTACCTGTAGTTATATATGGAAAAATCATGCATTGTCTCTTTCCTGACAAAAAAAAGCCAAATTAGTAAGTGATTGTCAACATACAACAGATAAAGGTAAAATATACACTCGCCGGCCGCTTTATTAGGTACCCCATGCTAGTAACGGGTTGGACCCCCTTTTGCCTTCAGAACTGCCTCAATTCTTCGTGGCATAGATTCAACAAGGTGCTGGAAGCATTCCTCAGGGAGTTTGGTTCATATTGACATGATGGCATCACACAGTTGCCACAGATTTGTCGGCTGCACATCCATGATGTGAATCTTCCGTTCCACCACATCCCAAAGATGCTCTATTGGATTGAGATCTGGTGACTGTGGAGGCCATTTGAGTACAGTGAACTCATTGTCATGTTCAAGAAACCAGTCTGAGATGATTCCAGCTTTATGACATGGTGCATTATCCTGCTGAAAGTAGCCATCAGAAGTTGGGTACATTGTGGTCATAAAGGGATGGACATGGTCAGCAACAATACTCAGGTAGGCTGTGGCATTGCAACGATGCTCAATTGGTACCAAGGGGCCCAAAGAGTGCCAAGAAAATATTCCCAACACCATGACACCACCACCACCAGCCTGAACCATTGATACAAGGCAGGATGGATCCATGCTTTCATGTTGTAGAAGCCAAATTCTGACCCTACCATCCGAATGTCGCAGCAGAAATCGAGACTCATCAGACCAGGCAACGTTTTTCCAATCTTCTATTGTCCAATTTTGATGAGCTTGTGCAAATTGTAGCCTCAGTTTCCTGTTCTTAGCTGAAAGGAGTGGCACCCGGTGTGGTCTTCTGCTGCTGTAGCCCATCTGCCTCAAAGTTCGATGTACTGTGCGTTCAGAGATGCTCTTCTGCCCACCTTGGTTGTAACGGGTGGTTATTTGAGTCACTGTTGCCCTTCTATCAGCTCGAACCAGCCTGGCCATTCTCCTCTGACCTCTGGCATCAACAAGGCATTTCCGCCCCCAGAACTGCCGCTCACTGGATGTTTTTTCTTTTTCGGACCATTCTCTGTAAACCCTAGAGATGGTTGTGCGTGAAAATCCCAGTAGATCAGCAGTTTCTGAAATACTCAGACCAGCCCTTCTGGCACCAACAATCATGCCACGTTCAAAGTCACTCAAATCACCTTTCTTCCCCATACTGATGCTCGGTTTGAACTGCAGGAGATTGTCTTGACCATGTCTACATGCCTAAATGCACTGAGTTGCCACCATGTGATTGGCTGCTTAGAAATTAAGTGTTAACGAGCAGTTGGACATGTGTACCTAATAAAGTGACCGGTGAGTGTATATATAGTTATTATGCAAAGTAGTAATATCACACTGCAAAAACCATCTAGAAATAAGTAAAAAATATCTTAAATTAAGTGTATTTACCCTTAATTTAAGCAGATAAATAAGATGATTTGCCAATGGAATGAGTATTTTTACTCTTAAAATTAGATAATTAGTTAATATGCACTTGAAATAAGACAAAGCACATTTTTTTTCCTATTTTAAATGTAAATTGTCTAGTTCCATTGGCAAAGTATTCCACTTAACTCCTCATTTTAAGAAAACATTTGCTTAATTCAAGCAAAGATTACTCATTTAGATTTCCATTTTTTGCAGTGCAGCAAAAAGTGTAATTTTTTTAGACGGGTTAAGTATTTTATTGATGCTACTATTGGTTTATAGGGCATTGATACTGAATAACTACATAACATTTTCTATAGTTCACAGCACCACATTATTTAAATGCAGTGTAGGAAAAAGAATCTATATGATATTTTTGCAAGAGCTGTTCAATCATATTGCTGTTTTTTAAAAGAAATTGTTTGTTTGTGTTAAGGGTAAATATATGACTCATATTGGACCTTTTTTCTACACTAAATGCGCCTAAAATCTCAATTAGGAGGTCAACCAAACAGCTGACCTCAAGGTCTTCTGGATTTGCTGGCAGGCTTATGGGGAATGTTGGTTTTGTGAAAAGGTCTCAGTGAAAATCAAATAAAAATGTGCAGGGCGCAGCTGTGAGAAAACAATCTAAACCTTTTCGATGAGGAAAATGTGTCAAAGGTTCAGACAGGCAGCTTATTTTTGATCCAAAGTCTGCTGACCAATTTCTTTTCTTTTGGTCAAATTAAAAAGACCCTTTTCCAAATCAAAAGCCACCACATAGAACCCCATAAACGGAAGAAAAAACGTCTGCAGTCAGCCTGAGAGATTGATTAGGCTCAAACCTGAGCTTAATAGGACTGTGGTCTGCTCAGCTGTGCTTCTACAACCTGTCTGTATGAACATCCTGGCATAAGCAAAATACAGCCGCCGATCAATAACACAAGTAGCTGTTTACAACCTGGAAATAACAGCTCCGCGTTCAGCGCAAGGCTCTGCCCAACATCCCAAGTGATACTGACACAGATGAGTCAGACTGACTGAAGCAACATGTTCTACATGTGCTATGAAGAAGGAGAGGAAATGGATCCAAATCTGCTCCGCAGATTTAAAGTGTCCCCAGAAAGCATCTTCTCAAACCGAGCCAACCCTGATTTAATGAAAAAACACACAGATGGGAATAATGCTGCTGTACCCACATAGAGCTGCAGTCCCTTGGGAGTGCACAGCATGTTGCTGACGGGTCTCTCAGAACCTCTACACCCCCACAGCCGCCCAATCAATTTCTCCCTCCATGACAAAATGACCCGCCCAATAAATCTGCCAATCTGCCCAAACCCCAACAGGCCAGTTCATTATCCGAACCAAGAGGCACACGACAAAAACACCCACACCCACAGAGGTAGCTGCACTGTTTTCCAGAGTCTCTACCTAAAAATAAATCCACTTTGGGTCGAGTCTTTCCCGCAATCCATCTTGGTTTGTTAATTCTGGACGTGAAAGACCAAAGCTAAATTTGACTTGGGAATTAAAGTGGCAGTTTTGGCAGGAAGTTCCCTCAAAACCAGATGTCAAAGGGAGTCATTTTCACCAGCCTGAATGTGGTGAAGAAAAAAAAACTGGGTTTGGAATGGGTAAGAGTCTTAAAAAACAGAGAGAAGGAAGAGGCCACAGAAGATTTTATATTTAAAACACAATCTAAATAAAAACAGAAACCTAGAATAAGAGAAGGATTTCATCACAGTGATAACCATGTCAATTTGAATAGGTAAGAAAAGGAAATGCACTGGGTAAGAATAAGAAATCCATCCGTCTGTCCGTCCATCCATTCATCCATCCATCCATGCATCCATCTATTCACCATCCATCTATCCATCCATCCACTGATTCACCGTCATCCATCCGTCCATCCATCCATCCATCCATCCATCTATCCATCCATCCACTGATTCACCGTCATCCATCCGTCCATCCATCCATCCATCCATCCATCTATCCATCCATCCACTGATTCACCGTCATCCATCCGTCCATCCATCCATCGCCCATCAATTCATCCATCCATTCGTCCGTCCATCCATCCATCCATCTATCGTCCATCAATTCATCCATCAGTTCGTCCATCCATCCATCCATCCATCCATCCATCCATCCATCTATCCATCGTCCATCAATTCATCCATCCATCCATCCATCCATCCATCTATCCATCGTCCATCAATTCATCCATCCATCCATCCATCCATCCATCTATCGTCCATCAATTCATCCATCCATCCGTTCGTCCATCCATCCATTCATCCATCCATCCATCCATCCATCCATCCATCCATCCATCTATCCATCGTCCATCAATTCATCCATCCATCCTTCCATCCATCCATCCATCCATCCATCCATCCATCCATTGATTCACCATCATCCATCCATCGTCCATCAATTCATCCATCCATCCATCCATCCATCCATCCATCCATCCATCCATCCATCCATCCATCCATCCATCCATCCATCCATCAATGCAGGGGTGTTCAACTGCTCTGTCCAGGAACTTTTTCAGATCCACAGCACAAAATATTTTTCCTGACTCCTACCATCACAATTAACTTTTTAAAGAGCAGCCATCAAGGAAAGCATACAACCACATGAACAGACGACCACCAGACTGCAATACAGCTTCCTGCCTGAAGCTGTGAAGTCTGTTCAGTTTCAACATCTTTACCTTTTGGACATGATCAAGGATTGCAAATCATTTCTAGCTTTTTTTCAGCTTTTTTTTTTCAAATAAACCAAAAAAAATAATGCAGTTTTAATGCTTTTTTTTTGGTATTTTAACTTAATCTAGTTTAGGAGGCATGATCCTACAATGTGAATTTAAAGAGCCCAACAGAAAGCAGTGGAGATTTGAAAATACATTTGTGCATTGTGTGCATTCAGTCAGGAAGTCAAAAAGAAAAACACTGATAAGTAAATGTTGAAATCCAGGTTCAATTGAAAACTGCCCCAAAAATGTGCATTATTTCAAAACCAAGGTACTTATTAAGGAGTGTTGTTTAATTTTACTTTTAGAAATGGGATAAGTAGATAACTGCAGAAGAATTAAACATTATCCCAACCTGGAAATGGTCAAAAGCAAATTCCAGACTATAACAACCTTTGGTGGATTTAAACCAAATGAAGATACCATGGACTGCAAGTCTGACATTAACTGATAGATTTTAAGATCACAGTGCTTTAAAATTAAAATTTTATGTTAAGGCTATTCTGCTTACATTTTAATATACTGCTTTCATTATTTATATTTATTTTTATTTAGGGAATTTTCTTGTGTAAAGCTTTTTCACTATTTGATTTCCATTAAAAATTATTTTGCTGATACATGACTAGTGCTTCAAATGTAGATGAAGCAGTTTTATCTGACCAAGAATAATTTAATTTCAACCTCTAAATCTCCCCGTTGTAAATGCCCTCCTGTTACAATTATCCTTCATTTTCACCAGTTAAATAAAATCAGGCATGGTGGCCCCCTCCTGCTGGGGCTCCTGATCTGACCTTCTGTTCCCCAGAGCCAACATGGCTCCAAGTTGCTCCCCTTCATCTCATTCAGCTACAGCAAACACATCCTACCATCAGCTCTCACCACATCCTCCACGTCTCCATCCTTGGGTAGACAGAGAGGTGACCAGGAGACTGTGTAACCATAGAAACCTCCGCCGCGCGCTGCATGCTTACCTGCTCTTGTATGAGCTGAAACAGGGAGCTTCTATCCATATACTGGCCAGGGAGGTGAGAGGAGCCGCCGAGGACAAGGGCATAGGGAGGAGCGAGAGGAGAGGAGAGTCGAGGTGGCGTTGATGAGGAAAGGATGAGATGGAGGGAGATGTAGTTTGGTAGCAGCTGGTGCCTAAATAGTGGCGTCAGGCCGCTTCAGTGCTGCTGATGACGGTGAAAGCCTGGTGAGCTAAACCTCTGAGGGTTTTCTTTCAGATGGTGGATAAATCGATGCTGCTGAGGTGTGCGTAGCTGGTGAGAATGGGCCGTGGGTCTGCTCTGTGTCAGTGTGTCGTGGCGCGGCGGTATACTCCAGCTCCAGAAAGACGACAGGCAGCCAGGCACGCAGGCAAAGGCAAAGGCAAGGCAGATCCAGCAGCACTCATTCACTCTGCTCCTCCGCCTCCTCGCTCTCCTCTATCCCATTGCACTGACTGCTACGTCTCTCGCTCTCCTCTCTCCTGATACACACACTGCACCGCCTGCATACCGATGAAGCAGGGGGAGGGAGGTGGTCTTATTCTTCCAATTGTAGGAAGGGAAGGAGTGGCAAGGGGCTGCGGCTCGTCTCCTCACTACGAGGGGCGTCTCAGGGATGAATCCACTGCGGCTTTACTTTTACTACAGACAGAATTACCCCACCCACCCTACATCACCACACACACACACACACACACACACACACACACACACACATGCTAGGTGTGTGCACCAATAGATAGTTGGGCCACAGGATGTCAATCAGATTTCAATCTGGACTTTCACCACCATTTATCCAAAGTCTTTATTTTGCCTTTTGTTACTTTGAGCCATACAGTGATGGACCTGCTGGTGTCGTTTAGGTAATTATCCTGCAGGATCCACTGCTGCCCCTAAACTGATGGTTGAACCTTCTGCAGGATTTTCTGCAACAGAGCAGAACTCATGGCTCAGTCAAAGCAATTGGTCCTGGTGTTACAGAAAGCAAAGCAGTCCCAGAGCATCATATTGCCACCACCATGGATGTAGGTTTATTGTTCATTTGATCAAATGCTGTTTTAGCTTAATATAGATGTAGTTGCTCACACACCTTCCAAAAAAGGCTATTTTTTCTCCCATTAATCAACAGCATGTTTTATGTTAATTGTTATTCTGGAATTATTGACCTCAACTTTAACTCAGGCAAGTTAGGCCTACAGAGCTTTAGATGTTTTTCTTTTTCTGTTGATTCAGTTTTCTCTTGAACTTATGACTGTAGTAGTAGGTTCCATATTGTCCATATTTCCTCCATTTTATTGTAGCAGTCCCCATCTATTTATGTATTTCTTTAAAATATGTGTTGCTTTTGGGATCTTTTGGTCTACTTCATGATGTCAGTTAGGGTATATTAAAGGGATATATTGATTCTACAGATCTGGCTGCAATCAAGTTTGCGTGTGGCTAAAGAAAATTAAATCTATTGCCAAAAAAAATGGGGTTTTAATTGCAGTTCCTGCGGGGATCTTCAATGCCTGCACCTTTTAGATGCGCCTCCAGCTGCATTTCCATTGACCATCAAGTGGTGCAAATTGTAATTACAAAAATAAAGTTACACCGCAACTGTCCTTTTAACTGTCTCTCTTATTTAGTGGCAACATTGTTATGTTGAAACTGTGTTTTTTTTCAACATTAGCAGAATATCAATGACATTTTGCACACATTTTTAATGGAACCACAGCTGCTGCTTCCATACGTGAATCAAAAGGCTGAATTACCTCCTCAGCATGCAGTCAAGTTCTCCAGAGTCCTGCTAATGACCTGATTATCAGGTGTGTTGAAGCAGAGACACATCTAAAAGGACACCAGTCCTTGAGGACTGGTATTGAAGACTTCTGCAGCATGATTTTACTTCTTTCACATAGGACCAAGATGGACATATTTTTCCCACAATAACTCAAAATTATTATTTTAAAATGTTCATCGTTTGATATCTATGAACTGGTATACCAATACCAGCTCTGTTCTAATGAGAAAAAACAAACCATTTGTATCCTGTAGGAAATTTCATACTGAACAAATTTACTCTAAATTGCTCCACCAAGCATATTAGATTAAATTCGACACATTGAATTGCTCCCTGGTCCATAGTTGAGCTAAAAATTTTACCCACAACAGCAATAAGACCTGACCTGAATCCTTAATGTAGCAAGTAATGATGAAAAAGGCTCAAAATAAACTAAAAAATAATGAGACTACATAGAGGGAGTATAGCAAAATGATCTTAACAGACAAATGATGGAAGAGAAGTTGTTCATGTGGGTAGGAGACTATTCTGTATTTTAGTTAAAAGAGTTTCCCTGCTGAAAAACATCCACAGTGACCTCCTTTCTGAGGGACAATGGCAATAAGAGTGAGGATGGGGAGATAAATCTCAGCTCATAAAAGTAGTGAGTGTTAAGCGTAGCTGTCTGTAGATGGGGATGTTGGCAGGGTTGGGAAGCAGTAACGACTTCAGCTCATGGAGGCTCTGATGTTTCTTGTCTGCCCAGAGATTTATCAGCAATGAACCGGACAAAAGTAAAAATACTTGCCTACAAATCTGATTGTTTCCAATAAAATAAGCTCTTTAATGAAAAGGTGAAAACCACTGCAATCAATAACTGTTTTTCCCTGGGTCAGAGGATGTTTAACTGAGTTTTCTAGAAGCTTGTTATTAAAGTCTGCTTTTTCCATTCCTAGATCAATTTTGTGAATGCTTTGGATAATTGTATAGATAATCGTTTTTAGGTAGTTCTAATATCTATGTTTGAATTCAGGCAACATTAAGCTTTAGATCAGAGAGCTGTATGGAACGGGCGTTCGTTGATGAGCAGCTGCTTCCAAATGTTGGATGGAGTGGTGTAAAGTATTCTTTGGATTGAGGACTCATGCCTCTGTCTGTCAAACCAGTGGACTATCAATTTAATATGATTCATTTTGATTCAGTTTTGTTCGGTTCGGTTCATTTTGATACAAGTTGATTTGATTACTTAAATTTTATTTCAATTCAATTTAATTTTGTCCCGTTCAATTAAACACTCTAGTTCTATTCAATTTAGTTAAATTAAATTAAATTAATTCCTTCGCATCTAGTCCTGTTCGGTTCAGTTTAGTTCAGTCCAGTTCAATTTAATGTAGTCGAGTTCAATTAAAGCTATAGTGGGGGATGTTCTTTTTCCAGGTGGATCATCAAAATAATTGTCAATCATTCTAGCGATATGTTTACGTAAGGTCGTCCTACGTTCTCGTCCCCATTTTCACTTACCGGTTTGTGAGTCTGACTAAATGGAAAAATTGCAAATCTTCTTTTGGAAAGTAAGCTTGTATGAGTGATGCAGAAAGCACCTTTTAAAGAGAGTGTGCACAAGGAGAAATGGGCTCTGGCAGGCTCTAGCACGAGTTTAATAGGTGTTCCCTCTCGGGAGCGGGTACAGGGTTGTGCATGTGTATTTTTTATTTTTTTTTAACAGTGTCCTTTCTGGTAATGTGTCAATAAGAATAATTGTCTTGATGCCAAAAAGAGCCTAAAAGATTTTACTTTCACAAGTGGAGTAGTAGGGCTATTGCCATAGTGTTCCCATTGTTTTATGCATATAAATTGCTTTATTATAATTATGCAGGGAGTTTTACAGATTATGTGCATTTTTTTAAAGTGGAGAGGGCGGGTCTTATCAAAAATTCACGAAATTTCCCCACTATAACTTTAAATTTCAGTAAATTCAGTTCAGTCCAAATTTATTTAATTCAGTTCAATCCCATTCATTTTAATTCAATGCAGTCCAATTCTATTCAATTAAATCCAATCTGGTCTGACTCAGCGCCCCTCGACGCAATTCGATTTGATTGGATTCAAAACAATTCAATTCAGGTTAGTTTTATGGGGCCAATTAATTAAAGGCTGCCCAAAGTCCTAACTGCCATTTATCATCTCCGCCAAGGATGTTGTGTTTTAGGAGACTTTGCGTGTTTGTCTGTCTGTCTGTGTACAAGATAACTTGAAAAGTTATGGAGAGAATTTAAGGACTTATCAGAGGTCGATCTTATGCCAAGGAACATAGCATTAAATACTGTTGATGAACCAGATCATAATCAGGATTTTTTTTTTTCAAGATTCTCTGACATTATGAGATAGGGATATTTGCTTATAACAAGAGGTTCCCCCCAAAACCAGAGGGTGGCAGCAGTGAGTAATGACAGCATAAGCAGCGGACTCAAAAAGTATGGAGGTATTTTACTGAGGACTAAAACACTAGAAAAGGGACGTTGTTTGGTTGTTAGCAGGATCATTTGAAATCTTCTTAACAGATTTTATTGTAATTTTTTTTTACCCCAAGGAACAATTTATTTAAATTTGGTAATAATCCAGAACATGTGTGAGTTTTAGCTATAACTGTAAGTAACAGTTTGCTGCCCAGTAGGCAGTGGGTAGCACTGCTGCCTTGCAGCAAGAAGGATCTGGGTTCGATTTCCGGCCCAAGGTCTTTCTGCATGGAGTTTGCATGTTCTATCTGAACGTGCGTGAGTTCTCTCTGGGTACTCCGGTTTCCTCCCACAGTCCAAAAACATGACTGTTAGGTTAATTGGCTTCTCTAAATTGGCTTCTCTAAATTCTCCTTAGGTGTGAGTGTATTCGTGAATGGTTGTTTGTCCTGTTTGTCTCTGTGTTGACCTGCGATGGACTGGCGACCTGTCCAGGGTGGACCCTGCGTCTTGCCTGTAGACAGCTGGAGATAGGCACCAGCACCCCTCATGACCCCACTTGAGATAAGCATGAAAGAAAATGGATGCATGGACAATTTGCTGCTAAGTGGAGTTCTGCACTCTGAGTGCTTTTCTTGTTTATTCTGTTTTTATCTATTTATTAGGCTCATTTTATTGATTAGCTCCAACAAAATAATTAAACTAAAAAACAAAAATTCTAAACTCCTAAATGAAAAGGAACAAAAAGAAAACTAATCTTGTTAAGAGACTGAATTACTTCAGTTGAACTACTTCAATGTTTTTGTTAAGACCCTAGAAATACAATAAGCTTCAACATGCTGGTGAAGATTCTCAGTCATCCAGGTCATAGTCATTCCCAAAAAAGTTTTAAAAACAATCCACTGGACTTTGTTTCCAAGTTTGAAGACATTTCGCTTCCCATCCAGGAAGCTTTTTCAATTCAAAGTGTCAGAAATAGTATTGAGTTTGAGGCTTTAATACGAAACATATTTTTGTATTAGTTTTTTAACAAAACACAATAAGCATCAAACATATTCATAACAATACAAAGATAAAGAAATATTACATCTGTCCTTAAACAACTGTTGTTCACATTTTACGTTTGGTTTATTTTCAGCATATTCTCAAAACAAAACATGCTATTTACAATTGGACATAATAATTTACTCTCCCCTACAATCAGGCATAAATGACTTATTCATTTAGCACAGCAGCTCCTTTTAAATGCAAATATTGATTATGATTCTTTGGGTTCTTTGTTCAGGTTTTTCCATAAATGGAATCATTTTGCAGAAACGCAGCACTCCATCACTTTTGTTTGAAATTGTTTTCTTTTTTTTAAAGGCCTATGTTGCTTTTAAATTATAATTGATTTATCCTTTTCATACTTTTCTGAATGTTTGTTGGTAATATTTTTTTTTAAATCTTGTTTAAACATTGTGTGTAAACTACTATAGTATAGTGATTCATTACACTTCAACAACTGTCTAAGGATATTGTGGATTTGTTGTCTGTCTATTTTATTTACCACTTCTTATTGATGTTTTTTGCTAAATGAAAACTGATTTAATATATGTTATACATGGACTTCCCCTACAGATAACATCAGATATGGAGCAATCATATTGATTTTTAAAATATACAATATAAAATGTAATTTAGTGAATCCTTTTTATAACGTTACAGCTTCCTTGTAATTTTTCATTTTTGTCTAAATCATATGTGACCTACGACTGTTAATGCCAGTATCATCAATTTTAACTGTTATAATTTTTTATTTTACTGAATAGTGAATATCATGAAGTTTGTTAGGTTTTGTTTAATCTCATAATTTTTTTTAATCTACATACAACACCTGAGTTATGTCTTCCATTGATAAAATACAGTATTATCATCCGCAACTAACATTTAAGCAGTTTGGACACAAACAATTTACTTATATACAAGATAAATATTTTAGGCCCACTGACCGCTTGGGTAGTCAACACTTTTACTTTCATGTAATTTTGATTTAAGGTTATTAATCTGTACATACTGGCTCCTATTTTTTAAATACATTAATGTGCTACCTCTCTTACACCATACTTTGATCTATAGTGTCAAAAGTATTTTTAAAGTCCATACAAATACTTACCAAATACCTTCTCTTGTCAGTAACAGTGAATATTTCTTTAGCAAGTTTCATAATTGCATTGATGTAGGGATCCGTTCTTAATCCATGCTGACCATTGCTTTAGAGCAGAAATCCAGCATCTTTTACTGACCTTATAAATACACTTATTAAAACACATTCCTCTACCTTGTAGTCAGCCTGCTTAGAAGAGCTGAGCCAACACCACAATAAAACCTTAGTGTCAAAAATGGAATGCCATAAAAGTTTATGTGTGAGTGAAGGCTAGCAACTCAATATCTATATATGAGGATGTATACATTTAACCTAAATCACACTTGAACATAAACAAGCCCTACTCTGCTGGAGAATGGTTTGCATCAATGCCTCTCACCAACCAGCTGCTAAATCTAGAACACTAAATACATGAAATATAGCAATAAAACCCTAAAATAAAAAAACTGGTTTGATAATGGATTAATACGTCCTCATCAACTTATCAGTCAGCAAGGACAAGTATATTCTTATAATGACTTCACTGCTATTTACAAGCCTGCACTTTCACGACCTTAAAGGAATAGTACACCCAAAACATGATTAGCCTTCATGTTTTGGGTGTACTATTCCTTTAATATGCTAAGATTTGCTAAATTCAATACTAGCAGATATTGCTGGGATCCGGAGGCTTGCCCACCAGAGGGCGCCAAGGATCCCTTCCTGAGGGCTTGTGCTCACCTGCAACACCTGTTTTCCATCTGTTCATCAAGAGGTCCCTACTTAAAGGCACACTATGCAACATTTTTCAGTTAATTAATGTGTTCCATAACGTTTTGGATGATTAAATGAGTCATTTCAGGTTGAACAAAGGTATTCTCGGCCGCCCTGGTGGTCTGTGGGGGAAATACCGCACTTGCAATTGCAGGAGCACCGACCCGCACCCACAGGCTCAGAAGTCTCACGAGAGTCAGTCTTGCTTTACGGCGAGAACTGCTACACCCCCCAGTTAAAAGCATGCTCGTTGCTAGCACAGTGGCAATCTTTGTGCAGTTATGCTACGTTCACATCGGACGCAGCAAAATCGCGTCTGCTGCTTCATTTTTGCTGCTTGTACCAGTTAGTTCTGACGCGTGGCTGAAGCAGCTTTGCTGCTCTGGCTGCGTGGTGCAAAAGTGTGTCTGACGCGCGTTGGGCGGAGCTTCACTATCCTTTCTCTGCCTTGCAGCTATATTTGCTGTGATCAGTGGGAATAAAGTAGTTTTAATATGTTTTTAAGTGAGAAAATACACCTGAAAACGTAATCAGTGCAGTCAGTTCATTCAGATTATCATCCTGCCTTCAATATTATTTCTGTCGGAGCCGCTCAGACCCCCACATACCAGCGGTGCGCCGACTGTCGGAATCCCTTCATCAGCAGCCTCTGGCCGGGTCACCTCCTCGCAGTTCACCGGGGCAGCTGGTAGGTGTTTTTCATCTAAATAATCCAAACTGCAGGCAGCAGGATAATAAAAGCCAACATATTCTGCCGGCAGATTTCTGCATTTTAAGTTAATTTAGGCGTCAATAAACTGTTTAAGAGGAGTGATCATCAGCGCTGTGTCTCTCTCCCTGCGTCAGATGATTACACGCGCCCGACGCGCTGCTTCAGCTGCTCAGACGCACTGCGCCTGCTGCTCAAAACGCGCCGCGGGACCTTTTGCTGCGCCTTGACGCGCATCAACCATTGACTTTGCATGTAAACTCGCTGCTTCTGTCGCGCCAGCTGCGTCCAGTGTGTGCATTCGTTGCGTTTGCCTGTCTGCTAAGCTCAAAACAACCGCGCCTGACTTGACGGAGAAACCAGGAGAACAGCTGTGCATATTTACGACAGTGCACTTTTACTTTCGCCCTCTGGGGGGAGCCTCGCTGGAAAATCAACACCGGTTGCATAGTGTACCTTTAAGGAGGTGGAGAGCTTCACTCCAGCGCCAGAGTGTTTGCCAGTTATGGTTAGCAAGCCTGAGCCAACCTCCCTGTCTGAATCTTTGACTCCCTGAAAACCTGAACCAGAACCTGATCTGTTTTGTACGGTGGCTGAGAAGTGCAAAACACATTTACAATTCAAAAACACATTAACAAATAAAAAACAAATAACATTTGAAGAAACAAAATTATATTTTATGAAACAAATGTATTTTTGAAAAAAAAGTTTAAATTTTTAAAAACACATTTACATTTTAGAACTTTATATCCAAGTCATTCCCATCAGAACCTGCAGCTGGGGCAGTATTCTGATGGATTAGGCTGAGGCCACGTTGAACCTAGCAGAGCTCCCAAACATTGTCTTCTTCACTTTGTGTTATGCAAATCTGACGCTGTCCTTTTTAAACAGGAGCATCTATATTGGTCCTGTTCCCCACAGAGACAATAGAACTTCCTCTTTATGAGGATTACTGATACTGAGTTTTGAAGGAAAATAGCTGAAAAAAATGAATTTTGTTACTGAAATTGTGAAGGAGCAGCTCCTTAAATTCTGCAAATCCAGGGAAAGAAGAAGAACCCGACCTGATCAAGCAAGTCTCTGTAATTCGTTAGTGAGAGAAGATGGTACCTACAGCACTAATCAGCCAAATCTGAATGAAAATACACAAAATATTCTAATAGAACTCTAAGCAATGGATTTAGGATGACAGCTTCCCAGCTAAAACCAAAGATTATGACGACATCACCATTTCTTTCTTTTTTTTTTACCTCCAACAAGTGGCGTCATACAGATGACTGGCATGGCAAGCTAACCGTGCAATGAAACACTGCCTGAAGCATCCCCGCTTTAAAGAGGGTCTCTATACAGCGACTAAAACTTCCTTTTTGATGGCTGCAGATGGGCATGCTCAGGCTATAGACAGAGAACACTGCTCCTGCTACTGTGTTAAAGGAGAAACAGAATAACAAACAGCACACATTAATTAAACTGCCAGTCTGCACTCCCTCTCAGCCAGTTTAACAATCTATGGGTCCTTCAGGCAGGTCTTTGTAAGAGTAGCTGTTTTCCCTTCTCAGAGGGTAGTAGTAAGCTGCTATGCATGGTGTAATTAGGCGTTACCATGTAATACCAGGGTTTATGTATGGGGCGTAAATGTGCACCACTTTAATTTGCAATTAAAAAGCATGCACACTGGCTTTCTTTTTTTTACATTCCACAACCACAGACTGCAGTGTGTTTTGGTGCTACTAAATGTGACAGATCAGCACAAAGTATTGCAGAATCATGAGGTGGAAGGAAAGTGTTACATGATTTTAATTATTATTTCATAGTTCATTTAAAAATGTGATGCATGTGAATGTATTCAGCCCCCTTACTCTGTTGCATCTAAATAAATTAAGCCACGTTCAATTAGTGTGTCCAATTTAGAGAAAGAACCTCTGGTACCAGTGGCCTCTGGCTGCAATATGAACAATTAGGATCCTAACATTGTGGAGAAGTTTAAAATATGTTTAAGTTATAAAACCCATTTTCTAAAGTTTAAAAATCTCCCAAAGCTCTGTTTAACTGCAGACCCACCCAGACATGGATGCCTACTGACTGAATGATAATGCTGCAACAGCTGCAGATATCCAGAGCTCAGTTGGAAGAATATTTTAAAAGGACACTGAGGCCCCATCCACACAAAGTCAAAACGAACACGAAACGCTAATATTTTCCAGAACGTTTGTCTTAAAGACGGAGACGTAAAATAAATGTGATCGACCACATGAATGCATAAAAAAGCTGCAAAATGTATGCCAGGCCTGTAAGTGGTGCTGTGGTGCCAAAGCAAAAATAGGCGAAAACAGGCAACGAAATGTCGCCTGGTTGCCCTGCGGGTCCATTTTCGTGGTTCAGTCAAATTCAGGTGCTGAACTATGTCGTCGATATTGCTCTGTTCTTCCTGGAGATATTCCAGAAGAAGAAGATTCTGTCGTAAGCCCGACAGCAGGGTGAGTAGCATGAGCAGCAACCATTCAACACAGTACGGCGCCATTGTTGTTGTGATACTGTGTCGCGCATGCGTGTTTAGAGGCAACGCTATGACGCATGCGTGTAAGAAAAAAAATGCAGTCAGAGCTTAAAGATGGAACCGCGAAAACGGTGTTTCAAAATCTTCCCACTCTGAAGGCTTAATAAAAAAAAGATCGTTTACAGACCCCCGAAACGCCGGCTTCGTATGGATGAGAGGCTGGTTTGGTGAAAAATTTGTGAATTTAGGCCAGGGTTTGACTTCGTGTGGACGGGGCCTAATAAACCCACCTTTTACAAATCAGGAAGTTGTGGAAGATTAGTAAGAAGAGGCAACAGTTAAAGGAAAACCATAAAGAAAAAGTCCAGAATGAAGTTTACTTTAGGTCATGTAATTTAAAAATGTACAAACTTGTGAGAGGATGAAGGTCATGTAATCATTGCTGCCTTCCTAAATTCAGGCCTGCTCCTTAAAGCTATCTAAGAACCAAATAAAGCTTAGACAGAAATTAGGACTCTTATCAGCCTCACCTGGATCACCTGCTGATGTTCCATGTACAACTCTCCAGCCATGTCAGGACCACACCGCCTCCAAAGAAAACGATTGTTTAAGATCCCTGCCATAAAGCTCCTCGTCAAACTTTCCTCCTGTACTCTGGCTGAACTTTCACCCACCTCTGCCCTCATTCTCAGGCTCTTAGCAGTCCTCTTCATGTTTCGTTCTATTCCACCAGTGAGTGGGTCCTGCGGTGGAAGACTACTGTATTACTTTTCCTAAACTAGTCATCCGAGTGCATATAAATTCACAGCATCAAAGCATTCTGCCGGGGTTTGAGTGCCAGATAACTTATTTCCTTCATGTCAATCAAATATCTATTAATTATTGCGACTTCTCTCCATGTGAATCTCTCCAAGCTGAAATGTCAATAAACATGACATTTGACCAACAATGTAACAGTGTAAAGTCATTAAATATTCAACCCTACATGAAATTATACATTTACTAACAAATGAATAGTTTAGTACAACAAATTCTTCTCATATTTGATCTTAAAACACTCGTTAATGAGAGAATTCTGTGTCTTGAATAAAGGCATAACTTTTTATGTAGGTTTAACTTTGTGGCCTAACTATTCTTCATAAGTACAATAGACAAAAACTACAAAAATATTTACCAGGAAATATTGATCTAATTATTTACTACCTTTACTTTTTTAATGCTTCACAAATAACATAAGAACATACTAGCTGTTAGCAAGCTGTTGTGTTATTCATTTTACTTCATGTTTAGACCATTATACATTTAAAATTTACAAACTTCCTTGGCAGGTTTTATGTCCCTGTTTTTTTTGTTTTTTTGTTTTCTTGGTTCCAATAAAGCTGAAGGAAACATTAGTTTGAAGTTTTTTGGTTTTAAAGGGGGAAAAATCTATTATTTCTGTAAGATCAGAACCATGATAAGTGAAAACAAGGAGTAACATAATATCTTTATAATTAGTTAAAATTGTCAGGTAGTGTGGAGGTTTTTGGAAGACCCAAATGCAGAGACAGAAGCTGAGATGGTTTCCTTTAGACTTAGTGATCCAAAAGGGGGCAAAACCCAAAAATAACTAATAAAAAAAAAACTAAATTAGGAGACATCAGGGAAAACACACATGAGGTGCCAAGAAACAATGAGGAACCAGCAAAAAGCAACTGAAGAGAAGGAGTATAAAAGGGAGACTAAACAAAGAATAGACTAATCAGCAGATTGAGAGCAGGTGTGGATGGAAGAACCTAGAAGGGAGCTTGGAGAAGGAAACTGACACAAGAGGGCAACAGAGTGTAAACAAGAATTTAATAAAAACTCAAATACAACTTGAAAACACAAAATGGAAACCAATGAATACCAATGAACCAATGAATACCAATGAATATTCAAAAAGAAAACTTAAACAGAACCAAAAAGTGCAAAACTTTGACAAAAATTATATTTGAAATCTGATATTTCTCATGACTTTTTTTGACTCCACAGATCATTAGAATACCAAACTTAACCATTATCAGAACAAAACAAATAACTACTGAACTGGATAAATAGTTTTTTAATATTTATGAAATGATAAAAGTAACAAAATGAGACAAAAGGAAAGAAAAACTAGGATAGGGTATAGCTATAGGGCCCAGAACTGAAGATGACTTTTTTTTTTTTTTTTTTTTACCAGACAATCAAGTAAAGACAGAATCAATCTGACAAAAGTTAAAAAAACAATTTAAGAGTAAGACAATCCCTACAGATAACTTACCCTCATGACTACACATTTAAGTCAACACCTATGCATAGCAGCACTTTTATTGAATATGTGAACATATATGTAAATCCCTTTATTGTCACACAGTGGTGAAATTCACTCTCTACATTTAACTCGTCCCCTTGGGGAGCAGTGGGCTGCCATTGTGTGGCCCCTGGGGAGCAGTATGGGGGCAGTAAGGGTGTTGCTCAGGAACCGAAAGTGCAGGTTGTGGGGATGGAACCGGGTACCTCAGCCTTATTATAGAACAAGCGCACTGCTCTAACCACACTCCAACATATCATTATGCATTTGATTATTATTTTATTTAACTTGACCAAATCATATGGACATTTTTACATTTGGTTGGAGCTGAAAGTAGCAGCCAAGATGCTAAAGCAAACTCCAAGGAATATGCCCTGTGGGAAAGATGCAAGTTCTGGGACTGAAAGCAATAACAAAAAAGGACTTCATGAAATTTTTACCGGACTGGTTCTGGAGCCAGATGGAGACACATCAATAAATATCTGAGGATGTTTCTGTATGTGAATCTAACAGAGTTTGAGGCCTGGTCAGAGTAGGATTAGAAAAAAAAAAAAAAAACAGAAACAAAAAAAGATTGATTTTGAAAAGTAAAATCACAAGTTGTCAGGCTGCAGCATCACATCCGTCCAGTTCTTCAGGGGGAGTCACCATCCATAATTCAAATTTAAACAGATAATATTGCAACAGTGATTGAGCATCATAGGGAATCACCCACCTAATGAACACGGGCAGGGATAGGATTCAGGTCATAGAATGACACAGTTTTATCCCAAACCGCTCCACTTAGAGCTTCTCCTGGGAAATAAAACATGAAGGAGGAAGGAAGACTTTTAGCAGAGCAAAAAACTCAAAGGAGGAGAACAGAGCTGCCGTAATGTGATGTCAATTAATAAACACAGGATTTAATTAAATGGAATCTGCCAATGCTGTTCTATTTGGGTGATGCTCCCTCTTTGTATTGCTCCCACGTGAAGCTAATGTTCCTGTCAGTCACCAGGAGGCCATTCTGACCCTGCAGAGGAGCAATGTGTCTCCTTGTAGGAGAAGCACAGTGTTTCTGAGGGGCTCCTTAAATAGATTTACAAGGACTATACTGTGCCAAAACACCTGGAGATGTTTCATTCATCATGTTTCTTCATGTTCCTAAGAGAGACAAAGACCTCAGGGAACACCAAAAATATCTTCAGTGAAAATAAGTCAGTAAATCCTGTTCTCCGCAAGCTTTCAGCAGTAATATAAAAAACAGTTAACAAAAAGGTTTTATTTCTAAAACACATGTTTTGTATTTATTATTAAACAGCCAGTCCTGAGCTCTAACTCCTCATCTTCAAACCTTCAGATCTATATTCTACATTCAATATGTCACAGCTGAGGTGAGAGGTAACTAGGCACATTTACTTGAGTAACTTTTAATTATATTATTACAGTACTTTTTACTTTTACTTAGGTAATATTTATGTAAGAGTATTGATAATCTTGAGTAGATTTTCTGGTTACTGGTTGAGCGATTCAGATGTGAAGCGAAAATACTGTAAATAGCTGATCTTGTCGATAGAAGTTCTTCATTATTTCTGTAATTAATAAATAATAATTACTTCTATAAGTTCATGATGAAAAGTATTTCAATGACACCAATTTCTTATTTCACAATCATATTGTTGATCTGTATTTTCATATATTAATTTTATTTCTTAGAGGTTGCTCTCATGAGAGCGGTGAACTCAAGCCTGGTATCCCGACAACAGGTAATCTGTGTTAGAAGTCAGTCATGACATTTCCTCTCATCTCAACATTTGCATGTCCCTAAAAAAGTGAAAGGCAAAGGGAAGGATGCAAACGTTCAGCAGACTCAGTAGCTACCTTTCAAACTCCCAGCCGCCTCCAGATTAAATTAGGAATAGGCGTAGAGAGTTTCATGAATGAAAAATCACACACAAGCCTTGGATCACAAGATGCAATGCAAAGTGCTCTGATGCGTAAATATATACTCAACAAAATTATAAAAGCAACACTTTTTGTTTTACTCCCATTATATATGATATGAAGTCTAAGGCACACCTGTGCACTAATCATGGTGTCTAATGAGCATCTTTATATGGCAAACCTGTGAGGTGGGATGGATTATCTCAGCAAAGGAAAAGTGCTCACTTTCACAGATTTACAATATATGAGGGAAATGGTGATATTGTGCATGTGGAAAAAGTTTTAGATTGTTGAGTTCATCTCATAAAAAATGGGAGCAAAACCAAAAGTGTTGCGTTTATATGATTGTTGAGTGTAAATGTGTCTATAAATGTAGCTCCATCTTGATGAATCTGCAGGCTGCCAGCCAGGCTTGACGGTGGGATGATTATGATGTGCAATTTCTTAATTTTTATAATTAGATTTTACACCTTGGTTAAAGGGAGCTCTTGGTTTTGCGGAGTATAAAGACATTTTGGTAAAATTCCCTTCCTTGTTGAGTGAGTCTGAAAAGTCTCCTGAACCAACTGCTTGGGATAAAAAGGAGAAATATGAACACACACCTGTATATTATAGGTATGAATCTTAAAAGGATTGAATTAGTTATTGCTGCAAAAGGTGCAATGAAATGTATATAATTTAAGTTAAAGGTTTAACAAGAAACATTGCAATTGTTAAGGAGGTAAAGTAAATATAGGATGAGTGCAATAGGGCAATAAGGTGTTGTTTTTTTAAGATGGGGGATACTGCCCTCTGTTGGTAAAAAGTTATATTTCAGGACCAAAGATGTTTATCAACACAATAGTCCTAAAACAGTTGCTACATACTGAGAAACCATCAAGAATATTTGGAGTGGTGAGAAAAAAAAGAGCAAAATCACTCAAGTATTTACAATATTCTTCACATTAGCCGATAACATTATTTAGGTTAAAGTAAAAAAAAACAACTAAAAAACTAAAACTATTTTCCAATCTTAAAAAGTAATAGTTAAAGCATATTTTTTACACAAACGCTGCTGTTAATCTAGTTGTTGCTCATTAATGCAGCAGCTTGTGCTGCTCGCTGAGCGTATTATGGGGTCAAGGGTCAAAGCCAGGATTAGGGCTAAGTATACCAATACTCAACAATGTTGAAATGAGATGTAACTGTTTAAATATGTACCTTAAAAGCTTTGATTTAGTCTTAATTCCTAATGCAACATTATCTTAATGAATCATAACTGGTCCTCTGTTTTTGTGTGGCATTTTGTAAAGGAAACTGTTTTTTTTTTTAAAGAACACACAAAATGTTGACCCCCTTTTGCCATATCTTGGGTACTTATGATTTTTTTTTATGCATTCTTTGGATCGAATACACAGCTTTCTTTCCTTTTCTGTTTTCTTTTATGTTTGCTATCCTTTTCTCTAAACACTAAAACTCCAAAGGCTTGTCTTTTATAGACATTTCAGGTTGTGACGGTTTTTACAAGGTTAATTATTTTAGTTTTAGTTTTTTTTTTAACAGGGTATTTGTCACTTTTTAGCGGTGCCAGTCAGGTATCCCTCCTGACAAGTAGGATCAATATATATAGATTTTTAAACCAGTCACACAAGGACCATACACTTTTGCGTGTGTAGACCCTTACAAATAAGGAATGAAAACTTTTCACAAAAAGACAACAAAAAATTAGGCTTAACAGTCCTTGTATTTCAAAAAGAAAAATAAATATATAGCCATCATAAAATAATCACAAAATTCTTCTCCAAAAATAAATGTCCATTATAATCCAACGGATTAGGGCTCCAATATAGATTGCCCCACAGCAAGAGCTGTGAAATAACAAGAGAAAATAAAAAACATAAGTGTCTATACACAACAAAAGTCCTACAATTGCATAAAAAAACAGCACAAACAAACATACATAGAATGGACTTACAGGTCTGATGAGAAAATAATCTTGCTCAGAGGCAGGCGCTGGAACAGGTTTTCTGTTGTTGGTTTCACTAGATGAATATATTTAAAATTTATTTTATTTTTTGTAATGGGGCAAAATTATTAATTTATATTATCAGTAAGTATAGCACTTACGGAGGACCTTTAACTGTGATGTCACCGGCTTCCGGGTAATTGTGATGACACGTCAGCACGGCAGGAGCACAGAATGAAGTTTCTTTGTTTGTTTGGTTTTCTCCTTTTCCTTAATGATCGTTGGGATCCAGAACAGTGGCAAAATACTGAAAGCACGAGGGATTAAACGGCCTCGGACTGACTTTGTTACTGGTCGATAGAACGGAATATGCAGACGTAGTAGCAGCAGCTGTTTCTGTTACGCTGTCTGCTGAGACACTGACATTTTCAAACTGGAGCTAGGAGTCAGATTGAACAGCGGACCAATCAGGTAAGTGCATGTGTTAAATGGGCGTAAAGAAGGTGTGTCTTGAGCTGTGAAGAAGCAGGAGGGTTTATGAATAACGGTGCAGCCAGCTCTGTGCAACAAGCAGGTTGTCACACACACCCCCCCTTGAGAAGTCCCGAGCTAGTAGGGTGAAAAATCCTTTATACGCCTCATTCCTTCAATCTTAGATTTTCTCCAAGCTTGCTGTTTTGTATGCGATCAATGTGTTGACATTCTTATGAGAGAGGTAATTTAAATGCTCAACTCTCTATTAGAAGTTATCTACTTTTATTTAAAAGTCAGAAGAAGTGAAACCATGGAAATCTTCATGGTCGCTTTCCTCATGGAACAGTTCCTGAACTTTTCTGTGTTGCTCTTTTTCCACTTCTTCTGCTGTAGGAAAACAAGGTTTGATCTGCGATATATGAACCACGCGGAGATCTTCTCCAGTATCCTCCAGAACCACTTCATAATTTACAGGGCCAGTCCTTTTCATGATTCTGTAAGGACCTTTCCATCGTGGAGCAAGTTTGGCCATAAAAGATTGATCAGCCTTTGATAAAGGGTGTGAACGAATCCATACACGGTCTCTTTCTGAGAAGTTTCCATCTCTTCTTCCACGGTCATAGTTGTGTTTCTGTCGCTGCTTAGCTTTTTTCAGATTGACATCAGCAAATTCACGGAGCTCAGCAATCTGTTTTACTGTAGCATAGACAGGTGTGTCAGGGTCACAAAGGGTTGGACTCAGCTCTGCATCCAAAGGCCCTTTCAGAGGTCGTCCAATGTTGAGTTCAGCTGGAGTCACACCAGTAGATTCATGCACTGCAGAGTTTAAAGCAAACCGAAATTCCGGTAGGTATTTATCCCAACTCTTATGTTTGTTACTGACATAGGATGAGAGCATAGCCTTGATGTTGCGATTAACTCTCTCCGTAAGGTTAGTTTGTGGGTGATATGCAGAGGTTTTCTTTGGTGTGAGATTCCATCTTTTACAGGTCTCCTCGAATACAGAAGAAATAAATTGTGGACCTTGATCAGAGAGAATGTATGTTGGCACTCCCCATTGTGTCAAAATCTCTCTGGTCAAGTATTGGGAAATTATTTCTGCAGTAGCTTTACGGAGGGGAAACATTTCAACCCACCGTGAGAAATAATCCACAAAAACAAGTAGATGGACATTACCAGTAGAACTCCGTGGAAAGGGTCCCATAAGGTCCACGCCCAACATCTCCCATGGTGCACTCACCTCTGTCTGTTGCAACTTGCCAGGAGCTTTTCGGGTTTCAGGTTTGTACATTTGACAGACTTGACAGGATCTCACATAGTCCCGAACATCAATGCTCATCCTCGGCCAATACACCAAGGCTTGTAACCGTTTGTAGGTTTTGTATCGTCCAAAATGTCCAGATAAAGGGTCATTATGATTGTGATGAAGTAACTGTTGACGGAGTGATGGTGGAATATAGACTTGGTAAAGAGTTTTGTGTGGTAATTGAACAACTCTGTAAACCTTGTCTTCCAGGATAGTGTACTTTATTGTTGGCGACTCATGTACTGTTCCTTTGTCCATTATTTGTTGGTAAATGTTTTGTGCGAAAGGATCCTGCTGCTGAGCCTTCCAGATGTTCTCATCTGTCACTTGGAGTGGGTGAGAAGTGTCACGTTGCGACCGGAGTACGACAGCACAGGTAACTGGTGAATGGTCAGAGGCATTGATTGGGGCTCGTGACAGAGCATCTGGAACAGTGTTATACTTTCCTTTTCGATATTCCACTGTGAAGGAGAATTCTTGCAGACGAAGAGCCCACCGGATCAGCCGAGTGCTAGGTTTATGAGTTTTAAAAACCCAGATCAGAGGTGAATGGTCAGTCACAACGGTGAAGTGTCGTCCTTCAAGGTAATATCTCCACTTTTCAATGGCCCAAACAACAGCAAGACATTCTTGCTCAGTAGTAGAGTAGTTCCTTTCAGCTTTATTTAGAGTTCGGCAAGCAAAGGCCAGGACTTGCTCGGTGCCTAACCCAGTCTGCTGAGCTAGAACGGCTCCCAAACCCACATCACTAGCATCAGTATAAACAATGAATGGCAGTTTGAAATCTGGATGACCCAGAATGGGTGGAGAGACCAGGTGAGTTTTCAGAGCATCAAATGATTTTTGGCAAGATGGTGTCCAAAGGAATTTGACTCCTTTTCGCTTTAGAGCATTGAGTGGTTCTGTCAAGGCAGAAAAATCAGGCACAAAACGATGATACCAGCCAGCCATTCCCAGAAATCTTTGAAGCTGTTTAATATTCTGGGGTACAGGAAATTCTTGAATGGCTTTAATCTTGTCTGGATCTACCTCAACACCAGATGAGGATACTATGTGTCCCAGAAATTTTATGGAGGAACGGAAAAACTGGCTTTTCTTCATGTTGACTGTAAGGTTGGCTTCACGAAGTTTGTCCAACACGGCTTGTATATCGGCACTGTGCTGATGGTAAGTGGTTGAGTAAATGATGATGTCATCCAAATATACAAAACAAATTTTACCTCTGAGTTCACCCAATACTACTTCCATAAGTCGTTGAAATGTAGCTGGAGCATTTTTCAGGCCAAATGGCATAACCTTAAATTGGAAGAGGCCATATGGACAGACAAATGCAGTTTTTTCACAGCTTTCTGGATCCATGCGGACTTGCCAGTAACCACTGTTCAAGTCTAGTGTAGTGAAAATCACTGCTCCAGAAAGAGACTCCAGGATTTCCTGAATGTTTGGCAATGGATATGCATCTGTATGTGTGACTGCATTTAGTTTTCTGAAGTCGACACAAAAACGTAGTTTGGGGTCATTTTTTTTAGGCACCAAGACAACAGGAGCGGCGTATGGAGATGTGGATGGTTCAATGATGTCATTCTCCAGCATTTCATCTACATGCTCCCTAATCATCTGAAGTTTAGCAGGTGAGACTCGATATGGTTTTTGTTTAATTGGCACATCTTGAGAAAGGTAAATCTTGTGAGTAAGTACATTCGTGCAGCCCAACTCTGTGGTACATACATCAGAATTGTTACGCAGTTGGCATAACAATGACTGTTTCCCAAAGTCATCCAGGTGTGTAGTGTGAACTGCCCTCTGCAACAGTTCATCATTGGTCCCAAGGGCAACCAGAGTAGCAGGAGCCACTGCAGAGAAAAAGGCAAGTTGCTGATGGGGTTCATTTGGCCAACATGCAAACTCTTGAAGAAAGTTGTAATGTTGTTTTCTGTTGAACTTGAACCAATAACGTTTTTCTGACACATCAAACTGCAGTCCAGAGAGGGAGATGAAATCAAGACCAAGGACAGCAGGAAAAGTGAGGTTTTGAGCAGATAGAATAACGCATGGTAAGGTGATTGACTGTTTTTGCAATGTGATAGTGATTTCGCTCCATCCCAGGGGATGCCGTCCTTCACCATCAGCCAAATATAATGGTCCTCTCGTCCAAGGCTTTATCACTCCATTGATTTCATTCCATACTCTCATTCATCAGAGTATAAGAAGAACCTGTGTCCAAGATAGCAGCTCCTTTCCAGGAACTGACGGTGATGGGAACCATCAACTGAGAAGGCAGAGGTTTAGTTGTTGATGTGGCTGGAGAACAGGTTTGGTCCAGAAGTTGAGAGTTTGTGAGGGAACCAAGAGTCGCTGAACTTTGAGCTGATGGGAGTTGGGATGAACTGCTACTTGGCTGAGGGAGGTTTGGAGAAAATGATCGATTGTTACCACCATGGGGGCAAGTTGCTGGAGGATGATTTCCTTTACAACGCCAGCAGAATGGTTGGTGTGGCCGATTGTTATTTCGGTTGTAATTTGGTTGTCTTTGCCTTACTGTGTTTTCATTGTCATGAGGTTTAGGTTCATTTATTTTAGATGGTAAACTTGCTTGTTTCCGGTACTCATACTGTTGCTGATGTTCTCGATCCTTCTCTAGCTGTTGTCCCAGGCGGACAAGTTCATCCACAGTAGTTAGCCTACTACTCCTTAGCTGACTGGCCAGTGTTGGATTTATGTTTTTCAGAAGCAGCTTGACAATTTCTTCCTCTGAAATTTGTGGTTTCCAGCGTCTGCATAGGGATTGGTACATGTACACAAAATCCCTGATGCTTTCATTCTCTCCTTGGACTCTGGTCCTTACACGTTCTGCAAGCTCATCCTCATAATCTTCAGAAAGAAAAGCAGCCTGGAACTGTCTTCGGAAGTCAGTCCAGGTATGCACCTTGTGTCTGGCTACGTCCCACCAATCTCTGGCTGTGCCATGCAACACATTCCGTAGGGTAGCCATGAGTTCCTCATCAGTTAAGGAATGAAGGGCCAAATAATCCTCACAGCGTTCCAGATACTGCAGAGGGTCGGGGGTGTCTTCTAATTTTCCATAAGTTGGAAATAACAATTTAACAGGACTTTTCCCCAGGTCTCGACTTCTATTAAGTAAAAAGGTAGCGCCACCTGGTGCTACTTGGACACCTGTCATCCCAGGCTGAGCAGTAGATTCCCACCGGGGTTTGCTGGTAAGTGATGTTGTTTCTGGTAGGCTATGGTAGATTGTCTGTGCAGTTTGATCCATTTCTGTATTCTGTTGACAGGTTTGAGCTGGTTTGATTCCGGCTCTAATGTCCTCAGTCATAGTCTTTATGGATAGTTGCAAAGACATGAGCTCTCCCTTTAGGCGAGAAACATCATCTTGCAAAGTGGAAATGCTGGTTGTAACCGGGACAAGTAGCTTGCTGAATTCCTTTAGCAGCTCAGTTTGTTGATGCTTCAATCTCCAGCCAAGGGTTGCTTTTGTTTGTGTGAGTAAATACTCAAACTGTGAGTCCATGCGTTCATATTGTTGCTTTGCATTGACTTGAATGATTTGTCTTTGTCTCTGCTTGAACCTGCGGAGGAGGCTGTGGTGATAAAGGAGAACCCAACACCAAATCCAGACCAGTCAACTCCATGTCTAGGAGAGAGTATGCTGTGGAGCGATTAGGAGGCATTATCATTGGAGGGGATGAAGTGTTTGAAGGGGGCTCGATTATATTTTCTTCAGTGCTCATTTTTTATTTTTTTGATATATTTTTATTTCTTTATATATTTTTATTATTATTTTTTTTTTATATATATATATTTTTTTTTTTTATTTGTCTAAGTGCTCAAAATGTCATTCCCTTATTTGTGAAATAAAGATGTCCCATGTTAGGTGCCAATATTTTATGTGACGGTTTTTACAAGGTTAATTATTTTAGTTTTAGTTTTTTTTTTAACAGGGTATTTGTCACTTTTTAGCGGTGCCAGTCAGGTATCCCTCCTGACAAGTAGGATCAATATATATAGATTTTTAAACCAGTCACACAAGGACCATACACTTTTGCGTGTGTAGACCCTTACAAATAAGGAATGAAAACTTTTCACAAAAAGACAACAAAAAATTAGGCTTAACAGTCCTTGTATTTCAAAAAGAAAAATAAATATATAGCCATCAAAAAATAATCACAAAATTCTTCTCCAAAAATAAATGTCCATTATAATCCAACGGATTAGGGCTCCAATATAGATTGCCCCACAGCAAGAGCTGTGAAATAACAAGAGAAAATAAAAAACATAAGTGTCTATACACAACAAAAGTCCTACAATTGCATAAAAAAACAGCACAAACAAACATACATAGAATGGACTTACAGGTCTGATGAGAAAATAATCTTGCTCAGAGGCAGGCGCTGGAACAGGTTTTCTGTTGTTGGTTTCACTAGATGAATATATTTAAAATTTATTTTATTTTTTGTAATGGGGCAAAATTATTAATTTATATTATCAGTAAGTATAGCACTTACGGAGGACCTTTAACTGTGATGTCACCGGCTTCCGGGTAATTGTGATGACACGTCAGCACGGCAGGAGCACAGAATGAAGTTTCTTTGTTTGTTTGGTTTTCTCCTTTTCCTTAATGATCGGTGGGATCCAGAACAGTGGCAAAATACTGAAAGCACGAGGGATTAAACGGCCTCGGACTGACTTTGTTACTGGTCGATAGAACGGAATATGCAGACGTAGTAGCAGCAGCTGTTTCTGTTACGCTGTCTGCTGAGACACTGACATTTTCAAACTGGAGCTAGGAGTCAGATTGAACAGCGGACCAATCAGGTAAGTGCATGTGTTAAATGGGCGTAAAGAAGGTGTGTCTTGAGCTGTGAAGAAGCAGGAGGGTTTATGAATAACGGTGCAGCCAGCTCTGTGCAACAAGCAGGTTGTCACAAGGTAAACCATCTGAATAAACCCAACAGGTTTCCAACCACAGTTAGACAGCAGTAGACATACAGGTGCTGGTCATAAAATTAGAATATCATGAAAAAGTAGATTGATTTCAGTAATTCCATTTAAAAAGTGAAACTTGTATATTATATTCATACATTACATACAAACTCATATATATTTCAGATGTTTATTTTGTTTAATTTTGATGATTACAAATGACAACAAATGAAAATCTCAAATTCATCATATCAGAAAATTAGAATATTACTGAAGACCAATAAAAACAAAGAATTTATAGAAATGTTGGCCAACTGAAAAGTATGAACATGAAAAGTATGAGCATGTACAGCACTCAGTATTTAGTTGGGCCTCCTTTGGCCTGTATTACTGCAGCGATGCGGCGTGGCATGGAGTCGATCAGTCTGTGGCACTGCTCAGGTGTTATGATAGCCCAGGTTGCTCTAATAGTGGCTTTTAGCTCTTCTGAATTGTTGGGTCTGGTGTATTGCATCTTCTTCTTCACAATACCCCATAGATTTTCTATGGGGTTAAGGTCAGGAGAGTTTGCTGGCCAATTAAGAACAGGGATACCATGGTCCTTCAACCAGGTACTGGTAGCTTTGGCACTGTGTGCAGGTGCCAAGTCCTGTTGGAAAATGAAATCTGCATCTCCAAAAAGTTGGTCAGCTGCAGGAAGCATGAAGTGCTCTAAAACTTCCTGGTATGTGGCTGCGTTGACCCTGGACCTCAGAAAACACAATGGACCAACACCAGCAGATGACATGGCACCCCAAACCATCACTGACTGTGGAAACTTTACACTGGACTTCAAGCAACGTGGATGAAGTGCCTCTCTTCTTTTCCTCCAGACTCTGGGACCTTGATTTCCAAAGGAAATGCAAAATTTACTTTCATCAGAGAACATGACTTTGGACCACTCACCAGCAGTCCAGTCCTGTTTCTCTTTAGCCCAGGCAAGACGCTTCTGACGCTGTCTGTGGTTCAAGAGTGGCTTGACACAAGGAATGCGACAGCAGAAACCCATGTCTTTCATACGTCTGTGTGTGGTGGTTCTTGAAGCACTCACTCCAGCTGCAGTCCACTCTTTGTGAATCTCCCCCACATTTTTGAAGGGGTTTTGTTTCACAATCCTCTCCAGGGTGCGGTTATCTCTCTTGCTTGTACACTTTTTTCGACCACATCTTTTCCTTCCCTTCGCCTCTCTATTAATGTGCTTGGACACTGAGCTCTGTGAACAGCCAGCCTCTTTAGCGATGACCTTTTGTGTCTTGCCCTCCTTGTGCAAGGTGTCGATGGTCGTCTTTTGGACAACTGTCAAGTCAGCAGTCTTCCCCATGATTGTGTAGCCTATAGAACTAGACTGAAAGACCATTTAAAGGCTTTTGCAGGTGGTTTGAGTTAATTAGCTGATTAGAGTGTGGCACCAGGGGCCATCAATTTTGAACCTTTTCACAATATTCTAATTTTCTGATATAATGAATTTGAGATTTTCATTTGTTGTCATTTGTAATCATCAAAATTAAACAAAATAAACATCTGAAATATATGAGTTTGTATGTAATGTATGAATATAATATACAAGTTTCACTTTTTAAATGGAATTACTGAAATCAATCTACTTTTTCATGATATTCTAATTTTATGACCAGCACCTGTACATTTGTTTAGATGTTTGCTTTGTGGCTGAACATTATCCGATGGTTTTACTTTGATCCACTAGCCAGTGAAGCTCCACAGTTTTCTCCTTTGTCATTAAAACACATCAGTGAGTGCAAATAGTATAAACGTTGCCCATTCAAACAAGACAGAATCATAAAACTTAGACTTTTATAGCTCTAATGCTCCTCATATGTTCCAAAAATTATTACCATTTTATTCGTAGTTATAACAAGAACTTCAAACTATTTACAGTGCTGTGAAAAAGTCCGTCTTACAGAGTTATCCTGTTTTAACTTTTGGTTTAAACACATTTAAAGACCATCTAAATACAAAAATGCATTTGGGAGGATTTTATTTTTTTTTAAAAAGGGAAAAAAGCAGCAGCTACAATTAACAGTGTGCAATAACTGGTAATTGCTCGTTTCCATCGAAGTGGAGGAATTTTGGTAAACTCTGCTGAATTCGGGGTTACCTGAGCCACAATGGAGGTTTTTATAGCATAAATTAATAAGTGTAAAATTTACGGTTCAATCAGTTCTTACAAATCATTTAAATGAAGAGAGCAGAACATGCTGTAACAACAACCTCCGCTGTTTGATGCAGAACTTTAGAGGTTGTTCTGGCTCTTCTGGGACCTCTTGGATGAGTTGTAATACGCTCTTGGAGTAGTTTTGGTAGACAAACCACTTCCAGGAAGGTTCTCCACTGCTCTGTACTTTATCTAAATGTTATCTGCTTATTTGGAGCAAACATCATAGAAATGCTTTGTAACTATTTCCAGAATAAAACATGTCATGTCAGTGATCTGTTTTTCTATATCTTTTGATCAAGTTATGACGTGTCTTTTTTCCCCCCATCTTTGAGCCTACTTCATGATGTCCAAAGGGCTCTGTTTATCTCTTGCTTCTACAGTTCTGGCAATAATAAGTTATGGTTGTAGCTTATATAACTGAACCAAAGCAGAGTAATTTTATTTGTTTTTAATTTCATATACTCTAATGCAGAGTGGCAGTGGGGGATCAAACTCACAACCTCAGGATTGAAAGCCCTATGTCCTAACCACTCGGCCGCCACTCCACCTATAATCTCAGTTATTCATTGGCTTCCTGTTAAATCAAGAATAGAATTTAAAATCCTCCTTCTCACATATAAAGCCTTAAATGGCCAAGCTCCATCTTATATCAGAGATCTGATTGTTCCTTATGTTCCTAACAGAGCACTTCGCTCTCAATCTGCAGGTTTACTAGTGGTTCCTAGAATTTCTAAAAGTAGAATGGGAGGCAGATCTTTTAGTTATCAGGCTCCTCTCCTGTGGAACCAACTACCAGTTTTAGTCCGTGAGGCAGACACTCTGTCTACTTTTAAGACTAGGCTTAAAACTTTCCTTTTTGATAAAGCTTATAGTTAGGGTGGCTCAGGTTATCCTGAGCTCTCTCTCTATATTTATGCTGCTATAGGCTTAGACTTTTGGAGGACATAGGGACCCCCATTTCATCATTCTGCTTCATTCTCTCTCTGTTCTCCTATTCTGCAGAATCTGTTTGTTCAATCTCTAACCTTCTGCTCTCTCTGCTTTTCCTCAGAGTAGCTTTGCCTCGTCTGTTCCTGTTTGGCTGTGACGTCATCCAGGAAAGAAACATCAGCTGTGCTGCTTCCATCAACACCCTTGTTTGTAGATGTTGGAGATCGGCCTGTCTTCAGGTGTGGTCCTGTTTCTCTGGCCATGGCTGGGTGGATGTGCTCTCTTCATCCTCTGGCATGGGAGCTGCCTTGGAGCTCGTCTGCCTGGCTGTGTGTTTCCTGGACGGGGCCGCCTTTTACAGCTGCTTGTATCTCTGCTTCTGTCTCATTGAACCCCAGTCGGCCTCAGCAGATGGCCGCTCACACTGAGCCTGGTTCTGCTGGAGGTTTCTTCCTGTTAAAAGGGAGTTTTTCCTCTCCGCTGTCGCTACAAGCATGCTTAGTGTGAGGGATTGTATTTGAGTCAATGAGTCAATGCAATCAACTGGTTTTCCTTAGATAGAAAACTTTGTATCAATTTGACTGTATGATCTGGTTGAACTGTAAAGTGCCTTGAGATGACATGTGTTGTGAATTTGGCGCTATATAAATAAACTGAATTGAATTGAATTATTTCATGATTGAACAATAAATCCAATTAACTTTTTATGCAGGGTGAGGTTGACTTGAAACCCATTTTCTGTAAAGACTGAAATAATTTAAAAAACACATTTTGTATTTACTATATGACTTGAGATGTTTTTATTTATTTTAAAGAATATTTTTATGATTGAGATTTGATGACATGAAACATTTAAGTGTGACAGAAATGTAAAAAATAGATACATAAATCAGGATGTTTCTAAAAAAAAAAAAAAAAAAAAAAAAAAACCAACCTGAAATAATTTGGTTTCTCTGAGATAAAACACTTAAATATGTGTAAGCTTGAACACATATTGAACTCATAGCAAAGCAAACAATAAAAGCAGAAAAGTTTAGACTTTTTCACCTCTTGTATGCAAAAAAGTTTAGGTTGTGAAGAGATTAATTGGAGAAGGTTGGAAATAATCCGCAGATCTACATGATGCATCTTCAGTGCCAACTAACAACAGTTTGGGCATCTGTGCTGGTCTGATTGACGGCCTACAGGTGCTGAGAATGTCTGTTGGGGAAGCTGGTCATGTGAGAGCAGCTCGGACAGCTGACACTGTGGAAATGGTTACATTCTATTAGCAGATGAGAATCCTTTTGACATGTTTACAAAGGGCACTTTGTTGCGTGGCAAAGAGACGGGATTATGTTGACTCAGTTCTGGTGTTATTCAGCATACAGCAGCCTTCTGCTTTCACCTGCTCAGAAAACCAAGAGCAAAAACAACTGTCAAGATCACCAGAAAGGACTTCCATTGAGCAGAGGTTAAGTTATAGTCAAACAGTTTCCAAAACAGTTAAAAGTTCAAATGATTCAATACTTTTCCTCCTCTTATCTGATGTCAAATCAGACTAAACCTTTTCTGCTTAGGGTCAGTTGTGATAACCAAATTAAATTATCTTATTTTCCGTAGTTCTTTTGCAGCAATGGATACAACATGTGGGTATGTTTTAAGGCAGCGACTCAAACACATGGCTTCTTTGTGGGACATCATTGACAAATATAAGGAAATCTGCTTTGACTGAAAAGCCACTCAGGGAGAAAGAATCAATTTCCTGCAAATACATTTTAAAATGCCAGAATTTAGTTAGAAAATGCACCCAGACACAAATATGGTATGTTTTGGAGACATGTCCTGTAGTCTAAAGTAACTGCCAGTGTTGGGCAGGTTACTTTGAAAACGTAATTATATATAGTTATTAGTTACTTCTCCCAAAAAGTAACTGAGTTACTATCTGAGTTACTCCACAATAAAAGTAACTATTGCGTTACTTTTTCGTTTCTCGCCCCAGTAACCCTCACCACCCGGCCCCCGCCTTCTCGCCGTGTGTTTCAAAAGCCAAACAAGCAAGAAACAAATACCTACAGGGAGTTTTGCATTTATTGCACCTCAACGTAAATGACATCAGGGGGGAACGCTATCTGATGGGCTTCTAAACCCCGTCAGATAGCGTTCCCCCTGCGTTGAAAGTAACGCGGTTAGTAACCGCGTTACTTTCAACGCTGTTACTCCCATCACTGGTAACTGCAATTTAAATGTTTGGATATAATGGCTTTCATCAAATTTAGCAGAAAACCGGAAAAATTAAAAGCCAGAGAACAGCATCCCAAATGTGGAGCACCGAGGTGGCTGCATCATATTTTGTTGGGTAGTTTTACTGCAGGAGAGAATGTAAGAGAATCGATGGAAAAAGGAGTAAAGAACATTATGTGTAAATTATTAAACATCTCAAAACATCAGCCATATCTTGGGGACAAATGATGATGACTATAAAACCAAGTATTCCACTAGTAGTAACAACATTGGTTAGGAGGGGCAATCAAAAACTCTTGATTCATGTCCCAGAGACAGCTGTCTGCCAGAAGGTCTGCTAAGCTAACAAAGTTTCATCAGATCTGTAAGGTGGATAATTGTAGCAGAGTACCATGAGGAGCTAGGAAAAGAAAACAAAAAAGTTCACACACGTTTAAGTCAGTTTTACTAATAATAAATAAATAAAAACAACCCCCTAAAGGTGTTTCAATAAACTGGAACTAAAGAGAGTTAACTAATCAAAACATCTCCTTCTCATCATTCTGGCAGTTAGAGGTTATTTTGGGAATCCTTACTGACCAACAAGATGAAAGACTGCGAAAGAAAATATGAACGTCTATTTTTATACACTATACATGTCTGCCTTAAACTATATAGGTGATCTATCTACAACAGACACGATAGTCTCAGGTCAGAAAAATCCCAAAAAGCGGCAGGAAAGCTATGCAGAAAAACATGTTTAAATAATGGCCAAGCCACTAACTGAACACACGTTTCTTTAAAAGGTTTTTTAAATTGTCATTATTTTTTTATTCACTAACTGTCTATCAGAACTCCTGGTGTTGGGATCTGGGGAGGTACCACCTTTCTCCAGCAGAGTGCGCCGTGGGTCTCCTGGGCTGGAGCCCTCCAGCACACCTGGAGCTCATCTGCTCATCAGGAGACCTTCCCTACATAAGCAGCTGCCAGACCTTCCTTCAACGCCGCAGTGTTGACCTAGTTTGGTTAGCGAATCTGAGCCTCTGTTACCTGAAAGAATCTTTGTTATCTCAAGAGAGAAACCTGATTCTAATCTGCCTCTGTCTTTGCTCACAGGAAACCTGTCTCAAGTCTGAAGCTCTGGATGACCTTAACCTGCCTGCCAGCCCTCATGAGCCAAACCTGAAGATTCCAATCTGGATTTCTCCTGCTGCTCTCAGAGAAGAGCTGGAAACTCTGATCAAGGTCTGCCATTCAAAGTCAGAAGCTAGACGCTGCTGCTGCTTATGCACTCTGCTGAACCAACAGTCTCTGGACCCAACGGTTCCCTCTCTCACAAGTAAAGCCTGGACTTCTTCAAGGTAGACTCTGAATTATCTAAACACTCAATTAATCATCTGACTGCCTGGCTAATCAAACTGTCCGTCTCTGCAGACATCGGTGAACCCAACCCGGACCAGTACCTGAACCAGTTCATGTCTTTGTGTGAAAACCTTTTTCAATAAACACTGTTAAACTTTTATTCAGCCTCTGTTTGTGTTCTGCATGTGGGTTTAGCTTTAAACCAATCATGACACCTGGGAGGTATTAAATCAAACTTCTCTCAAATCAAACTTTTCACTTAGGAAGCAACACTGATTAGAATCAATTTCAGATGCTATTATGCAAATGGAATAGAGAACAGGTGAAAATTATTGCCAATTAGCAAGACACTTAATAAAGGAGTGAGACCACAAACCATTTCTCAGTATAAAAGCTTTCTGGCTGATGTTTTGGGTACCTTTGAATGTTGGTGGTGATTTCACTCTCTCGTTAGAAGGAGGCAGACTCTACAACCCACACAAGTGGCTCAGGTAGTGCAGTTCATCCAGGATGGCACATCAATATGAGCTGTGGCAAGAAGGTTTGCTGTGTCAGTGAAGTGATCAGATGCTGAAAGAGCTACTAGGACACAGGCCAGTACACCAGGAGATGTGGAGAAGGCTGAACGAGTGCAAGAACAAAGCAGCAGGACTACTACCTCCACCTTTGTCCAATGAAGAACAGGAGAAGAAATGCCAGAGACCTGAAAAATGATCTCCAACAGGCTCCAAATGTGCATGTGTCTGAACAAGCACATGCACACTGACTCCATAAGGATGGTATGAGGGCCTGATGTCCACAGATGGGGGTTGTGCTGACAGCCAAACACCATGCAGGATGCCTTGCATTTCCCAGAGAACACCAGGATTGGCAAATGCAGGATAAAGCTAGACCTCATGTGGCTGGAGTTTTTCAGTAGTTCCTGCAAGATGAAAGCATTGAAGCTATGCACTGGGCCACCCGTTCCCCAGACCTGACTCAGATTGAAAACATCTGGTTCATCATGTCTCGACCCATCCACCAATGTCACATTTCCCCACTGACTGTCCAGGATTTTTTAGATGCTTCCAGGTCTGGAAGGAGATCACCCAGGAGACCATGCACCACCTCATCAGGAGTGTGCCCAGGTATTATAGGGAGGTCATACGTTGAGGCCACACACAATACTGAGCCTCATTTTGACCTGTTTTAAGGACATTACATCAAAGTTTGATCAGCCTATAATGTGTTTTTCCACTTTTATTGTTTGTATAACTTGAACTTAACCAAAGTGGACTCATTGGGAGATGACCAAGGAGGACACCATTGTTGAAAACAAATAAAAAAAAGCCAGAATGGCATTTGTCAAACTACAAATTGATAAACCAAAAAGCTTTTAGGACAATGTCTACTTTGCTTATCTGGCACAAGGTGTCTTGAATCTCTACAGGGTACCATGAATTACCTGGAATATCATGGGATTCCAGGGAGAAACGTGCTGCCCAATGTTAGAAAGCTTGGTCTCAGTCACAGCTCATTGAACTTCAACAGGATAATGACCGAAACACGTAGCTAAAATACTCAAGAATGACTAGACAGAAACAGACCATCTGTAAAAGGCCCCCTTTGAACCTGAGACAACTGGGGCAGTCCGCTCATGAGGAAAGGACCAAAACATCTGCTGTGAGGAGCAGAAGGCTCATTGAAAGTTAGTTTGATTGCATTGATTGGCTCAAACAGTTGTGGAACAAAATATTAAGGAAAATATATTTTTTATTATGTTCCCCTATTTAATTAGTTAATTTTTTTAATCATTCTTTTGAAACGTGGTTGAAAAGCACAGTCTGATTTTCATTTTGTTCTTTTAATAGAATTTTATGTACGATTATGTTTGTCAGATTGTTGGTTTTACTTTAATTAAATGAGGGGTAACAACAATGTCTATCTGATGGCAGTTCTTTTTTGTTCAATGGCATTACATTTCATTTTACTTTGTGCTTTCCTGTCTATGTTTGGAATTAAAATAGAAATCAAAGTCGTAACTTTAATTTGGTGGATATAGCCTTTTTCTTAATTGTTGAACTTATCACTGCTAAGCACTTTAAAAAAGGAAATCGGGTTATTTTCTGTAAGATGAAGTGGGAAAACGCAATACAATAACTAGTCGCATGGTAAGGACAAACTTTGGGCTTCAGGGTATATAGCTTCAAAGGGTAGTAAACAAAAAGTAGTAAAAAATTCTTTTGAAAAATGACTGAATGTTTTTCAAACTTTTCGAAATGTAAACAACTAAAAAATGTGACATTCAGATTCTTTCCACCCATGTAAACCTTGAACACCAAATAGAGTCCAATGCAACCAGCTATCTTTGATAAATTAAATTGAGTGGCAAGAAGTAGATGATGTTGAATAAAACTTTAACAAATCCCCTTTATAGTTTGTCGCAAGCCAGAAAACCATATTTTCTGAAGGTGGAACATTATGTTGTATCATCATGCTGTGGGATATGAAAGCTGGTCGAAGGTAACTGGAACGTGAATAAAGCAGAATACAGTACAGACCCTGAATAAAAAATGTGAGAAGGTGCAGACTACCTGAAACTGAGGGAGAGCTTCATGTGTTTGAATGGCCTAGTCAAAGTAAAAACATACATTTAACTGAGAATTAATGAAATTAATGGATTAATAAGAGTGATGGTCTCAAACTCACTTTCAAATCGCATGTAATATAAAACCAAAATAAAATACACTGAAGTTGGTTTCATTGTAAATAAATTGATTTAAAAAATCATAATTTAACATACTTCCCACCATTTTGAAAGTTTTACAGTTTATAAGCTTCTTTATATTGTTTTTATTATTAAGTTTACATTCTTAGCTGTGAGGAAAAAGCATTCGATCTTCTTCACAGTGATTGACCTAGACTTAAAGAGTAGATCGTTGTCAAGTAGAGTTATGCAACTCCTTTCTAGTTTTTATATTAGATTTTAAGGCTTCCCTTGTAATATTTCAACAAGTCTGTTTTTTAGAATTTAAAACTACGTTTATTTCATTTTCTTGCAACATAGTTGGTAAAAGGATATATAATAAGCTTCAATCAAAAAAAGAATCACTCAATTAATCACCTTTATTTATAAAGCAGCTTATTAACATAAAGTGGCCAGAGGTAGCATATGTTCATACATTTAAGAGAGAACAAAAAAGAACTAAAAAAACAAACAAGACTGAAACATTTAGAATAAAACAAATAACGGAAAAAGAAAAGAGCAGTTTAAAACAGTAAATATATAATAATGTATAAAACAGAAGATAATCACAGCCATGAATTAAAGCTTTCTATTCTAACATCTCTTTTCTTTCTGCACTTTGTTTGGCCTCTAAGGCAAACCGAACTGATTTAATCCAACATCATCTTGCAGTCAAAGCTACAGCAGTAAACAGTCCTTACATCAAAGCAACAGAGTAAGAATGCATTTAGCGTAACACGTGATTATGTGCAGGAAGGTCGCTGATAGGTAGTTCACTGATGGGGCCCTTGGAAGATAAATGCAGGATGCCCGGACACTTTGGGAAAGAGATCGGACTTCAGAGAGTTTTGGTCAGCTAGAATTACAAACTAGCTTTAGACAAATTTAGAGTGGTAACACTGAAATACACCAGACACATGTTTGGCATAACGTCATATCTAAATACACATGTAATATAATATAAATCCTCACTGTGCAGTTTCTGACTTCAGGAGCAACTAACCATAACTGGGTCAAGCATTATGTAAGCTGAATATATGTTAACCTCAGGCGCTGATGTGAGTACTCACAGGAGTTTGAGTGCAGATAACTGTATATGGTATATACAAAACGGATAGAAGAGGGACGGCCACTCTCTCCTGTCTAGAAATAGCAAACGCTCAAAGAGAAAACCTACTACTACTAGTGTTTCCCCATTTTTGTTTGATCACTGTATCTTTGCAGAAGTTTTCTAGCTTATTTATTAAGACGTCATTCCTGTATAGGAATTAATTACACACATTACTTAAATCAAACAGCTCACTTTGCAAAAGTCCCAGGATTTAAATTTGAAGCAGTGTCCTTTGGTCTTTTAGTGGTTGCTCCTGGTATTGCAAATAGTTTATTTTTAACAAGACAGACATTAGGAGTGTGTTTCTTCCTATAGTCTATGTATTTAATAATGACAATAATAGACAGACAGACAGAATATATACATATATATATGTGTGTTTGGGGGGGGGGGTGGTGGGTTTACATTTGTGCTTAAAAATGTATTTAAAGAAAATGATAAATTCTCACGGTCATTCAAATAACACAAAACTGAAAATAATAATAATTTAGTCAAATAAGATATTGATTTTGAATTTTATAATAATAAAAAAGCAAATCTTCCCAGAGAGTAACTATAACTGAAAGTACCTTTCTCTTGAATAGTGAACCAACACACCTGTCCACAGGTGCAGAAGTGTGACTGAACATTACAGAAAATACCTGATTTCAGTGATTCCCTCAAAGTTTTGATCAACAAAATTTTTGTCAATTGGCTCCATCAGGCATTTTTACTTCTTTTATTTATTAATAGATACTTATGTATGAATATACATATAATAATATAACGATGTCATGATATCCATGTTTTATCATTTTTATGTATTGTTACTGTTGTCAATTTATTCCAAGGGCAGCTGATTACTATGGAACGGCATGTATGTGTATGTATACAAAAAAAAAATTTATATATATATATATATGTGTGTGTGTGTGTGTGGAGGGAGAGAAAGACTCACAAAATGGTGTGAAGACGTACGCATGCATTAAGACAGAAAGATTTGTCTAACTTAAGATTCTAACTATTATATTTTACATAATTTTTGCATCCTTTTACATAATTCACTCAATTATAGGGTGTTCGTTTACCACTAAGATCCCCCCTGGGTGTGCTACAGCTGGTAATTATCATCTATGTCTCAAAATAGTTCAGTTTTATTATGTGTGGCACACATATATTTATATATATTGGGCAGAGTGATTATCTTTTAAAAGCAAATGACAAAGCTGAGTTGAAAAGATTTAATTAACAAAATATTTTAGTATCTTTCCCTTTCACCAGGAAATATTTATTACCTCTCTTTTTACTGGAGAAGAATTTATTTGAATTCAAACTACAGTGATAAACAGTAAACAATTAATACATTTTAGGAATGGAAAAACGTTCTTAATGGGGCTTTTCAATTATTCTATCAATTACCAGCATGAATTAATTTTTTACACATCTAAAGGAAAATAGGCATGCAGTAGTTATGGCAGATCCCCTTTACCACAATAATTATTTTTCAACTCATAAAAGAGAGCCAAGTGGTGTCAGGTTCATTATGATCATTATGATCCTAAACTTAAACTGGAAGCCTAGACAAAGCACTTCCAGTCCATCCACTGGAAGTGTGCCCACCACCTCCTCCTTTTACCTTCCAAAGGGCGTAGGTTTGATTTCAACTTTGGAAGGGACACTATTGGTCTGATGTCATTGGTCCCATGCAAATATATGCATGCTTGTTTTTTTATGCTTGATGGGAAAATCATGGTGTATTTTGTTTAAAGAGAAACACAGCATTACTTACTACATTTATACAAATTTTATAAACACTACACACACTAGATGCTGTTTATCAATGACTGAAGCTTAACTGGCTCTGATGGAAGAGGAAATATGACTTTTTTCCACTTTGAAAAGGTTTGAATTCGAAATTACAAGCAACTAAGGCAGAAAGTAAATATGTGCCTATTTAACAGAATATAGTCTGAATATGTCTGTTATATGTGGATTTATACTTTTTTTTATTTTAAAGCTATAAAATTGTGCAGATGTAAAGAGAGGTAAAACCCACTCTTTTAAATGTTCTCTTTGTATCATGAAACAAAGTGAAATAATAGATTCAAGGGACGCCAAATAAATGGATTGCATTTACATGTGAACTGGAACTAGAAGAGGAACTGACACCGAGGAAATTTAATATATTAACCTCACTCTACAAGTTGTACATCTAGGATGTAGTTACTCTGTTTAACCGATTTCATGTTTTTTATTTAGGCCTGAAACAATTCTTCGGATTAATCAATTATTGAAATAATGTCAACAAATATAGTAATCAATTAATCGTTAATTGGATTATAGAGACTCTAAAACATGTATTTAGCTCACAGAGCAACCCACTTAGAGCAGGAATTATACCAAAATTGTAAAAAAAAAAAATAATAATAATAATAATTTTGTATTCTAGATAAAACATGTTTTCGTCTGTCAATACTCTCCATCCAGAATTCCTCTACTGCTGCAACTACGCTGTATTGTAAATTAAAAACATTTATTCACATGTAATTGTTGGTAGGGACAAGTAGGTCGGTCCAAAATTTATGTAGGGACATGTGCCTATGGTCCCTATGCAAGCTTACGCCCATGCTTCCAAAACGAAGCACAAGCGCTCAGAAAAATACAGACAACACATAAAAACAACCCTGCATTCCTATGGAATAACCACGACTTTAACCAAGAACCATGTAATGGTTCCAGGAATATCCCAAAATGTCTCGTTTCCTCAAAGCCTGGAGAGCAGTTGAAAACATATTGCATTGTCTCATTATAACTTATGGTGCACAAACCATCTATTTATTATTAAATGGTTCCCTTTTTTCATTTAAATATACATCAGCTCAGTCACCTCCCCCCTCCCTTAGCAACTAGTGCCTTTCTCACTAACACCCACCCTCATCCAGCCATCCATCCTCCTGCAAACATGCAGCCTCACAAACAAAAGAAAAAAAAAATATCTCTTATAAAAGGTAATAAATTTATTGTTTTAGACGACAGTATTTATTAGATATCATTAAAAGATTAGATAGACTATGTTTAATATGTGAAAAATTTAATTGCACAATAGTGATGTGAGCTGCATCCTGCATTAGTCTTGATAGTGGAGGAGCTTCCCTAATGAGAGGCACTACTCGGTGTTATATGCAGGATCTGCTGGAATATGATTATTTTTTTCAAAGAAGGGTTTGAACAACATAATTATGATAGAAAAGTCGAGGGGAAAGAACAGTTCTGTGTTTGTGACTTTCATATATAAGAATCAAAATGGCGCTGCAGGGAGAGAGCAGCGCAAATATCAAAATAAGAAAGATAAAGCTGTGTATAGAGAGTGAAGTTTTATTGGGGGGGGGGTTCATATCGCTTTGCATGGCTGTGCTCAGCCTAATAGTAAAAAGGGAGACCGGATGTAGGGGCAGTAATTGAATGGTTTCTGATGCGCCAGCTTCTTAACAAAAGAGCCATCACTGCGCCCTGCACTGAAGGACTTTGGTTCCAGCTTCAGTCTGCTCCCCCCCGCCCCCCTGCAGCTGGACCCGCACCTGAACGCAAAAATGATCATCCAGCTTTAATCCCCGTCAAATAATATATAAACCTTAATCTGAACAGCCTTAAATTCACCTGATCTCAGGAGGAGCTGGCAACTTTCCTGACAATGGAGGCTCCAGAGGCGACTGCCATAGTGATAGTTATAACCTAATCGGCCTCAAAAGCGAGAAATAAAGCAAACCCAACTATTGCATTGGAACCCGAATAAAGCCCAGATGAAGTCTCATCTGTCATCTGTAGCTTAAAGGTCGCGACATTTGATTTATAGGAGGTTTAACAGCAAATAATCTCGAACACGTCATTCAAAGTCAATGGCCGGGCTGTGTTAGTTGGGAAAATATATCGAAGTATTAAAAGGATAAACGAAGCTCCGCACGCTCGGAACTTCTCTCATCCGTCCGGTTAAAGATTCATTTTCAACGTGCATCCTCTGACATCCCGCCTGGTTCCGTCTGTTCGGGTCAATTTGACGGGAATTGTGCAAAATTGTTGGCGGCGCGCGCTCCTTCCAGCGGGTTTTCCCGGAATAAAAGTTGTTCGCCGGTGGAAACAAAAGGAGAAAAGCGCGCGGAGGTGAAGCCCGATGTCTTCAGCATCGGCCCGTCGGGACCGGCGGACCGGGGAGGATGCTTATTTTTTATATTTGACGGGAGATGGAGGATGAAGAAACACAAACGGGACGGCGCCAGTTCCATGGAGTCCGCTAGATCAGCTGCTGGCAGTTGGTGTTCTCAATCACGTCCGCAGATAGGCTTCATAGGCTGAATGGAGCGCCTGTGGAATAAGACACTTAAAGTGGAGCCGGACTCTGAAGACACGCTTTTTTGGACACTAATATTACGATAATCTTTTTAAAACTTTTCTATCTACTGCATTCTTTTTAGGAAACACATTTTATTCTTTATTTTCTGCCGGTCAAGCGAAAAGGTGAAATATCCCCTCCAAGAGTTTTTATTAACTTATTGAAAAAAAAGTCACAATGGCAGAGACGGCCGCTCCAGCAAAGGCGAAAAGGGCATCAAAACCCAAGAAGCCCGCCTCGCATCCCAAATACTCGGACATGATTAAAGCGGCTATTGTTCACGACGCGAGCCGGAGCGGAGCGTCCCGACAGTCCATCCAGAAGTACGTGAGGAAGAACTACAAAGTGGGCGACAACGCCGACGTCCAGATTAAGATGGCCCTGAAGAGGCTGGTGGCGTCCGGGATGCTGCGCCACACCAAAGGCATCGGCGCGTCCGGATCCTTCAGGCTCACCAAGCCGGAGGATACGAAGAAGCCCGCCGCCAAGGCTGCGTCCGCACCCAAGCCCAAGAAAGTGGTCAAACCCAAACCCAAGAAGGCGGCCAAGCCCAAAAAGGTCACCAAGACGCCGGAGAAACCCAAGAAAGCGGCCGCTAAGAAAGTGAAAAAGGTCGCAAAGAAGGTGACGCCTGCGAAAGCCAAAAAAGCGCCGGCGAAGAAGCCGAAAGCAGCCAAGCCCAAGGCGAAACCGGTGAAGAAGGCAGCCAAGCCCAAAGCCAAGACCCCCAAGAAGGCAGCGAAGACTGCAAAAAAGAAGTGAACGGACTCTTTCATACAAACTTTCTGTAAATACCTGAAGAAGTTTTTTTTTTTCGTATATGTATTATTTTTGTAAGATCTCATGCAAATCCTGCTGTTTATACCTGTAGTTTTTCTTTTTCCATTCATTGCAACATAGCATAGACTGTAAAACTAATGGTGTTGATTTGTTTTTCTGTTTATAGTTGATTCTGATCCTGAAGTCTAGGATCTTACTGAGAAGAAAAATGTATATATATTATTATAAACAAAAAATTAGACTAATGAATAGTTCTTGATAGTGCATGGATCCATCCAGCAAACACGTCTTTGAAGAGTGAAGCCTTTTCAATGTATAGACCATGGACATCAGCAACATTTCTACAGGATCCACATCAATATGTTAAACCACCCTAAAGCCTATTTGCAATGTATGTAATAAAAAAAAACAACAGTTTGGATTTGTTGTCCTTTATTATAGTTATTTTTTTCACTGAGGAATTGAGCTCCCTTTATTTACATTTATATAATAGCTATAAAAACCTGATAGTGCTTTAAGTGAAGCTATTTCCATTAAATAAACAGGATCATGGTTAATTACTGATAGACATATGGAGATAAGCAATAATGCAAAGCAATTACAGATTATATGGATTTTAATTCAGGAGAGAATAGTTAAATAGTATAGATAAAAAAATATATATTTTCAGGTGTTTTTTTTAAACATCTTTTCAGCAATAAACTGATAATTTGCTAACAAAAGTGGTTTAACTCAGTATTATAAGTGTATTAACTGTATTATCAGAGATATTTGAAGGTTTTCTAAAAACAAAGCCATATATTATTGCAGCGTAATTTTAATTTAACTTTAATATATTACAAAAAGCTGATTGGAGTTTGACTTTTCCTGTTTTGTGTATTTATTTAACTCTCATTTATAAAGAGATGATTAAAACTACCTAAGATGCCAGTTACTAATGATTTTGGGGAGGCACAACTAAATATAATCATAAAATAAGTTTTATTTAGGTGCAGTTCTAGGGGGAAACTTTAATTCAGCTCAATAAAAGTAAATGTCTCACTTCTGGTTCTGTAAATGATTGTATATACTCATAAACAGCTTTTGAAACCTTACTCTTACTTTAAAATACAACGCTTCACATTCTGACCTAAATATGTGAACCTGAAGCAAGAGTGGGTGATAAATATAAAACAATTATGATAAATGCCAAAAGGGGGAGGCCACTTATGCATTCAAATTAGTACAGAAACAATTCAGCATGGGGCCACTGGAGCCAACTACTATTTATGGCACCTAGAAAGGATATTAATCCAAGTTGCATTTTGTGATCTAAATTTTTAAAAATACCAAAAGTGACTTTTAAGACACTATTTAAAATAATGTATTAAAGGCTAAACTAATAAATGCAGCAATTTAGATTGAAAGAAAGTCGGATGCAGAGAGAGGGCGGGGGGTATTGGGAATCTGTCGACACACCCATCTAAGAAAGTTCTGCTTCCCAAACACTGCCATCTAGTGGTAACTTTAAGGAACAGGCGCCTTCTCCTAAAAGCTAAAACAGCAGGCCAACTAGAGGCATGTAAAGGTTAAAAACGGTTAAAAATATGAATAAACTCTGAAAATGTTATGACGTCTGAAAGGCACTGGACTTATTTAAAGGTTAAAAAAGACAAAGCATAGCTTTGTTTATGATTTATGGTAAAATCTCTTAAGCCATTTTTTAGGTAAACTTTGTTGCTACCTCAACTCATTTATTTATTCCTAGCACAAAAGAATAAAGTCTTAAAACATCCATTAGAGATTCTTAGATGATAGCATCACCAAGTGATTTCAGATTCATGCGCCCCAGAAGACAAACTTCTGCACCACATGCCAAAATTAGGGTCATTACAGGAGCAAAGTCACTCATTGTTCATAAAACAGTTTTTTAACTCGATGCACTATTTCTGCTGAAGGCAGAAACCCCAATATGGAATTTCTCCCCAGATCATTAAACCTCCACTAGAACCCTGCAGCTCTGATACATCACAGTGTGTATTGATGTTTCCATATTCTTTCTTAATAAAAGTGGCTGGTGAGTGTATTTTACATCAGTCACAGCATTCATAACAAACTCACCCGTAACAGGTCAGGAGTTTTCATCCAATCTGGTCCGGTCTTTATTAAGCATCTAAATTCACTTTCAGTAATAAAAGCATTTGAAAAATCACAGGAATGTTTCCTGCAGAACCAATCAGAATCTCGGTTTAATCACACATAGAACTGATTTATGTTAAGGAAGAAAAACAAAAACAAACAATAGGTTCTGTAACAAGTTCAGTCAGTCACGCATAAAAGAAGAGAAAAAAATAAAACTAAATATTCTCACTAAAACATTTTTTTTTTTCGGGGCGGAACCCTGGAGCGAGGAAACTGGAGGCACGTAAAATAATCGAATCATTTCCTTCAAAAGTACAGCATTCAATGTTCACCTTGCTCCCTCTCATTAGCGTGTCGTTTCTGAAATTTCAGCAAACACTTAAAATATTCCATCTTTTCATTAAAAATCAAATATATTCATAAGATAGAAGCAACCTTTCTGTATCGCATCTTCTATGGAAGATCTGATTTAAATATAAGAAACGAGATATCGTGATGCTAAAACAGCCGGTGGTAATGGTGCTGCAGCTGCTCATAGTTGCAGGAGTTATTTGGCAATGATTCTGTATCGACTATCAGGGATGTCTTGGTCAGAAACAGTTTTGGTAGCAGCTGGTCTGGATGTCCTCTTTGTAAAGGTTTCCAACACTAGTACTTATCCTGCTTAATTTGGCATTATTGTCATTTGAACCCACTAGATGTGTGTGAAATATTATCTTTAACACTCAACAGATAGCCCCATCGATACGCAGGAGAGTTGTACTCCTCTTCCTGCAGGCTCTCTCTATAATAAAGCACCTTTCTAGATAGCTTTAGAGGCTGTTCTTCAGCATAAGGCCAACAAAGCTGGGCACAACAGCAGAGGGTCTAATGTGATCACCAGCATCCAGTCGCTTCAGAACTGGTTGGATCAAATGTCTTCAAAGTGAGGAGGTCAGACAGAAAGGTGGACAGGTTAATGGAAGTCTTCAGATGAAAAATTAGAAGGGATAAGGACGTAATCCAGTTCAGGCTTCAGTGGTTCTGCTTTTCTGGTTTGGTCTTGATGGATTATGTTTAAAGAAAGTAAAATCTCATCTAGCTCATTGTTGGTTATTTTAGCCTAGCTACAGCTCTGTAGATGGCGAAACCTAGAACTGCAACCACAGCTGAGCCCAGTGCCACCCTCAGCCAGAAGGAGCTGTTGCTCATGTCTGATCCTTTCAGGTGGCTGCAAAAAAAGGAAAAAACGTAAGTAAAAGTCAACATCACACATTTGCTGCTTATGTTTTCCCTATACAGATACGTACGGGTACATCGCCGCCCAGGCAAGTCTGGAGTAGATGTTCTTACTGGTGGAATCAAGTAACAAGCTGGAGAAAGGCAGCGGTGGAGGGAGTCTGTGTTTGTAGCAGAACTCTGCAGGAGTCATACCATGAACCTGTTTGGCTTCAGGAAGGTCCACCTTGGAGGCAACCAGCACACATGGGATGTTGCTCTCCATGTAATGTTGCTGCATGTTGAAGATATGTAGAAACTTTAGAGGAAAAACATTTCACAGATACAGCAGATCTAACCCTAGCTATGTTTACATGGACACAAATGATTGGATTGAAGGTCTGATCAGATCAAAAATGGTACATGTAAACAGACTAAAGATTGTAATCTGATTCAGTCCGATAAAGACATTTCATTCCAATCACCATACATATACACCAGTTTGGATCTTTGGAGTAAAATCATCTCCGCATGTGTGCAACAGAAGCATGACATTTTTTTTCTTTAATCATAATCTTCATCTACTGGCTCCTGGCCCCCCTTGTTGGAAGGGGTGGCTCTAATAATATGTGGTTGAAAATGCCATCCTGCCCTCTACCCCTGTAGCCAAGGAGCTAAAATGACCACCAAAAGCCAAAGTATGGATACAAAGGTCCATAATGAAATAGAATAGCTAAAGTTGAGGATGAGCCGACAACTACATGTTTGTTTAGAAAACAGGCAACTACATCTTCTTCTAATACTAAAGCATTTTGGGAAAAGTGGACAGTTCTTCTAGTGTCACTAGCTACGTTTACATGCGCAAAATTTCCCCGATCCGATCCAAACCTTGGTTGATCGGAAATTCAAAATCTCCGTTTACATGGACACTAAATGAAATGATCCGATCATGACGTGTGTATACATGTACCAAGCGTTGGATCAGATTAAATCTTTTAAGCATGCGCAGAACTTCCTGCCAAACTTGGCAGTTCTGTCTGCGTCTGTTTTTTGGGAGGTCTGACAAACGATGCGCTCGGAGCGAGTGAAAAGAAAAACGGAGAGAGGAGGAAAAAGCGCTTGGCAGCGAAATGTCCGAGAGAAAATGTAGAGAATGAGCGATTGAACCGGCGTGGGAGAGCGAGTGGGCTGTGGAGGGAGAAAAGAGGAAGAGGAGGAGGATCAATTCCTGCTTCCTGCAGCTTTAAATGAACTTGAGTGTATAAGTCGGCGTTCCTAGACTCCCCCCGCCATGTTGTTCACAGCGAGAGTGACCGGTGGTTTCCTGTTGTTGACAAGGCGGAAAAACGTCACGCTGACGTCGCACACATGCGCAGTGAAGATTATTTTACTCTTAAGATCCGAATGGGTGTTTACATGGACGCCAATCGGAATGGCGATCGGCAAAAACCACCTCTCTCTTTCGGAATTAAATTTAGATCCGATCGGACCTAATCGGATTAGAATCTTCAGTCTGACATGTTTACATGAAACATTTTTGATCTGATCAGGCCTTCAATCCGATTAGTTGTGTCCATGTAAACGTAGCTAGTGTTAACTGTAATTTTTAACTTTCGATCAACCAAGGTTTGGATAGGATTAGGGAAATTTTGTGCATGTAAACATAGTTATTTATTGCCATCTCTAGAAAAGACAATAATTAGGAGATTTAGTAATGTTTGTTAAAAAATGGTGGCACAGATGTCAAATTCACGACTATTATTATTTTTAAAAGATTTTTGAGCCCTTTAATTATTTTTGAAAGTATTTAGAGATGAAAAAAAAAGAATTGGTTACAAGAGAGGGGAGAGACATTCAGAAAAGGTCAGCGGGACTCGAACCTGCGACAGCGAGCATAAGAGTATTGTACTCTACCTCCACACCATAGCAGCACTCACTGCTATAATTTTTAAAGAAACGTAAATCAAACTTTTTTGAAATTCAAGCTAACATCTATGTGCTTCTAGTTAGTAATAACTATAGTCAATCTTAAAAGGATGTTATGGTTGATATTTAGAAAGCTGACACACTTTAAGAGATTAGAACTCAGTTTCAATGCATCAAACAATCTGATTTAAAGCTATTGTTATATTTTGTTATTTAAATTTACTTGAGGCTATAAAAAAGACAAGAAAGCTGGGAAAAAAAGGCGCGCAAGAAGTATATAAAGCATGTATAGCTTTATTCTATTATTAAAATTATGTTCAAATAAAGAATGGACACAAATGAGCATAAAAACTGTAATTGTTACATCATCTTTTCAATACAGCACTCTTCAGATTGTGCAACTGACCTTGTATATACTGGCACAATAGTCGAATGAATGAGGATCACTGGTGTCATACATGAGGCAAGCTACATCACAGGAAGCGTCTGAAGCCTTCAGGAACTCCGTTTCCACGTCGACCTCATTAAGCTGCACAGAACAGGCAGAGGTTAGGTCCGATCAGGTGTCAGTAGGGGTCAGAGGTCAAGGGCCAGTATCGAGATCAGCACGTTTGATACCTACAATCAGAAACTTTTCGTGGTTGCTGATTTGAACGCTATTTATGACATATGGTGAGAAGGCACTGCTGGGGTTTCCTTTACTCTGAGAAACAGCAAGAAATTAAAAATGAACCACAGGTTAATGTTTTCACTCCTGGGTAAAATGGACAGTTCTTCATTTTTCACTGCTTATCTGAGCTGAGTAGCTAAGGGCTGCGTACCAGAACGCTGCGACCCACAAACGACTGGAGAAAGGCGGTCTTGCCGGTCCCTCGTGGTCCGATCACCTTGCAGAGAAAGACCGACCTCTGAGTTTGCCGCTTTTCCAAATCCACCTCTTTTTCTCGAGTCACTGCACATCAGGAAAAGAAACAGCAAATCTCAACAAAGCAAATAAATATTTTAGACTAAAACGAGCCAAGAACTAAAATTATCTAAGGATTTCTAAAAGCATGGCAGCACAATCTGAGAAAAAACTTCAAGCTTCCCATCAACGCTAAGATTAGCTTTATTTGAGGAATACTTATTTCAAATGTAAATAAAATATAGCAAAAATACTGTAAGCCCTTTAATTTTAATATACTTCAATACAGGATAAATTATGTCTGCTAGGATGTGTAGCACTAGCTGAAAAACAGAAATGAGTAATGGTAAATCCTTTTTGTTCCAACAGGAACAAGAGGTGATGAAGATGAGAAGGACCAAACATAGGAAGAGGCTGAAGATGCTGGTGTTCGTGTGGCTGCTGCTAGGAGATGGTAACTCAGATGGAGAGCCGTGCTGCTAAGATGCTTCACTTTTTCTTTAAACAGTCGCTCATTATCTTTCAATTTGATTTTGATTTTTAGCTAATGTAGTAAACAGCAGGTCACAAGCTGATCATATTGGTTTGTTTCAACAGATACTTTGTAGGACCCAGTCCAGTAAAACCTAACGGCATCATCAATCCAGCATGCATTGTGCAGGTGAAAAATGGCGACCTCCATAGGTGTAAAACTTAAAAGATACATTTTTTTTAAAAGTAATTATGGGTTATAACGAAACACAAACAGATATTTTCAAGTGAATAGTAAAAATACAACATATATTTAAGCCAACATGTTCAAGTAGTCGTGGATCCCTTCAAACCCACTGCAGTTCAAATATAGCAGCTTTCCAACATGGCTTACGAAAAGTTCTTTAAATTGCAACACATGGTGACTTCTGCAATAACAAATAAATTAAAAAGTAACAAGTAAAGCCGAATTTCTGTGATCTCAGTAGGAGATCCGATAAGAAACCTACAAAAGTTGGTTAATTTCCAATAAATAGTGTGTATAAAGCGGAGGGAACTTAGCATTTTCAAGAGGTTGTAACTAATAATAGCAGGGTTCCCAGAAATGGAAATTAGAATCAGTCATCAGTTCAATAATAATAATAATACATGTTTAAACGTGTGAAACTTTACAAAAACCACCAGCAAAGGGGTTCACAAAATACAGCAGCATTTGGATAAAGGCATAGAAAACAACTGACTCTTGGAAAGATTTAAAGAACAAAACAAAACCAATCCCTGCTAGGTGTCAAAAAACACCCTAAACTAAAGCCTAGGTCAGAGATTACTTTAATTTAATTGAGACTTTATTCAAAAGTCTATGAGTAGCCACACAAAACACTTGATCATCCCAAGCTTATATTTAGACGTGGGCTTTTTCAACAGGTGCTGATTGGAGGCACTCGAGGCTCACTGGTAAACACAAACAGTTAAAAGATCACACAAACACAGTTGAGCCAAACCATTAGTAGCTTAAAAAAAAAAAAAAAAAACAAGCATTACATTTTCAAACAATCCAAAACCAAACAGGAAGCCAAGATATAAGTATCAGTGTGATGTGATCATGTTTCCTAGTTGTTATGAGATGAAAAGCAGCAGCAGCATGTATGGTCGACTGAGGAACTGCATTAATCCAGGCACTAAGCTCTGAAAGCAATGACAACCATAAACCTGTGTGGACTTAACACTTAAAAGAAAACAAGAACATCATAAACCCTAAATAAATTAAAACAGAAAACAAACAAACAAAAAAAAAAAAACAGATAAAGAATTCAAGGCTCTAAATACTGCACATTAAAATGTAAATAATAAAATCTTTCTCCCAACCGGGTTATAAGTGGGGCTGAGTACCGATTTAAATTTTACTAATTGAATCTTTTCAAAAACTTAAGATTTATAATCTATTCTTTCCCATCTGGTCTGATCTCAAATTTGATTGCTGGTATTCAAATTTTATTTAGCTGTTTTGTGAATGAATTAGTGTGTGTTCATGAAAAAAAAATGATACTGGTATGATATTAACAGTCAAAGTTCTATTTCATCCCTACTGACCGCCAGAGGGCGGTGCTGAAAGCACTGAATGTTCCCTTCGGGCATGCGCAGTTCGAGTAATTATACCAACAGAGTCACACCTGTGACACCGGATGACCACTCAGAAGCTATATAGCCTGGTGTCATCCTTTGCTCTGCTCCTTTTTTCTTCTCGCAAGCGGTTCGCTAACTTCCCCGTTGTCTGAAGCCCCTGTCTCTTGACCGGAGTTGCGGTTATTCTCCGCCCTCCCAGGGCTGCAACGGGTCGATTCTGAAGATTACAGAAGGTAAGTGAGTTGTTTGCTGGTGATGGTAGCGTCCGCGCCCCCTCTCCCGGCTCACGACTTTAGCTTTTTACCTACAGCTTCGTGCTGTTTTGTTCCGAACTGGTGACGGCAGCGTTTTCGCCCCTACTCCCAGTGTGAATAACTTCACTGCCGAAGTTATATACGGCTAACGTAGTTAGCTTCTTTAGTTTGTTGGTGTTATACCTGGTGACGGCAGCGGTTTTCGCCCCCTCTCCCAGTATATTCCCTACTTTTGCATCCTTTTTTTCACCGGTCTGCGCTGCTATAATTACTGACGGCCGCGGTTTTCGCCCCCTCTCCCAACCAAGTGTGGTCTACTTCGTTGCCGAAGTTGGAGACGGCTAACGTTGTTAGCCTTTTTTGGTTTGTTTGCAGCCTTCTTCATCGGTCTGCTTAATTATAAATGGTGACGGCAGCGTTTTCGCCCCCTCTCCCAATATCAACCTTTTTTTGCAGCCTTTTCGTTGGTCTGCTCTCTTAATTGGTGACGGCAGCGTTTATCGCTCCTACTCCCTACTTAAGTTGCCATACAGCTAACGTTGTTAGCTTTTTTTGTTTATTGCTTTTATACCTGGTGACGGTAGCGGTTCTCGCCCCCTCTCCCGGTATCGGCCGCCTTGTGTCCGCAGCCTCTCTTGTTTTATCCGCTATAATTGGTGACGGCAGCGTTGTTCACTCCTACTTCCAACTTAAGTTTCCATACAGCTAACGTTGTTAGCTTTTTTTGTTTATTGCTTTTATACCCGGTGACGGTAGCGGTTCTCGCCCCCTCTCCCAGTATCGGCTGCCTTGTGCTCGCAGCCTCTTTCGTTTCTCTGCTGTAATTGGTGACGGCTGCGTTTGCGCCCCCTCTCCCGATTTTCGATAACTTTCTGTTCTTTAAGCCTTGTCGGCCTTCGACATGGATGGCTCTCACAGCTGCATAGATTGTGGGGCTGCCCTGCAGGCAGAGGATGGCCACGACCTGTGCCCTACCTGCCTTGGACATGAGCACCTTTTGGAGGCGCTGTCTGAGAACCCCTGTATGAACTGCAGCTTTATGCCCCATGCAGTGAGGGTGGCCCGGTTGGCCCAGTTGTGCCCCCAGGAGGGCTCGGACCTTCCGCCCTCTGGGCAGGTGGTTCCCCCCAAGCGTTCTAAGCGCCGTGGTGGGACCACAGCATCTGTGCCCCTCCCCCGGAGGAAGCGGGCCAAACCTGACCAGGGCCTGTCCACAAGGGTGGAGCAGTTGTCAGCAGAGCTGGCAGAGAGGAAGTCCTTGTTGCAGACACGGCAATCTGATCCCTCGCTCCCAGTGGTTGGGCTCTCTTCCCCACCAATGCCCGAGCTGGTTGTAGAGGATGACGTTATCTCTCTGGCTGCCTCCGCTTCTCATTTTAGAGATGAGGAGGAGGCAGGGTCCTCTCAAGCCTCTGAGGCTGGTTCATTTTCATCTCAGAGTGCGGTTGGAGAGGCCGGTGACGGTTCCATGCGGGAGGTCATGTCTATGGCCCTGAAGCAGCTGCAGCTGGAACTCCCACAAGGAGAGGCATCCAGCTCTGGCAGTGCTTTTTTCAGACGTGGAAGGGCATCTACTCCTTTTTCTGTACCTCCATCAGAGGAGTACCTGAAGGAGTTACACGCCTGTTGGCGGGAACCGAGAGCGCTGTCGCGTCTCTCCTCGGATGGTCGTGTATTAGCTGCCATGCATGAGTCAGTGAAGGCCGGCCTGGACCGTATGCCAGCAATTGAACCAGCTGTTGCTTCACTGATTGTGTCACCAGATGAAGCCCTGCGTCCTGATGTCCGGTGCCCGCGGACTCAATGTCGGGTTACAGATGACCTCCTCTGTAAGGCGTACAATGCAGGAGCGCGTGCTGGCCGCCTTGGCAATTCCCTGGCGCACCTCATGTTTGCCCTGTCTGCATCTGTTCAGGACACTGGTGGTGCAAGTGCGGCGATTGGTTATAGTGACGCAGCGCTGCAGGCCTTCGCGCTGATGACCAGAGAGCTTGGACGGGTCATGTCTTTCCTTGTCCAAGCTCGTAGACAGGTCTGGTTGGCACAGTCTCCTCTGACTGAAGCATGCCGTAGGACCCTCAGGGGTGTCCCGGTTGTACCAGGGGAGCTGTTTGGATCAGCTGCCTTGGAGGCGCTGGAACGGACTGCTCAGGCACGTCAGACTAGCCAGCAGCTTTCCGGCCTTCGCAGGAGCATACCTGCCTTTCCCCAGCGTTCGGGCCGCCCTGCCACTACCCCCAGCGTTCAGCCACGACCTCAGACTGGTGGCAGACCTGTTGGTTCCTATCCCCATGATGTGTGGCAGAGACCGAGAAGGGACTTTCGTGAGCCAGTCTGCCGCCCTGTTAGACAGACCCGGGCCTCAAATCCTGGACGCCCTCCCCCCAGAGCCCCCAGGGGCCGTGGGGATAGAAGATGATGCCACCGGGCCAGCCGTCGGACATTTTTCCCATCAGCAGCTGAATTTCTGGGCTGCTCATGCCGTAGATCCATGGGTGGTTGCCACCTTAACCAATGGCTACAGGCTCCAGTTCCGACGGCGGCCCCCCCTCTCACACCGGGTCAAGATGACTGTCATCACAGACCCGGTGAAATCTCAGGCACTAGACCAGGAGCTTTCCGCCCTCCTGGGCAAGGGGGCAATCGAGTCTGTAGATCCTCTGCAGCAACCCAGAGGCTACTACTCCACATACTTCCTTGTGGCCAAGAAGACCGGCGGTTTTTGCCCCATTTTAGATCTAAGGGGACTGAATCGGTACCTGAAGGTCCTTCCCTTCCACATGCTCACCATAACAGAGGTCCTTCAGACCATTGTGGCGGGAGATTGGTTTACATCAGTAGATCTGACAGACGCCTACTTTCACGTGCCTATTGCGGCAGAACATCGCCGTTTTCTCAGGTTCGCCTATCGGGGGCGCCATTGGCAATTCCGGGTGCTCCCATTCGGGCTCTCCCTTTCCCCGAGGGTGTTTACTCGATGCGTGAAAGCAGCCCTCTCTCCTCTACAGGCCTCCGGAGTCAGGATTCTGCCATACCTGGACGATTGGCTTCTTTGTGCTCCCTCTCAGGTAGCTGCCTCTCGGGATACGTCCCAGCTTCTACTTCATGTGTCAATGTTAGGCCTCAAAGTCAACTTGGCAAAGAGTTGTCTGGTTCCATCTCAGACAACCACCTTTCTTTGGATGCATCTGGACTCTGCTACCATGATGGCCCGTCCATCTGTTCACAGGGTGGACGACATACTCCAGCTTGTCCGTCGATTCAGACTGGGCAGGGAGTTTCCCTACATCACCTTCCTGCGAATGCTGGGCAAACTGACATCAGTCACTCGTGTCGTGCCCTTAGGGCTGCTCCTTCTGCGTCCTTTGCAGCGATGGCTCAACAGCTTTCGCCTAGACGCCAGGCTGCACAGGCATCGCAGGCTAATGGTGACCAGGAGCTGCCTCCATGCCCTAGCTCCTTGGCGAGACGGGACCCTTTTGTCCAGTGGTGTTCCAATGGGGCTAGTAGTGTGTCGAAGGGAGGTGGTCACCACGGATGCCAGCCTCATGGGCTGGGGTGCCGTGTGGCAACACAGAGCTGTTCGGGGTCTCTGGGACCCAAGGGAGCGCACCAAACACATAAATGTGCTGGAGCTGCGGGCTGTGCACATGGCCCTCAGGTGCCTTCTGCCCCACCTAGAGGGAAGGAACGTGCTGATTCGGACAGACAACACCTCTGTTGTTTATCATATAAACCACCAAGGTGGCACCAGGTCAGCACGTCTCTTGAAGGTGTCGAGGGATCTCCTGGAATGGGCGTATCCCCGTCTGTGTACCCTGCGCGCAGCGTATCTGCCAGGACGGCAGAACCAGGTTGCGGACTCTCTATCCCGCCAGGCACCTGCTCCGGGAGAGTGTTCTCTTCACCCCGACGTAGTGCGCATAATCTGGAACCTCTTTGGGCAGGCAGAGGTAGATCTGTTCGCCACAGAGGAGTCGACCCATTGCCCCCTATGGTATTCCCTAACCGGGATGGCGGGCGCACTGGGCCAGGATGCACTGGCTCATCCATGGCCGCAGGTTCTCCTGTATGCCTTTCCACCCCTCTCACTGGTTTGGCCGACTCTACGGAGGGTTCTCGAGCAGGGCCACAGAGTGTTGCTGGTAGCTCCGTTCTGGCCAGCGCGGCCGTGGTTCCCGCTGCTTTGGAGTCTGTGTCACGGTACTCCATGGCGTCTTCCAGCAAGGAGGGATCTGCTGTCTCAGTTGGGGGGACAGATATGGCACCCCAACCCTCAACGTCTCCAGCTGTGGGCATGGCCCCTGGGAGGCTGACTGGGTGTTCAGACACCGTGAGACACACCGTATTGAGTGCTAGGGCTTCCTCCACTCGGCTGCAGTATGCTAACAGATGGCGCCTCTTTTCTCAGTGGTGCTCTGCCCACAATGAGAACCCGCTTTCCTGCTCGGTGCCCACTATTTTGGAGTTCCTCCAGTCTCTCCTTGATAAGGGCCGCTCTCCTTCGACCCTTAAAGTGTATGTTGCAGCAATTTCATGTCTTCACCGAACTGTTGACAACCGTACAGTGGGGCGCCATGAACTGGTTTCACTTTTTCTGCGTGGTGCTCGTAGGTTGTGCCAGTGGCCAGCCCCACGAGCCCCAGATTGGGATCTGCCATTGGTTCTCACAGCTCTGTGCCACCCTCCATTCGAGCCTTTGGCACAAGCAGAACTCAAGTGGCTTTCCTGCAAGGCTGCTTTCCTGATGGCTATCGTCTCAGCTAAGAGGGTCAGCGAGCTACATGCTCTTTCTGTCAGCCCTAGGTGTATCAGGTGGAATCCAGATGGCTCTGGTGTTACCCTGTGGCCTAATACTGCGTTTGTGCCTAAGGTGTTGTCTCCTTTTCACCGTAACCAGCCATTGCGGCTCGCTCGGTTTCAGCCTCAATCTGGTACAACTGAGAATGAGTCGGAGTTGTTGTGCCCAGTAAGAGCGTTGGAGGCATACATTGCAGCCACCGCCAATCTGAGACGCTCGGACCAGCTTTTCCTATGCTATGGGGGTCCAAGGTTAGGCTGTCCTCTTTCTAAACAGCGTCTGTCCCATTGGATTGTGAGTGTCATCTGCCACGCCTACGCTGCAGGTCACTGCTCCCTGCCAGTCGGTGTGAGAGCACATTCCACCAGGAGCGTCACCGCTTCCTGGGCTGCTTTGAGAGGGGTTCCGCTGGAAGCTATATGTGCTGCTGCTTCATGGGCTTCCCCAACCACCTTCACCAGGTTCTACAGTGTCAATGTGGCTGCCCCTCATCCCCTGGGTCAGGTCCTTTTACAAGGTTCTGCTGGGCCTCCTCTGTGAGGTATGTGCTCAGGATTCCTTGTGACATCGTTGGCATTAGTCATTCAGTGCTTTCAGCACCGCCCTCTGGCGGTCAGTAGGGATGAAATAGAACGAAAGTTACGTATGTAACTACGGTTCTATGAATCCCGGATGACCGCCAGAGCTTCTCTGTCACTCAGAATCCTTGCTTTTGCGAGAAGATTCTGTAGGAGCAGAGCAAAGGATGACACCAGGCTATATAGCTTCTGAGTGGTCATCCGGTGTCACAGGTGTGACTCTGTTGGTATAATTACTCGAACTGCGCATGCCCGAAGGGAACATTCAGTGCTTTCAGCACCGCCCTCTGGCGGTCATCCGGGATTCATAGAACCGTAGTTACATACGTAACTTTCGTTTTTATTACTCTTTTCCGATGCACCAATATCTTGTTTTGCTCTTTCCTAATTAAGTTCACTACTGTTTCTTTTAAATCTTTCCCTAGTGTTGGAAAACAATGTTTATATCTCCCAATAATATGCAAACTATCAGAATGACCCCAGTAAGATGCTGCGCTGATCTTCATGCACCCAGAATCTGTTTTTAGAAAAAATTCTGATTTTTTTTTTTTAAAACACTGTCCTAGTCATAAAGTTTTAGTGAGCAAATAAAAAAAAATCCCTCTAAACTGAGCTGCAGCTCTTTGTTTCCATAAGCCAGGAATAACTAAAGCAGGGAAGCTCAGCACAGCAGCTTTAACATATATCAGCACAATCAACAGCTGCGTGCCAAACTGTTAATTCTTAAGTAATTACATAGTAATTTTACATGCTAGTGCCACCAAATTCCACTTTAAAGGATAAAAACCCTAGTAAAATATATTAGGGTCTTAAATGACTGGATTAAAACATGAAACCATCTTTTTTCTTTAAAATAACTGAGAAACAGCTGAGACTTCCTTCCCTCCAATCTCTGCCGACTTTCCTAACATAGGTGGTTCAAACTGAGACGTCTGCATGCAGATTGATGCCCACACACCTGTGATAGCCGCAGTCTGAGAATCCTGTTCAGTAAGGATAGGGTAGCCCAGGTATCCAAGGTGCTCCAGGCAGCGGTGGATGTCCAGGTAAGCAGAGAGCCTGCATGCAAAGAGCAGCCGTGTGAATTTCCAACACAGCAGACTATGACCTCTCATTTAAGTGTAGAGCTGCGATTTTCAGCACTTTGTGTGAAAGATACTTACATCCACTGACAGTGGTAGCCTAGATTGGAGATGTAGCCCTGCTCTGTGGTGGGTACAGTCAGATAGACGTCGTCCCCCCAAGGCATGTAAGGACAAACACAGAACAGGTTCTTCAGCTCGGCTGGTGAGAGGGCAGAGTCCTTATCCTGTGAATTAATAAACAAAACAAAAAACAGGTTAGCCTAATAAAATAAGGCAATCATTTACAATCCAACATTTTACTGAGCGGCTCAAAATGACACTCACTTCGTCATACTTTTCAAACAACCGCTGGAGAAACTGGTGGCCTAACTGGTTGATCTCTGTGCTGCAGCCAACAGAAACTCTGAGTCTGGAGACAGATAATGACATTTTAAAATAAAATATACAAAGAAAACAAACTAAGGAGCACCAAGAGAGTCAGTGAAAATGAAAATAAATGGCTACTCCAAATGTTTAAATGAATCTGATCGTACATTTTTTTGTACATTTTCCAATTGTATTTAAATTGAATAATTGTAAATTGTATTTATTAAGCCAAAATTATTACTACAGAAATTTGTAAATGTATTTTCAAATCCTATTTCCATTAAAAAAAATAATTCCTCATCCCATTTCCAATTTCTTTTTTCCCTTGTATTTTCATGATTTTATCTTTATTTTATCCTGTCCAATTTTATTTCCCATGACTGTTCTGGTCCCCGAGTTCACTAAAAACCAGTTAAACTTACCACATTTGCTCCGCAGATGTAACCAGCCCCCTCATTGGTTAGACTGCCACACTGGTTCGCAGAATGACCAATGAGACAACTGGTTACATCTGAGCATCTACTCTGATTGGTTTAACTGGTTTTCAGCGCATTCAGAGGCCAGACGGGGGATGGAAAGGGTACATTTCCAATTGTATGATTGAAATGCTAAATTCTAAGGGGTTTAAATCTCCTTGTCATCCATAACTAACCAGCCAAAGAATAATTAAAAATGTGGAAAATTCACACTTTTCCAAAAATTAATTTTAAAGGTGAGTTTACACCAATTTCGTTTTTACCATGAAACATACAATTAGAAAGTTGTGATTTTCATGTGATGGAAGCAGGAATATAGTCAGCAAATACTTTTTTGTACCTCTCTAGACAATTAAAACACTTAATATATCTTAACTTTTCCAGACTGTGCAAAAAGATAAACATAAAGACTGTCATGCATTTAGTGGTGATCCGTCTGCTTTGAAAGATTCAGAGGATCGGATCAATTCTACACCTTTGGACTTTTGCATGTCTTGCCCACATTACTTTGTTTATTTTCTGACTAATTACAGTACACAAAGGTCATTAGTGTCACATGATCTTAAAATAATCATAACTAACTCGGGATAAAGATAATCATCAGTCAGCTCCAGGTTATCGTCATAACCAAACTTCCTGAGGATGGTCCAAGTGGTTTCATGCCGGCCTCTTTGGATAAACAAGGTGTTAAGAAACAAGAAACCTGAAGAAAAAAAAAAAACAAAGATACATGAAAGTTACCATGAGCTGAATGCAGAAAGTCTTTATGCCATTTTATCTTTTCATGGCTGTTTCCCACCATTTAGAGTCAGGCCGTTGTCTTGGACGCCGTCGCTGGTGTTCTTCCAAACTACGGTCTTTACATCTTCTAAAGCTTGTGGTGCCAGAGGATTCCCGAAACAAGATTTCTAAAAAAAAGAATATCAAAACTTTCCAAGTTAGCATAAAAAATGTGTTTTTAACAGAGGCTGAGATGAAAGTTAACTGCGATTTTAGGTGAAACCTGAAAGCAGTTGAGTTCAGCGTCACTGAGGATCCGGTCGTTATCCTGGTCCGAAATGTAGAATACTCTGCTCAGAGCTCGAACACACGCTTGTTTTAACTGCAAGAAAAGTGGGTCATTAGTAGTATTTATGGTTACACGTTTTTTTTTTTTTAACAAAATCCAAAAATTAAAAAAAAACAAAAAAATAAATTAAATTAAAGAAAGGCAAACCTGTTTGTCTTCGGGGTCATAAAGAGGAGCAGTGGGGTGAAGAACGGCCTTCTGGGCGTAGTAGAAAAGCTCAGAAATGTTTTTCAGATTCTTTGCCGAACACTTGGACACAAAGAGAGAGGAAAATAAAGTTTGCATCACATATTTAAAGTTAAAGCAGATTATAAGTTAATGGCAGTCCGCAGCCTCGAGCAATAAGAAGATTGAGCTTCACCTCGACGCATGTCTCAATCTCAGAGAACTGGTTCATAATGGGCAGAATGGTTTCCATCGAACTCCCACTGCGCAGGTCGGATTTATTCCCCACGAGGATGATCGGCACCCTGACAGAACAGATATATGTTATGAACACCAAGAAAAACCAAGTTCCTCATCAGCAGCAGAGCGAGACTCTCATACAAGGTGGAGCAGAAGACAGGGAAAGTGTTTCTCCATCCTGGTACCCAGATAATCCATCCTCTGGATGACTTCCTTTCCCTACAAAGCCTGATTCTGCTCTAGATTCTGAGCTGCAGTTAAAAGCAGCACCTCTGCATTCTTTCTATCTATATTTGATTTTCCTCACCAATCCGTTTTTACATGCCTATTATGTCACCCCTTGCAGACATTTCCTTTATGTTTGCTCCATTAAATTTGTGATACTCATTCTAGTCATGTGTTTGAGACGCCGCTGAACTGCTGCAGTACTAACAGTAAACTGCAGGTGGCATAGCAGATAAAAATGGCCTCATTTAAAGGGACACTATGCAACATTTTTCAGTTAATTAATGTGTTCCATAACGTTATGGATGATTAAATGAGTCATTTCAGGTTGAACAAAGGTATTCTCGGCCGCCCTGGTGGTCTGTGGGGGAAATACTGCACTTGCAACTGCAGGAGCACCGACCCGCACCCACAGGCTCAGAAGTCTCGTGAGAGTCAGTCTTGCTTTACGGCGAGAACTGCTACACCCCCCAGTTAAAAGCATGCTCGTTGCTAGCACAGTGGCAATCTTTGTGCAGTTATGCTACGTTCACGCAGCAAAAGCAGCAAAATCGCGTCTGCTGCTTCCTTTTTGCTGCTTGTACCAGTTAGTTCTGACACGTGGCTGAAGCAGCTTTGCTGCTCTGGCTGTGCGGTGCAAAAGTGTGTCTGAGGCGCGTTGGGCGGAGCTTCACTATCCTTTCTCTGCCTTGCAGCTATATTTGCTGTGATCAGTGGGAATAAAGTAGTTTTAATATGTGTTAAGTGAGAAAATACACCTGAAAACTTAATCAGTGCCGTCAGTTCATTCAGATTATTATCCTGCCTTCAATATTTTTTCTGTCGGAGCCGCTCAGACCCCCACATACCAGGGATGCGCCGACAGTATGGATCCCTTCATCAGCAGCGGTTCACCGCGGCAGCTGGTAGGTGTTTTTCATCTAAATAATCCAAACTGCTTATTCTGCCGGCAGATTTCTGCATTTTAAGTTAATTTAGGCGTCAATAAACTGTTGAGGAGTGATCATCAGCGCTGTGTCTCTCTCCCTGCGTTAAACGCACCGACGCGCTGCTTCAGCTGCTCAGACGTGCTGCGCCTGCTGCAAGTCTGAGCAGCTGGCGCAGCACTGCACCGCGGGACCTTTTGCTGCGCCTTGACGCGTGTCAACCATTGACTTTGCATGTAAACTCGCTGCTTTTGTCGCGCCAGCTACGTCCAGTGTGAACGCAGCGTTAGTCATTCGCTGCTAAGCTCAAAACAATCGCGCCTGGCTTGACGGAGAAACCAGGAGAACAGCTGAGCATATTTACGACAGTGCACTTTTACTTTCGCCCTCTGGGGGGAGCCTCGCTGGAAAATCAACACCGGTTGCATAGTGTACCTTTAAATAACTAGTAGCAAAAAGGATCCAAACCTGAAGTGTTGTCCCAATATGTCTTTAACTACAAAGATTGTCTTCTTAACTTTAACTTTGGGGCCATTTAGTTAAATAATTCAAATATTTAGTAGTGATTGGTTCCCACAGTGTTTCTAGTAATACAGTTTCATTTTTGCTCATCTGTTTCGGTGATCACCATTTGCAGATTGTTAAAAAAGAAGAGCGACCGTAAAAAGGACCCAGACACAATTCCCCAGAAAACCCCTCAGGTGTAAATATGGAGGTTGTTTACTTGACCTTATAAGAAGACAGAGGGCCATAAATCTCTGCTCTAATAGCACGGCTTACAATGTTGGGATCAATAACTTTTTCAGTATAGAACTGAAACAATTAATCATGATTAATCGATTATTGAAATAATCGTCAAATAATTTAGTAATCGATTAATCATTAACTGGATTATAGAGAATCTAAAACATTCCTTTAGCTTAAAGAGCGACCCACTTAGAGCAGTAATTATATTAAAATAAAAAAAAAATAAACATTTTGCATTTAAGATAAAAATCTTTTTCTTCTGTCAATATACTCAATCCAGAACTCCTCAATTGGAAAAGTTATAGTTTCACCTGGTTTATTTTTACAAAAATTCTTCTTTAAAGAACCTTTGGATATCTGATTATTAATTGATTAACTGAAAAAAATAATCAACAGATTAATCGATTTGCAAAATAATTGTTAGTTGCAGACCTATTTCAGAAACTTTCAGAGGCATCTGGGGTGTCCAATCAGGCGCTAATGAGGGGGATTCACCCTCCTAGCTCCTCGCCATTACTAACAGGTAAACATGCAAACAGTTGAAACAAGAGCAGTTTAATAAATTCCTTCAAAACATAACTAACAGGTACGTACTTGTTTCCTTTCTCTGCATCTCCGTTGACAAGAGGAATCCACTTGGTTTTAATCTGAAGGAAAAAAAGAGATGGCAAAAATATATTCCAAGTTGCATAGAATAATTTGTTAAAAAAAATAAATCAGTCGTTACCTTATCTATTGTGTCCTCATTGGTGACATCATACACCACACACACTACATTAGCCTGTGAAAGTTGGACAAAAACAGATGAACAACTTCATACTAGAAACAAGACAAACCTGACACATAAGGTTTAAGATTCTGCAAATGTCCACCAATCCAAGATTCAGGAAACATTTCCTTGGTTTTTCCGACTATAATGACTCTATATGATATAAGCTTTTAATTTGTTTCAATAAGTTATAGTGAATCTAACTTATGGTGGTACTTTTACACTCAGCTCATCAACATGGTCACCTCCAAAGTACATAGAAATCTTTACCCTGTTCTCCAGGCTTCTTCATTAAACAGACTTAAAACAAAAGGAGCTGGAAGTGGAGGATAAAACATATCAAGCTACATTTTAGGAGTGCACAGCTTCAGATGAATACATTTCCATGGACCAAATTATTTTTTAACAGTGATAAATCAAATTTTTATTTACTGCATTAAAAAAATTAATAATAGCATTTAAAAATTCTTGATTTTTCTCCTCATAGTGAAACTACTCTGCTAGCACACATGCTAAATATGGAATAAAATAATTACAATGAATCGACCTGTCACACCTCTATAAATTATATTAAAAATTCTACTACGGGTTATCTTGTCCACTATTTTGACAATGTAAAGTAAAACCTCTAAATTATAAATCATGTTAGGTTTCCCTGATTAATTAGATTTAAATGTGATATTGTTATAAATCTTATTTTATTATGCTAATTAGAAAGGACCATATGCCCTGGTATTGAAAATAACACTTATGAAAATCATATAAAACAAAAAATTAATCCCCAGATTATTCTTTATCTATGTGAGACGGATAAAATGTTTTTATGGGATAGAGATAAACTCCAAAAAGGGACATATATTCTAGCAGATTAATACCTATCCAAAACTTTGGTCCACTGAAAAAACATGGAAGCTTTGGGACGAGGCTAAATGAGAAGTCAGATTACTGTACCAGCCTTCTCTTAAGTTATAATCATAATAATGGGACTGTGGTGAGTTTACCTTGATGATCTCATCTCTGAGGACTTCGTCACTCTGTTCCTTTTCTGATGGGAGAGAAAACCAAACAGAATTTAAAAGCATGATGTTTCATTTTACTTCATGTTAACTAAAGCTAAAGATGTTAGAGGTTTTGCCTCCAATACCTGAGTAGTCCACGATGTGAGTGGGGACCTTCTCTGGAGTCACGTCAGCAGGAATAGTGATTTCTTCAGCTCTGGGAGGAACCTTCAAAACACAAACCCTTTCAGAACGACATCTTTCAGGTCAACATGTCACACCAGTTCTCACTCCTTCACTCCATTTGTTAACAACAAGAAAAACATTTGATAGCTGCAAAAAATACATTGTAAGAAGACTAATGAATGAGGGGATTGAAAACATTTGAGGCATCAGAGCTCTAAACGCATTTTTCTGTGTATTTATTCCATTTAAAAGTCAAACAATCACAGCTTGCAAACATATAAATCTCTGAATAATCATCTTAGCAACAAAAAGAATCTCAGAGTAAAAACAGAAATTAAATAGAAGCAACTGAAGTCAATAACCAGCAAAATCATAATTTAGAATGTAAAGAGTACAAATAAAATATCATAAAATAGATTACTAAGGTTGTTTGTTTTCAATCACTCTATATACAAAACAAAGCAATCAAACTCCAAACGCATTTGATAATAAATTGGGACAACACTTACTGCTTGGATTATTTTTGCTACTAATAATAAAAGCATCACACTTTGATAAAAAAGCAACACAATTCATTACAAGTAAAACTCTTGCAGCTTAGATAGACAGCTTTTCAGTCAATGTCAAACATATTCATAGAGCACATTTAAATACAAAAGCTCAGAAACAATATTCACCAAAATACATATTAAAAGAAATTATTTTTTTCTTTAATATTAATTCTTATTAAAAAATTAATAATTATTATTATTTTTATATTAAAGGAAATCCAATAGTAACAACACAGATTAACTAAAGAAACCCATCGGGGGCTGGATGTTCAAACCAGGCTGGTTCAAGTCAACTCACAGCATCATTGATGATGTAAAATCACTCCTACCTGTTCTGGAAACTCTTCTCCCACCAGAGACATAATGAGGGACGTCTTCCCCACTTTGGCTGTTTGGAGAGGCACATAAATAAATTAAGAGCACATATATACTAAATAATCATCATTGTGTTGTGGAAATGTGGAGCGTTGCTTTCAAATGGCACATTTTGAAAGTAGGAAGCCACTAGGCTCCGTCATTTGAGCGTGAGGAGCCGATCCTGTAGTTCTAATAAACATGGTGCTCTCCTTTTTGAGTAGAATCTGTCAGGGCTGTTATTCGTGACAATAAAGGTTTTAGAGGGATGGTGAGAGTATTCAATCCCAACAAATTTAGACATTGAATTTGCCTTTGTAGTCAAATATCCTGCTTGTTCAATTAATACACTCCCCTACATACCTGGATTGTATTTTTGTGCAACTTAAACTAAACAAAATTTTTCTACAGAATTGACTTAAAGGTATGGTGGAGAATTTTCTTATTCAAGGTATATCATCAAAATAAGTGGTCTTCCTAATTGTCAATCATTCTGGTGATATGTTTATGTAAGGCTGGCTTATGTGTTCGTCCCCATTTTCCCTTACTGATGGCGAGTCTGACATAGTGGAAAAATAGCAAATTTTCTTTTGGAAATTAAGCTTGTATGAGCGATGCAAACAGCAACTTTTAAACAGAGCGTGCACAAGGAGAAATGGGCTCATGCATGCTCTCGCACGCGTTTGATAGGCGTTCCCTGTCGGGAGCAGGTACAGGGTTGTGCGTGCATTCTTCTTAAAAGTGCAGAGGGCAGGTCTTTTCAAAAATTCCTGAAAATCCTCCACAAAACCTTTAAGGGGACTTTTATTTTTTATTTATCATAGTAATGTATTATTTCCAGTCAATGTGGACAGTTTTCCTTTGAGCTCTTGTATCTAAACCATAATTTGGTCGCTCGCTACAGGATCCTATTGCGCACAACTTTATGTTGGAGATAAAAAAAATGTATTAAAATATCAGAACTGGAAAAAAAAAAAAAGATAGAGGTGATTTATGCTATAGAAATGCCACTTATACATGTGGATAGTAACTAGGCATTTACTTTTATTCTAAAACTAGTTTTACTGCAACAAACATTTGAATTGTATTTTAATAATATTATTTTGAAGTAATGCTACTTAACCCACCTGGAGATACTTCAATTAAAGACAATAACCCTCCCACAGATGTTAAAGTGAGAGTCCTGTTTGAGCACAAGCTGTTATTTTTTATGTGCCATTTTAACATTTACAGGTCAGGTGAATATACAGTAAACACTATGCACTGTCACAGGAGGCACTGTTGTAGTTAGTATACACTAGACACTATAAAAATATTGGCTTAAACGTTTTAATGCAAAGGAAGTTTTACAAGTGTGTCTGAGTCTTCTGCTTATATGTGTTTTGATATAATAGTCATCGTTACACAATTGTATTTATGCCTTTTTAATACCAGAATTAGTAATAATTTGTTGGGTTTGTCAGTCAGATTACCCAATTTATTAAATAAATATAAATAAAGTTATATCTCAGGTTAAGAGGTCAAATAGCTACCAAGTAACTATAAAAGTAGTAAATAAATAGTTGTATTCATTAGATAGTTTGCACAGACCAGGTTAGATTTACAGTTAATGTTTACTGACAAACTTAAACGAATGTTTGCATTATTTAAGATCTTTTCAATCATCTTTGGATAAAGTACATTCTGCTGATATGCGCCATCTCACTAGTTTTCACTAGTAATAATACAAATGCATTGAAGTTATGCACACCATTAGCTTGGAGCTAAACTTTGGAGCTGAAAACACTTTGAAAAAATATTACCTTCCCTAAAGAAAAATACATTTTTACTAGAAAAGTTAAACCCGCTTTGGAAATATTCTGTAAGGCAGCTTTCAAAGCAACCAAAGTTCAGTTACAAGTTGGTTAGCTGCTCCAGCTAATGTTTGCTAACCGTTTAGCTTCTTATCAGGCTAACATACTTACGTTCCCCCAACAAAAGTATCCTGACATCTTGCTTCATGGTTTTTCACACTCAGAATTACAGCTAGCCGGGCTTTGCTGCTACTCAGACATTTATCTTTCATTTGAACGTCAAAAATGTCAAGCTAAACCCAAACGTGCGGCTCTCCACACAGATGTACAACCAAGGTGAAAGTCAAGCTGTTCCGGTTCACGGAGAGCGCAGAACTACGACCCCTACTGGACGAACCGTTCAATAGACATGAGGAGGCTGTAACTGCATGTCAAGATTTGTAAAGCACAAAAAAGAAACAATTTGTTTTCCTAAATCATAGCGAGTTTACTTATACATTTATTCTGTGCTGTACTTTTAATGAATACTTAAAAGTATGCAAAGCTATTCCTGAAGCTCTGATCCATCTCATCCAAAACACCTTAAGATATTCAAATGTTACTCCATCTTTACCCAAATTGAAAATTGGAGAATATTTGGTGACTGATAAAATATGTAATAATGGTATCCTTGTGACTGCCTTCAAATCCAAATTATTTAATGATTATTATAATAGTTTTTTGACAACAACTAATTTGCCCTGAATTGAGAAGGCTTTTTCTAAATTTGTTAAATGGCCGGTTTCACCTAAAGTTAAAGAGACTCACTTTAAAATCTTGCACAATATTTATCCAGTGGCAGAATTTTTGCATAAAAGATTTAAATTTGATTCAACATGCTGTGCCTTTTGCCTATTGTTTATGTATCTGTTGTTGTTTTTAGTCCCATGTTTCTATTTTTTTCCCTCTACGTTGTACTGTCTGTACCTCAACAAGACTTTGTACACTATTGGTTTGTTATAAAAATAAAAAACAAGAAAAAAAAAAGAAACAATTTTACACACATAAGTTATATAACCTCCTGAGACCCGGCCCATTCATTCATGTCCATTATAATGGACATTTTGTCCACCCTTATCTCCCTTAAGTATCTGGAGTTACCCTATCAAGCCCTACAGTGTTTTGTAGAGGACATCCTGGGCTTTCTAGTGATGTGTCATGTGATAGGTTGGCATGCTGGGAACTTTACTTTTTTCCTCTCACAAGATGGCAGCCATACCAACAACAACATTTTATGGAAAGAGGAGAGGTAAGTCAAATATTCTTTATCTATTGCTGTTTTTACCATGATAATTATATATATTCTTGTTTAATAATGTGTCATCAACAATATTATTACATCTGAAAACACTTTAATTATTTATGTTTTGAAATAACAGTCATTTAATGAATGTCAACTGTAGTGGACACTGGGACCATTTTAATGTATTTAATGACTGCACATTGTTGTAGGAGACAGAAGCAGAGCAGAGAGGATTCTGTACCAGATGATAGAGGGAGATTCAGATTTGGAGCTGTCAGATGAGGAAAAGGATGAGAATGAGTATCAGTCTGTAATAGGGGAAGATAGTGATGAAGAAGGAGAGGAAGAAAATACAGGAGAATCTGATGAGACAGAGTCAGAGACAGAGAGGGAGCCAGAAAGTCGTCATCCTCTGTGGGCCAGGAAAAACTTGTATGTTTTATTTAGTTTCAGGTTAATGTAATCAATTTTATTATCATGTTACTGTAGATTATTGTAGAATTTGTTGTCTGTATAACAGATGTTAAATATATGCAAGTTGCCTAAAAAAAATGCTTGTGAGAATGGTCAATATTACATACATGACACTGAAATTATGGTGTAAAACAAATGTAGTGTTTTTATTAACTTTATTTTTTCCCATCCCATTATAATAGATTCACACTTGTGCTACCTGGGCTCTCTGCCGATCACAATGACCCTAAAATCCGTGAATACTGGAGTCTAATACAGTACTTTTCACAGTACATTGATGACAAAATATTTGAAGATCTGGCAGTCTTTACAAATCAGAGACAACTGCAAACTACAGGAGTGTCGCTGAATACTACTGCCCAAGAAATAAAAATTTTCTTTGGCATATCAGTTCACATGGCCTGCCTTGGCTATCACAGAGTGAAATTTTTTTAGGCTAGAAAAACCAAAGTACCAGTCATTAGGAAGAAGATGACAAGGGACAGGTTCTACAAGCTATGAAGTTCACTTAAGATTGTCAATGACCTGGATGTGAGTGAAGAGACAAAGAAGTCAGACATTCATTGGAGAGTCAGACCATTGCTTGACCGTGTGAGGCAAGTTTGTTTCAGCCTTCCAAGGTGTGATAAAGTGTGCATTGATGAGCAAATCATCCCATTCACAGGCCATTGCCCAGTCAGGCAGTATCTGCCAGGAAAGCCAAACCCTACTGGCCAGAAGGTCTTTGTGCTTGCCTCTCCAAATGGTCTCATCCTTGATTTTGAGGTTTATCAGGGCAAGAACACATTCAGGGGGCAAAGACTGGGAGTTGGAGCTGCAGCAGTCTTGCGAATGGTCGTGTCTGTTCCTCCAGGAACTTATGTGTTCTTAGACCTTTGTGACAGAATGCTGAGCTTCTATCGCATGTCTACCAGGACGAAGAGGTGGACATCCCATGTGATGACACATTTCTTTGTTGTTGCCATCACAAATGCTTGGATTCAGTACAAGTCTGACAGTATAGCGCTGAATCGACCAGCTAAAAACACAGAGCACTACCTGGACTTCAAACTGCATCTGGCTGAAGAGCTGATGGATAGTCCAGCATTTCATGACAGCAGTGAAGACAGTGAGGAGGAGTATCAGCCACCAACCAAAACAAGGATTCCACAACCAGAGCCATCTGTACGCAGACTAGGAGCTAGACACATGCCAGAGATGATGGACATAAAGCATGCGGAAAGATGCAGGACCATGGGCTGCTATGGCAAGACATACATGAGGTGCACCAAATGCAAGATGTTCCTCTGCATAACAAAAACGAAAAGATGCTTCCAGGAACTGCTTAGTTCTATGTCTTATAGTTTATTGTTGAACTAAATACATGTATTTTTGCTGTTGCAAGCAACAAACAAAATAAGAATTTTACAGAATTGTATCTGTTTTTATCAAATGTCAAAGGTTCTTAGGTAAATATCACTTTCAAGACATAATCTTTTTTTATTTCTTTATTTCTTAAGCTTGTTCTATTTTCCCATGAAAATCGTCCTGTTGTCCTCCACAGTGGGCATGCAATAAAATTAAAATTAAAAATATATTTAAAAAAATTAAAATTGTAATGTGTTTTTTTAGGTCCAAATACATGGGAAATCACACAAAAAAAGAAATTGTAAAAAAAATTTTTTCTTCGGTTCTCAGGAGGATAAACTATGATGACTGCCACACATATTCTTAAGTAGATATTAATTTAGAATTTAATTTAGAATTAAACTTATATTGTATTGAAAAATGTTTTCAGAGTTTACATTTGATCACAGCTGCACTTTAAGAAATGGAAATGTCATGAAAGCTGTACAAAACGAAATTTCTTTGTTTTTTTATTACACTGTGTACACAAAATGACTAGAAAGGTTTTCTAAGTTTTAATTAGTCATAAAAGTTGAAGAGAATTCTGTGGAATGTACTGAATGCATTGTTAAAGATGGGCACTCTCCGGTTATTTTCCCTGAAAAGAGATCACTCAGAACAAACTCCTTAAATAACACTTTAAAACTTATATGCAATAACTAACCAGCAGACATGATAACAGATCTGGTCATTTTTAGAATAATCTACCATTTGCAGTTGGCGATACATGACAGTAAATCCATGGATCATTGGTGATCATTTAAGAAACTTTAATGATTTAATCCGGTAAATGGCTTAATTTAGTATAGAGGGGAGGGGTTATATATCAAAACAACAAAAAAATCATATTGGTGAAAACTTTATGAAGGAAAATAATTCTCGGGTAAAAATTGTACTTCCTTTTCTGATCTTATCCCAGATGATCATCAGGTTTTTCTACTGTCACTATAATATACACAGCCTGGCTTTTTTTTCCCCACCACAGAGTATTTTCTCATGCTTTGCATTAATTGTGAAGTGAATGGAAATGCATTCATTAACTGAAAAAAAAAACGTTTTTTTCACAGCTCCATCAAATTATACAGAGAGCATCTGAGGAATCTTTAAAATCTTGTATGATTCTTAACTGGGCACACAGTGGGTGTTGACTTTCACTAGGCCATTTTGATATACAGCATCGTAGCTCTGGCAATATGTTTGGCATCCCTTAACATGATGGTGCCACTACCGTGTTCTCCTTATGTATGCTGTGTCAATTTTAGCTTTAAGGTTATCATTTCCATCACGCATAGCATTCCACTGACCATCTGACTATACCAATATTCTCTGAATGGTTGCTGTCACCTACAGTGTAAAATCTACTTCATGCAGCTTCCATTAAAATATTTGTTTTTATTATTTTCTCTCTTCCATAGAGCCCAGACTAGTCAAGCATTTTGTTCAGGGGCATCAAAGTGAAAACAACTGGACTGCAACCTAAACTACTCAGGTTTGATTTACTAAAACAGTTGGAAAACAATAGATAATTGTTTGTTGGTCCAGTTTAAACGAGGCTGTGTTGGTGAAAATTGAATGAAGTGCTGCAGTTAGAACTTTGCATTTCAGTTCAAGGTAAGCTCACAATAACAGGCAAATTGCAGTCCAACTGTGGACCATGTTGTTTCCGGATGTTTGAACGTCTTCGGAAACATTCAGCACAAGAATCTGAACAGAACATCTAAGCTGTGCTTTTTAAAGTACAAACACAGCTACCTCTAAGTGTTCAGCTTTTTTTCCTGAAAATTTGCATTAATGTCATCTATTGTGCCATATGGCACATAGTGCTCTTTATTTCCATCACAGTGGAGCTAAAAGCCTCGATTGCACCCGGCATTGCAATCAGCAGCAGGAAACCAATCTCAGTCCTGAAGGATAAAATATGCATCAAAAACCAGAAACTCAGAAACGGAAACCATCAAGCCAGACAGCAAAACTTCTCGAATAAAAAACATTTTATTCTTAAAACCCTAAATACAAAATTCTGATTAGATTTATAGAAATCTATTTAACAATACAGTCAAACTTATAAAACCGGCACAATAAATAAATAAACCTGCAGTGCTACATGTTAAAACCCCAGAGGAGGTGGTCAGAATCCTGGCACCTCCCAGAGCAGAACCTCATTATAAGCTGCAGAAAACAGAAGCATCCCAGAGGGGGAGAAATGACACGTCTGCACCGAGTCGCTGTGCTGCAGGAAGTCCTGAAACCTTCCACTGGTTGACTTGATCAGCTTCAGCACTCGCTCTGATGGGAGTTTAGACACAAAGTGAGAATTTGTTATACATCTCTCACACTTTTCTCTGAGTTACTCTCAGCCCTCACCTTTGGATCCAACGACTAAGAGATGATTTTTAGAAGACAGGCTAAGGCACGTGGCCCAGTGAGTCAGGGAAATCTTTTTTATGATCTGAGGCGAAGCAAAAGGAAACCATTTAGCATTCTCACCAATCTGGACAGAAGAAAACAATAGATAAGGAGTTCTACAGCGTTACCTGTTTTTTAGCCAGGCTGTAAAAGGAGAGCTCCTTCTCTACTGCATAGCCAGTGTAGACCAGCAGGCTATGATCTGCTGGGTAGAAAGCAGCCAGACTGGGTGGAAAACTGTCATCCTGTAACAATGAGAGAATAAAAATAAAAAAAAGAAAGAAAAAAAAGACTGAGATTATTTTTACTAGAAACAGGCCAGAATAAAAATAATGAACCTTAAACTACGTCCCGTCCAATAGTTCACACTACCGGCTTTCATGGGACCTACTGCTCGTCTATCCTGGTTTTCCCCTTTGCCTAATGTTTGCATTATGTTTGCATGCATTTGAATGTATGTACTGTAGAACACATACTTGATATTAGTCATTGGGTTTTAAAAATATATATAAATTTCTCCCGATAATTTAAAGTAAACTAAAAGATTAAATCAGAATACCGGGAACAATCCTGATGTTGGCAGATTGATCTGTCAAGTTATTTGCAAGGATAGAAAGCTGACACCACTTTTTTATTAATAGAAGAGTAATGCAGTCGTTTACTGCTGCCTCAAAATAATACAGGACTAAAATTGTATTTTATATAAACTCCTAAATAAACAGAATGAATATTGTGGTTGAAATCTCCCAAACTCTAATCCCCAGATTTCTCACCGCACCGCTCACATATGTTCGTGCGGAGCATTTTGCGGAGTCATGTTAATTAATCAGAACTGTTCCACATCCTCCGCTACTCCTCTGAACGTCACCGTACGTCTTTTCCATCTGTCAGTCAAAATACGGAGAAAAAATATTTTTTTGCTTTGCTCTGGTCTGTTTTTCTGTCAGAAATTTTGTCAAATCAAAATAGGGTAACAGCAGCTCAGTAACTACAAATTCGAGCATAAATCTTATATATTCCCCAAAACTAAGACTGTTTATTTAAATTATTGGATGCAAACTATTGGTACTTCAACATATCAGGAAGCAAATTATTCATCTTGATCAAAATATTGATTTTATACCGAGAGGCTTAAAAGTTAAATTAAATCCAGTCATCTTCTTGGATGGATGAAGAGATACTGAGTTTGGAAGTAGAGAACAAACCAATGTTGTATGATCCTAATTAACCCTATTACAAAGACTGACAACGAAAGAAAATGTTTGGGCAGAAACGTTACTGATGCTGATGTTGAGTTTTAATTATGTCATATTAGATTAAGCATTCAATACCGAATGTTTTTCCTCCTTTGAATTGAATAATTATATCGTACATGCTCTCCCCGAGCAAGATGGGAGGAACTGTGGAGGCCGTAGGCTTTGCTTTGCGCATGCGGTCTGGAATGGAGCAGGGCGGTAATGGAAGGTGTGAGATTTCAGTGTAAGGGACATTAACTTTGATGCGAGATGCTAACGGCTGCCACCTGCTGAATGAATCAAACTATTTTCTAGGGTAAGGGTTTTTTGGCTTAAAGATGGCTTCAAGTTCATCTGATGTTAAAAACATGGATAAACTAAAAGTTTCATCTCAAAATAGAAGCGGTACCTCAAAGTTGGCCGGAGCAGGAAATGTCAGCCAGTCCAGCAGATCACACTTCTCCTTCGACCAGTCGGTGGCCCAAACACTGACCCGTCTGTCGGCACCAGCGGCTAAAAACAGCTCATTCCCTTCCACTCCAAACTTCTTGCACTGAGAAAGGAAAGTTAAACAAACAAGATGCAGCGTGTCTGTTTACTAATTTCACATATAATCCACAACTTTGGTTTCTGTAGATCCAGTAATATCATGTGACACAGAAACAATTAAATACATAGATCATGTTAACTCTGAAGTTAACTGTTTTTTGTTAATGTTTTAATGTTTAACTTGGCTTTTTAAACCCAAACTAAATTAAAAGATGAACTCAGATTTGTAAAAAATAATTTTTTCATAAAAAGATGCATAAAACTGGTATTTTCCCCCACTGCTGGTGTCACTTTTAACCTTGTTGTACACAAAGCGGATATAATTTTTAATCTGCATTATTCTGTGATCATTACTGCAGAGATGACTTAACTGGAATCCCATAACCCCTTGATCCCTCCAAACTAGAACCTATTTGAGGTTATTACAGTGAGCTGACCTGTTCGTTGACACATTGGATTGAGGTTATTGTTGCTCCTTTATGGTCCCTGATGACACGAATTGTTGCTCCACTTGTTGGGCTGCTCACAGCTACAAGGCCGTCCCCCGCTGAAAGGATCACATGACCTGAGGAAGAGACAGAACAGTAGAGAATAATAGGTTCTTCAACAAGGGGCTGTGGGTTTAAGAGCTATGAAAGATTAAAACCATTAAATGGATGTTTGCATGAATATATATGTATATATATATTAGTGCTGTCAAAATTATCGCGTTATTAACGCGTTAACGCGAGGCCATTTTAACGGCGATAATTTTTTTAACGTGAGATTAACGCTATGTGGTTTTATGGTACAATTTTCCAAGTACATCCCGCTGCAGCCTGCGGGAAGGCGGGGCTATTTTCCCCCAGTCTATGCATTTCTCATAGGCTTCTAGAGCGGAGCTCCTCAAGGAAAAAAGACGCTCATACACTGGGTAGCGCTAGTGCCTTTTCTTTAAGCCCCACCACCAACAAACAAGTTGAGTGTCTGGTAACTAGTAGCAACCTGAAATACGCTGAGAAAACAGATTACTGAGGTGAAATGGAATCTGCTGCCGTCTGTGTACGCCACAGGTCGGTATCGTGTGTGTGTGTGTGGGTGGGTGGGTGCTTGTGTGTGTGTTCTCATTTTTGTTAAGAGGCTGAAAAGACTACCTCCATCTAGTGACGTCGGTCTATTGATTTTGATGTATTGATTGAAAATTGTTCATTATTACCTTGGTTAATTAACATCTAATGTTAACTACTGCATTTTATAGCAGTAGGGTAAAATGCTTGTCTTTGTTCAAAAGACTGTATTAACTGTAAAGACTGTCTTTTACATCAGCCTGTTTTCAGGGCCTTTTTTTGGCTACATATTTGTTATTTTTGGCATAAATCAGTATCTGTGACCTGTTTTCATTTTAAAAAAAGAACATTGGCACAAACCTAGCCTGTATGTATTTTTTTGTATGTCATCGAGAGTATTTAAATGATTTTCAATCACGAAAAAAATGTGCGATTAAAATGCGATTAATCGCGAGTTAACTCAGGCATTGATGCGATTAATCGCGATTAAAAAATTTTAATCGATTGACAGCACTAATATATATATATATATATATATATATATATATATATATATATATTTTTTTTTTTTTTTCTTTCTTTACAATTAAAAGCAATTTGGGCATATCAGAATCAGAAGTATTTTAATAATCCCAGAGGGAAATTACTTTATAATTTATAATTTACATTTTGAATCAATTGTAATATTATCTACATGAACATTGTAAAATTTGACTAAATCTATTTTTTCTTACATCCCTGGAGGAAATTTATTAAGACATAAGAGCAAATGTAACTTTTTGGTCCGTATTTAAAGGCCCTACATGTAGAGGAAAATACTTTTGACGTTTTTCTGAAGACAGCTGGTGAAACACAGTCATGGCAGCATCATGCTGTGGGGATGCTTTTATCCAGTTGCAGAGAAAAGCGGTTCTACAAAGTATTCACCCATCATTTGCCTTCAATTTCAGTTTCACTTTATTTTGATTTATTCAAAAAAAAAAAAAAAAATCCCAACAAGAATCATCATAGTTTATCTTGGCAAAATGGAACCCTTTACATGAGGGGTGGGCAGTTTCAGTTCCTGAGGGCCGGTATCCTGCAACTTTTAGATGTGCCTTTGGACCAACAAACCTGAATAAAGTACCGTATTGGCCCGAATGTAAGACAATTTGTTTTTTCCGTTAAAAACAATGTGAAAATGTGGGGTCGTCTTATAATCAGGGTCTAACCAATTATACCCAAATTGGTTAAAATAATGGTGGTTAACACAGCGGAGGCATCAAGCAACTGTCAGGCAGCAAAGAAATACGGCATTAAAGTGCAATGAAGTGAGAGTAGGGGTGGGTAAAATAATTGAAGAATTGATGCATCGCATTTATTACACAAAAAATTCATATTCGGTGCGAGAGCCCATCAGAATCAATTCACCTCCTGACCGATGGGGGCGCTGTCGGTTTGGTTACCATTCTCAACTAGTGCAGAGGCCAAATTAGAGCACACAACAGTCATGGCGAGCAACAGCAAAAGACCAACTTTTAAGTCAGACGTTTGGGCTAATTTTTTTTCCCGTTGAAATCCGGAACTCAGGAAATCAACAAAAGCAAGGTAGTTTGTAAGCTGTGTCAGACAGAATTAAAGTACTGCAGTAACACGACAAACCTACATAACCACTTAATTAGATATCATGCAGAGGCGCTACAAAAAACTGAAGCACAGCCCGTTGACTCCAAACAGACACATCATTTATCTCTAAACTGCCGCCAAGTTCTGCTCGCGCAGAGAAAATCACCAAGTCTGTGGCCGTGGTCATTTTTAAGGATCTACGACCGTACAGTGTTGTTGAAAACAAGGGTTTCAAGAACATGTTAAAGACAAGAACCACACAACGCAATACCAACTCGTAAACACATGACAGAAGTCGCAGTGCCGGCACCGTACACTGAGGTGAAGACGGCTGTGTTGGAGTCGCCATGAGCAAAGTTCAGATTGCATTTAAGTGTTGCAAGATTTCAATTACATGTGTTATTACCGTTGTTTAAAAAAAAAAAACTTTTTATTGTTTATTTGAACAAATCTTTCAAAGCAAAATTATTTCAATGAAATTCTTAGCACTTCAATATAAAATCATTTCTTTAAACCAAATAAATGTAATTTATCAGTTTTTTTTTATACTTTTTGGTCTTTTTATTTTGTTCCTAAACTGTTCCTGGAAAGAGGGGATAGTCTAATAATCAGGGTTGTCCTGTATTCTGGTCAGTACGGTAATTACATGATTGAGAGAACTCTGGAGGAACTGACTGCATACTGAGGAGGCAACTCGGTCATTTGATTCAGGTTTGTTGGACCAAGAATGGATCTAAAAGTTGCAGTTGAATTGCCCACCCTTGCTGTGCATGAAACAGCTGTTTTCTCACCACTGGCAGAATAAGTGATGGCCGAAACGGCCACATAATGAGGATGAAGCTTCATTTCCATCTCTTTCGAAGCGAGCCGGAAAATCCTAAGGGTCCCGTCGCCGTATCCTGCAGCTATATGTGCGCCATCTTCACCAGAAGGAGGACTCCAGCACAGACAGCAACAGGCCTGAACAAACAAGGCAATTTAAAGGAAAGAGGTTAGCTAATTTTTTTAAAGACTTTTGATTCGTCTAAAGGGAGTCCTACAGGTGAACAACACCACTTGTTATCTTCACCCAGCATACATTAAGGGTTTGGGTCTGGTCCCAGTAAATAAACTGGTGGAAAGAGTAACTGGTGTTCTCTCACCTGGTCGATCACCTGGAACTGCACCACCAGTTCATAGCTGGAGGTTGACCACACCCTCACACTGCCGTCCTCGCTGCAGGTGGCAAAGTGGCTCTCATCACAGCTGAAAACCACATCATTGACCTGCATGGCAGAAGACAGCTTATACAGGGGCATCTTCCGCAGAACAAGTATTTACTCCAGAATTATGTGTTCATGGTGGTAGCAGCATAAAACCCAACTTTTTAAAGTTCCCTGCTGTTTGGAGGCATTAAAAGGGACCATTAATGCAGCTGAGTGGCAGCACAGGGAACCCATTTAATAAGAACAGCTGGGTGTGGAAAAATAGGCTAATTTCACACTTTGAAAACACCAACAACAAAATACTTGATTCAAAGCAGCATTTCATTTTATCCTAAAGCCAAATTAGAATGAAAAGATAAAAGAAACAAACATATTGCGTCACAAAGACATTCATTTATCTTTAGACTTAACTTAATATTAGGCTTTATGAAACCCTATATGCAACCCACTGGTTTATTTTTCTGAAATCTCTCTGTCCTCCTCAGGTCAACCACTAGTTTCCAGCCCAACCCTCTCTGTTAGGTTAGCAGACTCTCTAGCCAACCAGAGTGAGAGTCACATCATGCATAGTAGTTAAAAAATATGTGTGGGAAAAGATGCAGCAAAATGTAAAAATACAGATATAATTAGGGCAACAACCGGCCAGGAGGAGCAGAAATGTCAGTATCAGAAGCTGAAAAGTGAGCAGTGAGGCAGAGCAGGCTGTCAGGTGATAAACAGCAGAGGAGGATAAAGATGTCTGAATAAATCCTAACCGACCAGTAAGGACTATCAAAAAAGTGAAAAAAATAAAAATAAAAAATGCGCTGGACTTTGTTTCCAAGTTTGAAGACTTTTCTCTTCCCATCCAAGAAGCTTTTTGAATTCAAAATGTCAGAAATAGCGTTTTGTTCGAGGCTTTATAGAGTAGAAAAATAAGAAAGCCTTGTTTTGGCTTAGAAAACATGCAAATTAAAACAGACGAACTAGTCTGCCCGTTTGGAATGGGGGTCGCTTGGGTTCTTTGTTAGCCTGCAATATTTAATACCTGTCTTTGTCTCTGAAAGGGGGGTCATTAAAGGGAATTGTTGCCCTGGTTAAACAGGCGAGGTGTTCTGTTCCCCTGTATGGGGGTTGCGATGACAGCGGGAAGGAATCAACTCAATTGCTGCATTGTAGGTTTTTTAAAGCAGTAATCGGAGTCCACCTCCTCTTTTCAAGGTTGGTTTTTCTTTCTTAACATAGATGGCTTCCTTCACTCCCTTCTCAAACCAACCATCTTCTTTTTCCAAAATGTGAACATTCTGGTCCTCAAAAGAATGTCTTTTGTCCATAAGATGTAGCTGTACCTCTGAGTCTTGTCCCAAAGAGGTTGCTGTTCAAACCTCTTCAAACATGGAAACAAAGTTCAGTGGATTGTTTTTTAACTTTTTTTGAATGACTATGATCTTCATCAGACCAGAAATAACCTGCTGAACCAGTTTGAATTTGCAGAATAAATTAGGATCTAAGTACAAACATATAATAACAGCAGCATTGGTGCTGTGAATATATGGGATTATTTAATCCCTAAATATAGGGATTAGGTACTGGCATAATAGAGAACATATTTCTTTAAAAGGCTTCCTGCCATAAGAAGCCATGTCGACATCAATGTAATACAACAGAGAGGTTTTATGTAGGAAGGGTGATGATGACCAGAAGAACAGGAGCTAAAAATTAACTAGGAGCAGCTCTACTCGAACATAGATTTATTTAAAATAGAAATGATTTTACTAAAAAATAAGACATGGTTTGGTAAAAAGTCTGCTCAAACTGGCCTGCCAGATGTGGATTAGATGTTTAAACAAGTTTAAAATGAAATACTCAGGCAGACAAACATAAAATTATGCAATTGTGGAATTTTAAAGGCTGATAACAAAAGGTTAGAAGTACCATGATTACACATTTAGTCCAGGCAGAATGTATGTCGTTTTGTCCAAACAACATAAAGGTTCTCTATGAGACAAAGCAATGCGTCCTTTGAGGGTTTAACTTATGAGCAAACAGACAAAAGATACAGCAGCGAAAACTGTTCATATCTGAACATGTGGTGTAGGTCCACATACACCGTGTAAATGTGTTCACTCATGCCTTTCTTTTTTTTTTACTCATTGTGAACACAAACTTTCAGTTTCAATAGGATTGATATATCACAACACAATCTCAAAAATGTTCACCAAAGAACCTCAGCAGTGAAAAATCAAGGAATGCAGTTAAGAGATTCAACTAACTACATGAGTGGTCTCTCTGTATTAACTAAGTGATATTTAAAGGAAAATGTCTGCTCTGGATTTTTTTTTTTTACATCAGTAAGAATAAACATAATTCGCTAACAAAGAGGATCCTGACATAAAACACAGAATGTTTGGCTGCGATGTAAATTCTTAAAATCTAGTGCAACATTAAAGGGAAACGCCGTTTTTTTACATTGGTCCCTTGATTTTACATTATTACATCATGTTGTGTTCTGGATTTGTGACAAGCAGCCCGGGCCACATGCGGCTACGCTCTACCCCTTATATTCATTCGGGTAGCTAATCTGAATCGTTCAATTCCATTTCGAGAGCGAGATCATCTGTGGTAGCAGCACTAGACATCATCCAGGCATGTGAGTAAAACTAGCAGCAGTTCAGCGGACAGGAAGAATGAATGGTAGCGGGTGCGCCGGATGATGTCATACCAGCCGCTTTGTTTTTAAAAGATATAAATATAAAAAATCTAACCGCGGATGTCTGGCGTATCATAAATGATAAATTAACAGTTTAGTTTGTGCCTTCAAATCGTTTGCCCATAGGAAGACGTTACTTGGATATAAGCTAATGGAATATCTTCAGAACAGCTCCAAATGACACAAAACTCATATGGGTGAGTAGAACATGATATAATAACGTAAAATCAAGGGCCCTATGTAAAAAAAACAGCATTCCCCTTTAAGGCTGTGTGGATTATTTTCTCTTCATATAAGAATCTGAATGAATGTAGGTGATATAAAACATGGTGGTTACCTTTGACCTGTGTCCGCTGACCAGACGGATGCTGCTGTTGTCTGACCAGTTGATGTACCAAAGGGTTCCTGCTGTGGTGCCAACAATGCCCATGTCTACTGAGCTATCGAAGGCTGCGCTGACCATCGTCCCGTCCAGCATTAGCTCCTGCTCCATGACAACCTTCGTCCCGCTGAGTTTCACATGTGCACAACGTTGAGAAATAAATCTGATGTAAGGAATCAGTTTTTTGTTTTTTTTTTAAAGCTTCCACTAACAGCATAATACACCATCTTAATAATCTCCTGTAGGTAATATTGGTAAACGATTAAATGTGACCAGAAGGACTGAGAATCATCTAACAATAAGCTGAGCCTTTATACATAGTTACATCTTTTTAGCATGAAGCCAAACCGATCAGGGGAAAACTGGTTTATACCTTTTCATCCTGCATATGTTTTCTGTAGACCTGATGCCCTGTGCAGCTTTAATGTCCCATACCCGCAGCCAGTGGGTGTTACTGCCTGTGAGCAAGCGATTCCCTCGACAGAGCAGCACTCCTGTAAAAGAAGAGTCCAGTTAGGGCACACACTTCAGGCTTGCGTGAAAATAAATAACCCTGTTATCACATTCAGAAATACATATTTATTTATTTTTACCAATTTCTCCATCATCTGCTTTCCAGATCATAAAGCAGCATAGCTTGGTAATGTCCCATGCACAAACATGTCCTCGATTTGTGCTTGTTAACAGATAGCTGTCCATATGGTAGCTCAGAGCTGTCAGCTCCACCTCACCCACCTCTGATGGTGGAGACACCCTATGGACCTACAGAATCAAAGAAAGTAAGAATGTGTAAAGCAGGTATGCTCACAAAAACTGCCTAGAGTAAAAATGAAAGAAATAGGTACATATTTACCTTCAAGTCTGTGTTTGATAGGTGTGTTTGGATGAAGCAGAAGTAGACCCCACGGCTCCCTACACATGCCATCTGACCGGCTGTTGAAGGGCTAAAAGCAGCATCATGGATTGGTCCAGACATTTTTACACTAGATAACAACTTGAAGTTCTCAGTGCTCCACAGGGCCAACCCTGGATCTGAGAAGTCTCCTATGAGGTAAAACATTTGGAGGACTTCAATGACATATTTACTGCATTTTATTGGGTTATTAATAATATTAGTCAGGAAAACGTTTTAACTTTGTAACTAGACACAAAACTCAGATTTTTACAAACCTACAGAGAGGAAGAGAAGGTCATCCCTGGAAAAGGCAAGACTCTGCACTGCTCCCTTATGGTAGGAGACAGTTTTACGGCAAGTTCCGCTCTGAACATCCCAGATGAAGACTAAGCTTGTGCTGCTATTACCGCCAGCAGCTGATGCCATGGTCTGGATAAGAGAGAAGCTGGGCATAAACTTAAATGATTATGCACAATCAAAAAAATATTTCTAGCTATATTTGCACATTTTGGAGCTGTTCTCAATATTAATCTGTTTTTATCTATTAGTTTTGTCTTTTTAATAAATCCATAACCAAGTATTTTTTCTTTGTGTCCCGTTGAGCAAATAATTGTATTCTCATGCAATCAAACAATAGCAATAACTCAAGTCAAGTAATTAATAATATAATGAAAAATAATAATTGAACTTTATTGATCTCACATTGGAGAAATTTAACTCTGCGTTTAAACTATTACCTTGGGGAGGAGTGGGCTGGATTCGTTTGGCGCCCGGGAAACTGTGGAGTTAAGGGTCTTTGCTCAGAGACCCAGAGTGGCAGTCTGTGCTCGATGCCCTAATCACTTGGCCGCCACCCCCCTTAATTATTAACCATTTACATAAGAATACTTACATTTAATTTCCCTTTGGGATCAATTACTTTTTCTTTTTTTTTTTATGAATATTGGTGTTTAATGCAAGTATTTCTAATATACCAGATGCAGTTGGATCCATCATTGTTAAAAGCATGTTACTTAGATCAGTGGTTCCCAAAGATTTTCTTCTGGGCCCCCCTTTGGATTACAATAAAATTTCCATCTTAAGCATATTTATTAAAGAAGAGAGACAACAGTGTCTCCACATTCACAAAGTTTTTCCTTTATAATTATTCTCCTAACACTGTGTATCCCTACCAACGACTGTTAGATTTGTTATAAAAGAACAATTTATTATGTACGGTTAAACTCACTGTTATAAAACAGTAGATATCAGAGAGCACTGCAAAAAGGATCTAGAAATAAGTAAAAATGTCTTAAATTAAGTGTATTTACCCTTAATTTGAGTAAGTTAATCAGATAGTTTGCTAATGGAATGAGTATTTTTCCCCTTAAAATAAGATAATTAGATAATATGCACTTGAAATAAGACAATGCGATTGTGTTTTCTTATTTTAAGTGTAAATTGTCTTCTTCCATTGGCATAATGTCTCTTTTACCTTCTCAATTCAAGAACAAATGCACTTATTTTAAGAAAAAAAAATCACTTATCTAAATTTAGATTTTTTGCAGTGAGGTACCTGGGCATCGTTAGAGATAGCTAGACAGGAAATCTCTTTGCTGTGTCCCTGCAGGTGTTTCTGCGTCCCTGAATGAAGATATTCCACCACCACCACACAGCCACAAGAATATGCAAATAAACCTGCAACATTAAATATAGTTGGTTAAAGCAGAATAAGAAAATAAAACATTTCTAAATTAGTGGCCACAGTTCAGCTTATCATAGATTCGAGGATAGAGCTAATTAGGATAAGTTAACATTGCGGTGAAAACTACATGTACTGTCCTTACCTTGATCAGGGCTCCAGACCATGTTGCCTCTACCGTTGCCATTGTATCCAATCACTGCTTTTAGTTTTATTCCTTCATCTTGAGGTTGAGGAACTGCAATAGACTGAATAAACAAAATATACAGTTAAAAAGTGACAGGAACACAAACAGTGACTTTGGTTCAGCTATCAATAAATAACTTCACCTGATCTGGAGAAAAGGTTCTCAAACGAGGAATAAAGTGCTTGTAGCAATCTGGGCGTTCCAGCTGATTCTGAGTAGAGTCTGTTGAAAACCGGCATTTACAAATAAAAGCTTTAAAATGAAGATAAAAAACACACAGAAGGTCTGTTTCCTGGAAATTATTACTTTTGTCTGTCTGACCTGCATTCAGGGGAGAAAAGCTGTCTGAGTCCAAGTCAGTGACTTTGAGAAAGGAGACGGCAGGTCTGGAATCAGAGCTTGGGTTTGGAGCAGTGCTCTGAACAGGCTTTGCTGGGTCATCTTCACAAACAGGCAGGGAACCAAAACCTAGGAACAGATGCTTCGGTTTTACCTCAAGGCTCTTGATTTATCATTTTAAAGTATTTATAAATTCAATATGACAGAGTTCCTCTTTTAGAATACTTCTTATACATGCAACAGAGAGATGCAAACCATCTAGGCACAGCCACACAAATAATATAACTAGGGTTCTATCAAAGATGGTAAAAAATGGAGGTGTAAAAAGGGCCGTAGTGGGATGCAAACGACCAGGCTCCTGAGGGACAACTATATGGGATCATTGGATGCATGTTTAACATATGCCTGCATCCGAGGACAGTCCTGCAGATGTGAAAGAATTCAGCAGCTACAGACCTGCAACACAGAGCTGGAAACTGAAGAAGACCCTGAAAGGGCTAGAGCTGTCAGTAGTATGTGGGGAGCATATAGGGCTCCTCAAAGCCCTGAGGACAGCGCGGTTCAAACAGTGGACCATTACCAGAACAACCAGCCAATTTCGGTTTGTTAAATTATTGTTTAGATCTATTGCATATTTGTTTGTGTATGCATGTCAACAACTTCAGTTGTTCAGAGGGTCAAGCAAGACAAGTGTGGTGAAGACCGTACAGAGGATGTTGTCTACCGAATCCAGACTTTATTTATGCTGCACAAATCCAGAAAAGGGTGAGAAGCATCACAAAAGATCCCATACACCAGGTGAATTTGCTATGAGGTGAATAATGTCTATATATGAAAAACTACATTCATTTTGGCACTTCAGCAAACCCACTCTACATGAAAACACTGTCAACTTCGAAGTTGGATCCATCTTTGCAAACAGAAGGATATCCTATAGAAACGCAGGGCTAGTGTGCTAACACATGACTGCTAATTGGTCTCTCTAAGCTGCTCTTACGTCAAAGTGTATGTCTGTGTTACCCTGACAACCTGTCTATGATGCTCCCTGACTCCTGTCTGGTGATAACTGGAGATTTTCTTGATTTCCTATTTGAATTATTATTGCCTTTAACTGTAAGAGGACTTTTTTGTTTGAAATATCATTTAGTTTTCTTTGATTTCTTCATATTCTATTCATACGCAAACATGGAGAACAAACATTATGCCTCAAAACACTTTTGCACTTTAGGAAATTAAACAGAAAAAAGGATAATGAGCAGATTTCTGTAATCATTGCCTCATTTTCTCATCCATTACCTGATTTAGTGTTCTACCCACCACTAATATTATTTAAAACAGAGCAAACAAACCTCTCTGCATAACGTGGTCCATAGAACTGACATCCAGCTGTTGCTGGGAGGAAGGGAGGGGAGCCGTCTGCCGAGGCATCCCATTGGACAGCCGTGCTTCTGTAAGAAATCCATCCAACAGTGGATTTTAGCACAACTAGTGTACATAATGATGGCTTATTAAACTAAGCTCAATGTTAAAACCTTACCTGCTGCCATAGATGAGCTTTGTCTTGCTTTAAAGAGGGAGCTGAATGAAGAGAAGGAATCAGTTCTTTAACAATAAAAGTGACTGTAACAGATAAACTAATGGAGGAACTTCTTACCCACTGTCAGTTAAACGTTCATCAGGATCTGCCAAGAAGTCCCAAAAAAAAATGGCATCTCCCACTGAGACAATCCCCAGCTGGTCGGGGGTGAAGCTGACCTGGCGAATAGGCTGACTGTGGCCGATAAACATCTGTTGCCAAGAGATATAAAGACAACGTTCAGCTTTATCACTCTTTATCTACAGATGACCTGCAGGCTTTCTCAGTAATTATGCTCACATTAATATAGCAGTTAGAGCTCGCATTATGTACAAATTAAAATATTTTATTTTATTTAAATTAACCAAATGGAATAATCTTTTTTTTTTGCAATATTATTAGGAGCATTCAAACATCCTAAAATATTTCACCTGTAGCTACCTGTGAATTAACGCGATGTGTCATGTTATAATCCCAAACTTTCACAGCATTGTGTCCAGAAGTCAGGAGGAAGCGGCTGTCTTCACTCACAGCCAGGGAAGAGCATAGATGCTTATGCACATTGGACACCTATGGAGACAAAAACATGGGTGAGACCAAAATACTCCCTCATGGTTTGTGAGGGGGATCAAATGATGAGATTTTTCCCTTCATTGAATGGCTTCTGTTTCTCAGAACTAGCTGTGAGTCACGCCTTTCAGTCAAACATTAATGAAGTGGGGGGTGGAGGGGGGGTTCAATCCAACACAGAAAATGAAGCAAACAAAGCAACCGTTTCCAACAGCAATCTGTGTTTCTTCTTAATGAAATCTTTTATTAGAAGCATCAAGAAATAATCTGGTTGTTCAATGAAAATACATTTTTTCCAGTTTTTATAAATGTATTTAGCAAGAAAAAATTCTGATTGTTTGACTCCTGATCGATGATAGGAGTCAGGAAACTGGCCAATTTTTAGACCTTTGCTTCACACACAATGGCCAAGCCAACAGAGAAGTGAATATCATTTTGACATTTTCATTTTAACAGCAGCCATGTTTCCATTCAACATAAATTTGAATTTTAAGCAAACTTTTAAAAGTAAAAAAAAAGGAAATGCGACTTTGCGGCATTTCAATTTGGTTTAAAGCAAATTAACCAAGCACTATTAAAGGCGTCCATATTACGTTGTCACAGGTGGCTGCAGTAAACGGAAAGTAGAGGCCACAATCTAGCACTGACCACAGATCAGTAATGGAGGAAAGATTTAATGAAGGTGTAACAGGAACGTCTGAAAAGACAGCGCCCTCAAAACCTAAAAATCAGTCACCTGAGTTTTAGGTTGCTATGTCAGAGCTGATTCAAAAATCATTTTTCATCTATTTTCCACATCAACAGTTTTTCACAACAGACAAAAAAACACCTTAAGTGAGAATAAAATGTTTTTTGCAAATTTAACGGAGTTGATTCAAATTTTGACATTTCCATCAACTTTAAAATCCACATTAGAAAATGTTGATGGAAATGTCCCAATTGATTATTCCTAAATTCTTCCATATTCTTGGAGATGATCAGAGAACTGCACACAAAACTTAATCAATACATGTTTACGAAACCACTTTATGATAAAAATACTCTATCAACAATATGATCGTGTATTATTTCAAAAGACAAACAAACATCGACCCATCCGTCTCATAATAATACTAAATCTGAGCACCCGATGCGCACATAGAGTTGAGCCCTTACCTGTCGGAGTAGACGGCCGGTCTTGGAGCTGAGCCAAAGGATCTTGTTTGCAGACGTAGTGACGAGCAAATGTTCAGTTGAGGCCGGAGAGAAGCAGACCTTCAGTGCTGAATCCAACTGAGGGCTTTCCACATCCAAAATACTCACATCGACACGCAGCAGCTGGAAAAAGAAAACATGCAACAATCCAGACAGGGATGAGTGCTGAGGGAACTGAGACAAATTCAACCTTTAAGTTGACTACATAATACAATTCAGCACATACATCAAAGGGATGATAGGATGTTATCGAAATGCACTTAAAATTATCAGAGATTTTATTTTGATAGAGCTAATTCCACAAATGAAAAGGGGATGAATACCTCATCCAGTGATCGAGCATCAGCAATGGTGACGATATACTGAGAGGGACCAACAAATGCCAGCCGGCTGCTGTCTCCGCTGACAGAGAGAGCATCTGGAGCACGTTCAGTGCCACGGGCCACAACGTTACCTGCAGGGTATTAGACTGGTTCAATGAGACAGCATTAATGCAGCATGCAGCTGCTCAATTTAAAAAAATGGTTCCTGATTTTAACTTTTAACTCTCTAAACCTTATCAATTGAATGAAAATTCTTTAGATTAACAAAGATGCAGACAAAGTTTAACCTTTTAGATTCTGAAACGTTTATAAATATCAAACACCAACATTTAAAGAGGTAGAGCTCAAGTATTTTTTTAAAGTCCTTTACAGATCTACATTTCCTATGGTCAAAGGACAAATTATTTAAATATTTATAGGTTGGAAACATGGCTTAAGAGCTAAATCAGTGACAGCTTCAACTGAAATTGAATGTGAGATTTAGCATTGAAAAAACAAAAACATTGAAAAACTAAACACTGAAAAGTAATCATTGAAAAATTACACAATGACATTTCTAAAAAACTAAAAATGTATGATTCTGTCATTTTTAGCTGCAGCACTTAAGGGATGATTTCAGTGTCACTCAAGCACAAGTAAGGGTATACATTTTTTGTAATTGTTTTCTGTTGGCAGCAGAAAACAACAAGTAATCCAGTAAGTTAAGTTAAATTAAGCTAGGTGATGACCTATATTTCAAGGTGAGAACAGAAGCTCAAGTTAGCTTTGGAGCTAAATCAGTGGTTCAGTGAAGGACCCAGAAGGAACCTTCAGTTTAGCTTAACAAACTCTGCAGTGAAACTGAAATCATGTCTCATTGAAAAAACACTGTAGCAAAAAAAAAAAAGGAAAAAAAAAAAAGTACTTTCTTCTCATATTATTTTACCTGAATTTTTAATTCTCAATGTTTAAAGTCGTAGGGAAGCGGCTGTTCCAACCGTTGCATTTCTGAATCCTCCCGAGTGGTGTCCGACTTTAACAAGTGAATAAAACGAATGTGATTGGTCGTTTATCAAGGGAGCAGGTTTGGTTTTGGCTGTTTGTCTCGGAAGCATCTTGGAAGCAAGATAGTCCTAGTCGGTTCCCAATGGGAAATTCCATTGGGACCAAGTAGCACTAAATTGGTGACTTAGAAACGACACTATCAAGGAACGCTATGGACAGAGGAAACATGCAAGAGGAGGAGAGTTTTGTGTCGGAGGTCGTGGATGAGTCTCCTCCGTCATAAATTTTTTATTTATAAATATGTTGTGGAAGGGGACGCCAGGGCTACAGAAGCTTTGTTTGGTGTAGAAGGCTTACAGCCGTACATGTTTGAGCCCTTGCCTCGCAACGCTGCCAGTTCTGATAGCTCTACGCCTGCCGAAGACACAGATGTCCAAATCCTACATCACTGGTAAGATGCTAAAATAGAAATGCTAAAATAGAAATTTTTCCAAATTCGGATAGAGTACATTTATATACATGTATAAGCCAGAACGATTTGACATTCAAATACGACTTCCCATACGACTTTTAATATTCAATGATTGACTTTTCAGTGTTTGAAAATTCAGTGTTTAGTTTTTCAATGGCATATTTCAAATTCAATGTCTATGTAAGTCATCACTGATTTAGCTCCATAGATGGCATATTTAAAGGACAGAAATAAAAACTATCTCCACATGTCATTTTAAATTTAAAACTATTACTGAATCATTACTGAAGTTTTTATTTATTTATTTTTGTTTTGTTTTAATTCTATCTACTTTAATTGACATTACAATTATATGGCAGGTGAAGGAATATGCATACATTCAGTTGTATGAACATAAATACATACATGTCACTCTGGTTAAAAGGTGATCCTCCTCACTCGCATTGTAAAGAGCCAAAGATCCCTCCGAATCAGCGCTGTACATGAACTCACCGTCAGCAGAAAAGGCCAATCCAATTACCTCACCTCGGTGCTGTCTGAGAGGGAAACAAAATCAACGGTTCTAAAGCTGTTTTTCACAGGGATCTCCTCTCAACCAAAATAAAAGCAAAAAAAAGTGCTGTCAGGAACGTTTCTTACTTATGCTCAGCCAACAGCTTGGAGCTGGAAATGTCAAAAACTCTGACGATCCCAGAGCTGAAGCCACACGAGAAGGTCTGCTCATGTGGATGAAATGCCACGGAGCAAGGATTGTCTTCTGACACAAAATCATACAACTAATCAGAGAACACAGAAAAAAAAAATACTTAGGTGAGATGCTGCAGTGGCACAGAGTGAGGTTTATATCTTAGAATGTAAACACATCTGCGGGTCCCGCTGCAATAACCCATCCTTTGTTATCAGATTAAAAAAAAATAAATAAAATAAAATATTTCTGCATCAAAAATGCATGCACATCGCCAAAGAAACACTCCTTTCTCTCTCAATGAGCTTTAAATTACATAATTAGGTTGAATTACCAAAACCTTTCTGCTGATGAGACACTGAATCACATAATTCTTTTCACACAACTCTATGGTTTAGCAACAGGGGCTAAGAATTTTTTTTTCAACATTTGGAAAAATTGACATTTCATGTTAAGTATAAATATGAACAAATTCAAGGGACAGAGAAAAAAACAAAACAAAACACAAAAACCAGAAAATCTTTTACAAATATTCTAAAAAACAATATAAAAAAAGTCCAATTTATGACAAGAAATAAATTAGGTCATGTTGTCCTGCTTGCTGACCAGTTTAAAGGAGAATTAACACTACAGGGAGAAACCAGGAAGAACTGTGTTGCTGGTCCCAGTTCAGTTTTTAACTATCCTGGGGTTCTTTGCAAGCAGAGCATTTCAGAGGGAAATGCATTCCTTAAGTTTCCACTTCATCTGCCAATAAATATTTTGGTGGATATATTTCATTCAATTCAATTCAATTTATCTTTATTGTCATTGTCACAAGAACAACGAAATTTAAATCAGGTATTCACCAACTGACTCCTGATTCTTATTGGACAACCAAGATGCATCCCCATCTGCAGTAGTGGAATCAATCATAGCCTTGGTTGCAATTAACATAAACATTGCATGGGTAAACTATGTTAACTATAACCAACATAGAATGGTTACTTTACAATAGAAGGGTTTATAGGAAAAGGCGACCAATTACATGAGACTAGTAGAATGGCAATTTAAAATAGACAAGCTCTAGATTATATTTTAGTTAAACTGGGTGGAGTTTGTCATATGATTAGTACTGAATGCTGCACATACATACCTTTGAACACATTAAATCGAGGTATATTTCACACAGTAGTGGCTAAACTAAAACTAAAAGCAGAAATTAAGCAGAATGGTGGCAAAAGTGTTTGTCGTTAAGGTCTAGAGATAATTCTAGGTGAATGGGGATCTTTAGTTGTTAGGGTAATGGGACAATAACATCAATTGTGATTTTTCTGCTTATGCGTTGAATCTTGCCTATTGTAAGGAGATGGATAATGGGCACAGTTTATAAATGAAAGACTGGACCTGAAGAACTACGTAAGATCAAAAGTCGTCAGGAAGACTCCTGGGGGTGTGAACTATTTCTAGACTTCAATAACCATCCTGAAAACACATCCAATAAAATCTATTTTTTTGTATACATTTTTGACATACTATATATGAACCCATTTAACCAAATAAGATTAATGAACCTGATGCAAGGAATCCATGTTCCACACCCGCACCGTTCCGTCGGCTGAGGCTGTTGTTAGATGGCGCCGAATCCCATCCACACTGAAGCCTAGCACGGCGTCAGTGTGTGACCTCATCAGGGTGTTGTAGCCACGGGTGCTCACATCAAGAAAACCAAGGTTTCCGGAGGTGGTGGCTGCCAACACCTGTAGGCTGTCAGATGAGATCGACACCTCGCTCACTGGCCCTTCATGCTCTGGAAAACAGTGAAGCCCTCGTTAGGTTTGTTAGAGCAGTGGAATAAACACCTAAACTTCATGCTGAGGATTGCATTGAAAGAAATAAACACTCACACAGATGTTTTATCAGTTGTAGTAAGATTTTTCATTAAAAGCTAACAGTAAACTGAATCACGATGCTTTAATAGTCAGAAAACTGAAATCATTAAAGTAAATTAATAGGTTTTAAAAGCTACAAATCCCTTTCAAACTAAAGCTTTGATATTTGTTACTGATATGATTAAAAGAATAAAGATTTGCTTTTTTAAAAGGTTTTTAACACTGGAATTTATAAATACCGTGTAATACTAAAAGAAAAAAAGGTGCATCTTCTTTTAGTGAGAAATATAAATTATTCCAACACTTTTTCAAAATATTAAACTAAATATTCAAACGCTGTATTTGCAGCTTCAAAAACCCGGGAGCTATGTTCCACATAACTCCATCGCTTACACAGCGAGGTAAGTAAACATAAGTGTTATGCAGCTTTTTTGAAAAAGGTCACAAAGAGAAAAGGCAACTCTATATAATGACAGTTTCCTGGAATGTGTTGAAAGTGCTGTTATTTTCTAAGACTACAGCAAGGATTTATAATGACTCATATTCCACCTATTTATCCATAAGAAGTTTTTTAAGGCTTAGAGACATGTTATTTCTTCAACTTCAGCCTCTGAACCTCTTGTCCCAGACTCTTTCATATACCGTTTTGGGTTTATTTACTTTTTTTTTTATTCAATACTGTGTGTTAAAGCATCCTGGAAGTTCAGGGTTTTTTTTATGACAGAAATACATGTTCAGACTCAAATTTAAACAAAAAAAAAAAAAATCAACATATTTTTATGTTCTGGGGATTTAAGTCCAAAATCATGGCCTTGAATCTATTATCTGCACATTCCACAAATTTAAAAAAGAAAAAAAAAACTTAACTTAGTTTCTGACAGTCAGAGCATGATAATATTCCACTGAGTAATTCCTATATTTACTTAAACATCTACAGCATTTAGACTTGACAAATGAGGTGCACATATGCTGGTAATTAGTCCAAGTCTATCTGGAACTGGGACATTTTTAGCTTTGTTTATAGGGAGTCCTGTGATGAATGGTTGGAGTCATGCCTAACTGTAAAATGTTGCATCTAAGAGAAATTTAGTGTCTCACGTTCAGATGAAACTTCTGATCTAAACATTCATTGCTCCTACACAGAAAAAACATTCTGAAAATGAGTAAAATCTCTACCCTTAATTTCAGTAAGAAAATATGATTTTCTGCCAATGGAATGAGCATTTTCCCCTTAAAATACATAATTAGATATTGTACACTTAAAATAGAGACTGCAGTTGTTTTCTTATCTTAAATGTAAATGGCAAAGTGTCTCATCTGCACAATTTAAGAACAAATGTGTCACTTAGATTAACATGTTTTAGTGTAACTTAGAACCTTGTTAGGACGCAAAGATGCAAAAAGAGGAAATAGGCATGAAACAAAAAGAAAACTGAGTGACCAATTTATCAAAAACAATGTTTAAACTGCAAAAAATACTGTTCATAAGCTGATCAAAAGTTGAAGACAACTACCTAAAAAAACCAACTACCTGAAAATCTTTTTTATAAAAGAACTTGGTAATGAGTAACTGCACCATACTTAATCTGAGTGTTTTCAGAGAGCTAAGGGAAATGTTGCTCCAAGATGACTCTGAGGAGGGTTCATAAACGCTTGATTATCTGAAGAACAGTCTATTTTATTGTAACGGTTGTTTCCAGTTACCTACTTATTGCATTTTCTTTTTGTCTCACTCCCATTTCTTTTTTAGTGTATTTAAAAGCTCTAATTACAACCTTATTAAGTTGCAACATTGCAAAATTTTAATTCTGACTTTAAATATTTATTTATTTATTATGTAGATTATCTGAGGTGCAAACCCGACCCCAAAAAAAAAGTATGCTACAGTACTACTCATATGACCTTTTCCACTGAATCTATCATGAGGAGGAAAAAAAAAAAAAAAACACCAGCTGAACACAAGAAAATGTCAATCTGATCATGCATGCCCTACAGATTAAATGGTCGCCTGCAGAGTTTAAACTCCTGGGTACAGTTTGTTTACTGCGGGTAAAACCCATAGTCTCCTGCTGGCATACCAGCCTCTAAAAGGATAGCAGAGAAATCAAGGGTCCAGAGCCGCAGGAAGCCATCTTCGGAGCCGGTGGCGCAGAATGAGGAAGAGACGCTGATGCTGTTGATGGCAATTCCTGAACCTGTGTAAGAAATATAGATGCCTGAGTTACACATTTCAGCAGGAATACTGTAAATCTGTTTAATTAACTAAATTATGGAAGCTCAGATACAGAAATGCTATTTACACATCACTTTAAGGTAATCAAAAAATGTTTTTAGTTCTCCACAATAAAAAGAAACACTCCTGACTAACCACTGCAGAGCATTAGTGACCTTATTGAAACCTACCGGTGTTAAAAGAGCAGTTCTCCCTGCCGTCTGCATACTGCTGCTGTGCAGGCAACAACTTCCTTACGTTTTTAACAGCTACTCTGCTGTAGTCTATCTCAAATATATGGCCACTTTTAGTGCAGGCAAATCTGCAGGAGAATGGAAGAAATAAAAACCTTTACTAAGAATATCTTAATAGATTCAGATTAGAGAGGAAGGACATGTTGGATCACTCACAGCGTTCGATCATCAACACACTGATCAGAGGAGATCCCCTCTTCAAAGGTCACATCTGTGAAGTCCAGTGAGTGGTAATGGCCGAGGTTTACAGGGCAGGACCTCAGAGTCCCGTTCCGAACTCTCCACAGACGGATATTTTCACGACCACAGGAGACCATCCTGAAAGTTAAACAATTAGCCAGTTTCTGCAGCCTCACATATTCAGTATCTTAGAATCAAGTTATGTTGACAAAACATTTAGAATGCCTTATTACTGTTGTAGCTTCAGACTGTAAAACTGATCCTAAATTTTGAATGAATGTATAGTTTTAAACTGGTTAAACATGGAGCAACCAACCCTCTTCCTCTGCAGAGGGATGTTTCTCTATCTCTTAATGCACAGCATAAATAAAAAGGAAAACTGTTGTGTAAAAACTATAATCCAGGCTCCATTCCTCACATAGAAAACAGAACAACTTATTTATACTGAAATGTAGAAGCTCAAAATATTAGCTTTTATATTTGTAGATAAAGAACAGATAGCAAATACAGGAGTCTTCAACAAAATCCTAGAAAATAGTTTCTGCAGCTGTATGTTATCACACTGCAAGATTCAATATCACAGTATGTGTCCCACACTTACTCACACCTGTTTTTTTTTTTATAATATATGCAATTGAAACCTAAAAGATATTTCTACGGCTTTTTATTCCAGGAACATTTCAATTTTCCTGTTCAGCAGAAAGCAGCATCTGTGATTCACAAAATAATTAAATAAATACAAGTCAAACAGCTTTTTTTGGTAGCCAATCCTTGCTGTCCAACCACCACAAACCAAATTTACTCTAGAATGACTGGAGCTACTTTAACCTAGTCCTCTGTGATTAGTTGAGATGCGACAAGTGTCGGTTCTTTTTGCAACAAACATTCCAGTTGGTGTGAAATAAAGGATTAAAAGCAACCCATGCCCAGTGTTAAGTATAATGGAGGGACTGTGATGCTGTGGGCCAGCTTTTCCTCCAAACAGCCTTGTTAGAAAAGCATGCAATAATTCATTCCTTAAAATACAAGGAATGTTATCATGAAAACTTGTGCATCAGTCAGAAAAAATATACCTCTGTTTTGCAAAAAGATGCATGCATATGAGAAGATCCAGAACAAATTAAAACCTGAATATTAAAACCTTATAGAAGATCGAGGGCAGGCGAAAGCTCTACATTATACTAACAGGTGCAATTAAGAGTAGCTCCTCAGATTTTAAATAAAAAACATTTCAATAATGCAGGGTCCTACCAAGTAAATACCGTTAGATAAAGATACTGCAGACAAACATCAATTTATCTTTTTTACACATCCTAAAAGTGTTGCCAATAAAAATGGAGGCTCTTATATGTCCTGTTAGGATATCATTTCCAACTAAATCAGCAAACCAGTTATTTAAAAAATGTTAGCATAATGCCTCTTTTGCCTAAAAACAGTATAAATAAGCAGGCTACCTTGTGTCATCAAAGAAGGCAACCTTCATGGTAATAATATCCACATCTGTGTGCGCTTTGGCCAAGATGGTCACGTCTCCACCTCTAGAAACATTTAAAGTGTTCCACACCACCACCATCTAAAACAAACATAAAGATAAATCAAATAGAGAAAGAAAAACTGTTTGCTGTCCTGCTATATTAATTTATGCCAGCCTGCATGCATGTTTTTTCATTATTAATGTTATTCCACTGTTGTTATTTTAGACGGTCTAAATATGTTTAAATACGCACACAATCTCTCTCCATCCACTGGCTCTGTACCAATGCCTATTTTGTAGAAACATTGACTGCAGATATTTTTGCATGTCAATTTCCACCTGACTTTCAGAAGCAGTTAAAAAAATTGCTTTGTAGATGGTGAAGTTTGCCTATCCTCCATCCATGAGTTTGCTCAGATTTGTCATTAGAATATGAGCTCAATACGAATGAAGGCACACATGCAATAAAACTTTGCAGACGCTTTTTTCTGTATGACAAAAGCAAATCAATTCGCATCTTCTCTGAAGATCTGCTCTGCCCATACAAACCCTGTTTGAACATACATCAGTCTTCTAAAGATCAGGCTCACGATGTTTTTATAGCCCTTTGTTGCAGCCTTGCTAGTGAACCCAAGCATTTAATCTTTATTAAACTCATCACCTAAGTGTTTCTGGTTGTACATTTTACATTAGTGGAACTTACCGTTTTATTGTGTCTGTCTTTACCCACACCACAGAGAATGCCACCTCCAAAAGAGAAACTTCCAAAGGGAGGAGATTAATACAAAAAAGAGAAAGAATAACTTCACTGTCCAAGCAAAATAACTGAGGAACAGAATGAATTAAAGGTATAAGCTTACCTCAGAGAGCATAAAGAATGAGCATGAGCCCTAAACATTAACAGACGGTGTCCTTGATTGTAGTCCCATATTAGGACTACACTGTTGTTGCCATTTTGTCCTGAGGCTAGCAGTGTGGTATTTCCATTCAAAGCCAGAGTAGAGATCTATAGAGAGAAAACAAGAGGAAATTAATCTATTCATCCACCATTACCTTAGGTTACAGAGGCAACCATGGCCAGAAGGGAAATACTGCCCCTCCAGCCAGTTCTGGGCATGCAATGAAGGTTATCTTCCCATGTGGCGCATTTGCAGAAAACAATCCAGTGACTTCAGTCTTCTGACACAGTTGTGTGCCCCTTAGGTAAAGAAAAAAGTCAGAACCTCCCATTTTCGAAACTGAAAGAGGTGACCCATTCAGTCACGTTTGGTCACTGTGAGTCACCTTTTTAAAGAGATGCATTTCAGAGCGTAGCCTGTACCATACTTTCCAGACTTAAAGTCACACAAGAGTACAAGTGTTGACGTCACGCTTATACCAAGCTGGGTCGCGAGGGGTGCTGCTGCCTATCTCCAGCGGTCGACGTGCGAGAGGCGGGGTACACCCTGGACAGGTCGCCAGTCCATCGCAGGGCAACACAGAGAAAAACAGGACAAACAGCAATTCACGCACATACTCACACCTAAGGAAAATTTAGAGAAGCCAATTAACCTAACAGTCATGTTTTTGACTGTGGGTGGAAGGCGGAATACCTGGAGAGAACCCACACATGCTCAGGGAGAACATGCAATCCATGCAGAAAGACCCCGACCTGGGAATCAAACACAGAACCTTCTTGCTGCAAGGCAGCAGTGATCAACACTGCTGCACTGAGCTGACTAAAACAATAAATAAGTTACACAGGACTTATTTGGACTTACATGTATGTTAACATGAAAAGTTCAGATGATAATATTCTGACAAAAAAAGAAGAAATGGTGCCACCTTGAATTGAGAAGATTTATTGGACAGAATACATGAATGTTGTTCTGCAACCGATGTAATTACTCACAACAACCATGTCACTCAGGGTGCCGAAAAATGTGAAGCAAGAAAATGTGCAATACGGCAAGGTCATTCTTCGGATGCATATTTCACCACTCGCAACTTGTAGTCTGCAGAGCATGATTTTCTGTTCGGAGGCATTTTTTCAACCTTTGCATTTCTGTTTTAAAACTTAAAACAACTCTGTCATGTAAAATCATTTCAATACAGTGTATTATTTGAGAATCTACCAGTATACAGTATTTTCATGTATAAGTCACTCTAGAGTATAGATTGGCCAAAACACGTTAAAAAAGTGACTTATCTGCTGAAAAATAAGGTGAAATACTCTGAAGGTGAATTAAAAATGAGGTCCCATTCAACATGATCAAAGAAAATAATAAAGTACTTTACCTTATCAGTGTGCCCGATGAAGAATCTCTGCTCTCTGGATAAAATATTCATAGATACAATAATAGCGTGACACGGATACACCACAGCCTCCCCAGATCTGGTCCAAAGAGCCTGCAGTATAAGAGAGTTGTACTGTAAAACCTCCATATAACCCAGCTTCAAGTATTCAAACAGCCTTTTATTAACAGTGTAAGATGGAATTAACATACGCATCTGCTAGTGGCTCCTCCAAAGCCGATGATTCGACTGAGCCTCAAGATCGGGTCGGGAAGCAGCTCCTGATGAGGAAAGTAACAGAGAAAAATGAATAATTACTATGAAAGTATTTTTTGGAAGCTAATTAGCTGTACTTACCTGGTGTCTGCTTTCTTTGAATGATGGTAGAGATATAGGATGCGTCCCTGTGGTGCAAACCACCTAAAATTGAAGGTTAACAGTTAGTTTATTGTTAGTCTATGGGGTGACAGTGGCGTTGTGTGCAGGAGTTGCCCTGCAGTTGGAAGGTTGTTGGTTCGAGCCCTGGTTCTGGGTTTCGGCGCGTTGTGTCTTTGGGCAAGACACCTGCATTGCCTACTGATGGTGGTCAGAGGGACTGGAGGTGTGAGTGTACGGTAGCCCCACTTCTGTCGGTGAGCCCCAGGGCAGCTGTGGCTACAATGTAACTTGCCACCATCAGTGTGCGCGTGAATGGGTGAATGACTGAATGTAGTGTAACGCTTAGGACCTAAGCGCTATTGAAGTACAGGCCACTAATGCTAAGAAATAAACAGACAGACAAATTCTAAGTAAAATAATAGGGTCCAGTTGGTTTGGACAGCTTTTCTTTCCTTAGTAAATTAAATTATTACAAGCTATAGAAAAAACTATCTTTGTCTGATTTTCTTTTTTTGTTTTCATGGACAGATCATGCTAGAGTAAAAAAAAATATATAAAAAGATAGAAATTCTTGTTTTAATGTTTCTGTAGATTTAGTTTGGAGCCTAATTCTAGTCGTCCAGAACTACATGAAGCGTCACCTCGTCTTCACTTTCTTCTCCATGCATGCTGAGGGCATCTTCAGGATGCACGTACACGTGAATCCCACCATCATCCGTCACTCGGTGTGGCTGGGATGAGGCATCGTGTGAGCAGCAGTCGGTCGAATCCTGCAGCAGGTCATTATCACAGCGAGAACTACCCTTCAGGTTAGAGGAAAATCCACTCAACTCAGGCTCGCTGGATGCCACCGATGCTTCACTTCTTGGTAGCTGAGAAAAAAAAAAGAAAGAGCAGTCGAACAAACAACCATTTTTTGAGATTTTTTTGTAAAACATTTTCTATTTTCACTCAAAACTTTGTTCAGCGAAACAATATAAGGTAAATATAAAATATATAAAATATCACAAGTCATTACTAGTTTTGGGATCCTGATCTGCTGGCGGAGGGAGACTCTGTCTTGAACTGCTCTGCTAATTTTGGCAAAGTGGGCCTCCTCAGTTATTGGGCTTCTTTGTCCTGAAGCAGTTCCTGGGAAAACATTTAATGTAAATCAGTGATTTACAATTGTAGAAAAAACAAACCGAATTGCTTTTATGTGGAATAAAAACATGGACTGGCAAGTTACAACCTCCTTTCACAGGTGAATTAAAAGCCATTGTGAGCAAAAAAAAAAAAAAATAATAAAGCTTAATCAACTAAAATGCTGTTTTAAGGACGAGAAATCTGATCTTGTCTGATCCCAACATCAATCCCTGAAATCCATAACTATAGGCAGAAAACAAAACAAGAAGTACCTAATTAAATTTTTATTTGTTTTTCTAAATCGGGGTTTGGGTAATTTTGTCAAAGCAACCAGCCTTATCTCACCTGATTTGCATATTTCCATAAAGTAAAAAAGACATTTTAATCTGAACATGTTCGGAGTCAATTCAAATTAAAGAGACAGATGACAAAGTCAGGTAATGACAGAGGGCCACAATTACAAATAATAGCTTTTGGATCTAGTAAAGTAAAAAACACACAATCAAGATCACAGCTTCTCATCTCGCCACACATGTTGGTCTATGCAAAAAAAAAAAACACAAAAAAAAAAACATTTCTGCTGGTCTGAATCTGAAGGAATAAAGCTAATTTAAACAAAACAAACTAAGCCCTAATTGAAGGGGGTGCAAAAGGCAGTGGTTGTTTGAGAATCCTTACTTGCTTTTGGCTTCAGATCTTCTTTTTGAATGGAGTCAAATGATAGCTTTGAGCCTTCTGAGGGAAATCTGTTGAATAAAATTATCTGTGGTCATTATTTATAAGTTTGCAGAATAAATCTGATTAACCCTGAAATATATTTTGTGTGGAAGTGAAAAGGAAAATCCAATCTACTATGCCATTTTTTTTTCTATCAGAACAGCATAGATATGGGAATTCAGAATAGGTCACATCATAACCATGATTTTAGCAATGCTAAGTGAACTTAATATATGTAGTATTTTTTTTTTATCTTACCATTCGTACAAGAGTTAAAATCCATCTCATAAACTGACACACTCAACATGTTACGGTAGGAAGCTGGAATCTAACCCACAACCATTACAAATTGCAGGACAATTCCTATTCTAATTTAGCCAAAACTATCCTGATTATGAAGAAAGAGGTTTAGAGCTGATTTTCCAATAGGTAGCCGTACTTTATGTGGTCGTAAAGATCATCCCAGGAGCTTCCTTTAGGAACTGGGAATGACATCTCTCTGGGAATTGGACCTGTTCCCTGAGAAGAAGACAGACCTCTTTGCTTTGCTTCATTGAAGGTGATTCCTGTAACAAAAAAGATAATAGTGTTGTATTTAAAACAATGAAAGCTATATCAAAAATGACCTATTTTGCCTTGATCGACTGAATTTCATATCATGCCACACATTTTCTACAGTGGGTAGTTATTTTGTTCATCATAACATATGGTGGTACAGATAGGGAGTCAGTAAACCCTTGAGTAAAGACCATTCCTTTAATGGGTTCCATTCTAACCTGGATCAAGCAGCAGGTCGCTGGTGAACATGTTTTTCACCACCATGTTGGCACAAAGTTTGATGCTCTTGAGGTGACTGTGGTGACAATTGAGGTAGACAGAAAGCGTGAAGCGCAGATCCATCATCAGGCAGGTCCATCGCACCGAGGTAGGAGCCAGCCCCACTAAACCTGGATAACATAAACAAAGATATAAGATGCTTTACCTGCTACTGAGAGGGGAGAAGGAATTGAGAACAGCACTCTGTCTCACTGCTCGCTAAGATTGGTAACTACACTCTGTTATGTGGAACAAAAACTACGCCATACCGCTCTGCTGTGTTGGGAAGCTCTGAGTTGTTCCAAGGAGCATATGCAGATGGAGCAATAAAAGCCAGACTTTTGAGGACGTTACTCCAAAAACTGAAGTCTAAAAATGTTAAAACTGCATCAAAATACTTTCACTAGTTAAGATTCTACAATGAGTGAGTACACTGGGTGCATAGAAGCTATGTTTGTTCCTTATAATGGTGCATTTATTGCTTAATTCTCACAATTTGTTCACTTCAGTTAATATATAAAGCCAGGTAACTGATCTAACTTGTGCAATTTCTAATATACACAAATATATGTTTTTAAATCGTTATGTCTTTAGGTAAATCTATCCGTCTTTGGTAAATTGTTTTAAAAAACCAGATGCTGCGGTCATTCAGGTTCCTGTTGGACCAATGGGATTTGGCAGTCTGGCTTCACAATCACGTAAAAATAGAAATGAGTCAAATTTTTCCCAGAGGTTGTATAAATACTCTTCTTGATTACAAAAGCTCTTTATATGCTGTTCAGTTCGCAGTGGAACAGAGGCAGATGATATTGCCAATTTGTGACTTGTAAAGCAGATTTTTTGGACCATTTAACTTGTTAATGTCTAGACAAAGTCCAGACCTTAATCCAAATGAAAATTTATCGAAAGTTAAAGATCACGGCAATTGACAATGGTCTATATGATATTCAAATATGTGGCTATATTGACAAAATGAAAAAAATAAGAAATAAAGTGGTATAAATACATTATGCATGCAAATTTTTTTTTATTAAAATAAAAACTAATTATTATGTGGTGTAAATATTTCAAAACCCTTGGATAAATAAAGCCTTGTTGATTTTATTACCATGCCGTGCAGATCTTGAAGTATTCTCATAAACTGAATCCTTTGCAGCGCCACAAACGAATGGAAACTGAAGCCATGTGGCCGTTGACTTGAACTCTTTGAACATGTTAGAAAAGGAGATACGGACCAACTGACCCTCCTGCAGAACACATTGAAGTAGAGTGATAAGTTAATGTCATTTAGATAAAAAAAAAAAAAAACTAATTCGTCATTTGTTCAACTAAATCTGTATAAGTATGTCTCGTACCTGTACAGCAACATCAAGGTGGACCATAAAGTATTTTCCAGGAGTGGGCCTAAAGAGAAGGTAGAAGTAGCGACCGGTCAACCCCAGTGAGTGGTTTGGATTTTTGGGAACTAGGATGTAGCTGTTGGCTGGAACAGGACCCTTGATGCGAAACACTGAACATTTTAATGTCTTATCCTGCAAAGACATAAACAGACAGGAACCTGAGTTTGATAAAAGTAATGATCGTTGTTAGGTTTATTTTTTATACATTATGTTCATTGTTAGTTTGTTAGCCAGATTGGACAGAGTAGAAGGCCTTTCTTCACATGGTGGATGTCACTGTGTGTACAGAGGCCATCTAATCAGGACAGCCTTCGTGTCTTTAAAAATACACAGGATATGGTCACATCTTGGAGCCAGACTGATAAAGGAGAGCTTTGTGTAATCCTGGGGTAAAGAGGCAACATGCATGATGTTTAAGGCATGGATGGTGTGTCAGTTTCTGATACAGACATCTGAGGCATCCACCTGATGCAAAATATGGACTCATGAGGTATAAGAAGGAGGAGATGACCTTGTTCGGCGCTTAATCTTTGCCGGACGCTCGCGGACATTTTTTGAGCCCACAGCTATGCAAACTCCAAGCCATTTCTCTGTCCTGTAATGACCTGACCTGGAATAAATGCTGTTACTTTTTTACTCCTGTTTTATATGGTTTTACCCAGGTTGAGTTAAGAGTAGAAAATAACTTGCTCCCAGGAAAGGAACCGGTAGGGATGTTTCGAGGCGCAGCTGCCTTCAGGGGGACCTAACTTCCATATTAAACATCGTAACCAAATTTCTTAGGACAAAAGCTGATCGTTAAAGGAAATGCAGTTATTTTTATTGAGGTCAAAAGAAGACAGGCAAGTAATGAGGTACTATATTTCAAGCTTAAAATAAATGTTCAATTAAATTTAAAATGCAAACATTTTGAGATCTATTTCAGGGTTGATATATCCAGTTTTGGTCTGAGGTGAACAAACAATCCTGATGTAAAGGGATGTCCAATCCATTTTTCTTTTTTAAATAAACGACTCAAACTGTTGTTTTCCAGGGGAAGGATATTCAGATATCTTACTTTTTTTCCATATAAACCATGGGCATCAAACCTAGGGTTGTCAAAAGTATCGATACTCAAAAAAGTATCGATACTGAAACATTGTATCCGGATACAATACTCATTTTCAAAAGTATTGATACAGCCATCTAAAGTGCAGAATAGTGGAAAATGCACTTTCAGAACACAAAGCATAGCCAAGGAAGGAACACTTAATTTTAATCTTGTAAGTTTTTTATCAAGCTTGCTTAATATTGTGCACAGCATACAACCTCAAATATTATTCTTATTGTTTTTTTATTTATTTCTTGTATTTTTTTAGTAATGAAAATATTTCTGTTGAATTTTAGAGTCTTTGTTTTTATCCTTGTGGTATCGAAAATGGTATCGAGTATCGAATATTTTCCTTAGTATCGGTATCGAGTTAAAAAGGTTTAGTATCGTGACAACCCTAATCAATAAAATAATTGCATCTTAGTATTTGACCATCTTTCTAGGTAAAAGAGCAGTGGCAAATTTTCTGACCTGTGTTTCAAACATGTTCACGTTTACAACCAGCCTGAGGTTTTGGCTGTTAATAAAACTTCCAGAAACTTAATGCTGTATCCATTTGTATTCAAGTTTCAGTTCTTAAGCAATTGAATTGAGGTACATTTCAGAAACTTTAAAGTTTTCCATCTTCTTTAACTATCTGCTTTAAACAATGCACCAATAGTGCTCATAGTGAAACAAACCCACACCATAACGCTGCCATAACTAGTTCTCAGTGGCTCTGGATGTTTCTACTCCAGACTCAGTCCACAGTTCCGCAGGCCCCCCAAGGTCTGGAATCGGCCCTTCTCTACAATCTTCCTCAGGGTCCGGTCACCTCTTCATGTTGTGCAGCTTTTTCTGCCAAACCTTTTCCTTCCCACTGAGGTGCCTTGATGCAGCACTCTGAGAACAGCCTATTCGTTCAGAAATATCTTTCTGTGTCACTTCCTCTTGCTTGAAGCTGTCAATGAGGCCTCAGGAATCTTTTGCAGGTGTTTAGAGTTAATTTGTTGATTCAGATGATTAGGTGCATAGCTCGTTTAGAGACCTTTTTCATGATATGCTAATTTTGTGACATAGCAAATTTTGGGTTTTCCTGAGCTGTATGTCAAAATCCTTATTTTTAAGACAATACAAGACCTGAAATATTTCAGTTAGCGTGCAATAAATCTAAAACATATGAATGTTCCAGTTTTATCATTACATTATGGAAAATAATGACATTTATCACAATATGCAAATATTTTGAATAGGAACTGTGGCAAAACGTGTTACTGAGCCAAACTTAAAAGGCTGAGAGAAGATCTACTGTAAATTGAATCCTGGATAAATAGGTGTAATTTTAAGGAAATACAAATATATCATTCAATTAATTTGGGCTGAATAGAGAAAATTGTAAAAAAAATTAAAACAAAACCTTAAAATTCCCAAATTAACAAAACCTTCCAATCTATAGGTGTGAAAGGCAACCAAATAGACATTAGGTAGAAGAGTTACCATATAAGACGTGACATCCCCAGCTTTAGCAGACCTCTTCCATTCCTCAACTTTAACATGTTTGAATATGTTTACATAAGGATGCTGCCAATCTGAAATAATCAAAAGAGCGACAACACACATTATACTTATAAACAACTGTTAAACTACCGCAGTGTAAGCTGTTGTTAGAAGATATGGACTGAGCTGAGAAAGGAAAGGTTTGTTCTTACCTGCTGAGGCCATTGAAAGATGCTGTTAATAAGGCAACCTGTTGACGCTTCACTTTGTTATTTTGCTAGCAAACCTTCATTCAGTTTACGAAACAAACGGCGGGACAAAAGCTCCTTCTGTTTTTCTAAATTGGTTTATAAAATTATAACGTTTCGGACTCCATTCGTTATGAAAAATACTTTTCTACAGTTCTGACATTCTATGAGCCGCATTTAACTTTCCTTACTTCAGTCTTTATTTTTCTTCCCGCTTCAGCCTCCGCTGTTTCTAGGGAGAACGTGATTGACGTGACGACATGACGCAAGTTCAGAGGGATTCTGGGTAATGAAGTTTATGAAAGAACAAAAACCAAAGCGACAGACACATTTATTAAAGTAGAGAGATCTCATATTTTACTAAACCTTAAAAAGATTTTCACACTATTTCAAATTATATATTTATATATATATATATATATATATATATATATATATATATATATATATATATATATATATATATATATATATATATATATATATATATATATATATATATATATATATTGTTTTGTTTTGTTTTTTGTAAGGCTTTATTTTCCTTAACATATCTGCATATTGTGCATAATTTGGATTTCTTTTCTTTCAAAAAATAACATATAATCTTAAAATAGAAAATAAACTTGTAGAAACAAAATATTAGCAGTTCAGATTTTTTTAAATGCAGATAACGCTGTAAAATATCTACTTGTGGAACAGCTTCTTTTTGAATGTCAATGTAATGATAAGAAATAATTTGTTATCGGTTTTCACAGCAGTCTTTTCACTAGAAACTAGAATGCTACCAACTTGCTGCAAACAATATGTGGAGCTTGGACCCAGTGAAAATAATTCCTGAATTTTAAAATCTGTGAAAAAACTTAACATTTTGTAATAGGAGGTACCCATTAGGACCTAATTGCAAGGAGTCCTGCTATTGAATTAATGAGACAAAATAAATATTTAGGCCATAAGGACCTTAGTTATTTGCTATCTCACGTAAAGGAACACAATTTTCTTTTCTTGTGAAGAATGCATAGGACTCCAGCTACTTGGAATACATATTGTGATTATTAAAATACATCTTTACCCATGCATTTACAATGTAAATAGTCTGAATTTATGCAGCCTTTTTCCAGTCATACCAATCACTCAAAGTGCCCAACGCTAGAACAACATTCACATAATCACACAGACATCCATACATTGATATGCAGATTGGTATGTAGCCTTTCATTTTCCCCATTGCATCTGCTTAGAGAAGTTAAGCACCTTCTGCCTCATGTTGCTCCAGAGAGTCCCATTTATGCCTTCGTTATCTGTTGCTTGGATTTGTGTAACTCCTTATATTCAGGCCTCCAATTATGGCTTGCAGTTGGTTCAGAATGCTGCAGCTTGTTTCCTTACAGGATGAACAATCTTGAGTGCATGAATCCCATGTTTGGTTCTTAACCCTGGCTTCCTGTTAGCTGCAGGATTTGCTCTAAGATTTTGTTGGTTTTCAAATGTTTTAATGGCATAGATCCCCTTTTTCTTTCCGAGCATCTGCGAGTCCATGTTCCAGTTGGTCAACACAATCAGCAAATCAAGTAACTTAGGTTGTGCAGAGATGATGGTTGAAAACTAGAGGGGGCCAAGCATTTGCTGTGGCTGTGCCAAGACAATGGAATAGTCTTTCTTTTAGTCTTTGTTAAAAACCTCTCTGTTGTCACTGGTCTTTAACAGCAGATTCTTCTATTATTTTGAGTAGCTGTTGGTATTTTACCAGTTCTTATTTCTTATCATTGTTTTATGTTGTTTATTTTTTATCTTGTATATTCATATTGGCTTAATTAACAGCATTTCCATCAAGGGTATCTGTATCAAATGTAATATATAGATAAAATTGACATTGCCATAACTTGAATTTAAATGCCTTGCAAACGGGCACATTGACATGTTGCAGGTGGAACCTACAAGCAAACCATCAACTCTGATATAACAAGACAACTTTTCTACCCTCTGAACCACAGTCAATATAAACACAAACATCCTTAACTTTAAAATAAATAAATTCTAACAAGCAAAAACAAGCTTAAGCATAATTATGTTTGCTTCCTTAGAAACGCCTCAAAAGAAAAGAACATTGATGAGAAATGGACAAGAGAACTTGTTTAAGAAACTGAAGAACCCAAATTTGGAAAAAGATATTTAGATGTAAGCATAAGCGTCGTTAGACCTATTTAAGGGTGGCTTCAGCCACCCTTTCTTTGGCATTAGCCACCCTATAATTATTTTGCAATTTTAAAAAATATATATATTTTTTTCTGTATTTATTTTTTCCTCATATTTTCCCAAAACAAATGCAGTAAAGGACCGAATAAAAGCCATAAAGAAGACAAGTTAATCTGAACAATCATAGGCGTAACTTCCTTAAGGACTGGTGTGGAAATGTCCCCACCAATATTTTGTACACGTATTTTGCTTTCGGTGCTGTGTATATCTGATTAAAAAACCCCATTCATGCCGCTCCTCAGAAAGAAAATAAAAAAAAAGTTCTCCCCGCTGCTCACCGTCCACAAACCCCGACAAAAAAACTCAGAAAAAAGAATCTGTTGCCTCTCGCTTTCTCCCCATCACCCCCCTCCAACCTCTCCCCATAACATTTGAATTGAAGATATCCGCAGGTGACGGGTCGGGTTCGGTCGTCATCCTAACGGGTTCGGGTGGGTGCGGGTTGGTAAAACTCGACCCATGCTGGTCTCTAAGCTACACTACATTCAGTATCGTTGCCATAGAAACAGACAACAGCGCCAATATATCAGAATTATACTAAAACACACGCAAATAATTTCCCACATAAAAACAGGACTTTCAGTCCATTACAGTTTTCCGTTTTTAGAGGGTTGTTTATTTTGCGTTTATTAAGTGATGGCTGTGGTATATTAGCTTTCACTGCTATAAGCTTTCGCAGCAGTGATTGATTAATTTAAACACCTGCTCTACTGATGGTCTATCAGAGTTGGCGTTTAGGTTGAACATAAAGAACACCTTTTATTTGAAGCTTCTTGTAGCTACTGTTTTAATCCCGGCTTCACTTAAAACTTTTTCCTGACTTTGATAGTGTTGCCATTCAGTAGCAAGCACTGCGCCCCTTTTTCTTTTATATGTACATTTAAGATTTAGCGTGTTATGTTGACAACTCATGAGCAAGCTGCTTTTTGCAATCTAGCAGGAAGGTAAGGATAGGATCTTGCAGGTGTGACGTCACTCTGCAGGGGGTCCAAAGATAAAAGATTTAAACAATTTTGGCATTGGAATTTCAGATTTAAGGGAGTTAGAAAGTTCACTTAGTAAAAGTGCAAATAATAAATCTGATTACCGATTACTTTTAAGCTGGTTGAACATACTGCGACAGACTGGTGACCTGTCCAGGGTGATCCCACCTCTCACCCAGAACGTGGCTAGAGATATGCACCAGCACCTCCTGATCCCACTGAGGGATAAGGTTAAAGAAAATGGATGGTTGAACATAGTCCGCTCTCCCAGATTCTATCAAATCAGTATTGATACCCTAAGGGGCGGATTTAGGAAATTTGGGGCCCTAGGCAAAGACAGGCAGGGGGCCCCCTGAGAAGTAAACCCATAAAACAGACCCATTCTACAGATAGAGAAATGTTAATAGAATAGACATCCATAATTTGTTCTAGGTTTTGTCCCTCTCTTCTTGTCCCTTTTTCCTCTCTATTTATCAGCGTTCTGATGGCATTTTAGCCAAAGGATTTTTTATCAAAAACATAATTAATGTGCACAAATAAGGATTAGTTGTATTAACCATACATGGAAACAGAGTTTTATGGGGCCCCCAGAACTTGGGGCCCTGGGCAACTGCCTAGTATTGCCTAATGGTAAATCCCCCCCTGGATACCCTGCTAGTGGATGTTCTTGACAGAAAGACGGAGTTGCTTAATCATATTCTGCTTAAGGTCCCATAAGATCTTGTCCGAGTCCTGGTTTAAAAGTAAATTAATTTTAAAAAGTGACCCAAAATTGACTGTCAATAAATGTTCTACAAAATTGATATATTTATTTGATTTCTTTGATTTGTACTGTCTGTTTAGATTTATGTGATATTTTTTGCACAAAATATATAAGTGAATATTGTAACAGTTATGTTTTCAACTGTAAGCATTAAATTGATAAATGTTATTCGCATTTTTTTGGCTTTATCCTTTCCAACAAAAAAAAAAAGGCGTCGCGCAGGTAGCTCCCTTTCCTTATGAGCCGTCCCCACCAACTTTCAACACAAAGTTACACCCTTGTCTTAGACAACGCCTTAGCAGGTGCACTGAAAAAATTCGGCGCACGCATTATCTTCTAGGGGCTAAGCCACCCTTGTCTCTTAAACCTAGAGACGCCCCTGGATGTAAGGTCTTAACTTCAGTTAGGAAAAATGTTAATTCCAGTTTTTAGAATGACTTAGAATTGCTAACTGCAATGTTCTGCATCTAGATAAGAGCAATTAGTGCTATAACAGCTTTTAATATTTTTCCACTGTATCTTTTGTAAATAGCTCTTAAAAATGTAATTAAATACAGATGATCAGACATTTAAAATATGGCTTTGTTTACAGAAAGATGTACCATATAGAGAAAGAGACAATACTGAATTGAAATTTTCAGGATTTTGGTGAAAGACACATTTTTAAACTCAGACTTGCCTTATACAAAACATAATGCCAAAACAAGACTTTATCTTTGTATCACCACAGGTTATAAGCTTTTGCTTCTTTCATCCCCTTTTCAAGCCATGTATTGTTTGTCATTATATGTATTGTAAAATGTGTGCAGGTTTGAAATAAACTTTTTGAATTGAAAAAACCCCCAAAATGAATTGAAAAATAAAGTCCCAAGCATTGTTGTACCTCTGTTTTATAAAGAGCTTGCAGAACTGATTTTTTTGAGGTGCTGATTGTTTTAAAAGTTTTTTAAATCACTCTCTGAAACTATTGAGTCGCAATGCTGCAGGGTTTCTGTCAGAAATTGTTTTCTAATGCAAAAAAACATTGTAATCAAAGACTGTATAATGTATATATTATGTAATGTATATATTTTAGGACGGTCAAAACAAATCAAAAAGAATTAGGTGCGTAGACCGGCAATGATTGAAATTTCATTCTGGGTTTGTGTCAACAACATTAGGGGGACACTCAACAGGGTCTTTAAGATGAATGAGGAAGGACACTTGCATTCCTGCAGATGTCTGTTCATTCTCCCTCTGACTCCTGGGCTGCAGAGCTTGTCCTTCACTTCCTGCTAGTGAAGGTTGCTCGACCAAACCATCTGCTGGTGGAGAAATCGTCCTATCACAGCGTCCAAAAACCTGTGAGTTGTCTGGAGTTGGGGAATTGTCAGGCATTGCCCTGGTTGGGGATATAGAGGACCTGTTGCGATCTTGGACCGTAGCGATGGAAAAAGTTTCAACTCGAGGATCGAGCCCAGCTAGTCACTGTACTAAAATGTCTGTCTCTGTTCTCCAGCTGCGAAACTTCCTCATTAGCTCTGTCTGCACCTGCAACCAGAGAAGAAGAACCTATTAAAAACATGAAATACAATTATATTTTCTTATTTATTCAACTAATTTAGTTAGACAATGGCAGTCATACAGTGCTTTGCTACTGGAATTTTTGAGCACAGGAGTGATTTATTATACTTGTGCATGGTTTGATAAATCGGAAACATTTGTTTTTGCGTATGCCATTTTGTAGGTTTTCAGCGTATGTAGACTTTTAGTATAAATCCCAGGCAATCTTTAACAAAGGAGATCCCAGGTCTCCACCAGCTTCTATAATTATTCCAATCTAATATATGTATTTAAAAGCACCAAAAGCAGCATTTAAAATCACTATATCTCACAAAAAAAAATCAAAAGTAGAGTTTGTAATTTGAGAACAAATCAAGATAAAATGCAGTAGCTGAACGACCTCCAGCCGTAACTTGGTTAAGCAGATTCTTTCTCACATAAACAGTTTCTTGCTTTGCATTTGAGAAACAATCTACGAAAAGGTTTGAATCGTCAATTGCTTAACCCAGTTTTGGACAAGACTCAGGTGCTGAGGGTCTTACCTTAAGCTCCAAGTATTCTGACATGGAGAGGAGTTGTTGGAGAACTCCCTGGATGTAAACTTTCTTGATTTGGTGTTTAAGCAACCCATGGCTCTTTAGACCCTCTTTTAATTATTTCTTTTTAAGTTTTTAACCTATTATTTTTGTCCAAAGTTAAAGAATAAATGATCAGTGACTTAAAACTTAGTGAGAAAAAAAAGAAATACCAAGCAGTTATGGCAATTTTGTTAAATAAAGTCAGATTTTTTGTGAAGCAATTTATTCTTTAAAGAATCTTGTTTCTCTTGTGGCTCTAAACTAAATTTTTTTAGCAAGTCAAAGGTCACAATGGCTCTTATTGTTTTAATGCCCTAACCCCTGGTGTAGTGTAGGTCATGTAGCAAACAAAACAATTCCATACCATACCTTCTCCACCACCTAGTTGTTATGACATGTTTTTGTGGAAATAATACATCAGATCGCACATGTAGCCAAACATCTGTTCATTTTTTTTGTCCAAACAAATTCCTCTTGTGGTTCATGTAGATGTAACATAAAAGCTTATGTTTCATTGCCTTAGCCACTTATTCCAACAGCTGCTCAGAAATAGCAGTTTGGTCTTATTTGAATTGTGCATCCATTAACTGACGTCTACCATGCTAACTAAGACCTTTAGTCCTACATGAAGCTTCAGGCTTTATTGCAATTTTCTGAGCATTATAAGCTCTGCTCTCAGGGTTAATTTACTAGGAAGATTGACTCTCTTAAATGTTCTCCATTAGAAAAAAACATTCTCTCTCATTGTATGGACTTTAGATTGCCAGAAAATGGCCTTTGCAGATTGATGGGAGGCAATACGTGACTGCTGCCAGTCTGTTTTCACTGTCGTTGTGTTAAGGTTAGCGTTTGACATGGGGAAAAAGTGTAGGAAGGAGACTGGGCAATGTGGTGACTTTGAAATGTTTCATATTAAAGATTTAGAGCTAAATATGAGGTCATAGAATCAGAGTGGACTGACAATAAGAAATAAAAAAAAAACATGTAACAAGCAGAAAGCTTATATACCCTGGAGGTATGATTAGAGAAAAAGAAACTGGGGGAGGACATTTAGGTTAATGATGAGCAGCTGAAGAAGAGCAGGACAACTGAGGGAGGATGATGATAACACACCTAACTGAGGAACTATAAGCCACAAAGGAAATGAGTCAAACTCCAACAAAACAGTTCAAACAGAAAAAAACAAAACAGAAAAAGAATAAAGAGCTATAAAAGACCTAGACCACCATAGTGACTCATCATGAAGCGATCAGAAATGACAAAAAGAAAACCAAAAACAAGAGCACAAGGTCATGAATCATTATTAATGTCTTTCTTCTGGTATGTTGTGATAACAAATGGGCCTCCTCCAGGCTTACTAGCTGCTAAAGTTTCCAATAATGACCCAGGGGAGGTTTAATTTGTTTTTTAAATCTTAGATTAAAGTATTTTAAACTGGTGAAGTGTTCATCAGTAACGTGTCCCTTCAAATGTGTGCTTCTTCTTATTCATGACGAGGGGGCAGCAGTGTAGGGAAAGACTCCAACACTTTCCTCCCCACAGAAACCTCTTTTGGCTCCATTGGCGCACCTAGGCCAGCCGATAGACATAGTCCCTTCAGTGTGTCTTGGGTCGTCCCTTGGGCCTCCCTGGTAAGATGTGCATGGAGCACCTCCTGAGGGAGGAGTCAAGGGGCATTTAAAACAGATTTCAAAGCTGGCTGAATTGACTCATTTTGATGTGGAGGAAAAGCAACACTGTTCTAAGCCTCTCCCAGATGAACCAAGCTCCTCACCATTGCTAAGATAGTGGCCAGCAAGAGGAGAAGGCTAAATTCAACCACTTGTATCCAGCATCTCGTTTTTGGACCGTAGGAGAGGGTAGGACTGGTAGATCCAGAGCTTTATCTTTTGGATCAGCTCTCTCTTCCCAACAACAGACTGGTGCAATGTCCAGATCATAATGATAGCCGCACCGCTCCGTCTTTCAACCTCCCATTATATTTTCCTCTCACTCATGATCAGGACTCTAAGATACTGGAAATCCTTAACTTGAGGCAGGAACTCTCCTCCAACCTGAAGGGGACCAGCCAAGTTTTTTCTATCAAGAACCATGTCGTTGGAAAAAGCCATGTTGCTGAAATCAGAAACAACCACTGGTCTCCTTATTCCATCTGACACCTTTATATGACAGCACCTGTTTTCTTTCTCACTTCAGAAATGAAAATAAATAAAGGTCACAAACCTCTTTGTTTGCGTAGCAGTAGAGCACAGACACCAGTAAGCCCTGCAGGTAAAAAAAAAAGAATAAAAAATCCTGTTTGGTTGTAGGGATGTGGGCTAAGAATTCTTAAAACAAAATGGGTAATTAGATTGTGTCGTTGTACTGTCCATCATCTTTTTTTTTCTTTTCCTGCACCTACCTGAAATGAACTGATAAATAGAGTAAAGAACACTTTTATGTAGCGTAGAACCCCTGTTGTCTGCTCATCTGTGGCAAAGATGAAAATCACCTCATGAATTCCAAACAGAGGAATGAGGGTGAGGGTTGCCTTGGCAAGCCTGGAGGCAAAGGGAGAAAACTCACAAAATTAGGCTGCATCTTACACTTTGTTTGGACCAGACTTTGATATTTTGAGGAAGGAATTAAATCCATCTTATCTGCATATTGTAAAGTACTTCTGAGACTTACCGTAGTTTATAATCTGGATATCGACTTTGGATGTTGGCTCGTAGTTTGGAAAATATTACCCCCAGGATCTTCATGAAAATCAAAAAGTTGATCTGTTGTTTGAAAAAAAAAAAGAAATACAACACAGAGATGGTTATCTTAAGGATTAATTGACATACCTATTACATCTATCATCCAAGCCCCTGAAATCTTCATACTTTGGAACAATTTGACACAAAAATAAATACATTTTACTGTTTTATTGAAATTCTAAGAAAATAGGGAATAATTGTGAGGAAAATGTACATGGCTTTTTAATGGGCACCCATTATACTTCCTTTAGAACATTTAGGGGGGACGCATTGACTATAAAAAAAAAAAAACATCTTAATGTTCTAATTTTACAAAATCATAAATGGGTTTCACCTCCTTAATTTGCCTTTTTTTAAGCAAAAACGCATTTCGGCTGCATGCCATCATCAACAGACTTCATGCAAATGAAATGCTGTCTTACTGGAGTTGGTTCTGAAATCTATTTTTGTGTATCTAATTTTTTTTTTTTTAGCCATCACAATTATTGTTATATCCATCTTAATTCTTTTTATTTGTACAAATATCTATATCCCTCAACAGACTTGCGACCTGTCCAGGCTGTACCCCTCCTCTCATAGCCTGCAAGAGATAAGCACCGGCCTCACCGTGACCCTGATGGAATTAGTGGGAGAAGATGGATGGATAGATGTATAAATATCAGGTTCTACAATATCTAGTTTGTTTTATATTCTTTTATTATATACAGTGAATATTGTTATCACATCTACACAAATAAATTATTATTCACATTATTCACATACTTGTCTAACCAAAGACAAAAATGCTGTTGATAAATATAAATATATTTAGATATGTTGCTCTTTTTCAATAATCAAATTATTCATCATCTAGTTAATAAATAACACCACACATTTATATTTAAAACCAGCAAGTTGTATTTGAAATTAAAAAAAGAAACTCATTGACACTTTAGATCTTATAATGTTACAGTGGAATAAATAAAAAAATGTTTTAGTGCTGAGCTGCAGCAGTGGAATTCAAGAGATGTGCTACAATCAGAGCATAGTATTTTTTCAGACATCTGGAAATGACCGCAGAGCTGTTTACTTTTTGAGAACTTGGCATTAATGTTGATATAAATCAAGTTTGGGATTACCCATGTTTTGGACCAATGTTCTCAAGGGAGAACAATACGCTTCATCTTGTCTCGTAACCCAGTTAATTAACGATGTGATTAATGTTATGCTTTTGTCATTATTTAGCAACAGATCCTTATTTTCTCTTAGGTGGTCAGAAATGAGATGGAGACTGAATTTGCTTCTCCCGCTAATGTACATTTCTGAAGCAGAAGCTGCAGTTTCTGTTAGGGACAATCAAGGTGTCATGATCTTGGTACTGATGACTGGCTTAATTACTCTTTCCATTCACCTGTCTTACCGTGCTCAGTTTCTAATCACTGCTCATCTGATCCACCTGCTCCTGCCTCTATTTAAGGAGCTTACATCGATTTATTAGGGCCAGATTATTCTTTTATTTTCTAACCAGTGGTGAAAGTGTTTTTAGAGTTCCTTGGTGTGTCTTTATCCTGATCCTGTACTGCCTCTCAACTACTGAACCTGTCTGTTCCTGTCTGAACCGTTTGCCTGAACTGTCTTTGGACTTCTGAGCCTGCCTGCTTCTGTTCTGATCTGTTTTCCTGACCTGGCTTCAGACTCTTGGATCTCTGAGCCTTCCTGTTTTGATCTGTTTGCCTGACCTGTCTTCCGGGGCTGCAGCATCTTGGACACTCTGGGCGGATCTTGTTGTCGTTGCCCACCAGCTGGATCCTAACTCTCTCTCCCCGGTTGATGGACTAAATTTGTAAACCCGCTTAGTGACTCACGTTCATAATCTTCCTCCATTACATTTACATGGTCACTAACCTGTGTCTCTCTCTCTTGCAGAGTTTACTGCCTCAGACGGCCTAGTCCCTGCTACTGCAGAACTGCAGATCCTTCATTTTTTAAATAAATACTTTTTAAATAATTCCACAGTCTATCTAACCTAAATACTGGGTCCTCTTTTCTGAGTTGTGACTCAAGGATAACATAAGTTGTTCATCCATGCAGGTAACAGAAAAAATGTTCTGCCTGAGCGATGTCATGAATTCCATCACTGTTTTCAAATAAAGCTGCCAAGTGCTTCAGTTCAGCTAATTGATAACTCGATTTAATATATATTTTTCACTCATTTAATTATATTCCTTTGTATTTATTAATTACTTATTTCTGTATTTATTTTTAATTGTCAGAGTTGGTCCTCCATATATAGTAACATGTCACTCTTATTCTGCTTACATAACAATGTAGTTATATGCTTTAATATGTGGGGCTGAAATCTTTCATAATCTATAGGAAGATCAAAGGGTGCTACTTTTTAAAGTCTCTGAAAGTGTATATAATGTCAGACGATGACAAATTAAATGTGTCTGAACAAACAGATGGGAGCTGATCTGTGTGTGTCATCATTACGAGTGAGGCTGTAAGAACTGGAAAGCGAATGATCCACCAGTAGTTCATGTTCTCATTAACGGCCCAACATCTGGAAGAGAAAACGCACATACTGTACATTAAGCAGTCTTTATCAGTGGCACACAGAGTGTCGCTCCGACAAACACTGTCACTCACTCTTTGTTTTCCTTTTGTACCTTCATCACCACCCAGGGTACCACAAACAGGAGAGGGGTACCTGAGCATGACAGAAATGACAAAAAAAAAAAATCACCTCCAAGAAAACAAAACAAAGATGAACAATGCTGACTAAATGTTTCCATGGTTTGTGTGCACTGACGCCTCTGCTGACATGCACATATGTCACTCTGGTGATGAATGCATTCGCTTTCAAAGCACCTATTTGAATAAACTTTTAATGTAGTTTAATACTGAATTGATGATGAAAAGAAATTCTAACAGATGGCGAAGGAGAACATTTTAGCTGCATGAAACTTTTAAAGATGTGTCAAATCATTAAAAAAGTTACCTACCCCAGCCAAGACAGAGGTAGGGCAGGTATTTGTTGTTGTCAATGAACACACAGGAAATGAGAACAGAGTACAAATATATTGCTTCTCCAAAGAACCAGTAGTGATTGGCCAAGACGCAGTACTGCATCATAACCTGAGCAATCCGGCAGCCGATAGTAGCCTTTTGGAATGGGGAAAAAAATTATTACCTGAGGGCTTTTGCTGGATTTAGGCTTAGCCTAGAGATTTTGTGCAGAATTAAGCTTTTGATACCCACCTGATGACTGAGCATTGCAGTTACATCGGCATCATTGACAATTTCTCTCCCAAAGTGGTGATCCAGCATAGTGTCCTTTACAATGACGGCCACAGCCCGCAGGATGAAGGACAGAAACAGGTTGGCGTGGATGTAATTTCTGGTACAGTGCAGTTTCCTGTTCACACACATGACATTTGAAATGTGTTAATCAGATTCCAAAATCCAAATTTTCAACTCATTTTAGGATATGTTGCTTTTAGATTAAACAGAAAATCACCAAGCTGAAACGAGTTAATCTTTTTTTGTATTATGTGGCAAAAAATATATAACAATCTGAGAGAAAAGAAGAATTGCCACAATGGAGGGGAGGTATGTTCATTTAATTAAAACTTTCTGTTCATTCATTCCTGCTCTGATATTTGACTACAGTGCAGTTAGAATGTATGACGGGTTGTAAAAGCAAAACAAACAAACAAACAAAAAAAATCATAGACCAACTCCACCACTTGTCACCTTTTACATTAACAGTTTGCATTAATGAAGCACAGGAAGAGACATTCTGTTCTATGTTGGGCTGTTCCGCTGTGACGAGCAGACAATAAGATACTATAAGAAGCTGCAAAAATGTCTAAAATGTCATAGAGTCCTGAAGCAAGTTTTTTATTACAGTTGAGGTTAAACTTCATATCTGTCCAATCAGAAAGAGACAAAATAAGTTGAATTCCACTGGAATGTGTGCAAGAAGATAACCTTGGTTCTATGAGAACGCCATGACTTCATTTTGAAATTTGTCTGAGAGAACATAGAGAAAGCATCCTAAACATCCTTTTTTTCAGCTGTTATTGTCATTACACTGTCACAAGTAAAGACCCACGAAATGAACTCTTCAAACGCATCCCTTTGGGGAGCAGTGGGCTGTCATTGTGCAGCACCTGGGGAGCAGTGTGGGGTTAAGGGTCAGTCCATAGGAGTGGGGGTTGAACTCAGAACCTCTAGATTCCAATCTCAATGCCCTATCCACTAGGCCACACTTTGGGAAGCTTTGCTTCAGCAGGACCAGCTTACCGTCATAGAGTCCATGATGTATCAGGGGGTTTAAAGGAAAATTTAGATAATCAGACAGAAAATTATTCAAACAAATACAGGTACCTTTTTCAAGACTGAAAATGAAATGAAGTCCTGGGTTTGGTTAAAACCAAGATGCTATAGAGTGACCAGAAACAGGTTGGACATGCAAGGAACCTCTAAAACATCCCATAGCTAGTAAATACTAGTAACAGCAACACCATTGGTTCTACTTGCAACTAGAACATGCCGATTATTCAGTGCTGCAAAAGGAATCTCAAAACCTGAGCTCCAATGTTTGGCTTTAAACCCAAACTGTGTTGTTCTGATGATCTAGTTGGGCTCAAAAAGATCCATTTTGATGGTACCCAACCATCAGACAGTAGCTCAGCATAACCGGCTCAGTTGTAGAACCAAAGCAGCACAATAACTAGCTGGACAGCCTGGACAGCTTTAAGGGAAGGGAAAGTGCATGTTGTGGTTTTACTGAATAAACCTACTAAAATACAGAAGACTACATCTAGTTTATGCAAGACAGCTCACCTAAAGCTCAGGATAATGATTAGAGCCAATAAAAGCGTCGACAGAGACAAGGAATAGCCGACAGTGTACAATGTCCTGAAGCCCACCATCAGCTGTTTGAGCCAAAGCTGTGAAGATAAAGACACATCTAATTAGCGTCAAACTGAATAAAATGATATAGAAAAGAAATAATAAGAGAAAATAGAAATTACATCATGAAACCAGAAGGCCATGATAGTTGTTTATGCAGCATTGTGGAATTCAAATCCAAAATCCAAACACATGTTATTGATATACTGGATAAACTTTGATTTCTCTGATTTATTTTGCATCAAGACATTTCAGAGAACTTAAATACGGTGGCAGATGGAGGCAAATGTAAAGGCAATCTCTAAACTCAGTAAAAATGGCAAAAGCACAAGAAATAGCACTCATGTACGGTAATAATGAATGAGAAAGACTTTACAGCGCAATATTTTAGGCTGGACCAGGGCTCCAGTAAAGACATCAGTGAAATGACCCAAAGAAAGGAGGAAGGAAAGGAAAGAACTGAACATTTCCCTTCATGGCTTCTTTACACAAGTGGCAGAATATTCTACAATAGAACATGCTGCTGCCATATCTGACTTTGTTGAATTCCCCTAGTGTTATGGTGCACTTTAGTTTGTAATGACATTTTTCAGGTATTAAGTTATATAAGATAGCCTATTTGATGCCTTTTTTGCCTTTTGCTTCTGTGTTTAGTGTCAGCAGCATTTTTCATCTGCAAAGTTTACTCTCGTCTGTAAGGTTTTTAACAAAAAAAAAAAAAAAAACTAAACAAAAGAACAGAGCATTAAAAAAAAACATTTGATCCTTCAGATATAAGCTTTTTTGCCTTTGTTCTCAAAGATTATAGTGCTGATACATAGTCTGGACCGAAATGCCAAGGCAGGATGATTAGGTGAAGGTAATTTACAGAAAAGTAAAAAAAGAAGGATGAACATGCATGACCAACAGCAGGCATGGTGCTTGACATTTCAACAGAGAGGCATCAAAAGCATAAGGGGTGGAAAAACAAGTGAGAGGAATCAGCGGTTATGATCCGGCACAGGCAAACTAGTGCGGTTTAAATAATGACTGTGGTGGAGAGCAGAAACAAAAAACCTGGATAAAGCTGAGTAGGGATGCACAGAAAAGAGATCAACAACAGAAGCAAACAAATGCAGAAAGAACACAAGAATAAACTCGCAAATTAAATGTAAATATACAAATAGCAAAACATCTAATATTAGAACATTGCAAGACAAAAACACTAGGAAACATCCGCTCAAATTATAAACATGACAAAAGATGTTTTTTTTCTTCCTGCAACCTTATATAATAAAAACATATATATGTTTTGCAAAGTGTGGTAGAGACCCCAGTTGTACCTCCTGAGACGCCACCTCTTTTTCTTGCTCACACTCGCTGATGTCCCTCCACACATTCCCGCTTCCGTCTGTCTCCCAGAGTCCATTGGAACCACATCGCCTACGCACAGATCCCTGAGACACTAGGTGAAGAATAATTTATAAGGTAATTAGGGGGAGAGTTGCAGTTTGGGGCAGTGGGGAAATATAGAGTGAATAGCCATAATGGGTTGTTTGGCTGAAACTTATGAAAAAAATATATTTTTCTAAGTTTAGAGATATGTGACAGAAAGTTTTTAATACAAAAATTGCTGGTTTTGGAAAAAAAAACATTATTGCATGTCATTACACATCAAGCCCCAGTCTGTTGGCATGTTACGAAGTAGGTTTCAAAAGAACTGAAAGGTTTCTGATAAGGACACTGCCTTTGATCAATGTTTGTACCTGATTTTACGAAATCGACCACAAAAGCTTAAAATAAATCCTGCGTAAACAAAGCTCCGCCTCCTGCTACAAGGATGCAGACTTGTTTTGACATTTTGCCCAAAACTGTCTTTATCAAATTTTTTCTGGCATAGTATGTGGTCTGATTAAAATAATAAACTCCTTCCCTAAATAACAGCAATTATTAAACCACTGTTTAAAAAATAACTGTTTGGAGAAGTTGCTCCTGCAAAATTTACAGACTCCGGCAAAGTTAAAGATAACGCCATTAAAAAAGGTGTGCTTAAGCATCAAAATAACTTAAATAAAAAGACTACAACTGACACTGCCCTTATCGAGGTGTTCAATGACATTCATATAAATGTGGAAAATACAGTGCTGGTATTACTCTATTAATTGTAGCATTTAACATCTTTTTGGAACAGACAGCAGGCTAGTTTGAATCTACTTGACGAAAAGGGACTTCTTTTATCTACTTATAAAAAACCAAAGGAGGCTGTAATTGGTTTTGAGTCATTTGACTTCCTGATTTTGATGAATTGGTGATGCCGGGTGAGAGAAACCTTATAAGATTAGGTTTTCCTTTGCTCTTAAAGGTATACTGTAGTAGAGGATGCTCTTTTTCTGGGTGGATCGTAAAAATAAGTGGTCCTCCTAATTGTCAATAATTTTGGTGAAACGTAAGGCCGTCCTACGTGCTCATCCCCATTTTCACTTACCGGTGGTGAGTCTGACATTGTGGAAAAATTGCTAATCTTCTTTTGGAAAGTAAGCTTGTATGAGCGATACCAAAAGCAACTTTTAAACAGAGCGTGCACGAGGAGAAATTGGTTTGTGCATGCTCTCGCGTTCCCTCTAAGAAGCAGGTACAAGGTTGTGTATGTGTAGTTTTCTTTAAAAGTGGAATTTTCAAAAATCCTCCACTATACCTTTAACTGAAGCTGTAAGGTGTTTTATTTTCCTAATCACATTAGTTCCATTATCAATCTTCACCAAAAATACTTTTTTCTGTCATTTTTCGGCTCTGTAGTAAGGATTTAAAGAGCAATAAACTCTCTCTGACTGAAATACAGATGATAATAGAACACAGGTCAACAGAACGAAAGAGGGCAGACTGATTGTAAAGGGCAGAAAGAATATCCATACCTTTGTCAAACCAGGGCAGGTAGAAAGGACATGAAATGTTGACCATCAAGCCTGCAGGGGTATCTGGCCAGCAGGCATATCTGTCAAATGTCCTGTTGCAAAACAAGCCTTCTAAAAAGATAAAGAAGAACAATTCTTATGGTTCAAGACATAAAAAAGATGAAAAAGTAAACCCATAACAATTTTTTATTCAATTTCATCAATCTGACTCAAATCAATAATAAAACCATTAACCAGCTGATAAAATGTAGTACATCTGAGCCATAGAGAGGAAGATTATATTCATCATTTACTTTCTGATTTATACCTTGAGGTAGTGGCTCATTTTTCATCATTTTGATACAGTCTTGTTTATATTGAACCCACTTCAGATAAGTTTCTTCCAAAACCTTCCCGAAGCCAGACTCCAGCTGTAAGAATAAGCAAAGAAGGCAGAGCATCAACACCAACTGAGGGCATCATCTGTAGGAGAAATAAACAACATTTGTTCAGAACTAACCTGTGGCAGCATAAAGAACAGCAGACGAATCAAAGCGTTTATATTGTGTGTGCCTCTCATCACTGCAGATTAGGGTGCTCTTTCTTTAGAGGCTGAGAGGAGAAAACATCTGATCAGACAATAACTGATGACTGTTGCACAACTTACAGTAGGTTATTTAAGGGTGTATTAGTCTATTTAGTCTCTATAGTCTACTAATAGTCTATTTAGTCTTTGAAATTTAGTTCTGTATACAATCCTTGTATACAAAATGACAATAAAGTTAGTCTAATTCTACTTGAAAACAAGTTTAATTCTTACACCATCAGCACACTTTCAATGCTACTCAAAAATACAGATGTTTTAAAAAGAATTGCAGTCCCTTGCAAAGGTAGTTCAGTGTATTTTAGAAAAGTGATAAGCAAAGGATGCATGGTTATAAAAAGTGGGATTCAATTAAAAAAAAACAACCTAATTTCACTGCAGTTGCAGTCTTTTTGGTGAATGTCTCTACCAACGTCGAACCACTGGACGCCTTTGCCAAATCTTCTTTGCTTTAGAGCTCATTGATATTCAAATTGATATGATATAGACATTTGTTTTCAAGTCCTGCCACAGCCGATACAAGCCTGGACTTTGACTGAGCCATAATTGACGGAAGGTTTAGGGTTTTTGTCAACTGGATGTTTAAAGGAATAGTACACCCAAAACATGATTAGCCTTCATTTTCTACTCACCCCCATGCTGAACAACACTCTGGAGTACTTTTTTGATATCTCAAATGCATCTGGAGATCTGGGAGGCTTCTTGCTGTCTGCTGACATTCAAATAATGGAGGTCTATGGTGCCCGAGACAGAAAGGTCCATAAAAGTCCACAAAAAACGTGTCAATATTCCTCCATACTGCTCGTCCAATATATTCCAAGTGTCCTGAGTGGGTAGCATCCAGAATTTACTCGAAACGAAGTCATTTAGAATGTTTTTAGAGCATAAACAGTAGTGTATAGGATTTCCTGAAAGCGCGCGCCTTCGAGTTCACGACGCTACGGAAACCGCGGCAGACCAAACCAGATGAAAGTGCGCATTCAGCTCGGCAAAGAACTCATGCTCTTCCTCAACACTGAAGTCCTCAAACATTTTTCTTTCGTTGTTTCTTTCTTTGCACAGGTAAACAGCAAATTTCTTCTTCTACGCTTGCATTATCAAGAGCAGACGCTGAATGCGCACTTTCATCTGGTTTGGTCTGCCGGCTAATCATGTTTTGGGTGTACTATTCCTTTAAACTCAAAATAAAAGAAAAAAAAAATTCTGCTTTAAACTTCTACAGTATATGTTACTAGTGGTATGGTGGGCGTTGTCCAAGCAGTATAAAAGCAGAAGCTGGGAGCATTTCTGGGAAGGTGTCAGTTTCCGCCAGAACGCCTCTTAGTTCCAAGCATGTTATAAATTTGTCAAGAATGTTGGTGAGTGTTTTTAAAGAATGGGGGTTATATTAAATTTTTATTAGGACAAATAGACATTTTTATTGTTTGTTTCTTTTTAGGAAGCCCTAACAGACCAGGCTGTGTATGCGGGGAGATGAGGGGGATGTACACCATACACAGGTATTTTTAGAGATTTTAAGGTGGTTATTAAAACTATAAATTGATTGCATTTTTTGTGATTTGTTGTTTTCTGTTTGTTTACAGAGATGGTTTTTGTTGCTCCTGCTGTCCTTAGGTTTATGTTGTTTTTTTTTTGTTAGTCCAACCCTGTTTGGTGTCTTTGGTCCCATTGTTCACTTAGGAATCTTATCTGTTTTCCATTTAGTTGTTGTTTTTTTCCTTGGTCACTCTCCCAAGCATACTGTGAGCTGATAGACAATATTATATCTGATCTGATCGTTTGCAGTGTTCAATGGTGATCGTGTGCAGTGTTTGCTTTTCACCTGATTGCTGTGAAGCCTTATATAAGTGTGTGACTTTCTTGTTCTGGTTATGCGGGTTTATCTGCCATCCACCAATGTCAGAGTGTAAATATTGTCTACCTTAAGCCATCAGAGTTGTAGAAAGAGAGGAAAAGGATTTTTTGTTTAATAAAGAACATATGTTTTTTTTAAGACCGAGTTTGTCTCATCTTTACTCGGGTTGTTACATATATAAGATTCTCCCTGACCTGTCTGCTAGGTTACTTTGTCTTTGTGATGCTTGTTGTTCTCTCATTCTCTCTAACAAACCTCTCAGACCAGAAAGAGAACCTCTGCATTTATAGGTTCCAATTCAACTAGACACAACTAGATGCTATTCTCTGATAAAATGACTTCTGAATAAAGGGTTGCACAGATAAAATCAAATTAAATACGTCAGTGCTTTCTGATCTAAGGGGACAAAATAAGAAAAAGTTTATGCAGCATATCTTTCAAAGGAGAATTGGATAAACAACCTTTGAAAATATGTACCAAAAGTTTCTTTAAAATAATTAAACCCTTAAGGTTGGAGAATTAGCTTTATATCAGATACTCTCGAGGTTCAGAGACTCTCTGATGATTCCCAAAAAGGAAAAGTGAATTGAATCTATGTATCAACACAATGGTTGACGTGATGAGGCTTAAGAACATATAACAGTCTTGCCTCTGTATCAGCTCTGCAAGTATCAATCAAATTAATTTAAAAGGCACAAAAGCTGAACCAGATGTTGCTGTATTCCTAGTAAACTGAAAGCAATGCAGATTGGAGAGCCTCAGGAAGAAGACACTTTCTGAGGAAGAATCCTTTCCTGGGTCTGAGAGTTGCTTTATCTCCAGAATCAGAGAGCTGCTTCCTTCTTCAAACAGCATCTCAGTAACGGATGAAAAAATATCCACATCTTCCTTTAGGTTTAGGTCGGCCTTGTATTCTTCCATTACTTATTTCTAGTCAAATTAGAAATACAGTTTAAGAATTCCAGCATACGACTTTTAACTCATGTTTTTTTAACTTTGTATTATATTTCCAATAAATATTAAATTAAATTCAGTTTATTTATATAGTGCCAATTCGAATCGCCTCATCTCAAGGCACTTTATAATTCAACCAGATCATAAATTTAAAATGATTCAGAGTTTTCCATCTAAGGAAAAGCAGTTGATTGCATCGACTCATTGACTCAAAGGCAATCCCTCACACTAAGCATGCTTGTAGCGACAGTGGAGAATAAAAACTCCCTTTTAACAGGAAGAAAGCTCCAGCAGAACCAGACTCAGAACCCATTTGATGACTTTTAAGCTTAAAAAGAATATTACTGTGACAGAGAAAAGGCATTTTAGTGCCCTGTCAGCCAAGGTCAGAGAGTTCTTTCATTCATACTTGGAGAAAGAGCCATAGAGCTCAGTTTTGAATCCACGTTTTTCAAGTTAAAACTATACACAATTGCAAGCCATAATTTATAATAATTATTGAAACATATATTTTATAAAAATTTTTTTTTTTTTTTTTTTTACAAATGTTCTTTTTGAAGCATTCTGTTCTCAGTTTCTGAGAACATTGTGTACCTTTGAAGCCACCCAGGGGCCCAGAGCCCCCATCCTGAAACAGACTGTTTGTTTCTAAATGACCCAATAATCAATCAGACATTAATATATACTTGGAAACAGGGATGAACCAGTTTGTTTGTACAGTGGAATTAACTTTAAACTTGGTTCTGAACACAAAATTTATTTTTTAAGAGTTATTAGCTGAAATCCTGTTCCTCATTCCGGTTCTGTTGTTTTCTTTAAATTTTTCAAACTTGTTACTTTAAGAATCAGGTATCGAGAAATTTATTGTCATTTCATGACCAGAGACTCTTGAGATAGAAGGTTTACATGATACAGAGACAGAGATTAAAAACAATTAGTATAAAACACCCTCAGAAGGCATAAAATAAGAACACAGAATTAAAGTGTGTGGGGTCTGATTGTCAGCAGTGGGGGTTTTTGTGACTGGAAGGTATAAAGGTAAATGATTGGGGCTTGTCCCAGAGGATGGGAGCCTATTTGTTCTTGATTTGAAGCTGCTGAATAGTTTTCCTAAAGTAAGAAGAACAAACAGATATTCTTCTGGCACTGAAAAAGCTGCAGAAGTATAAGAAACACGAAAGTAGGACTTAATATCGCAAAGAAGCTTTGCTTTTTGAAGCACCGAGACAGAGGAAATGGTTGGAAAGTTTTGCATACGGTACTATTTTATTAACATGTTCACTGCAAAAATTTTAAATCTAAATACGTTTTTCTTAAAATTTGTACTTTTTATCTTGAATTGAGGAGGTAATAGAGACATTATGCCAATTGAGCAAGACAGTTCACATTTGAAATAAGAAAAAAAAAATGCATTGTCTTATTTCAAGTGCATATTATCTAATTATCTTATTTCAGTAGTAAAAATACTTATTCCATTGGCAAATCATATTATTTACCTACTCAAATTAAGGGTAATTACACTTAATGTAAGGTATTTTTGCATTTCTTTTTTCTACACAATTCATTTTATGCCACATTGTTCAAATAGGAAGAAGTTTTATTTCTAATAAAATGGATACATTCTAAAACAGTGAAATTAATTTCTCTTTGACAGAAACTCACTACCAGTTTAGACCAAGTGTTAATTATCTTCACGTTTTCCTAAAAATATATATAATTTTTTATTTGTAGATGTTTTGAAGCTGTGTCAGTGAAAACCAGAACAGACATCAGCTCACTGAGTTGGGATAAGGTGCAGCGCTGAGTGACAGCCCAAAGATAAATCCAAAGTATCGGTCGTCGGGGATATCATGTCCCTAGCATTGATAGGGGGTCCAACCTCAGGCTCAGTTAAGCCTCCCACTCCCAGTGCACTGCAGAAACATTGATCTATTTGGCTTTTCCCCAGGTTATGGCATTTTGAAAACCACTGCCTGTAGCAGACTGAGGATTGATTGAAGGTTTGCTTTTTTTTTTTTTAGATCTGTCGATACAAGGACAGGCTGGAACTAAAAAAATAAATGAGACATTATTTTATGTTTTCCATAAGATAAGCAAAACATATTATGATGTAAAACATTTTTTTTTACCATGTGGGAAGTCAAAATACAAACCTATAAATTACTACGCTATTACAAAATATGTTACATAAAAACAACTTAACCAGTTGTACAATAAAGTTTTTGTACAGAAAAACAAATAAACAACCTTATCAAAACATGACAAACTATGATAGCAACGGTTTTGGTTGTGCAAAATAAGAATTTCAACTTAAATATTGCATTTTCTCTTTCACAGTAATATACTTTTTTAACTTTAAAGGTTTTCAAATGGGCACACATGTGGACAGTAGCTACGTTTACATGGACACAACTAATCGGATTGAAGGCCTGATCAGATCAAAAATGTTTCATGTAAACATGTCAGACTGAAGATTCTAATCCGATTCGGTCCGATCGGATCTAAATTTAATTCCGAATAAGAGAGGTGGTTTTTGCCGATCGCCATTCCGATTGGCGTCCATGTAAACACCCATTCGGATCTTAAGAGTAAAATAATCTTCACTGCGCATGTGTGCGACGTCAGCGTGACGTTTTTCCGCCTTGTCAACAACAGGAAACCACCGGTCGCTCTCGCTCTTGTTGTGAACAACATGGCGGGGGGAGTCTAGGAACGCCGACTTATACACTCAAGTTCATTTAAAGCTGCAGGAAGCAGGAATTTATCCTCCTCCTCTTCCTCTTTTCTCTCTCCACAGCCCACTCGCTCTCCCACGCCGGTTCAATCGCTCATTCTCTACATTTTCTCTCGTACATTTCGCTGCCAAGCGCTTTTTTCCTCCTCTCTCCTTTTTTCTTTCCGCTCGCTCCGAGCGCATCGTTTGTCAGGCCTCCCAAAAACCATGCGCAGACAGAACTGCCAAGTTTGGCAGGAAGTTCTGCGCATGCTTAAAAGATTTAATCTGATCCAACGCTTGGTACATGTATACACACGTCATGATCGGATCATTTCATTTAGTGTCCATGTAAACGGAGATTTTGAATTTCCGATCAACCAAGGTTTGGATCGGATCGGGGAAATTTTGCGCATGTAAACGTAGCTAGTGACATACATAGCACTGACAGACATTAAGCCCAGCCATCCCGCTATATACACTTTTGAGGATTTTATTTGTTTTATTTATTGTTTCCTTGAACCCCAGTTGGCCTCGGCAGATGGTCGCTCACACTGAGTCTGGTTCTGTTGGAGGTTTCTTCCTGTTAAAAGGAAGTTTTTCCTCTCCTCTGTCGCTACAAGCATGCTTGGTGTGATGGATTGCCTTTGGGTCAATATTTTAACTTTCCAACTATTATTTGCTATTCCACAACTTTATGAGAATTAAAAGTTTTTGTGATGCATGGCAGCTTGAATCATATTTTCCTCCTCTCTCTGAAAAGCAATATGTTTAATGCAATAGAAAATTATTGTTTGCTTTGAAACTCATTCTTGCTGTTTTTTAATCAACAGAAAATTGAAGATTCTATTTCATAAAATAATTTGTGTGTCTCTATATCTAGTGTAATTCATTATTCAGATGGCCTTACTTTCATTGAACTTATTGAATTCATGTAAGTAATGGCTTGTTTTCCCAGCACAGCAATGCTCTATCCCAGCTATCCTCAACAATTTTTCACATCCATTTTTTAACTAAGTATATGGTATAACTCTTATGATCTCACACCATAATGAACCTTGGTCATTTATTCTTCATTTTCAGTCATTTTATTTATACCAATGTCTTATTTTTCATTTCTTTTGTGACAAACTACAAAAAAAATTCACAATTTCATAATTATTTAATGTAATTTTATACTGGTTTACACATTCTTTTGTTACTCTGACCAGTACAAAACAACTCCTTGGAAACGAGACTTTTCTATTATCTAATTAAAATATCCAACAGTGACTGATTGGGTCAAATGACCTAGAGCTAAAACGATCTTGCAGAAAGTCTCTTTTCTTATTGACATATTCTGTTACTTCGAGGATCAATCAGAACCTGGATTGATTTCTAAAAGAAGCTTATATATACTTTAAAATAACCATCCCATTATAATTAAATATATTTTGGAGAGTTTTAAAGTAACTTTATCCCCTTTAGATGTTGGACTTGTTACCTGAGATCCCTCCTGCCTCTTGCAGAGCTGAAACTTATCAGTAATCAACAGAAATTAGTGAGCAGGGTCCAGTCAAAATAAGTCTACACTATAAATATACTTTTAATTGGGGCTGTTAATATGTGTTTATCTTCAGTATATTACAAGAACAGACAGTTTCCCCCTCTCGACCTATTAATAGTCTGCTTTGGCTGAGTCTGTGCTGTAGATTTAAAAAACATATGTAGGAAGATATAAGAAGATTTTGGCAAGATTCTCACAGCAAACAAAGAAATGCTAATAAGGAGCTTTAACAAGATGTTTAGAGTATGTTATCAAAACCAAATTTAAAGTTACATATTATTACAGGTAACAGTTGTAAATATAGAAACAAATGAAAGGGCTGCCAAATATGAGAAGCCAATTTTTCATATGCTTAGAGACTTTAAACAGCATTTTACAGTATCCTGAAAATGTAAACAAACCTGATTACTTAAAGGTGTCTCTATATAGGAAAAATCACCTAACTTTTCTGTCATGATTATGGGGTTTCAAGTATCTATAGTCCAAAATCAATTAAAATCATATGGTACAATAAAACTGCTAATAGACATCAGTCCAGATTATATTTTATTTGCAAAGCATTTTGTTGATCATGGCCCATTAAAAACTTCTAAAAATTATATATAAAGTTAACAGATGTGCTAAGTGTGCAGTTCCCTCCCTCCATATAGAACCAGGACAATTGTCTCCCTCTGCATGGATTATTGGTTAGACTATAGATGGATGGAACAGAAGATCCATAAAGTCTGCCCTGTTACAGATCAGATTTTCTAGAACTAATGAAATCAGAGTGTGAAGGAAACAGCAGCCGTGTGAGTGAAGTGGATTTATAATACAGTTAATCATTAGAACTTCATTATCTTGATAATGGAATGCTAAAAAACGGGTAGGATTCTGCAGGAACCTTTTAAACACAAGCATCTTGGCAGCATAACGAAATTAAAGTTGTGCAAAAATAATTAGCCTACTTTTCATCAAATACTTGAAACTGATACTATGGGTGATATAGGTGATAAAACTTTAGAACCACAATTATTCTAATTTTTAGGATTTCCAAATAAAAACATGAGGAGATCAGATCTATTTAATTAATTTATCATGAGCCATTATTGCTTAGAAAGGCAATTCCTTTCAAGTTGTTATATTTTAGATTAATCCAACAGTAAAACTGTATTAAAAACGAGAAGAATGTATTTTAATCTCACTTACTGTAAATGGGATCAGATGCTTCAGTCAGAGAGAAAAATCCACCTGCAGCCGCTCAGAGCAGAGACTGTGCAGCTCTGGGGTCTGATAATCAGTGACTTCAGCAGTGAGAGATGGGATGACGAGTGATGGAGAGACCAGCACACAATCCCCTCAGTCTCCCCGTAACATTCTCATTGATTTATCTGCTTGTTTTGTTAGTTTATGATACAAACAATGTTTTGCGCTCCAAAAGCTCTGTGCGTAAATGCAGCCATTCAGACATGATTAAGATAAATAGGATGGAAACATGAAAATTAAGAAAATATGGTAAAGCAATTCAAATTTAAACATCTAATTGCTCATTTATTTTCTGAAAGTAAAATGAGATATGTATTCTTATGAGATATGCAACTATAGCTACTAAATGATTATACAAAGCTTCTCTGTTGCCATAGCAGCCATGTGATGGAAAGCTATCATTGAGATAGTGAGAAATATGACTGATGATGGATGGATGGATGGATGGATGGATGGATGGATGGATGGATGGATGGATGGATGGATGGATGGATGGATGGATGGATGGATGGATGGATGAAAGAAGGATTGACGGATGGATGGACAAATGGATGGATGGATGCATAAAAACAGGCCTATTTTGCCCCTAGTTTTAAGATTTATGTAATTCAATTAAAAGATTCTCAAACTCTTTTTAGATAAGTTCAACACAGACCTATTAAATAAACATGATTTGACTATTTACATGGTGCATATTCATTTTAATGTACATTATTTAAAATATATAATTGTCAGTTTTAAGTATTTAGAATTAATAAAGTAGACTATACTTACTCAAAAGTAATAGTTGGTTTATTTCAAACACATAAAGTTTATTGCTTGAAATGCGATGGATGGATGGATGGATGGATGGATGGATGGATGGATGGATGGATGGATGGATGGATGGATGGATGGATGGATGGATAGATGGATGGACTGTTATGGCATTTGACAACTAAGTTGATTCTGCATGCAGTTTCATTTCGACTGGGTACATTTTTCTGTTTATATTCAGCCTGATGTTGTTTCAGGTGAACTCCATGAGGTGGAGACAGATCCAGCAGCTTGCATTATGAGCTCTATGCATGTATTCACATAAAGTTCTGGTTAAGTCTGCCTTTGTCTCTCCACTAGCTGCATTCTGATGCACTATAAAGCTAATTCCAACAAGTTAAAAAACAAACTACTGGAAACCACTTAACTTTTTTGTAATGATTATGACCTGGATGACTGATAATCTTCACCAGCACCATAGAGCTAACACCTGCAAACTGAATTATCACGGTATTTTTGTGAGAAATAATGTGTAGAGTAGAACTAAACCTGATTGCTACACATGAACAATCTAGCTTCTCAGGTTAATATGTAGCATTGGATTTATCTTTATCTTTTTAGTTCTTCATATAAAAAGCCTGCATGAGTTCAGGTGTAAAAAGAATGCTGTATTTGCAGACAGAGGGATAAAGGAAATAAAAATAAAAATTATATATATATAGATACACGCACATACATACATTTACCTATTTATATATATGTGTGTGTGTGTGTCATCTAAAATCATACATACAGTATCAATATATATTAACTCACAAAAAATATTGCAATTGTTTATCATAACATTTCTTTACTTAATGTAACTTATGCAACAGAATTTACGTAACATTAACACCAGTCAGTTCAGTCTGAAGGGAGGTCAGGGTCAGGAGTCAGGACTGTGTGGGATGGTTAACTACCACACTTGTTGTTCACTCAATTATGATTTCCTACGAGGTCTGAGCAGGTCAGTAGATAGATGTAAATAAATGTGTTCTTTGTTTAAATATAAGTATCAAGTTATTTAATGATTGCTTATTTAAGTGTGCTTACATAGCAAGAAAACTGATAAATAGTCCAGACCAGGATCTAAGGTGCTGAGTGTTAAATTCCCGAAAATTGAAGAGAGGTGATGCAGTATGCTCTGCCTTCGAAGAATAAACTTATGAAGACAAGATGGATCTTTTCTTTTTGTTGAAACAGTGTCTCACTTCTTGATAATTGAACATTTCCACAACATTAGATAAGTGCAAAAACAACATACGGAACTGTTAGAAGGAAATTAATGATTACAGCATGACAAAGAAATGCAAGGGATATTACAAAAAAAACAACAACTACTGAGTGATTTGGACAGAAAAAGATAACATTCAGAAAGAAAAGACAATGCATGAGAATCCTCCATGTACAGCAGGAAACGGACAAGCAGTTGAGAAAAGCTGAAAAACACAAAACTGAATAATGGGAGGAAAATCATTCAGGCCAGGAAGGGGAACGATATCCAGCTGGGTTTCCAGCAAAGATGAGTACTAAAAGGATAAAAGAAGAAAAAGCAAAGAATCATGCATGGAAGTAGCAAGAAAACAAAAAATGTGTAAAAAGATAATAATGAAGGGTTTCAGAGCAAATGTCTTGTTTTGAATCATATCTATGTTTTCAAGAAAAAAATAATAATTGAATCTGTCTTCATTATGTGACTAAATAAAACTCCAAAAGCAAGTTATCTAACTCTTTTAATCTTTCAATCTCACTCGGTATCTCTAATTGACTGTTAACTTGATAATACATGAAACCCAAAATTAACTTAGCATCTTAACATTTTTTCTTTATTTTCTGTAATATCTAACAAAGCCTAAAGATCTGTTGTTTTAAAATGTGTCCTTTGAGTCTATTCAAAACACATTTCATCACCTTGTGTATTAAAGCATCTCTACGGCTAAACATATGTTGTCTAGAAGAAATTAAACCAATATATCTCCTACATGTTAATCCTGATCTACCAGGCCAAGCTGAACAAAAGCTGATGAGATGTTTGGTAATGATATTTTCCATCTGCACTTTAGGAAAAATACTGGGTCAAAATGAAACGTTCAGTTGAACAGAGAGATATAGAGAAGCAATGTGTTGGAGCTATTAATGTTACTTTGTTGTTAAAAAAAACCAAAACTATTTACATTTAAGAAAACAGTATGAATTTCTTCATATTTTTTAGTACTTTTAGCAACTAACCTACTGAGTGGTTTTGGAACAGCCCAAACAGCTCTATAGACCAACTGTAAATCTCAGCAGAAGATTTGTAATTTTTTGGATCTGTTCCTTCTCCAAAGGCCTTGTTCTAGTATTTGACTAACCTTGAAAAGTTTGGTTTATAGGATTGCTAATGAAAATTTGTCTGACTGACTCACTAGCCTTTAAACCTCAAACTTCTTTGCACTCAACATCTGCATGTAGCAAGAAAGAGTTTTGAAAACCAAAGTTGTATTTTTGCCTTTTGATGATAAAAACAAAGGGTAATATTAAAAAAAAGAATTTTTTTCATCAGACTCTTCCGAAAAGCTCAACTAAAATTTTGTGCAGGTAAAAAGACTGTGTTGCTCCAAGGTCCAGTTGCTTCTACTCTGATTTTCAGGAGGTTCCACTGATGTCGGTTCAACATCCAATAAAAAGCAAGCAACGTTATGCATCATCCATCTCTGGTAAAATACCTACTCTGCTATATCACCCTAAAGTAAAATATTAATCATTTTACGATAGTAAATAAGAGAAATAATGATACTAAAAATGGCAACAACACTTCCACCTTACACCTTAACCCTTTATAGGGCAAGTTAGTGTTTTTGATCACTTGCACCCCTTACAGATGGAGCCCCCTCCCCATTCCTCACCGAGGTCTAGAAGAACAAGATCTATATCCATCCATTCAGCAAAGATGCTGCTACATGGCTATACATCTTATTTTGGTATTGACCAATTAGATGAGCCCTTGAATTATATATTGCCTACTGTAGATTAAGTTGGAAAAAACTAAGTTAACTAGTCAAGAAAAAAAAGGTAAAAAACTAATTGAAAAGTTCATGTGAAGCTAAAAAGTTAATAAGCCTAGTTAACAATTATATTTAGGTTTATAAACTCCAGTATCAGCATGAATGCCTCTAATCTGTTTCTTTCACTCTCAGTGTTTTTCATTATTTTCTTAAAGAAGCACTTTTGTTATTTTTCTAAATATATTCGGGCAAGTTAGCATTTTTTGTTATTACATTGACATACATTTTTGCCATCAAAATATCCATATTTTTTTTATGTTATAAAGGTAATAAGTATTTCACTGAGCACACTATAAAGGGTTAACAGCAAGACTACAACCAACTTCACTTTCTATTTCAACATGTGTTGCTAACAATGTTCTGTGAGTCAGTGGTAACTAAATACTTCAACATACTTAACCTAATATCATTCAGCTCAAATGCAGAGACAGATGAAACCATAATGCATCACTGGAAATACACAGGAATCCCTGCTTCTGCTCTGTGACAGTTTGAAGTACAACAAATAGTCTGAAGAACTTTTTCAATTAAGGTGACCTTCTGCTAAAAGTTATTTCCTTAGTTTTATCTTTCTTGTGCCCAAATCATGAAGCAATGTGGCCAATGCATTTCAGATGATTGAAATGTATTGTTGTTTACAATTGTGTCTTTATAGATTTCTCAGCTCCTGGATATTGGAAGATTAAAAAACCTGTATTCTGTTTATAACCAATCCTTTAGCATTCAATCTTACTCAGATTTAGCCCTGATTTTTCTCAGCATTAACTTTTGATGCCAAGGAGAGATGAGATATGTTGGATCAATGCAGTATAAGTGGGAGCAGAGCGGCCAGCATCAATTTATTCTCAGCTGCCTTATAACATCTCAAGAAAAGATGTTGGAGATATTTAGTTTCTATAACACATCCCTGAATTTAAACAAACAAATCAATAAATCATCAGAATGTAATTATTGGAAATACCTTCTGCTATATTCATGAAGCAACCACTGAATTTTTTGAAGGACAAGTTTTCTTTTAAAGCCCACGTCTCAAATTCTTGCAACTTTTAACAGTTTTTTTTTTTTTTTTTTTTGGGTCTGTCCTGGATTTAGCTCAATCCATCTTTACACCAAGAGTGCCCAGATTTCCTGTCCCTGTGGGAAAAAGCAAAACATCAGAGTGGGTTTGGGGTTATGTGTGGAGTTGGTTTTTCACCACTCAAAGTGTTTTCAAGGGTGGAAAGTTGCCTAAACTGAACTTTTTCAGTCTTTAAAGATATTTTTCTCCGAACATTTTCTGTGAGCCCTTCATGGTTTTTTGTCCTTCCAACAGATTCTACCATCCAAGATCTCTGGAGGATCTCTTTAAAGTCTCTGTGATAGCCAACCTTCATTACAGGTGGTAACTCCCTTATAGACTTTTCATTTAATACAAAACCGTTTTGGTGTATTTATTTACTTTTAAAGATTGTTGTGTCATCTTTTAACTATCCTGTGCTTTTTAATTACAATGAATGTTGGTCTTAAAGCTCCCTGTCACATTTTTTTCTTTTTAATCATCTTTTTTCACGTTTATTCTTGTTTGTTTGTCTTGTGTACAGCTCAAACGAATTGCCCCCGGTGGGTTTATAAAGTGGTGCAAGTCTAGGTCTAAAATGTTTATTGTTTGGTTTAAATACATTTGTTCTATTTGTAAGCTCACATGTTTAGTTTAATTATGTATTTTTCCTGACCCGTGGTTGATTTTTGTTCCTTCTTATGAGTAATTCTTGGTTCTCATACTGGTATTTACCTGCCGTGATCCCTGGGAGTGCTGGACAATGCTGAACACACACTTTAAATACAATGGACTGATTGAACTGCACCATCACCTCCTGCTGGAGAGGGGGGACTTAAGGTTTCTTTTTGTTAACTTTTACAATTAAGTGAATCTTTGTATTTAGCATTTTGGATTTTCTTTCCATTTCTTGGGTGTTTTGGTTCATCTTTAAGCAAACTTGGCTGTGCCGTGGTGTTTGGTGTAGTTAGTGAATGTATTGCGTTTAGATATCTCTCCTGTGTGTTAATGTGTGATCAGCAAGCATATACAGTTGTGCTTAAACGTTTACAGTGAAATAAATCTAAAAGTAATAGTAAATAATTTATATATATATATATATTCATATATATATTCATATGTTGCAAATTAGCTTTTACTGTATGTTTTCTCCTATTCTTATTCCTTTGAGCTATCTACATGCTTCCATTTGTGTTTCAAGTGTATGAGGTAAAATGCTAATGCTTTGAATACTCCAAGGAAAAACTGTAATGTTAAAACTATTAGTTTTATGTAGGTGTATATTAAAACTATAGAGTTAAAAAAGGCTCTTTCAGAGAAACTGCAGCTTTAAGCTTTCCTTTAATCGCTCTGGTAAGACCCAATGAACCATACATGCACCAAAGCACTAGGGACCTGCCCTAAGTAACATGAAATGTTACATTTGTGTTAAAATCTCTCACTGATCACACAAGGGAGATTAATTCTCTATTTATTTTACCTGAGGACGTATTTCCTGTTGTGATGCATTTGAGCTGATAAGAGGCTCAAATCCAGTAAAACGTGTGATGACTGGGTCACTGTAAATCAGCAGCTTTCAGCTCTGATGCTCACTGAGATAACCTTAAGGAAAACAGGATTATAACTGCTGAGTGAGAACTATGTCACAACTACAGTTAGAGGTTTAGATTTAAAGCAACTTTGTGGGAAATCAAATTATTAGATACATTTGAGAGCTGTTATTGCTCTTCTTCAATTGCCTCATATTGGTGCTTTTTGAGATTTTTCAGCCTACTTCATGTTTTCAGACAGGTCCTTATAAATGATTCAGTAATTCTGTAAATCTTGAAATAACTTTTTACATATCAGTTTAGATAGCTTTTTTTGTACTATTATAAAATCATATTTGGCAAAGAGATTACTGTGTTTAATTAAGACAGGGGGAGTGTATTTATGTAGTACACTACATAAAGCAGTGTTGTTTTTGACAGCCATCTTAAATTTAGTCATATTCTTAGTTTTCAGGACGAAAAGTATTATTAGTCATTCTTGCCTTTGAGTCATTTCGAGATGTGATATGTCGCTTTTAGTCGACTAAAACTTTTAAAAAACTTAAAAGGTTTTAGTCTAGTTTTAGTCAGTTTTATATGGCAAAAAAGTTAACCTTTACAATTTGGAATAACAACCAGATTCTTTACAAGACTTGTTTATTTGATTTATAGAATTCAAATAAATGTTTTAATATATTAATGCCTTTCTTTATAAAATAAAATAAAAAGTGTCTCACAAAAGCTGTGAAAATAGCAGATCTAGTTTAAAGCATCATATTGGTTAATATAGCACACAGACAAGTTAACAAAATCTACAATAAAGTAATGGTTTTAGACATAGTCATACAGAATCTGCACCGGTGGTGGTTGTGACCAAACAAGACGCAGCAGTGCCTAAGCAAACAAACTGATACCTTAATGAGAAAAAGGGGAACTTACATAAGAAACACATGGGGCAAAATAAAGACAAACTTAACTAAACCAAATAAAGTAAAATCCCATTTCTTCCCGTAGCATTGATTGTATGCTTGCAGCCAAGGGACCGAGGCAACTGCAAAACTCACACAGAATATAAATGAAAGACAATCATAACAAAAGTAGGGTAAACTAATGAGTGTGCACTGAATTTGGAATACAGTGTAATAAATAAATTCCAAATAATGAGATGGCTCAGTAAATGAATGCTGTATGAAAAACATAAATAACATAAATTGCCTTTGTTGCCACATCTGTGTGGCTGTAAATACAGCCATCACAGGCTCCAAAAATTAGATATATTACAGAAATGTTATGTATATCTGACAGTTGTCTAGCAGAAATCTGCAATCTTATAGATACTTACTACTGTATTAACACAGCCTCCGAATTCAATTGAAGGAAAATGTTTGATTGTTGAAGCCAGTACAGCTATCTGCAATGAAATGTTGGTACTTTTCAAGCTTTCCTCTGCAGGAGCTTCAAAAAGATAATAAAGTATTTTTCCAGCAGAGCTTTGCTAACTGTTATGAAAAAATGAAAATAAGAGAAACCAGAGGGAACAACTCAGACGGGATGAGCTCAAGGTCCAAGGTACAATGCCAGTGCTCATAAAATATAAATTTCCTTTGACAACTCTGAAGGTAAAACATTTATTCCAACGTCTTTATTTTCGTTGTACCCGTAATCTTTTTTTTTTCTGCTAAAGGGGTGCCAACCACAGTATAAAATTTAACTTCCAATGATCTTTTTGGTAGTTATTATTTTAAACAGTAAAAGTAACAACCTTGAAAAACTGAGAATTTTTAAAGGTTTTTAATCACATAGACACCCAACAGGAAAAAAGAGACAATTACAAAAAAGTAACAATAGTCTTTTTAACTAGTTAATATGTATTGTGCAGCTAAATATACCACCTACTGCATCATTCTACTAAAATGTGACTAGTGTTTTCTTCAACATAGAAGCAAACTGTTCTAAGATCAATAGTTTAATGGGTTTTCATTTACTAACGTTATGTAGTTTTTCAGAATTTCTTTGATAAGTTAAGAAGGGGTATGGTTAAAGGATGCGTGTTTCTATTAACATGGACAAGTACAAACTGTTTCCAAATTCTGCCTTTTAAATTCAGCTAAACAAGAAAAGCAAAAACAAAAAACCTCATAAAGCATGGAGCTCCTGAAGAACCTAGTCATTCTTTTTTAACGTTGTCACCACAAGCATCTTTATGTTTTATATGAATTTTATAGGATGAATCCACAGAAAGGGAATTGCTATAAAAACTGATATCTCCACAGCATGACACTGCCACCTCCATGTTTCTTTAAGATAAAGTATGTTCAAGGTGATGTTATTTTGCTCAGTCAGTGTTTTCGGCTTTAAGAAGTTTTTACTTCTGATAAAATAACAGAAAAAAAACACCTGGATTTTTGTAAATAATTATTCCTCCATCTAAAGGTTAGGTTAGTGCACTAAAGACCAGTAACAATGTAAATATGTTGATGTATGGCTGAAATGCCTTGGAGAGGAATACAATTTGGCTATATGGTATATGGTTTGTGACTTAGAAAAAGCTTACCAAATAATAGATTTCAATCAAGATTCCTTGATTTTTCTTTTTACCTTGGCCTGATTTCCCCATACCTTACTGTATTTAGGGGTTCATTAAAAGTGATTAGTTGTTTGGATGTTCAGTTGTTTGACCGAAGACCTGTTTCTGCCCAAGTTTTTTTTTTTAATCACCACTGGCTGTCTCTTCTTCAGTCTTTACATTTATTAAAGAAAAGTTCACAATGTGCTAGACAGCTCAAACACCTTCTGCTATGCTTTTTCTTCACGGATTCTTTTCCTTATGCCCCTCTTCAATAAAGGTGAAATCTGTGGGATTCACAGTTAATAGCTACATGGTTGATGGATGGTACATTCCAACAAAAGGAATGATTTTTGCAGAACCTCCATTGTTATCTTGAGCTTTTTGGCCACTTCTCTGAGTAATACTCTGTTTGCTGGGTTCAAATGTGTAGGTAAAAGCGTCACAAGACTTCACAACAGCCGACGGCACAAACTTCAACTTCACAATAGGCCACACAAGTAAGTACTGATGTGATTTAATCAGCACAAAGGCTGTACTTGCCTTTCTTCAGACAACCTAAAACAATGGCAGATTAGAATTCCTCACCACAGTCACAGCTGTGTACAGGTTTATGTGTGTCTATGCATGCCTCTCTCTGCAGCATAGTCGTACTCTCCAGCTGCAGCTCATTAAGCATAATCAGGAGCGGAATGCTTCCCTGTGGCAGATACCAGATTGTTTTGCTGTAAAGTTCAGTAAGTAGACCTACCTTTCTTCTGGTTTTTAATCTACTGTCAGTTCAGACAGATTCGTACTGTCCCCTTCCTTTCCAAAGAAACATTTCTCATATTCACGCTCAGTTCTTAAAATCTATCCCACTTCCTGCTTCTTTTAAAGGCTGGAGAATTCCTCCCAGTACATCTGATCATCCGTTTGCTCTCCCAATACCGATTTCATGGATCTCTTCAATCAGTTACTGTTCGCTCACCTGCCTTTCCACCTTCCAACATTAAGTTGTTTAGACGTTTTGTTCTTCAGTACTAATCTGCCATTCACTTCTACCGATCAATTTCAGACTGTGCTGGTGTACCACCGCACTCTATTGCTTCCTTAAGCAGTTATTCATTTGTGACAATATTTCGACATTTCCTCATTTCAATCCCCAGAAATCAAATTTCTTGATTGATTCATTTAAATTTTACTGATCGCTTGGAGTGAAATTTGTCCCAACACAACAATAGAAACAGCAGGAAGGAATAAACCTAAATGACATGTAAATATCACTCAATGAAATAAGTAAAATATGGTTACAAAGTTCTGGAGGCTACATTAGGATAAAAAAGTCTGACACTCGTAGGCGGGAATAAGGAGTTATAGCACATATTAACAGATCAGGGCTGTAGTGATCTTTGACTATGATTGGGGCTCTCTACAGTATTATACAGTGGCTTAGAGGCATTGTTCATAATGTCACTGAATTTCACTATCGTTCCATTCCTCACCTTCGCAGTACGAACCTGAAATCCTGTCATAAACTCAAGTGGACTCTTCATTTGTGTCAAGAAAATTTAAAATCTTTTAGTTTTTGTCATAATTACTGCAACTGTAGCTCAGCAATAGTATTTTATCTTAACGTAGGACATTTTTTAATTTAATATTATAGACTTATTTATCCTACGTTTCTGGATGAGCCTGAAGTTTTGCTGTAGTTAAAATCACTATTTGCATCCTATAAAATTCAGTATGTAGTTATTATATAGTGTTATTATGTAGCTTTTGTTGGCTAATAATCACTAACCCAGGGATAATTTTTTAAAGGGCTAAGATTCAAATAAAATCCTTCTTTGTTCAAATTTTCCCTGGAGAATCATGCATCTGCAGTGTGAGATGCTAAAAACCCCAACACAAAAAACATACTTAAGCAATTTGTTCTGTCATCTTAGCTCTAAGTTTCCAACCGATACTGTCATTCAGAAAGTAAGTCATTTATTTAATTGCCCATTGTTTGAATTTTGTAGCTTTAAAACTATTAATCACAATTCTTAGAAATAAAACACTTAAATTACTTAATCATTTTACAGGACTGTCACTGCACTCTGGTGGTTTCCTGGTGTCTAAAGTAAATAGTTCTGAATCCTGGTTGGGACGTTTATGTGTTGAGTTTTCATGTTCTCACTGTTATATCTAATTGGTCAGTCTAAATTGCCCTTAGGTGTGAGTGGCATCATATCTAACCGTGTGTTTCATTGCCTTTGTTGAACCTATATTGAATCTGTAAATAAATGCCAGAAAGTTTTAAACATTAACTAAGGATTATTAGTGGAGTACTTTTGTGTGATATGATGCTAATTTTTATCATTAAAGTGCTACATGATTTAAGAATTTGGGGGGTTTTATGAAATGGTTTCTAATAGATTTAAAGTTAACATACTAACACAAACCTGTAAATTAGAGGAGTTCATGAGCTCTACTTAAAAAAATACCAATCTATAAAATTTGGAAATATCAACTGGGATAGATGTAAAAGAATCCTTATAAATTACACCTAATCCACCCAGGGACAGAGCTACAGTACAGGGAGGTGACGTGTTGGAATTGCTTGTTCCAACTCTAGAAGAAGCAGTTCATTTCTAAATCAGAGGGTGGCAGCAATGATGACATCAAGTAGAAGTTAATATATTTACCAAAACTGACTGCAGAAATTTTGCAATTGGGCATTCCCAACAAAATACACAATTAAATTGAACTAATATAGAATCCATGCTTTTTTGTTAATGTGTTTTTATGTTTAATGGGGGAGAGTTTGTCCCTGAATTCCTCTAGGAATATTGTAATTAAAGATAAAGATCAACTGCTTAAACCATTCAATGTCTATATTATGAAGAACCATACATTAATTTAAACTTCACTGGTGTTTAAACATGTGTTTAGCTTTATTAGCTAGGGCCTTCTGAAAATATGATCCATCTTCAGTGATTTATTTGGAAATATAGATGTTGATTTTCTGGATTTCAGCCTATTTATTAGAAAGGGTAGACCAAAACATGTATCACACTCAAGCAAGCAGAATTGTAAAAATAAGAGACTTGCATGTATGGGATGGGAAAGGTTGCTATGAACAACAAAGCATCTTTTTTTATTTATTAGAAGATAAATAAGATCGCACTGGGAGACCAAATTTAGTAAATTCATAAATACAGCTTTATTACAATTTGAATCCCAACAACATCATAAATTCAATCATTGACATGTTTTTACTGTGACATACAAAAGAAATATGTTTTTTTTCTGTTTGATACATTTTATTTCTTTATATATTAGGAAGGAGAGTGATCAAAACTGCAGTAAACGGTTTTTCTCTATTCTGTAACAAGGATTACTTTATGTTGCAATTTACATCTATAATACAAAATACATATAAAAAAAATACAGAGAATATAAAAAAATTCTTATCAACATTTGTGTACAAATCTTTAAACGGCTCCAAATTTATCCATTCAATTAACATATTTTAATATGTTGAGTAGCAGATTTTTTGATGAGTTGCATTTTTTCCTTAATCACAAAACAATGTGGGAAAGAAGCCCAACAATAGCCAACATGGCAAACAGCTGAAACACAAGTATTTCAGTGACATGATAAAAAAAGATCATGATGACGATATTATAGAAAGTTATGACTTAAAGCCTTCCTGCACTGAATTTCTTCTTTTTTTCTTGCTTAGATGTCCACCACACAGCCTGGAGCACTGGCTGTTATTGCATCAGATATCACCTTTGCTCCTGATTCTCCAATACCATTTCCCTGCAAACTGGAGAAAAAAATCAAATTTATGTTTTCTGATCATAATAATATCTGAAAATATATACTGTTATTCAGAAGGGAAAACTAACTTGATATATGCAAGTTGGTGGTTTCCTTTTAAAGCCGTAGCTATGAATATGGCCCCATCCATACCCAAAGAGTTCTCCTGGAGACTGAAAAGACAGAGTCAGTCAGAGTCCAAATTATTTAGAAGCAAAGCTTGAATGACTATTTAATAAGGTTATACAGGCAAGAGTAAGTTCCCTGCTGCTGAATGTGAGATTACTGCATATTTTTAATCTGAGCAAGACCAATAGTAGAGACGGTAAATTTCACAAAGTCTAAACAATCTACGGAAGCCTCTATTCTTAAGCATATAATATTAATGAGAAATCATTTTTTTACACGTCTTAATCAACAGCACCAAAAATCTTGAAAATCTTGATTTCGAAAATATCTTTTAGGTCTGTGAAAGAACATTAGTAAAGTGTCCGCAAGAAATAGTTTAGTCCAAATAATTTCTTACAAAAACACAAAACATTTGAACAAATTACCAACATAACACCATAAAATCACCAATAAATGAAATAAAACAGCAGAAAAAGCCATTTTCTTTTTTAGCAGGAAAAAAAGTCAGAAACTTATTAGTTTTGAAACAATTAACAAAATGATAAACAGCATTTGGCACTTACTTTAAAGATTTAAGGCTTCTGTTGCATTTCAGAGAATTGGCCAAAGCTTTAGCTCCTTCCATTCCCACAGCATTCCCTCGCAGACTGAAAAAACAAACAGCACAAAATATGCAAAAGGGACAGAATGCGTCACTAAAGACAGCCGTATTAGCAGTAAGATATACCAGTCAACTTGTTAATATGTCATGTTAATCTGTTATAATCGTAACTTCCTAACCAGCTGGGTCAGAAGTACACTACAAACCACAAAATTATTTAAACAGCTTATCTTTAAAAAACATATTTCGATTACATTCTTAAAATAGTTTCTATCCTGATATGCATTTTAAAAAATTACTTTAAAAAGTGAACTCTTACACCAAATCCATTCTTGACTTTCCTCTGTTGTATATCAGGACCAGACAAGCTATTGGTAGCATGCTATCAAGGTTCAACCTCTTCTCATTATGAGTGCGTATGAAATCGTACGAAAAGTTATGCACCGTAATTTCGTATGTTTTGGACGTTTTTTTCACGAATATAGAATATAAATTACAAGTAGCCCTAACCCTGACCCTAACCCTAACCCTAAGATATAAAACAGCAAGCAACGTAGTTAGAGACATGAATAAGTGCTGATTGCACTGTTTTTCCCAGTTTTACGTCCGTCCGCGGATCTGCTTTTTTTTTTCTGTCTGCCAGCGCATGCGCACTGATGTGGTTTTTTGAGGAAAAACGTCCAAAACGTACGAAATAGTGTGCATAACTTTTCGTACGATTTCATACGCACTGATAATGAGAATATGTTGCAAGGTTATGGAGTTTTTTTTGTTTTTTTAAAAGGAGACATTTTCCATCCCACAGATGCCACAAGCAGAAACTACATTTGTTGTTCCTGCACACTGCCATTCAGCTGGCTCAAATGGGCCTCCTAGATGTCTGTCCATATTCTCAATTATCCAAGTTAGATTAAGATAATATGAGCTGTCATGACTTGCATAGTTCAGCTGGCTTCATCAAACAGAGCCAGCCGAAGCTTGCAATTTTTTTAGGCTTCTGTTCTAAAGAACGTTGACGTCCATGGTACTAAAAACTAATAACAGAAAGGCTATGTATAGCACTACCAATGAAGTTTCTATGTCGGCCATCACAGGAAGTTCTAAATCGGACAATGTTGGCAGGCTTTTGAAGGTGTCGAAGTTAAGATAAAGATCCAAGTGAACAACTGTTTTAGTACTAAACCCAGTTCTACAGCAACATGATGGTATGATGTATTTTCACCTGCTATGAATAAAATTATTACAGAAGGGAAGCTAAAAAAAACTTTATAAGTGCAAACGTTATCTCTCTTATAGCCCTTTAAGTAGAATTTGAATAGAATAAAATTGCTATCAATTTAATTTAATTTATTTATATAGTGCCAATTCACAACACATGTCAAGGTATTTCACAGAGACAACACAGCTTACTAGACATGCTCCTACTAGTTTGCAGTGACAATTTTTGCTTGAATATCTACAGGGCTGCAATAATTTTTTTGCTAATTGATAAAGCAGCTAACAGCTTCTCAATTAACAGATTCATATTCAGACAACAAAGAATTTGCAGAAAGTGAAGCTGAATTTATGTAGGCGTTTTGTCTTAAATACTAATAATATATATTTTAGGCAATTTTTAAATTAATAAACTTTTCTGAGTAGATTGTTCTTCCAGCAAATGGCTTTTTTAGTGTCTGCATTCTCCAATTTACAGTTTGAGTTGATTACTAAACTAGTTTATGATTATTTGAGTCGTCAATTAATCCCAATTAATTCATTCTTTCATCCATAGTCTCAATAATGTCATGCAAAGTATGCAATTTATTGTAAATACACTTGCCTAATTTACATTAAAACATGTTTTATGATAGAAAATGAACTAAGATCAGTCAGGTAGAGTGAATTAATGAGCGGCAGAAAATGAAATATCACAAAACTGAATGAATTACAGTCTGCGTTGAGATCATATCTGAAAAAAATGACTGTAATTAAAATAATCACCCTGTCATCAAGTTTGACATTTGTGAAAAACTGGTGAACTTAGTAGAATGATTTAGAGGGGCATGGGAATAATTCATAATTGATAATCAGAATATCATCCACATGGAAATTGAATTATATTCATAAAGTTTCAATTTTCAACCAGAATGTTATCTATCTTATCATAAGTGTAACTTTCATTGCATGGCAGCAGAACAAGAAATAAGAATGTTTTCCAATGTAATCTTATAATAAAGAAAATAAATGAGAACAAGTTTGTCTGCTGATCAAAGCCTCATTAAAGGCTAATAAAGAACTATTTATCTGCTAATGGCAGCACCAGACATGAAATAAGAAAAATGTAAGAAACAGACACAGGAGGAAAGCTTAGACTCACTCTAAGGTCTGCAGAGTCTGATTGGACATTAGAGCTTCTGCCATTGCGACAGCACCGCTCGTCCCTGCTGACACCCCCTGGAGACTGAAGCAAACAACATCGCAGTCACAGAATAAATGTAACTCTTTATCTAACATGCCAAGTCTTTCAGTTTTCATTTACATCCATATGTGGGTTCTTAAGGGACTGAACCATTTTAAGTTACACTAACCATAAAGTTTGCAGAGATGTGTTGACCTTAAGAGCCTCAGCAAGGTAAATCACTCCCTCGTTTCCAATAGTGTTTTCTTGTAGACTGCATAAAAAGATGGGAAATACAAACACAAGAGACGGTCTGAAGTTAGAAATTTCCCAGCACCACCAGTAGCATTTCATAGAGCTGCTCAGAAAGACATAAAGCAATGATCGACCTAAAAAAAGGCTTTCTGTTTACCCTCATATTTAAGGTACTGATTGAAAGTTGGTAGTAAATTAATACAATACTATGATGGATAGAAGTGAGTGGTGATGCAGGATTTTTTTGTGCAACTGGTCTTACTCTAGGAGTTGAATGGTGGTGTTGGAGAGGAGGGCCTGGGCCAGAGCCTTAGTGGCTGTTGATTTTATGAAATTCCACTGGAGGCTGTAGAAAGAGGAAAAATAGAAAAATCATTTGACGATGTCAGCATTTCAAAGTACAGGTGTTGGATTTTGCAACATTTTAGTATCTAATTTCCTTCAGCACCTTACCTTTGAAAAAATACCATCATACTGTAAAGAAAAACATTTTATACAATCGATATATACAATCGTTGATCCAAATGTTTAGTTATCCTTCGAAGGACATGGTTATCATGTTTGCCTTGCACTGAAAATCTGTTGCCAGATCTAAACTATCATGCTGTGCAATCAAGACTGATCATGTCATGCTGATCTTACTTCTAGGGCCTTGCAAAAGTATATACGCCCATTGAACATCTCTGATTTTAGCAACATTAAAACAAGTTAAAGGAGTAGCACATGATTATGAAGTGAATGAAAAAATGAGTTTATTTTCAAAAAATTTACAGAAATATGAAAAGTGTTTCCCTCTTTCAAAAGACACGGTGGTGAAAAAGTCATGGAATGGGGATGGTTTTCTTCAGAACTAATTTAAAGATGGAGGTACAGTAGCTATTTAATCTGGGATAATCTTGAATAAAAACATGTTGGAGGCAGCAAAATACTAGAGTCAGAGGTGTAATTTTACCTTCCAAAAATACCGCCAAAGATGAATCAGATGTTATCAGTCATAGCGTATGCCAGTATTAGAATGGCCTAGTCAAACCAGAGAACTAAATCCAACTGATTTTGTAATAAAAGTTCAGGGTTGCTGTCCAGAAATGCTACACATATATCTAACAACAGTTAGGCTGCTTTTGAAGAAGAAAGGCAAGAATTAAGCCTTCAGATCGAGATACCTAAAAACATGAAGTTGTAACTGCACTGTCAGATTCTGCAAGGTTCAAGAAAACTAAATTCATGAGCAAACCAAACTTTTTAATTTTCTAAAAATGAGGTTTGAAATCATTAATGATTGTGCACCTCAAAATTAAATAGTCTACATTAGCCTGTAACATGAGATCACATTGAAATGCAAAGAAGCTTTAATGTGGGTGCATACTTTTGCAAGAAGAAAGGGATATTGCATTTATGCAGTAGCCCAACAAAGCTTTTTTTATTTTTGTTCGTCCGGTTCAATTTGCATGTTGTCTAAGCCAAAATAAGCTTCCTGAATGAGAAGCAAAACGTCTTCAAAATTGGAAACAAAGTCCAGTGGATTGTTTTGAACTTTTCTGGAACGACTATGACCTGGATGCCTGAGAATCTTCAACTGCACGTTATTTTAAAGAGTATCTAGACAGATTGGTAATATAAAATATAAAGAGCTATTACAAGCAGAAAGAAGATTTTTTAGCTGCTTGTTTAATAAACTCAACTTACTGCAGAGATGTAAGTCCTTGATTAAACTTGATTGCTCCTGCAATTGCTTGAACCCCGTCGTCATGTAGAAGGTTTGCTGTGAGACTAGGATGCAGAAACACAGAGTCAGAACTGATACAGCAAAAAAAGAGGCTCCCTGATAGTTTAGGTGTTACAGTGCAGTGATTAATTAGAGGGTTTTATACTATTTGTCATTGTTAATAGTCATTTATATTGCTCTGCATTGCTAACTTCATCTTAATTATATAGACGTGATAATTATCAGGGGCTGTCAGCGATTTATAGCAATTTCTCAAATATATCCACCTTATTTAAAACAGTACAATCTGTGATTATTATTAAGGTACTTACTCGAGGTTTTGCAAAGAGTTGTTCTCTTTCAGGGCATGGGCCATGTTCTTGGCTCCCTCCACTCCAATTGAGTTCTCCCTTAAACTTCATGTGTATACAGGAAAAGAATAGGAAAGTTTTCTGGTCATGTTTGCCTGATGGTCTCATTGTAGCGTCTAGATAATGAAAAATAAATCCTGCACTCACTTCAAAGAGACAAGACCCCGGTTGAGTCTAAGAGCTTTGGTCAGCGCTGTCATTCCCTTATTGCTGATGGAGTTACTCTGAAGTCTGTTGAGCGAATAAAAAGGTTAATAAAAATATAATAAGGGAAGCTTTAATTAATGAAAACACAGAGGGTAATTTTAGTAAAAAGGTCACAGAGAATAAAAGCTATTGTTAAGAGGATACTTACTGAAGTGACAGCAAAGTGTGGTTGAATGTCAAAGCTTCAGCCAGTGCAACTGTTCCTTTGTCCCCAAGGTGGTTACTGCAAAGTCTGCACAGTAGAGGAGAAAAATGAATCTTTTTTTTTGTAGTTTAAAAGAAAATCACTTCATGTTTGCCAGAGTGGAATTGCAGCACGGCATCTATTTTTACTGCATTCAACCTTGATAGTTCCTGCACATTCAAAGCTCACAAATCAATCCCCAAAATGTTACAGTGGTCATAGTTTTCCAAGCATTGCATTAAAAGATGAACAGGCCTTTGTTGGTCTGCCGTACAAATAGAAGAAAGACTGTACATGTAAGGAATACAGATTTAAAGGTTTCTTTTATCTACTTTTTTGGCTCTTCTCTGTTTTTTCTACAAACTTTAAAAAAAAAAACTGCAGGGAAAGAGAAAGACTTTTGCCTAATGATGCTGATGCTGGTCTATAATTTAACTATTTATCAGTGACATGCTTCTGAAGGAGCCTAAATATGGATTTATTAAAAACTCTCAGAAAATCTTAGGTCAACATTTGATTCGTTGCTAAATAAACACATTTATGGTTACAATCTGCTTCCTTAACATTCACCAGATTTTAATACAAAAATATATGTTGTTGCTAAACAAATTATATAACAAAAGGACACCAAACTACTGCAGTGTTTTCCTTTAGTTACACCAGAAACAAGTGTGGAAATCATATAAAAATTGTGTTTTATGTAAAACCATCTGTCAGAAGTTCTTCATTAAAGTTACACCCAGTTTTTTTAAAGGTGTGGATAATGATTATTGTGGATACCTAAGATTAAGTTCATCTGGGTTTTATCAAATCCTTACACATTAAAATCATACGTAGAGATCGGAAAACATTTTATCCAGTTCCCCCTAGTAAGAGAACACAGTTTTTTATGCCCTCTGTGGTTCTTGGAATAATTCTAATAAAATCTTTGAGTTTGGACATAATTAAAATTTTTTCTATATCAATCCTATAATCTTTATATTAGCATGTTTTATGCTTTTAAAAAGTTGAAAGAGTATCTAAATCTCAAATTTGGTCCTCTTCTATTCTCACATATATGCGTTACACTGTTAGCAAGATAAACCCTTTAGCAAGATAGTTCCACCACCATGCATGATAGTTAATACATTGTTATTAGGTCAAAAAGCTTAACTCTCATTACTCCAAATATTCTCGTCCGTCAGATAATAATGATAATATGTAATAGTCTGAGAATACTTTGTTGTTTATGTTTTCTTTTTAAAGTATATCATCAAGAGATATTAGTTTGATTAATAATAGGTTAAATATTGATTATATAAATAACTAGTGCAAACTAATGACTTAATTTCAATAACAGGGATAAGATTTTTATACTAAAAATAAATATTTGTAATATCTTCCTCTCCATTCTTTTAAATAATATACTGTATGCAGTTAAGGCTCACTGAATAGATCAAACAGATTCTCTTTAGGTTTTGATACATTTAATATTAATTGGAAGTATTTTATTAATGTGACTGATATTGATTTTATATCATGAATGTATTGAAGGGACCCCTTTGATATAGAAAAGAATAAAAAATCCTCCTGTACACATTCATGCTATTCACACCCGACCCCCCCCCTACCACCACCCCCACCCCCCATCCCCATATCTCTGATCTGATTCACATCTCTAGTCCTGCCCACGCCCTCAGCTCCGCCTGTTAAATTTACCATACTCTTCCTTCTACCTGTCTCAGCACCATGGACAGTGAAGCTTTGAATGGTAGTTTTACATAAAATGTGTTATTATTCTGTATTTAAAAATACTCTTCTAAGAAATCAATAAATTTCATTGTTGAAATGATGAATGAAAATATTTCAACTGCTTACATCAACTTTGTAAGAGTTCGGTTTGTCTTCAGCGCCTCTGCGATCTTCTTTGCTCCACCTGCTCCGACTGTATTCTTCCGCATGCTGAAAGAAAATATGTTGCATATATCACATAATAACTCTAAAACCTCATCCCCTCTAAGAACTCTGACATTGGGTAAACTCAGAGGGTACTTTAAACAAAAAAAAAACTTACTTTAGCGACACTAGTTTGCGGTTACACTGCAGGACTTCTGCAATGGCCTGAGCTCCTTCTTCCTCAATGGAGTTGTTCTGGAAGCTGAGAATGGGTGATAATGTAGTTAATACGTGGGGTGTCTCATGTTTATTTTGTTGTATTTATAATGTAAAATGTGAAAACCAACAAATGTTATGCAATTCATACTCACTTGATTGATACCAAGGCTTGGTTCATTTTCAGAGCCTCTCCCAGAAACTTTGCTCCCTTTGATCCAATGTTGTTGTTCTTTAAGCTAAATTTATAATAAGAGGATAAACTGCATATTTATGTTTCCACTTCTGGTTAATATGGCAACAAAACATATGAATAAATTTTAATTTTGATGACCAAGAAATTGCTGTCTTTGATGGCATTTGGCATTTGTATTTTCAGTTTCCAGCTTTAAATTCAATTGTTTGTCTGACTGTAAAACAAAAAACAATTTTTTTGCAGGTAGCTTTTTTCTTGTAATATTTTCTTCACCTGTGAAGAAGATCTTTTTAACTACCTAATGAACTAGCATGTTCTCTTGTCTTCTCTATTTTAAAAGGTTACTATTTTCCACTTGACTTCATTTAGGGGTTTCAGAATTAGGGGGCCTAAATACAAATTCAATTTGTGTTTATCCAGTGTTTTTAAGTATAAAAATATAAAACCTTTTATCCTTCTTCAACTTGCAAATATGTGCTACATATTATTCATGCCATCAAGAAATTGAGCCACAAAATGGTGCCAGAACTGACTCATGATCCAGCCTATTGTTTGATTATACAAATATTTCAACAAAATCAATTATTACAGACAGCATCAACAACCAAAGTAGTTGTTTTTTTTATCATTTTAGGTGATTCTTTTATACCTTTAAGCACTCTTAAATAAGTGTTTAATGTTTGGTTTAATTTGGATAAATATTGGATCTCAAGACCCGAAACTGTTTGATCGAGTACTCCAGGTGGGGAATCAGGATCTTAGTGCAACATTGCATAACTTTTGATCCAATTATTAGCTTTATTTGAGATACATTAAATAACCCAGAGTGTCATACTACAGCAGTCTGACATCCAAGAGAGCTAACTACAAAACAGATATGAGTTTTACCTGGTCTGATATAGTTTTAGTTCTATGATAAAGAATGTAATCTAGTAGGTTAAAGGTAGCCTAATCCTGACATGTTGGTGTCTTTCTAATCTGCTGGTCAAAAGTGGTTTGGTATCAGATTCCAAAACATCACAGGAGACTGTTTAGTTTCAGAGTGCAGTGTAACCAGTTGCTTTCAGGGTGCTTAACCTGAAAGTTAAAGGCATTGCAGTACTAAAAAGGAAAACAGCGTTGCTTTAAATAACAGTTAAACAATCACAGGCGAGAGTTGTATATTAATTACAGCAAAGAATGAAATATCTCACTTGATTGATGTTAGTGTTCGATTCACCAAGAGGGCCCGACTCAGGGCTTTGGCTCCTTTGTTGCTGATTAGGTTGTCTGCCAAACTGAAGGGAGGAAAAGAATAAGTCTCATTAATATTACAATCACACAAGTGTTTCCTGCAGCATTATAACAAGTGACAATCCATTATTCTTAGAACATTGTTTCATTATCTAAACAATTAAATAATATAAAAGCAATGTGATTCTTTCATCTAAAAATACAGGTGCTGGTCATAAAATTAGAATATCATGAAAAAGTAGATTGATTTCAGTAATTCCATTTAAAAAGTGAAACTTGTATATTATATTCATACATTACATACAAACTCATATATTTCAGATGTTTATTTTGTTTAATTTTGATGATTACAAATGACAACAAATGAAAATCTCAAATTCATCATATCAGAAAATTAGAATATTACTGAAGACCAATAAAAACAAAGGATTTATAGAAATGTTGGCCAACTGAAAAGTATGAACATGAAAAGCATGAGCATGTACAGCACTCAGTATTTAGTTGGGCCTCCTTTGGCCTGTATTACTGCAGCAATGCGGCGTGGCATGGAGTCGATCAGTCTGTGGCACTGCTCAGGTGTTATGATAGCCCAGGTTGCTCTAATAGTGGCTTTTAGCTCTTCTGAATTGTTGGGTCTGGTGTATTGCATCTTCTTCTTCACAATACCCCATAGATTTTCTATGGGGTTAAGGTCAGGAGAGTTTGCTGGCCAATTAAGAACAGGGATACCATGGTCCTTCAACCAGGTACTGGTAGCTTTGGCACTGTGTGCAGGTGCCAAGTCCTGTTGGAAAATGAAATCTGCATCTCCAAAAAGTTGGTCAGCTGCAGAAAGCATGAAGTGCTCTAAAACTTCCTGGTATGTGGCTGCGTTGACCCTGGACCTCAGAAAACACAATGGACCAACACCAGCAGATGACATGGCATCCCAAACCATCACTGACTGTGGAAACTTTACACTGGACTTCAAGCAACGTGGATGAAGTGCCTCTCTTCTTTTCCTCCAGACTCTGGGACCTTGATTTCCAAAGGAAATGCAAAATTTACTTTCATCAGAGAACATGACTTTGGACCACTCACCAGCAGTCCAGTCCTGTTTCTCTTTAGCCCAGGCAAGACGCTTCTGACGCTGTCTGTGGTTCAAGAGTGGCTTGACACAAGGAATGCGACAGCAGAAACCCATGTCTTTCATACGTCTGTGTGTGGTGGTTCTTGAAGCACTCACTCCAGCTGCAGTCCACTCTTTGTGAATCTCCCCCACATTTTTGAATGGGTTTTGTTTCACAATCCTCTCCAGGGTGCGGTTATCTCTCTTGCTTGTACACTTTTTTCGACCACATCTTTTCCTTCCCTTCGCCTCTCTATTAATGTGCTTGGACACTGAGCTCTGTGAACAGCCAGCCTCTTTAGCGATGACCTTTTGTGTCTTGCCCTCCTTGTGCAAGGTGTCGATGGTCTTCTTTTGGACAACTGTCAAGTCAGCAGTCTTCCCCATGATTGTGTAGCCTATAGAACTAGACTGAAAGATCATTTAAAGGCTTTTGCAGGTGGTTTGAGTTAATTAGCTGATTAGAGTGTGGCACCAGGGGCCATCAATTTTGAACCTTTTCACAATATTCTAATTTTCTGATATGATGAATTTGAGATTTTCATTTGTTGTCATTTGTAATCATCAAAATTAAACAAAATAAACATCTGAAATATATGAGTTTGTATGTAATGTATGAATATAATATACAAGTTTCACTTTTTAAATGGAATTACTGAAATCAATCTACTTTTTCATGATATTCTAATTTTATGACCAGCACCTGTACACCATTTAAATTTCCAACCTTAATTTCTGGATGTGGCAGTCTTTGGCACTTAGAAGGCTTCCAAGCAGTTCCATGACATCATCTTTAAAGTTATTATTCTCTAGCCTGTTCAACAGAAAACATACAGCTTTAAAGCTCTATGCTCTGAGCTTTAGCAATCTGAAAGACAGTGTCTCAAAAAGCTAACCTTAGATGGGTGCAGTACAGCAGCTGTGGGAGTAAGCTTTTCACCGTTGAGTAGTTCAAACAGCCGGTGAGGTTGGTTTTTTCACAGCATTCTGGAGAAACATGCAGCAGGTAGCCCAGCACCACACAATGTGGCCGTGTCAGTTTTCCAGCCAGGGTTCCCTGCCGTAGGTCCTCCTCTACACTCCGGAGAAGCTCACTGTGTTGCAGCTCCTGTAAACAGTACGCCAAGTTGACTGCACGGAGGGACACCACCGAACCCACGCTGGACAGCAGGCCTTGTAAAAAACCTGCAGCCCAATTCTTCTGACTTCCATCATCTTTCCCGAGAGCCAAGAGCCCAGATAGAGGTTTTATCGTTGTTGGACAGAGCAAGCCCGTCAGGAAGCGCACAAACAGATCCAAATGACCGTCTTCGGCTTGCTGGGAGTGTTGGAAGGAACTCCTGAAGTGGTTTTGGAATCCAATTTTGGGCCAGGACATGGTGCTCTCTGAGAACAGGTCAAATATGGCACGCTTGGAAGAAACATGATAAAAAGTAGCGGCAAGAAACTCCTGTAAAGTCAAATGGGTAAACCTATAGGTTGTGTGTATGGTGGACTCGCTTCGAATAAGAACTCCAGCACCAAGACTGCATTGAGTTAATAGCAAATCTATCCCATAGGCTCTAAGGTCCTGCTCACTAAACGTGTATTTGTGCTTCAGGAGGCTATAGAACGCCAGGCGTCCAAGGTTGCCTAGCAGTTTACGATTGGTTGCATGAAGCTGCTCAGATTTGACCGGCTCTCTGCCTCTTGGTTCACCTACTTCTGCTTTCATACAGCAAAAATGGGCATACAGTTCAGTGCAGGTCTTAGGCAAGCTTTCCTGTGTCCCGCTCTGCATAATGTACAGCAAAGTCTCTGCTAGCATCCAACAGATGCATGGTATGTAGCACATCACCATCAGTATCTTATTGGATTCCAAATGTGCCCATATTTTGCTTGCAAAATCCTTTTCAGAGAAGTGGTGGTTCAGAAATGTTTGGATGTCCGTTGGGCTGAATCCTGGGATCTCTGTAACTCGGTCAACAAGTCCCCCAGGGATCAGAGAGGCCACTCCTGGTCTCGAAGTGACCCAAACTGCTACGTCTGGTAGCAGATTTCCTCGGATGATATTCGTGACAAGGTCGTCAATAGAAATGTCCTTCTTTGGGTCGTTGCAAGGAGCTGCATCAGAGAAATTTAAAGTGCTGCGAAACTCATCCAAACCATCGAGGATGAGCAGTGTCCTGCAGGCATTGCTCAGGATCAAATTGGGGGATGGTAAATGAGGGAAAAACATTTTTAAAAGCCTCTCTGCAGACAGTTTTTCAAGGGAGTTGAGTTCGCACAGCGTGAAAGGCAAAACAAAGTGTATATCTGGGCAGATGTTCCCTTGGCACCATTGTCTGATGAAGTGTCGAACCCATGTTGTCTTGCCAATACCAGCCACCCCAACGGTAAGAGTTACTCTGGGAGGCAAACTGACTCGTGTAAGAGGTTCAAATAGTTTGGCAAGTCCCAGCTGTCTCAGATGGTTTCTTTTCCCTCCTCGAGTCACTCCCACCTGCATCAGATCATGTTCCTTTTGTTGGAAGTCAGAAAGTCCGTCAACCAACAGCAAAGTTCTCGAGGAGATGTTCAGTTTTGGGCAGCTGCCTGAATCTTTGTCTCTGTGTTTGTCATATTGGTGTAACAGAACCTCTTTGTGCTTCTTCACCATGACATCTATGGAAAAAAACAACAACATTCTGATCAGTGATTTGGGTAAATGCTTTATTTAAAGACTTACATTTTTTTTTAGTTTTTATGGCACTAATAGATCATTTTTATGAACAGTAGGCTGACAGGAAAGGGGGTATGAGAGAGGGGGCGAGACATGTGGCAAAGGACCACAGGCCGGATTCGATCCTGGGTCGCCCATGTCGAGGACAAACGCCTCCAAACATGGGTCATTTGCGCTTAGCACTGCGCCATCAAAGCACGCCCAAAGACTTAAATTATAAAGTCTTTGAATTTTTTTCTCCACGTTGAGAGGAGCCAGTTGAGGTGGCTCGGGCATCTGGTTAGGATGCCTCCTGGACGCCTCCCTGGTGAGGTGTTCCGGGCACGTCCCACCGGGAGGAGGCCCCGGGGAAGACCCAGGACACGCTGGAGAGACTATGTTTCTCGGCTGGCCTGAGGAGCTAGAAGAAATGGCTGGGGAGAGGGAAGTCTGGGCCTCCCTTCTTAGGCTGCTGCCCCCGCAACCCGACCCCGGATAAGCGGAGGAAGATGGATGGGTGGATAGATGGATGAAATTTTTAATGTTCAAAAATAATTTAAAGGTCCTATATTAATATCGTTAATAATTTTACTTTATTGATCTCACACTGGAGAAATTCACCTCTGTATTTAACCCATCCCTTTGGGGAGCAGTGGGCTGCCATTGTGCGGCACCCAGGGAGCAGTGTGGGGTTAAGGGTCTTGCTCAGGGACCCAGAGTTCAGGCTGTGGGGATCAAACCAGGTACTTGCAACCTTCTTAGAGCACAAGTGCACTGCTCTAACCACTAGGCCATCACCTCCCACTATCATGCTAGATTGAAAGTAAAAAATTGAAGCACTGAGGCCCCCGGAGCACTGCTTTTTTTTGTGCAGTAAATTTCCTCCCAGATTAGACAGAAGGCCTTTACCAAAAAAATTCAGTCCTTTTCTAAACAAGCAGTTTTGGCTTTCCACTCCCCATCCTCCTGAAGGCTGCACCCCCACAACCCATAAACATGCCAACCAGTCAGAGTTCATAAAGATAGTCTAGGAGCTTGGCCGATTGCCTTCTACAGACCGCTCTGGGCAGCTAATTTCCCCTTATGACACCATAAAGGGGAATGCTTTTCAAACAGACCATTTTCAGCTCACAGTAGCTTAGGATTTGAAAAAGGCAATGATAGAGGTGAAAGGGTTTATTTCATTCGTCTATCTCATACCTACCTCAGGACACATATGCCTGTTACCAAATGATTATAATGTGAATCTAGCAAAATATGGGACCATTAATATCTATAGTATTTGCATTTTAGAAAGCATATTCCTCCTCAGGATTCTTACCATAGTTTAAGATGAGCTGGGCAACCTCTGAATCTGAACTCTCTATGAATGCCTGCAGGGCATCTGAGCTTTGGCTTTCCTTGCTGGTGATGATAGTGGTGAGCATATTAATCTGTTCTTGTAGCGCTCCTGCTTCCTTGATGCCAGTCTCTTCAGCAGAGGTTAGGACATCCATACTTCTAAGGTGTCTCACTATTTCCTCCAGGAAGGAGTGTGAAACAAAGTTCTGCAGTCCATCTTTATGCTTTTGGATCCATTGTACATCTAAAGCAAAACAGAGGAAAAAAACATTTGAATTTACTTTAAAATTGGTCAAAATGAATGCATTTAGACTTTACATTCAATTTTTAGTTAATTTTCTTTCACCTTATAGTTAGTGTTGTAAAAACATCAAATAGAATAGTTGTAACCTGACTATTGGAGAGATTGGGAGTAAAAGCAGCTTTGCTAGGCAGTGAAGATCAAAGAAAAGCTCTTTATTTTTTTCTAGCTGGAGATCAGCACAAAATCAATAGAACAGAAGAACCAGAAGAACATTTTAAACACACCAATGTTAATGTGACAACACAGGTTGAAAAGCACAGCTCCCTTCTAAATCTGTCTGAGAGAGCACATGGTAGCAATTAGGTCAAATCCTGCTGTGCCTTCAAACAGCTTCACAGGTGTACTGACACATTATTTTGATTTTTCCCTTGAGTTTGTTCAGTTTGCATTGTAAAAGCTTTAAAAAGATGCATCGTAGGTACATACTCTTTCAAAGGTCAGCTCAGTGGAGTGGATAATATGCATGCTACAGCAGTTATTGTGGAGAAAAGTAATTGGCGGTCTTGTGGACAACAACTGTATTTATTTGCCACTTTTGCTAGTATTTAAAATGATTTCCAGTGCCTCAATTCAAATCTTCCTGCCTGTAAAATATTAGCAGGTAAAATTATAGGTCTGATAAAATATAGTTGAAAATATGCTGAAAAAGTAAACAAGGTTTTATAGTGAAATGGACATTACTGATTACTGATTATAGCAGTTATCACAGCATATATATGAAGCCAACAATGAGGTCTGATTTTAGTTTCTGCAAAGTTTCACATTCAGTGACTGCTTTTGTGTGCAAAATGAGCTCCAGTATAAAATGTCATCTCTCTTTAATACTTAAACTGGAGCGCTTGCACCTTTTTTTGTATTGCTAACCATCTTTAGTATGATATATCAAATAAGAAGCTTATTTCATAAACGTTCCGTGGAGTTAAAGGTCCTCTTTTAGTTTATTTTTGACAGGCCATGTTGCATGTTACCTTTAAATGAAAACCTCCCAAACACTAAAATATATCTATATTTTTTTTATATAATCCAAAATTTATAAAAAAAAAAAAAATACTACAATGCAATTCTGTGCTATAAAACACGGATTATTTATGACAATTTAATATTTACAGTGTGCTCTAATTCTGAATTAACAGGAAATGAATAAAAACTTGCTAAACAACTGTAAACCCGGGTTGCCTGCTCTGGGTTTCCCCTGTTAACCAATAAACAGATGGCGAGCAGTCAGTCTGATAATGCAAGAAATATCTAATAATAAAGCGATCCAAATATATGAATTTGGGTAAATGTTGGTGTTAATTATACATGTGGCAACATTTCAATAGATATAAATAGTGCTTTGCGAGAAGTAAAAGAAAGGAAAATTGTAAGTTTTAATAGAAATTCTAATTCATCCCCCTTTTAATAACTGAAAAAAGTTTTCGTCTGTAATTTAACAATAAACACTGTTTTAATGGGGTTTTATTCCAACTTTTGTGTGGTAAATTCCATCAATTACTTATTTTCTTTAAAAAAAAAATATAATTCCAGTGTTTAGAAAAGTACAGTAGAATGGACTAACAACCCTAAAACCTGAACCACGTAATAGTAGTATCTCAACGTTTTTTTTTTATTCAAGCAAAAAGCACTCATGGATTTTTAAAAATGTTCAGGCAGACAGCTAATTTTAGCTTCTGATATTTTAAAAAACAGAAGAAAATGAAACAGCATTGTTATTCTTTAACCAAGTATACATCTCTTGAATCAGATTAAATAGCATCCAATACGAGTATTTACAGTTCAATCATCTAATCTCCAAACAGCTGGAGTTATTTGTGGTTAGGTAGAGTAGCCAGAAAGTTTACTCAAGTAAGAGCAGGGATACTCATCAAGAGTATTACTTAAAGTAAAGTTAAAACTATGTTATGATAAAACTGCTAAAAGTTCATTTCTCTCAAAAAGCTGCTCAAGTAAACATTATTGAGTAAATAAAACTAATTACTACCTACCTCTGCTGACAATGATGTAAACCATTGGAACGATCAGAATCAGCACAGAAAAGTCTCCCTCAGTGAGCTACAGTAAGTGGTATCTGTTATAAATAAATGACCCTCTCTTATTTCCTTTCACGCCTACTCATTACCTCATTGTTAAAAATCCATTACACACACCCTATTATTTCTTCTCTCACCTCTGATGTCTCCAGGGTTCTTTTATCCTCTTGATAATCCCAAATATACAAAAATAGGGAAGAATAACACATTAAATCTCCTACCTTTTGTCTCTGAGTGTGATGATGCAGAGCAGGATGTAGATTGCAGGTCCATGTAACAATCGTCCTGCCACATAATGCGCTTGCTACGGTCCATGATTGAATCATAATGTTCTTTTCTGTCCATAACAACTATAGGAAGCTCAGTTTTAGCCCTCGGTGCTCCCGTCCGTCTGCGTAATTAATCCAGGATGAAATAAAACAGAAATAAAAATATGAAAGTAATCCATCTTCAATTAAACAAACAAACAACATGGAAAAAAAGCTGGTTTATAAAGCAGTAATAACATTGAAATGTTAATGGAAATAGGATTTACTATGATATTGTGCTGTAACTCTCAAAACTATTCATGCTGTTTGCAGTTTGACACATTTTGTCACATTATAACCTCACACTTACTTAAATCAAGCAATAAGAAATGGTGAAAGATTTTGAAGTGCAGGGACAAATGCACAAACAAAATCTGAACAAATGTTCTATGGAGCCCGAAATCCACAGCTTTAAACGGGACAAAGCAACAAATCTGTTGTTATGGAACCGCAGCAAGAAGAAATCTATTTTTATAACTGATAGTGAGGAACATGCCAATTTTGTTCCAATTTATGGCAGAAAAAGAACACTTCACTTCTCTACAAAAGCATCATTGCAACTCTGAGACATGGTGGTGGCAGCATCATGCCGTGTGAATGCTCTTCTCTAACAGGAATATTTAGAAATAATGGGTAGATAGATGTAACCTGGCAGTAGTCAGATCGATATGTGTAGATCTGAGTTGATTTCTATGTTATCAATCTGGGATGGCTGCCGTTCAGTCTGTACGTGACAAGGAGGGATGTTTAGACAATACTTTGAGCTGATTGGGTGACGTGCCATCTGGTTACATCTGCCATCTGCCATGATTGGCTTTCAGCCAATCATGGCAGAGAATCTTGACGTTTTGTGAGCTGATAAATCCAACTTTTTCCTGTCAGAAAAAATCCTGTTGGAAGAAAAGCAACGACATCTTTCCCATCTACAAACAAACAAAGCTTCTTTTTGCTCCTTTTTTAAACGAGAAATTGTCTATTTTAGCTAAAACCGAGTAAAATTTGTTATGAGACAGAAAACTCAGATCTTGCGACAATCCAGCTTGCAGCTTAAGGTTAAGATAGATGGTGCTAAATGTGGAAATAACCTTTTCGAGGCTGCAGGGGTGGAGGTTCAGCTTCCGGCTGGACACCCGCCCTAAACAGCCTGAGAAACAGAGGAATCAGTTAAATTACCCCTAAAATACACCAACGTTTGTCGTTGTAAAAAGAAAAAAATTAATAAAATTCAAGGCCTCATATATAAGCTATAAGCACCCTGGTCGGAGATGATCAACATCAGTTTTATTTTTTATTTTCAGTTTTAAGCCCGGTGAAGAGGTGTGAAATGGGTAGCCGATCACATTTTGTCTCACAGCCTCACTCTTTATGAGGTTTTGGGTTACTATAGATATAGGTGAGGTTTTTTCAAAGAATAGCATTCAACTTTTCAGTTGAACTAGATTATATGATTCAATACGATTCTCTGAATTTCTCTGTGTGACAAAGCCTTGAATGAGCGCAGCAAAAGAAGGAATTTCAATGGAAAATCAATGTTCTCTTCAGCTTTGACCTCTCCTCTGCCTCTTTTCAGATACATGCCATCAGAATAAGTTTCAGAGGGTCTGACTGTTAAATGAAGAATGTGTCTATATTCTTTATCCTGATGGGACTCATTAGTGTCCTTTTTTGCTTTAGTTCACACTACTTGTCTATCTGACCTTTACATTTCAGCCACTTCTTTTTTCTTGATGCTTAGATTCTGCTTTATTATAAGAATGACAGATAATTCTTCTCCTGCTCACAAAAACCTGAATCATTTTGCTGTTCTTTTTTTTTTTTTTTTACAAGAAAAAGTAGCTGAAAGCAGAAAACAGTTCAGATAAATTAAACTCCAGACTTTTTTCACAAACCATAACAGGACCTAAATTCAAAATGCACAACAGAAATTGTCATATCAACAATGTGTCTGCCTCAACAAAGCTGAAGTAAAATTAAAAAGCATCTGTAAATCATCCAACAGAAGCAGACCTCACCAAGATGGAAACTGGATTAAGGCAGGCACCCTGTCGACTTCTAATGCTAGGCTTAAAACTTTCCTTTTTAATTATACTTATAGTAAGAGTTGCTCAGGTTATCCTGATCTATCTCTATATTAATGCTGCTATAGCCTTAGACTGCTGGAGGACATAAGGACCCCTTTTTTTTCATCATTCTGCTTGATTCTCTCTCTATTCTCCTGCTCTGCAGAATTTGTTTGCTTAATCTCTAATGTTCTGCTCTTTCTACTTTTTCTCATAACTTCATCTGGTCTGTTCCTGTTTGGCTGTGACTCCTTCCTAGAGAGAAATATCAGCTGCGCTGCTGCCATCAACACCTTTGTTCATAGATGTTTAAGCTCTGCCTATTTTTCAGTATAGTCCTGGTTCTCTGACTGTGGCTGGTTGGACGTGCTCTCTATAGCCTGATGACATGGGAGCTGGCTCAGAGCTTGTCTGCCTGGCTGTGTGTTTCCTGGCGGGGACGCTTGTAGAGCTGGTTGAAAGTTGCCTTTTGTATCTCTGCTTGTTTTTCTATGTATGCTTCTGTCTCCTTGAACCCCAGCAGCCTTGTCAGATGGCCGCTCACACTGAGGCTGATTCAGCTCAAGGTTTCTTCCTGTTAAAAGGGAGTTTTTCCTCTCCACTGTTGCTAAAAGCATGCTTAGTGTGAGGGATTGCCTTTGAGTCAAGGAGTCAAAGCAATCAAATGGCTTTCCTTAGATAGAAAATTTAATCAATTTGACTTTATGATCTGGTTGAACTGTAAAGTGCCCTGAGAACAAAACTATTGTTCTTTAAGTTTACTTACATTTTTAATAGGGCTAAAATTACTTTAGATATTAGACCTAAAAAATGTGTGCTACATTGTCAGTTTTGTATTTGGTTTTATATTGTTTTGTCTAAGAGTGTTTTGATTTATAAACTGATTGTAATTGGTTTTTATTTCTGCTGCCCTTCATGACATCTCAGCTCAGTTTAGGGCTGAGCTTCAGGAAATTGCAGCATGTGGTTCTGTTCCATGTCTCAGGCAGATAGTCTAGAAGGTTATTTTGAGGTAATGGTTGATCAGCGACTGAAGGTTTTCTTTGTTATGTGGTTAACACTGCAAATATGTCAGTCAATTACCATAGCTACCAGGGGCTTGTTTTGATGTGTTTTCTTCCTTTTGCCTGGTGGGGTGGGGGGGACTTAATGTGAGCTCTATCTTCATCTTCTCTTAGGTCTAGTTTGTCTAAGGAGATCAATGAATTGTGGGTTGGTCAGGTGCAAGTTTGCATCTTGCTTTGTTCTTTTCAAACAGAAGCAGTCTTCCTCTATGATGCTCTAAAATAGATGATATGTATATGAACAGATCAGGTAGAGGGATCCAGGCTCCATCTTCTCAGTTACTAGCTTCCCTGTCCTAGCATAACAAATGCCTCTCCATACTATGATGCTGCCAACACCATGTTTTCAGTATTATTTCGTCTCATTTGTTTTTCTCCATGCATAATGCTTCTGATACGAGTCTTTTTATCAGCCCTGACCAGCTTCCCTATTGTGTCTGCAGGAATGTCTGCCCATAGATCGATGCGATGTGTTCAGAGCTCTAGGAGATGTTCAAAGCTTGGGTCATTGTTTCAGAAGCTTACCCTGCTTTAAACTGAACCAAAACTCCACCTCCTCTTAACCCATCTTTTATATTCCTGATATTTGATGCTATTTGTTAATAGATGTTGTCTAAAGACCCTCTGAGGTCACAAATAGAACAGTTTTCTTTATTACACATAGGTTGACTCTATTTACCAAAAAAGGTGCCCTTTAAAACGTTTTGGTTGTATGGCATTTTAATGAGTGGTGTCAGATATAGAATGTTATCCAAATAGATCCAAAACTAAGATGCTAAAATTTAGGCTTGGATTTAACCCACATCAACTCTCCACATTTAGGCATTATTAAATATATATATATATTTTTTTATCCTATAAAAACCACATTTCACCTTGTTTGCATCAAGGTTGAGGATGACTGTTCAATAAAAGCTTGTTTTTTTGAGAAAACAATCCTTTTAAAATACTGATTGATTTTAAAGATACTCAAGTAAGACTATAAGTTAATTATAGTTTTTATTTTTTTGCATAAAATGATTGAGTTTTTTTATGAGACATTTTGTTTTACTATTTGTTTAAATAAAGTCTTGCATCTCTCAATATATTGTCTTTTTTCTAATACTAAAATATTATAATCTCTATTGAAAATGATAATATTTCACTGGGAATCATACTTACAGGATGCATGAACAAACGGCTACCTAAGTAGATATAAACTTTAAGTCTACACAAACTATTTTGTTACAGGTTCATTTTAATGGAGATTCATATCTTTAATAAGCCTGTTAATGTTTCACCAATAGTTTATTCACCAGTAGCTCTCTTAAGCTTTCTTTGTCTTCTGGCAACCTTTGCACAAAGAAAATCATTAACAAATGTCTATTTCACATAATCAGAGCGTCAGCTCTGAACACGATTTTTCTTGTAACCTTTTCCTGATATGTCAAAGGATTTTCTTCCATAAATAAAGAACATTCATGTTTTTTCAGTTTGCATTTTCTGTTTTATCGCACTGCTGTGAATGATAGCAAGAACCTGCAGCAAGTTTCACACCATACCAGAGTTACACTCAAAAGCTTGTGGTTTTATCACAAGTCTGTAAGCAAAAAAAAAATAAACCTCAGTAAAACCTAAGAAGCCTCAACACCCTTATAGAAGTAGCTGTGGTCATCTCTCAGCTTGGCAAATGCATGAGGCTCTAACGGGGGGGTCTCTATCTCTTTGTGTTCTGGTGTGACACATTAGGCAGCATTATTTCCCATTGCTCCTAAGAACAACGACATGGACCAGCTCAATTCCTTTTGGAGAAATGTTAAGAACTGAGCTGTTATGAGAAGCAAAAATTAAGCTTTCAAACCTAAGAACTCATCAACAACTGCCAAGCATGGCAGTGGAAGTGTCATGTTAAGGGCTTATTCTTCAACTGGCACGGTTTAATTGAGCAGATTGATTTTTTTTTTTAATTATTTCTTTACTCTAAATCTGTAGCTGTAAGGGTAAAATCTTATCCAACTGTTTGGTCAAGCAGCTAAACGCCCCGGACATGAAATGCTTTAACCTCAACCCTATTAATACACATTTTTAACTTATGTAAGTTGTTTATTTTTCAAGTTGCATAATTCTAAATAATTCATGACAATTTATATGACATCCATTAAACACATGTGAACATTTTCAACTAATAAGCCGTAAACACAAACACACATTTCAGTTAAACTCACTAAATCCTCTCCTCTGCAATGTGAGTTTTAAAGAAACCAGGGATAACGATGAGAACGAGAGGCCAGCCCAGTCTGCAGCATCAATAAGGCTAACACTAACAACACCAGCAGGGAGGCTGATGTGTGACATAGCTTTAACTCTTCCCCTATAGATTAAACTAACGGTTATGTCAGATGAAGTTTTCCTCTTAAACGACATGGCAATTAGTCCATGAAGCCAAACTCTGAGGATATCAGTATATTTCTCTCAGGGTTTAAGAAAGAAAAGCCAGCGTACACATGGTTCATAATGTTTGAAGCTTTCCTGAGAAGACCTTCCTCTGTGGTTCACTGCTAATCCCCTATCGTCACGCAAAGGAAACCAGTGAACGAGGCACAGCCTTTAGATGAGCAGGAAATGGTGTGGAAGCTTTAGCAACTTAGCATAAATAACCAGTGATATATTACAAAACAGAAATTGAGAAAGTGTATACAAAAAGCTATGAAAAGAAGGAAGAGGTGGCATCTATTGCATCATGCATGTATTTTTTCTATATTTATAGCAATACAGAAATAATCAGGAACCCCCTTGACTGGAAAAAGTGTGTTGGACATAATGTGCAACTTTAAGCTTAAAACCCTGAAGGTATAAAAGCCCATAACTATGTAAGTAACTCACCATGAGCTCCTTCAAGTTGTCTGAAAGTTTGAGAAGAATGCTGAACCCACAGGCGTCTTAAACAGAAACTCCATGAAGCTTATAAAAGGACGCAAAAGAAAAAAAATATAATTGTAGAAAAACTTCAAAATCTACTCGAGCACAACCGAGCAAATTTAAAGAAACCCCCAGAGGATGCAGCAGCTCAAGTCAGAAGTCAGAATGAAGTCAGCAGCTCTGTTGCCGGAGATACTGTTTCATGCTGCAGCATCTTCCTGTCTATCTGGCTTCCTGTGCTGCAGTGACAGCAGGTTGAACGTTGAAATGAGATGAAAAAAAAGCATGCTTTTTAACTGTGCAGGCCTCGTGACAAGGTTTGAAACCTAACAGCTTAACCATATCATAAATAGGTACTTGGTGCTGCAGGAGGTATTAAACCACAGCTGCATCTCCGTATGACACATGGTTATGGTTAGGAGGGGGGAGAGATACAAGGAAAAGTTCAAATGATTTCAATATTTTCTGTTGTTGGGAGATAAGAAGTAAATTTATTTTTTCTGTCAAGAAAAGATGCATTCTGTACATATTTTATATTTCAATGATATTGCAAAGCTTCCAGCAAATTACCATATCCGCTAGGGGGGTGTTTTGTTGTGCTTCTTTTCCTAGGAGGGGGCGATTTTCAAAAATACCAGTGAGTTTTATGGCCCAAACATCTTCTCATAGGTCTAGTTTGTCTATGGACCGTAATGAATTGGGGTTTGGTTAAGTGCTTGGTTACTTTCAAACAGAAGCATTTTAAGAGGAAGTACCTGACTATGACGTAAAGGGGACATGATGTATGTTTTTTCTTTTACTTGTAAAGGAGTTCACATTGAACAACCCCAATCCTTAATACTCCTTATGTTCTAAAGGAGATGTTTTCACCAATTTCAAATAAAAAGATTTAGCCCGTTTTCTTTTTTTTTTTTTGCAAACTAGTTTACTCATATTGGATGGAAAATGTCTGAACATTAATCTTACTGTATTTAGGTCCCAATTTGGACTAGGCACAGATCAACAAGAAGAGTTGAATCTCTGGCTGTATGTTGAAAGATGAAACTCCGCCGCAGTTTTAGGTTTTAATTTTCCAGCAGGACTTTGTAAAGGCCCAATCTGTCAAATTCATGACAATCAGACACTCATTAATATGATAATTTGTATCATCCCTCCATCTATTCATCCATCATGCAATGATTTGTATGAGTATTACTTATTGAACAGAAAGGAACAAATTACATTTTGCATAAATAATATTATAAATCCAGATGTTATTTAGAAAAGAGGTGAAGAAGCAAACATTAAACCCAACAACTTACACAACAGAGATGTTTTTTATTTTGTTATGCATGAAACACTGGAGAGAAATTTAACAATTTATTCTCAACCCTTGTTGATAAAATAAATGCTTCTGGTGTTTTTTTTAGTAACATGTTTTTAAGTGGAGTTTTATGCTGGAGGACGGCATTTTAAATGCCTGGAAGCGACAGCCTATAATGACTGTTTTAGATCTGAATATGCATAAAAGAACAAATAGATCAAACTTAAAACAAATTCTGATAAATCTACATAAAGTCTTTCATTAAAATCCAACATAGAGGTTCATAAAATTTTTAATTGTCATGAAAAAAAAGAAGCCAAGGGAAAATAATGAAAGTGGTCTCATCTGGAATCCTTTCTGCAACACAGGAGCAGATAAATTGTAGAAGCAGAACTCTGTGGATTAAGGCTGCTTGAAGACATTCTGATTAGATTTCAGTAGAAATGAAATGAATGCAGAGAGAAGGAAACTGTGGTTTATGTTATTCAGGCATACAGGGACATTTCCTTAAAGCTGAATGGATAAGGAAGCCAAAAATAGCTGTAGAGCTAATAAGTGTGTGATCTGCAGTTGGAGGAACACACAAAGGCATGAGAGGAAGAGAAACACTGATTGCAGCTGTTGGGTTGGGTCCAATTTATGATTTCTGTGAAGCTTTGAGCTGATGAGTCTGATTTCTTCATTAGACTTATTCAAACACACAAGATTTTTTCTTTCTGATTGAGCGGAACGTTTTACTACAATTAGAATATCTAATTCAGTTAATATTCAATTGTTACTTCGGAGCCTTAAATTATTCATTAAAGTTAGATAAAAATCTTCATTGTGTCCAGGTTTCAATAACCTGACCCGGTCTGGACCTCAGAAGGATCCACACTGACCAGGAACTGCTTGGAGTCAAGGGGGGAAGGATAAAAAAACAAAGCCCACCATGTAAAGATGAAGAATTTCTTGTATAACTGAAAAATGCAGCTGTCCACAGAAAGAAAACTAATTATCAAGATGAAATTAATGATCCGAGAAACAAATATTTAGCTTTTTGGCAACAAAAACAAGTATAATGGAATCTTTACTAGATTTTAAATATCCGTATGAGACTCAGCAAAGATCTAAATGGTTCCCAAGAGGTCTTGCAGTTATACTTTAGGTTCATTTTGGTCAAGGCCTCTTGGTGTCCCAATTATTGTGGCTCCTGGTATTATTGGTGGCAATGAAGCCTGAAAACAAACTATCATGGGGCCAACACATATAATTAGCTAAAACCTGGACACAGCTGGGTGTAATGGAAGAAAAATGACGCAAAACACAGATTAAAACTGGCTCTGAAGAAGAAAAAAAAAAACAAACATTTACATTAAACTTTTAAATTCTGAATAAAAATAATGCTGTAAATTTATGGATTACAGAACAAACCAGTTTAAATGAAAAGTAATTCCCACCACAATACATGACAAAATATGCAGTACCTTTAGATGACCATGTACCCTTACTGATGGAAAAAAAAAAGAAATATGAAAAACTTTCATCCCTTTCTTGTTTTAAAAGAAACAAAAAAAAAAAACCCTGAAGATGTAAACTTAACAATATTTCACTCATAGAGCATTAAATGCAAAAAAAAAAAAGTCCAAAATGAAGAAGAGCTGGACTGTAATTTCCAGTCATCATTTTCACTGCTGTAAATGTTTCCTCTCGAGTTAAACCAGGCTGTTGATCCTTTTGAAGTCAACTGATATTATCAAGCCAAGAAAAATGTCAGATTCACTTCTGAAGACAAACTATTAACAAACATTCATTCGAGGGATGTTTTTTTTGTTGTTGTCAGATTTGCACCTTTTTCGTCATATTCTTAGTTAGAAAAGTTTAAACAATTTGCTTTAAGCAGGCAGATAAAAAGTGGTTATAGGTACTTGTGTCTGTTAAAAGTAATTCACATTTAAGGAACTGTCAAAACCTTTGATCATCTGTAACCTAAAATGAATTAAAACGACACAGGTCAGCAGAACAGATATTTTTTTAGGAGCTTCTTGCTAAAACGCTCCAAAGTAACATTGTTTCAATGGTACGGATTTATAAAGTTTATCCAAAATCAAACAAACAGATCAACAAAATGAGTATTTAGGACTCAAATGGGAAACAGCTCCCTTCTTTTTCATTTCCCTTACAAACCAGCAGAGTTCAAATGAAAAGGATGCTCATCAGTCCTTAGTCTGGTGTTGCCTGATCTGATGATACTGGAGCAAACTTTTACAAAATGATTCTCATCGGTCAGTCCTGTGTCGTCACACAGAGGGTCACCTGGAGCAGCTCTGCTTACATACACCTGAAACAAGCCTCTGAATATCTCCATCCATCACTCGCTTCCCTCAAACGTCGTCTTTTCCAGATGTAAACACGGCAATTCAAAGCGTTGATTATAGATCAGACATTCCCTCTGCGTGTTTGCTCAGCTCCATGGTGTAATAGTCTGGAGGATGCCTGAAAATTCAAAAAACAGCATTAGAAACACTAAAACGAGCACCGAGCCGGCATACAAAACTGTTATATTAAGACGTTTCTGTTTTTATTCTGGGTATACATCAACATGGGACAAGATCTTCATTTCTTTTTCTACATTTTAACACAATCTTATACTGAGGGAAATCTATGTAGGTTCTAGAAAATGCAATACTTTTTCATATTGAATCAGCAATATACCTACAATTCTGCCAGCTGATTAATTAATTAAGACTAGGGCTGAAACAATTAATCAGATAAATTGTGATTAATCAATTACTGAAACAGTCGTCAACTAATTTAGTAATCAATAAATCATTAATTGGAGTGTGGAGACTGTAAAATATGGCTTTATCTAACAGAGCATCCCATATAGAGCAGTAATTATATCAAAATTGTAAAAAAAAAAAAAAAAAAAAAAAAAATATATATATATATATATATATATATATATATATATATATATATATATATATATATATATATATATTTTGAAGATAGAAAAAAAAGTTTCATCTGTCAATCTGCTCTATCCAGAACTCCTCAAGTAGAAAAGTTTCGGTTTCCCTGGTTTAATTTAGAAAAAAATCTTCTTTAAGGAACCTTTGGCTATCCGATTACATTATTACTCGATTCATTGGAAAAATTATCCACAGAATAGTTGATTTGCAAAATAATTATAAATTGTAGCCCTAATTAAGACATTCCACAGTGCTGAACTGTGATTTATGAATTATTCTTTCTCTAAAACTAAGTCTGGGTGGAAACCATGGCTGCATTCAGCTACCCAATAGACCAGGAGTCCTCAGCCTCTACAACCCAAAGAGCAGTTCAGCTAAATTAAACTAAATTAGAGTTGGTTATCTTACATGATCAATCAAAAAAAAAAAAGATGTAAGAAAGGAAAGACTCTTATCTATATTTCAAGGTTTTGAGATACAATAAATCTTTAAGAAAATGTTTGTAAAAAAAATATGTTGAAGAGCACTTACTGTAACATACAAGCCAAAATATGCATTTGTTATTTATTCAAGTCAAAAGGGATTGGTTATTATGTTTTTGTCAAAGTAATAAAAAAAAAATAAAAAATTTGTTTAAGGGCCAAAAAAGATCATGGTTGCAGGCCAGATTTAGTGGATGCTATTTGGATATCAACTGCAAGATTTAGGATATGACTGCTAAGTCTAGGTCTGCAAGTCACCTCTGCATATTGTCTGTTTTCATATTTGTGCCTGAAATCAGCTTGCAGTCCATAAAAGCATACACTTCTTTTCAGATAAGCCTGTTTTTTCACCAGTAAAATGTTTTTGTTGTTATGTAGGAGACAAAATAACACTGTTCAGATCATTTTGTCCAATGCACATCTAATTATTCAGGGACTGTTTAGTCTCTATATTTATCCAAATAGTGGTAAGGTAAGGTATAAAGGAGCTATAAAGTTAGCAATCTCATGGTTTAGAGCTCAACTGGCTGTTCTCAATTAGTGCAATAATTCATTTAAGTACCACTAAGATTATTTCCACTGATCTTCTTTGTTAAACTCATCGAATTGCATTATTTATTTTATAATTTTTATGAATTATGTTTTCCCATTCCTCAGTCAAGCATTTTAGCTACTTACAAAAAATAGGTGGACTTGCATTGATTTAAGCATTGCCTAAATAATAGAAAATGTTTTTCTATTTTTAGAAATAAAAATAAAAAACAATCTATTGGCCCATAGCGGGAAATTTAGATGTTTTTAGCAGGAAATTATGAAAAAAAAAAAAAAACTCCTCATAAATCAACTAAAGCTCCTGCCCATCCCGTCTAATCAAGGTTTAACACTGCTGGGTTCTGCAACACTACATATCAGTAGTGTATAAAAATTAAACTAGCTTCAACATTGAGCACTTCGTACATCGGGGTTACTAACATCATTGGCGGCAGCGCTGATATGTAAAGATAAGACAGCTCTACTAGAACATCGGACGATGAGAGACTTTTTAATTATTCAAACAGTTTGGAGAAGTTTAATCTTAACTATGATCATTTAATGAGAAAAGGTGTCAGAGCTTCAGCCTTTCTGGTTTAATGCACAGTTTGATGATCAGGCCAGAAGTGGTTCTACTGTGGATGGCGAAGCTGAGGACGACGCTGGTCTGCAGAAACACCTTCTTCACATGTTTGCATTAATGGTTGGATGTTTTTCATCTGATGGGATTCTGTGGATCCTTGCCAAGTCTGTAAATTACCTCTCGGTGTTGTTAGGTTTATCATTACACATCATGTGCATTGTTATTCTGTTAGCCAGATTAGAGAGAGTAGAAGGCCCTCCTTCACATTGTAGATGTCACTGTGTGTAAGGAGATCATCTAAATAGGACAGCCTTCTTGTCTTTTAAAGATACACAGGATATGGGCACATCTTGGAGCGGGACTGATAGAGGAGAGCTATCTGTAATTCTTGGGCATACCTGTAGAGGCAAGATGCATGAAGTTCAAGACATGGATGCCGTGTCAGTTTCTGATACGGACAGCTAAACATCCACATGATGCAAAACATAGACTCATGAGGTATAAGAAGGAGAAGATGACCTTGTTCGAGGCTCAATCTTTGCCGGACGCTCGCGGAAGGGATTTTTGAGCCCACAGCTGTGCAAGCTCCAAGCATTTTCTCTGTCCTGTAACGACCTGATCTGGAATAAACTCTGTTACTTTTTTACTCCTGTTTTTATAGTCCTTTGTTATATGGTTTTACCCAGTTTGAGTTAAGAGTACCGTATTTTCACGACCATAAGGCGCACCGTACTAAAAGGCGCACTCTCAGTTATGTGTCCCATTTCTGTATTTAACACACACTTATATACAGGTACATGTCCTCTACTACCTTTAAATACCTCTACTGCGTATTTAAAAATACAGCGGGGGCAAAACTGAGTATGACTGTGCTTTATTCATGTATTTATTACAAAGTATTAATCAAACCTGGCAGCTGGCCGTGAGACAGACACATCGCAGATGACACAGCGCTGTGGTCACTCCTAAATTAACTTAAAATCCTGAAACCTGCCGACGGAATATGTTCGCTTTTATTACCGGTATCCTGGTGCCTGCAGTTTAAATTATTTAGATGAAAAACACCTGCCAGCAGCCGCGGTGAACCTGGAGGCTGCCCAGCCTATGGCTGCTGATGAAGGGATTCCTACTGTCGGTGCACCGCTGGTATGTGGGGGTCTGAGCGCCTCTGACAGAAATAGATAATCTGGATGAACTGACTGCAATTATTAAGTTTTCAGGTGGACTTTCTCACTTAAAAACATATTAAAACTACTTTATTCCCACTGATCACAGCAAATATAGCTGCAAGATTTAGATTATTTAGATGAAAAAACACCTACCAGCCGCCGCGCTGAAGAGGAGGAGACCCGGCCCAGAGGCTGCTGTTGAATTAAGTTTTCAGGTAGAAAAATAGAGCCGGAGCAAAACTGAGTATGATTGTGCTTTATTCATGTATTTATTACAAAGTATTAATCAAACCCATCAAAGTCATCATCCTCTGTTTCTGAATAAAACAGCTGCGCTAAATCAGACATGCCAATTTCCCTTCTTCGCTGTCAGAGTCACTTTCCGTGCAGCGCGGCTCCTCAGAAATAATGCCTGCTTTTGCGAAAGCTCGAACAACAGAGCCAGCAGACACGTTAGTCCATCTACAATCCATCCTCAAACGGTGGCGTAACTTGCCTGGCGCTGCCTTCCACTTATCCTGAAACTGTGGTCTCCGTCTGTCATCCATCGCTCCCACGCCGCTCGCAGCCTTACTTTGAACGGCCGCTCCACACCGATGTCGAGCGGTTGAAGTTCCTTTGTCAGACCCCCCGGATAACGGCGAGCACAGCGTTCATTTGATTCACCTTTTTTTTCACATCGGCTGTGAGATGGGCACGCAGCGATGGTGATGCGTGGAAAAAAACACCTGGTCTCCTCACATACACCTCCCTCAGCCACGCTTTCATCATCTCCTCATCCATCTAGCCTTTTTCATTTAATATCATATGTCATCAGAGCGCTGTGTCTGTCTCGCTGTCAGCTCCCAGATCAAGCTTCTCTGATTGGTTGATGCGGCGCGTCCAGCAGCAAAACTTAAATTTTTCCATCTGGAGCAGCAGCAGCGCATTGGCAGATGCTTAAACGCTCCCGACGTGCTGCGCCTGCTGCTGAAAATGCGCTGCGGGACCTTTTGCTGCACCTATACACGCGTCAACCATTGACTTTGCATGTAAACACGCTGCTTCTGCTGCACCTGCTGGGTCCGGTTCACACCGATGTCGAGCGGTTGAACAGCGAGCACAGCGTTAATTTGTTTCCCCATGTTTTTCACATCAGCTGTGAGATGGGCACGCATGGAGTTACAGATTAACAGCGATGGTGATGAGTGGAAAAAAAACACCTGGTCTCCTTACATTCAGCCACTCTTTCATCATCTCCTCAATGAGGTGGTCTCAAAAGTCGCAGTTACAAAACACATAGGGCGCACCGCACCATAGGGCGCACCGCACCATAGGGCGCACCGCACATTTTGAGGAAAAAAAAAAGACGTTTAAGTGCGCCTTATAGTTGTGAAAATACGGTAGTAAATAACTTGCTCCCAGGAAAAGAACCGGAAGGGAAGTCCCGAGGCGCAGCTGCCTTTAAGGGGACATAACTTCCTCATTTAACAGTGTAATGTGCAGAACAACGACGCACTTGATTTTGAAATAAATCAATAAAAAACAACCCAATTTAATGCTGCATGTAGAAATTTGTCTCAGATTTGTGATTGACTAATTTTAGTGATTAGGGCTGGATATTTTCGCTAAAGTCTTGAATCGATTGGATTTTGATTCATACAGTTCTAAATCTATTAATTTCAATTCAATCTGTTTTTACAATAATGAAAGTGGTTCAACTGTGTTTCAAAATACTCATGTATTTTATTTTTTCCTGTGATATTAAACACAAAGTGCAAACTTGTAAATCCGACAGGTTAAACTTGAACAAAACTGTCTCAAAAGTGCAAACTTGTTTGTGAAAAGTGAAAAAGTGAAGCCTCACTCGAGCAAGCAGAGGTGACACAGAGGGGACACAGCAGACATGCATGAGCTGCATTATCTTCACTGCACAAACCATATTTGCAGCGTTGTCTGTAACAACTACACGGTGTTCGCTGGTCGGCCCCCATTTGTTAATGTCTTCAGTCAAACTATTGGCTATATTTGCAGCTGTCTGGCTTGAAGTCATCTTGAGTGCATCTTTCCTGCTCATTTAAATATGGACATCAAGCGTGTCACTATAAAACTAATTGATCTCATTCCCTAGACCTTGATTGCAAAAATGTAAAGGAATCGATTCACAATAGATTAAATCTATTTTTTTTACTCAGCCCTAGTAGTGATGGTAAAAGCCAGGGATGATAGAAACTGTTTGGGGCACTAAAAGCATTTGATATGAAGACTTTCAATCTAAAGTCACCTAACCCTTAGCTCCTTAGCTAACATTTTATTCTTTATTGTTGATTTTTTATTTGTTTTGTTGTAAAGGAATTTGTTATATTTATCTTGCAAGATGCTATATACACCAATATTTCCCTTATATTGATGAAAGATCATAACTAAACAGAACCTGCATCTCCAATTAAAGATCATCGGCTTCGCTTTGCATCTGCAGACAGTTTAGTTGGTTGCTATCAATCCAGTCCATATATGCAATGAAATTGATAGCTGCACCGATTGCAGTTTCCAGGGCAATAATGTCGGGCATGCCGAGTCTGATTTAGACTGATGCTGATTTTCTTTATAAAGAGATTGCAAAACACCTGAATGTTTCAATCTTATTTCATAAAAAAAAACGAAAAAAAAAAACATAGAAAACCTGCGAAACAACAAAAACTTTTTTTAAGTGCATAGATTAATCTCGTAGATATGAAAACATTTTGAGCACTGACAGCGTCTTATTTTCAGACCCTTGCAAAGGCAGATAAGATCAGTGGTTAAGATCGGTTTCATATCACAGCATCAGCTGATTACAGATCACCAAAAAAAAACACAGGGCCCACTGTTCGCCCCCTAAATCGGTGAAATACTAATTAATTCTACAGCTAATGATCGTTAAAAGGAAAAAAAAACTGTTTTCTTACACAATGAAATAAATGCTAAGATCCGTTCGCATTACTTTCCAAATCAAAAGCGTGTTTTAAAAGGGGGAAAAAATATATAATTAACTAAACTGATTTTCTATTTTAGAATTGTTTTATATCCAAAAAGTTAAATATAAAGTTATTAACAAAAGCGTATGAAATGCTTCAACACCTAATAGTTAGCTATCAGTAACTGATTGTTTTTGAATAAAACAAACAAAATCAATAAAGTAAGAATCCTTTCAACATGCTAGACAAATTTCTGCAACGCACGCTTAAAAAAATTTACGTGAAAGATTAAAAGAGCGCATTAAAAAATAAAGATTTAACTGTAAATCCAGGCATTAAATGTTTACAGTGCAACAGTAGCTAAAGAAGCAATGAGATAAAAGCAGAATAATTGCAGGTTCTCACCTCCTCCTGTAGAAATATGTGAACAGAGCAGCGCCGAGTCCAAGCAGGATAAGCACCAAAATGATCAGACCGATCTGTAACCCCAAGGCCGAGGCTGGGAGGGACACAACTCATTTCAGTAAAACAGCAAAAGAGGCAAACTACATACGTAAAAAAAACTTTTTTTCCTCTTCTATCTTTATTAAGCTCAGGAAATACGAGCTTTTGCCTCATAAGGACGTCCAGACATGTTCACTATTCCTCCCCACCCCCAGAGTCTAACTCTAAGTCTCATATCTGCAAACATTTTATCATTAAATCTGTAACATCTAGTTCTCCTTCAACTCTGCATCGCTGTTGGTTAGAAATCCAGACATGAAATGTTTCTCCTCAGGCATACATTACCACAACAAATTTTAACAATTATAGATTTTCATTAAGAATTTTATCTCTCACTTTAAAAAGTATCCAGAATGCAAAAACTAATAAATGCGTGACAACATGTCTATTTGAAAATTAATCAAGTTATGCTTTTATGTGTAAAAAACAAAAAAAAAAAAAAAAACAGATAAAAGCAGGATTTCATATTTTTGTTTTACTTTGTAATGAGTAGAATAAATATTTATCCTCATCTTCATTTGTCCAGTACTTCTGTATATTTCAATAAATATGGATTGGAAGGTTTTCTTCTTGTCGTGAGCAGCAGATTTTTTTTAAAAATGTCTATATACCGTAACTATTTTCTACATCCACGTTTAAAACCGAAATCACAAGAAGTCTGGATAACAAATATGTTCTGATTTAAAGTGGTTTAATACATTTAGCTTAATTTAGCAGTTAATAAATGAGTGGAACAAGAAAGCCTTTAATTTTGAGCTGCAAGAGGAAAACCATTAGAGTTCCAGTTTAAAAAGCAATCTGGTCAAAAATTTAAATTAGTGACGCATGTTGGTGGCAGCATCATGCCTATTGTCTGTTTTTAGAACCAGTGAAGTCTGTCAGATATTCACCTTTTATCAGCACAACAACTTTAAACATACAGCCAGATCAATGGGATGTTTAAGATTAAATTGTAGATCAGTCAAAGCTCTTAACTTAATTCAAGCAAACTAATTAATCTAATTGGGCTGAGCTTGAGCCATTCTCCAAATGAGAATTGGCAAAAATTGTAATGTGACATAACTTTAACACCTGTGTCTGGAACCTTAATAAAAGTTTGCTTTCCAAAATATTCACTCAGTGTTGGTTACATTAAAGTACACCCCAATTAATACATCTTTTTGTCAAAAATAATAAAAATAACAGTCATGCTCTAGTTTGTGCCCCATGTCCCTGTTTAACACCTCCTGTCACATTACAAACTGTTAAACAAAATGTTAAAGAAAAAATGATAAATGGTGTCACATCTTTTGCACATCTACACCTGCAGGTTCAGACACCTGTAATCTCACAGTTTTAAAGAGTTGTTATGTCAAGAAGCCCTTCAGAAGTTCTGTTACAATGGTTCGTGATTGAAATCATCTTCCTGCTGCCGTGATTGTTCAAGAAGCTTTAGAATATAAATTAAGATTGGTGAAGAGCTGTTATTACTGAAATGAAAGTTAAAATGGTGTGAAGCTTGAAAGTAATTGGAATAAACCAGTTTTGTGAAATTAAAACATTTTATAAAAAAAGTTGTTCTTCTCTGCAGAAAAGTAATGGAAATAAATATGGGAAAAATATACTCGAGGTGTATTTTTAAAATATTGTTGCCAAACTAATCTTTAATATCAGACTTATATGTCTCAATAATTGGAGTAGTTGGATGAAGAGCAGAACATTGTCTGTCTAAAACCTTTTTGTTTGTGTGGGTTGTTTTTTGTGTTTTCCTCTCTCCACCACCAGGCGGTGCCCTGTCCTCTTTGGGCCTCCCTGCACACCTGCGGCTCGTTGGGTTATTACCAGAGGAGTACTTGAGCAGCGGGCTGTCACCACCTCGACGCCAGAGTGTTTGCCAGTATTGGGTACTCTAGCCATACTGAGATTAGCAGAGTCTAACCTATGCCTTTGTCTCTCTGAGTCCAAGCTTTGCCTTTGTCTTTTGTTCTCCGGTAGGATGCCCTCCTGATCCACTGGATAAGCCTGGTCCTTCTACCCCCCCCTTGGAAGGAATAATTCAAGTCACACTGTGCAAGAGGAAACCTTCACCAGATCTGTTCAAGCCCACTTCAGGAAAACCCGGTGACAGTCCGTTCCATTGCTCCTCTGGACCCAACGCTAGTCTGCCTGTCCGCCCTCCAACGAGTTCATTCATCTCTGGATTAAACCCCCACAAACTGGACCCAAGGGAAACCAAGAATTCCCCCTAACGTGAGTCTTCTCCCGCAATTCACCAGTCTCAGTCATTTTCTTTAAGGGCCTAGAACTGAGCTTTGTGATCTCCCCCTAACAGTTTCCAGTTCCGGTTCACCAGACCACTGAAGTCCCACTGAAATAACCCTGCATATAATCTCTCTCTCAGTTTTTGTCAATCTCTCAATAAACCTGTTAACTTTTCCCCTGTTTCTCTGAGTGAATCTCTGCATGTGGGTGAGATCTTTAAAGCCCATCATGACAGTTTCCTTCATTCAAAAACGTTCAGTTTAATTTATCTTATTCCTACAGTTCCAATCTACAATAAATATCATTTAAAAGTCCAGTTTGTTTAAAGAAACTTAGAATCAGCTCAATCATTAAAACATACATTCCAGTTAGATCCATGTCATAGAATAAGAAGGTCCAGGTGAATGCATCAGGTCGCAGGATTTGCAGCAACATTTAATCAGGGATGCAACTAACAATTATTTTGCTAATTAATTATTGTGTTGATTAATCGATTAACAATCGAATAGCAAAAGGTTCCTTGAAAAAGTTTTTGTTAAGGAATTAAACCAGCTGAAACTAAAACATTTCCCTTTAAGGAGTTCTGGATAGAGCATATTGACAAATGAATTTTTTTATTTTTTTTAATCTTATATTCAAAAGGTCTATTTTTCTGCTATTTTGGTCAAATCAAAGCTTTAAGGGGGTCGCTCTATCAGTGAAAGGTATGTCTCTATACTCCTGTTAACAATTAATCGATTAGTAAATGAGTTGACATAATACATCGATTAATCACAATTAATGTGATTAACAGTTTCAGCCCTACAGTCAAATAACAGTTGCATTAGTTAATCCTGATGGAAATATTTGAGCTTCCATGTTGCAAAAGTGAAGGAAAAATACTTTTAGCCGTTTAAATACATCATCACTGATCAATCCACCATACATGTACTTTAGAGCTACCTGTTGTCTCCAATCTGCTCATCAGCCGGTGCCTTTTCATGAATAAGGTGGTTATTAGTGAAAAGTAGCCAAAAACTCTGGAAAGGTTGCTCATTATTCCTCATCAAATGTCTTTCCTTTACCAAATGGAGGATATTGTTCACCACATTTAATGCGCAACGTGGTATTTTAATGCAGTAACCTTGAGCTCCATTTTGTAAGCAATATGAGGAACTCCTCCTGTTTTCAGTATAGATTTAATAAGGCCTTTATAAAACAGATAATATTGACATATTTTCCTTTTATCTAAATGTTATATATTGTTATACATAGATAGATGTGTTTATTTTCATCATAATTTTTAAAAGTATTGTTCATTCGTATTGATAAACTTAAAATGTCCTTTAATAATTAAGGTAACAATACATTTCTAAACAAAAGACATTCAAATGTTACTCCTCCAATAAAAAGAATGAAAATGAAATTTGAGCCCAATACATTTTTCAACAAGACAAAGATATATTTACCAAAGTGAAGCAATTGGTGTCCGGTTTTGTGATGGGTTAACAGATGAACCAGTTACCAGCTTTAATGGTTAAACTAGTAAAATATTTAATTTGTTCTGATGTTTTAAATGAAACTATTACTATCATTCAAAATCCTAATCGAGAATATGATAACCTGATTAAAAATCTTTTGAGGAAATTAGGATTATTACACGTTTTTTTTTATTGAATTATCACCGTCAAGCACGTTTTTTCTTCAAACTTTAACTATTATGAGGTAATTTGATGTACTGTCCTTTGCATGTCATCTGGGATTTTAGCAGACAATCTTGTTGGACATTTAATGCTCGGGGGATTCTTCCTTTGTTTCTTTGAAGACTGCTGTGCAATAAGGGACAATAAAGTGACTTAAACTTGTAAAATTTGTAAATTTAGATAGCATATATACACTGCAGGCATGAAATTCTCTTATTATAAGCCTTGATTACAAATCAATCAGTTTGCAACCAGATATTATAAGAATATTACATGTCAGTATACTACTGGAAGGAAATGCATCGAACAGAAAATGTATAGAAGTTGAAAAAGTGAGAAAATATCTAAGAAACCCAACAGATTTTGAATTTCTGTTTAAACTGAGACAAAAATGTAATTTCCCTGTAAAACCTGCATTGCTGCTTATTATCCACAGCTGATTTGATTTCAGCAGAGGCACATATTAACAAACCTGTGGACTATCATTAACAATCCTCTTTGTGTGTTTATACACTGAGGCGGATTACATTATTACATTAGCAGAGTACAGAATGTTCAATTATTAATTTAGCTGATTAGCAGCAGTTTGTTTTCCAAATATGAATAAATAAAGTGCAAAGCTGCATTTTAATGAAACAGTGTTTGATGCTGAGAGTCACAGATCTATATCAGAGATGTCCTGACCTGTATCTTTGTAACCCTCTGGGGTAGGAGTTGAGCAGGCCTCAGCAGGGGAGGAGGTGGTGCTGAACGTCTGGCTGATGTGCGCCGCCTGGTGGTCCGACAGCGCCCTGATGTCTCCCCACACCCGCAGCCATCCAGACACACAAGAAAAATTGGTGCCTTTAACAGAGACAATAGAACCAAGAAGAGTTGAAACAAGAAACAGGAAGTTTGCCGTGTTTGGTTGTGAATGTCCTAATTTTTTTTAGACTTGTCTTTTATATGGGATTGCATTGGTACCAGGGAAAAAACTTGTTTCTAAGAAATGGTAAATGGCATGTACTTATATAGCTCCTTTATCCAAGTCAGGAGACTTGACCAAAGCGCTTTACACTACATTCATTCACCCATTCACGCACACACTCACACACTGATGGTGGCAAGCTACATTGTAGCCACAGCTGCCCTGGGGCTCACTGACAGAAGCGGGGCTGCCGTACACTGGCACCACCGTGCCCTCTGACCACCATCAGTAGACAATGCAGGTGAAGTGTCTTGCCCAAGGACACAACGACACTTTAAGTCGGAGTCGGGGCTTGAACTGTCAATCCTTCTATTTCAGGGCAAACTCCTACATCCAACGCCACTGTCGCCACATGACCCATTCAGTCAGAATATATCACATTTTATTTCCCAGCTCATGTACCTCCAACTTTTGTGGGTTGACAGTAAGAATGCAGTCATGGAGAGGAAAGGAACACCACTTTATCTCAATATGGTTCCCAGGTTTTACGTAAGATAAACAGGTCAAAAGCAAAACAGGACTACAGCAGAATATTACTTATACTTATCAATGGAGATACTAAGTCAGTCTTTGTTCACTTCAATTTTACCAAAGGTTTATACTGTCAAAATACTGAATTTAGTCACATTTTTACCCCAGTAAACTAATCAAGTTAACATTTTTGATGTTGGAAAATAACAGGATAATAGAAAATAACAGATTCTCTACATGCAACTGGTCTGCATGTAGAGAATCTGATTGTTAATCATAAAAATTTAGCCCTGAAGATGCCTACATTAGTTTGCCACAGATGCTTTTTTTCCTCTAGGAAAATCTGCTGGGCTCTTTTCAATCTGGAGAGCAGTGCTGAAAATGTTACACATTTCACTGGATTGATTCACTTTCTCACTACTTCAGCAAAGGTGGATCAAACCACCTGGACAATGTCATGCCAGAGGTGCTCATTTGCCTTTAAGATTAATTCTCATGGTATTGGTGCGTTAACAAATAGGCACAAAAAAACTGGTTGCAGTTTTATGGTTTAACGTGTGATGTAAAGCTGTGATAAAACAAAGAGCTGCCGAGCCACCGGCAAAACCAAAATAACCATGCAGTACAGAAGGAAGGAGGTGTAGCTGCTGCTATCACATCCGATTGTCAGAATCCACCATTTCATCTTTGAAACAGCAAAAACATTAGAAATAGTTTTTATGGTTTATGAGGACAAATTCAGTGCCAATTAATTTGTACCAGTGATTGCTCAGTAGATGTCATTTTGATAGGTTCTGCTTAATGTCCCTCTTTTCCCTTGACGGGTTTGATGGGAGCAAAACCAGTTTAATAAAACGTGGAACTGAATATGAGTGCTACACATTATTAATCTGGTTTGCCATGTTGCATTAGCAGCTCCATAAAACAACACTTCACTGTGGATGAAGCAATTATGTATGGCAAACTGTTAAATACCTAATCTAAACTCAACTATTTTTCTTTTTAGTCCTGTTCAGCATTATGGTTGCAGAACTGAAATCTGAGTGCCGTGCTACACTGAACAAATTTGCTTTGCCAAGGGAGGCTTTGTTGATGAGAAGCACCCCCCCCCCCCCCCCCCCCCCGATTAACCAGAACTACTTTTTTATGCCTTTTGTTACCAAATTTTCATGTGACTGATAATGCCGAACCTGAGAAACCTAAGAAAAGCAGTGGAAAGTAAAGATATCTTTTCGACTAAACTATTTTTAAGAGAATTTTTATAAAATCTTATCTCTAGGTAAGAAGAATGCAAATGGAGAAAGATTTAGCTAAAAACCAAAAACGTGTGAAAGCAATGACATCATGTATCTTAGGAAATTTAACATTTTAGGACAAAGTTTAATTTTTAGAAATGGGTGTTTGTCTTACAGATCCTGTGTGGCTACTATATGTTTAAACCGTTTGTCCTAATCATGCATCTCCATGACAGCATGATTAGCGCACACAGGAGTAAAAAATCAGCAGTGAGAAAAACAACTTAAATGTCCATATTGTGCACAATAAGAGACAAAAAAGGACCAGAACTCACTCGGAGTTGAATTGAGACCCAGGTTTTCAAACCTACCACAGGTAATTTTTTATTTATTTTTTTTTATTACCAGCCCGGCCAAAAATAAGTGAACTATCTGAGAAAATTCTCTGGTTGGTTAAAGTCTGAGAAAATATGTATTTGTGGGACTTTTGAGATGTTTCACCTGCTTATTTGAGGCTAACAAATGGATCATTTTCAAACAACATGTCTGCTTACTTTAATCCACTGTTGCCTTTCCCAAATTGAAAATTAAGCCTAAGCCACATAGACATCTTCTGACACACTGCCTACTAAACCACTAGTGAAGATTCTCAGTCATCCAGGTCATTAGCATTCCAAAAAAAAGAAAAGAAAATTTTCTTTTTTTTTGGAATGCCTACTAAATCCTTTGTGTATCAAATGTGCTTCAATTGATCTATTCCAGATTATCTGCAGTTAAAGATGCAGTATATCTATAAAATCTGGGGCTTCTTTCAGAGTTTTAAAAAATGTTGATTTTTTCTCTGATTAAACACCAATAAATCAGATATTGTTACATTTGCAATATTGGTTCCACTTGAAAATTATCCTTTAATGCCTTTATGTCACAAAAGTACAAACTTTTACATTTACGCTTTTTAACTTTTGAGCTGTATTCGATTTATATCAGAAATGTCATTTCAGGTGGGAAAAGTTCCTGAAACCCCTCAGGCTTAAGGGGTTAATGTAGTTAATAATCTCATCTCCTACATGAAGAGAGGTGAAGAAGCCTTACTTTGCAGATGGAGCGCAGAGATACCGCAGTGACACCTCTGTTCCAAGTAGTCAGCCACCTCCACCACCTTCCCTCCATGAATCAGACCGCTGCAGTCTGGGGTAAACAGAGAGGAAAATGAGGAGGTTTATTTATTTTGTTACCAATAATTCTAACCGTTTTACTTTATTTAGAGCAAACATTTTAACAGGTTTTCTAAAAGACTGATCTGACAATGGATTAAAATCTAGGTTATATAATAAAAAGGATAAAAGCTCAATAAAGCTTTTGGCATTTAACCAGTTTAGGTAGGAATAAAACAGAATAAATAATTGTATTCTTTGTTATTCATAGATGTATGGAAAAGAGTACAAGAAAAATGTAGAAGGAGGAACAGAAAGAGGGGGATGAGAATAATCTGCATGTTTCTCCTCTTTCTTGTAGCTGATTGGTGAAAATGTGGATCTAAACAGTAACTATAGAAAGCCTCTAACAAGCTCTCTCTGGATAAGACAAAGTTGCTGCTGTTTATGTCTAGAGAGCTTCTAAATTTAAAATAAACACCACAGAACTGGGTGGGGCGCGTTATTTCATAATTCTTTAAGATTTTCATATCATGTCCATTCAAGCCTGTGAGACTCAGACACTTTAGTGCTTAGCTTTAACTCTGCTAAATGCAACGAAGGAATCCTGATTACGATGTTGCTGCTTTATGGGAATATTACCGTAGTTTTAATCCTTTTGATCACAGAAATTATTCAGGAGGGAATAAAGTTTCATATTCTAACTGATGTGGTTTATCTGCAGCCTTCCATCCTTTCATTGTGTCTGTCTGTCATATGAGCAGCGCTGTCTGTTCATTTAGCATTCTTATTCTCTGCTAAGTGCTTCTGGGAGACTGAAGGGGAGGACAGATGGAATATTTTAGTACTTGTCTGAAGAAGGCTCAGATGATTAACATCAAAAAGTCTTTAAAGTCCAAAATATGAAAAATGTTCCCCTATTTCCTCCAACTTTAATGACTGAGAATGAGCAAATGATTGAAATGCTGTTCGTCAAAACAAAGGAATTAAAGCAGCTGGTGAAGATTCTCAGTCATCAAGGTCATAGTCATTCCAAAAAAGTTAAAAAACAATCCACTGGACCTTGTTTGTAGACGTTCGAAGGCGTTTTGCTTCCCATCCAGGAATTTTTTGATGTGAAGGAAGACATTTATGTTAAGAGAGAAAAACTAACCGTAAACAGAGGAGGTGGTCGCAGGTTTTAGCTCTCAAAATCCTACAATGCAGTGATAAGAGTTGATTCCTTCCCGCTAACATAAAGCTCATCGCCATGCAGGGGACTGAGACATCTTGCCTCTTCATCCGGGCCAACAATGCCCCTAACGACTGCCCCGTTTCAGAGTCATAAACCAGTATCGGGTATTGCAGGCTAACAAAGACCTAAACGACTCACCAGTACTAAGGGGCGGACCTGTTCTTCCGGTTCAATTAGCATCTTTTCTAAGCCGTTACAAACCTTTGTTGGGCGACTCTATAAAACTTGAAACTCAACGCTATTTCAGACAAAAGCTTCCTGGAAGGGAAGCAAAATTTCTTCAAACTTGTAAAAAAAAAATCCAGTGGTTGGTTTTTTAACCATTTTGGAAGAATTAAAGCAGCCTATCTTTCTTCCTAGATTCGGTTCTCTCAAATTTTCACTATATCACTTCTGCAAATGTCTTTTTGTAAACAATTAAAACAAACAATTCTTCACCTCCTGACTGCTCTTGTCCCTCGTTCGATGGGCGTTCCAGGCAGAGTTGGACCTGAGTCGAGTAGGCGGAGCTTGGGCAGAGGTTGTTTCTGTGAGGCGTGGGGGACGAGGTGGTCCACGAGGACGGGCTCCTGACCTCACAGCATGAGCATCGGCTGAGTGAGATGGGACCATTCCCCACAGACCTGCACAACAGTCCACACAAGAACATCATCAGATGTTCATTTTCTATATCTGGGGCTTCTGATGGGTTTATGGGTCCAGATCATGAACTCCAACCTTGATTTAGTCTGTATAGAAGCAACTGCACTCATGTGAATATCTTACTGTAATTACTGTATATACAGTATATCCCACATGCACCTTTTCCTCCTTTTGACAATTGAGCAAATGTGACAAGGGAATTTCTCCACTGTGGGATCAATAAAGTCTAGATTATCTTATTTTAGGAGGCGTGTGTTACCGTTTATTTTTCCTTAGCTTCAGAGGCTACTTCACTGTAAAAAGCAATACCCTCAATTAGCCATCATGGCTTATGTCTATACAGTATTTGACTCACACTTAACTTTTAGAGTTCAGAAACTTCAACTTGATTTCATGAGTTTATTTCATTCCAACTCAATGTTGTAAGACAGTTTAAGGAAATATAAATTTGGAAAAGTTAACATACCGTAACATTCTAAGTTTTAAAACCGTATGTTTTAATCTGATATGGGAATCAAAATTAATATATACTACTCACACCTGAGCAGGTGCTTTCCTCACTTATGCTTGCCTATCAACTAAAGAGGTTGACCACCTTAACTTATGAAGGATGGGAAAAGTGAAGTGGCAGATGGTTACTTTTTAACAGCAATATTAGTATTTTTGAATAAGAAACTGGAGAGTAGTGAGTGAAACAAGGTTAACTTAACCTACTTCAATTTTCTTAACAGCCACAAAATCTAGATCGGAGTCTTTAACGTTTTGCAGGCCAAGCATCCCAAAACTGATGCAATATCTAATTATATATATTGCATGAAATAGTGTTATATCAAACTGATCCTATAGTCACTCTCTTACATATAGAGTAATGTAACAATAGTAATTTCTCCCTGGGATTATTAAAGTATTTCTGATTCTGATTCCTGGTTAATGGGACAGGTGTTGTGAATGAAACGGTGCCCAGATTGAAAGAGCTCCTGTGTGTCACTGAATGTGTGCATTGATGACTGCAGAAAGGAGACACCTAAAACAAACATTAAATATTACAACAACAAATTTTTATCAAGTTTTCCTTGAAATCAAGTTAACTCATGTTTTTAACCCAGCTTTTGAACAAATATTAAACCACCCTGACCATTATTACAGTGTAGACATATTTGTCATATTCTATTTATCGTATTTTTTGTATTCATAATTTCCCTGCATCATGGTCTACAAGAAGTGCAAGCTTATTTGAATTTTATTTTGTGTGTATTATTATTAAAGAAGTGCCAACAAATCACGAAGATACAGACAGAAACTTTTACTTCAACCTCTAATCAGTGATCAGATAAAGTGGGGTGAAAATTTGGATTTATCTTTTTCTTCTTATTTTCGGTTTGGCTTAATGGATCAATCAACAGTTTTTACTTGATTTTCATGTAAATTCAAATCCACTACTACTATAAAAAAGTGCTTATCTTCTTTGCTATTTTATATGCTGATTTCTCGTCAATGTAAAAAGCAGTTCATTTTGTTTTATATTTAAAATTTAATTTTGTTTCCCCTTTGGAAAGTAGTGCTGCATGTCTGTGATTTCACCTTGAAGCAGGGATGACTTGTCTCCCCCTGGTGGTGGAGAGAGAGGATAGCAGTCGCTGGTTTTCACTGAACACCAGCACATCTCTGAGGCTTGAGTTGGTCAGAGCATTACCAGCTCTGCAGACGCTAAACAGGTCATAGCAGAGGACCACTGCTCCTCGCGCCGGCATTGAGGTGCCATCAGGAAACACCTGATCTACGCAAGACAGAAACACAGCAAAAGAGTCGGTATTAGTTTTAGTTTTAAACAGGATGGGACATCACAGACCAAGGTTCCTCACTCCTCTCACCTGCTTCAGTTACATTTCCAATGACGTATAACCCATCCTGATCAATAAAACCTTTTAAAGGAAGAGCCATGACTGTCCCGCTGAAGTCCTGGTCGAACACAGTGAGCACAAGGCCTCTCAGTTCTGTCCTGGGTGGTCCGTGTAACTCCACAAAGGCAGTCTGCTGGCTGTGATTGCTCCAGTGCCTGCTGGACACCTCACTGATGACAACACCCTCAGGCGCTGGAGGAGGCCGGGGGCAGATGTTTTCCCGGAGAGGTGTGGGGGGAGCAACCTAGAATGATTCATCAACTTCAGAAACTTTGAAACAAGTGCAAAATGACATCTATCCATCCATTTTCTAACACACTTCATCCCAAGTGGGGTCACGAGGGGTGCAAAATGACACCTTTACAAAACATTCCTGAGAATGAGGAGAACTTAGCTCTATTAAAAAGCTATAAAAATTAGAGTACAAGTTAATTTCATTTTTATTTTTTTAAGTACACAATCCGTCAATGGAATAAGGTGATTTTAAAATATGAAAAAAGACCCCTCAAAAACGATCTAGAAATAAGAAAAAATGGCTTAAATTAAGTGTATTTTCGCTTACTTTGAGTAGGTAAATAAGATGATTGAGTATTTTTACTCTTAAAAAAAGATAAGCAGATATTATGCATTTAAAATAAGACAATGCAATTATTGTTTCTTATTTTAAATGTAAATTTCCTTGTTCCATTTGCAAAGTGTCTCACTTACATCCTCAGTACAAGAAAAAAATGACTTATTCAGATTTGTATGTGTAATTTGTATTTTTGTAGTGTATTTCACATGTATAATACCTTATTAGTCTTTCCTTGTTAAATCATCTTATTTACCATCTCAAATCAAGGGCAAACACATTTTCAGTTGTGCTTAAAGTTTACATACCCTCCTATTAAAGAGAAATAACTTGACTTCAATGATTGTTCAACAAAATTTATTCTAGGAGCTCCATCAGGCCTGCTCTTTTATTTATTTATATATATTCCAAATCAGTGACATGATTTCCATGTTATTATTATTTGTATTTATTAATACTTTTGTCACCTTTAGATTTTTTCCGTCTTTGATGGAAGGGTATGTAAAATTTAAAGCACAACTGTATTTTTCAATCACTGTTTAATTTTAGATAATTTTTTTTCAGAGAATTTTCTCCCTGATATAGATCAGCTGTTTTTTTTTTTGTTTGTTTTTTTGGACAATATTTTACAGATATTCCTGAAAAAATATGAAATAATTTCAGTAAAAAAAAAAAAAACTGTCCAAACAATTATGTTCATGTCTGATAAATCAATCAACCCCCAAAACACAATGAATGATTGTGCCATAACAACACCTATGAGTTATTTACGATAAATAGGGAACACATTTTATTATGTTGATTTTAAATCTCATCATATCAATTCAGCTTTTAAGTTTAACTCACCCCATTTTGAAAACATTACAAAGCCCCATAACATCTTATGTAAATGTCATCAAAGTGGTCGTAGCCAGAAGACACTGGGGGGGCAGAGCTACAGTAAGTGTGGGGATGAGTGGGAGTCCAGATGGGGGTGTGGTCAGGATGAGGGAAAATATTAGCCAACCTTGCTTAGATTAGACCTACAGAAGCATTAAGAGTGTGCAAAGTGAAATTAGTAGTTTTACCAAAGAAAGATTTTTTTTTTGTTGATGCTGAGGGACACTTTGTGGATCTGAGCTCAACTGCCTTAGTGATGGAGGACATATTGACTGCTATGAGGGCGTGTCTGAGGGAATTCTTATATTTAAACAGGGAGCTAAAATCACTAAAGCCTGCATAAGTAAAGAATGCATGAAGATATTTGATCTCTTTTAGCTATTGTACCACTAAGTAAATTCAACAGCAGTAGCCACAGTTCTACTCATTTCTACACATTTCAGCTCTATTTCTTCTCTAGATATTTAACAACAGAATTTAAAACTAAAGAATAACATAAAAAAAAGAAGAAGAAGAAGCACAGTAAAATTAGTAGTGCACCATACACTCAGTTTATACAGTTTAACTGCAAAAAAAAAAAAAAAAGTAGATTTTTGGGGGAGCTGCACTATAAGGTTAGTCTTTAACTAGATTTTTCCTATTGTTTCAGTATCAGTTCTAGGAACCATTCAGAGGGGGGCTGCTATGGCGTGGAGGTAGGACGCATGACCCTTGAACTAGCTGTTGCAGGTTCGAGTCCCTGCCCTGCTGACCTTTGCTGAATCTCTCTATCCTCTCTTGTGACCCACTCATGTCTCCATACTTTCAAGAATAACAAAATAAAGGCTAAAAATAATCTTTGAGAAACCTTTCAGAGGTGAATTTCTGGTTTTTAACTTAAAAACTGGAATCAAAGTTCCGTTAATAACAGCAAGTCCTCAAGATATGGAATAGCCAAAGCACATACAGACAACCACACTACCACCGAGAACCACACTACTAATCAAATGTGTTTGATTGTGGACATTAATCTCTCTTTTTTTATTTCTATGTTCCCCAGATGCACGCCTTCTGAAATGCTCAAGTCCAGTCCTCAAGACCCACTATCCTGCAACTTTCTGATGCCCACCATTTTTAACACACCCGACTATACCGAGTGGCTCGTTACCATGCCTCTGCTTAGCTAAATGAGGGGATTCAGGACTGTAAGAGAACAGATGCAGCTAAAAGTTACAGGATGGTAGCTTTTGAGGACTGGACCTTAGCACCTCTGATCTAAATAATTTCCACTTTAGTAACCTCTGTCCCAAAATGTTGACCCTCTTTAAGAGACCAGGAAGCTGATGGGATCTTCTATGACCTCCTGGATGATTTGTTAAAGAACCCTGTAGGGTTCTCTTAAGTTTAGTAGTAAGATGCGTAATCTTATAAGTGGGATGTTTATATTTTTAAATAGCGACGGGTTGTTTTGGATAATTTGATAAAACCATCACATGCAAACTGCTTTGGTGTGTCCTTATATTAACTTTATATTAGAACTTGGTTGATGAGCCAGAAAATGAACGTGTAAGAAAAACATTTCATTTTCATTTCCTTTCAAAGGTCACAAAGATGAAAGAATGTTTTTCAAAAATGCCTTATTATTTCTTTAATACTTTACCGAGAAAGCAGACAGATCCAAAGGGTAGAGGCCTCCGCAGCGGCTGAGGGTTTCATCCCCCGTCAGAACGCGGTCGTCCTCCAACAACGGCAGCTGTCCTGGGGTCAGAGCTTTGCTCAGTTCCTGTGCCTCCCTATCTGACCCCTTCTGTCGATAGACCACAGCATCCAGCAGGCCCTTTGTTGGGATCCCTCTCTGAGTAGCCGACGGCGGCCCGGATAGGCTACGGTACAGAGCCACAGCGTCCGGTCCATTCTGGATGGTGTTGGGAGGAAGGCGTAAAGACGGAGCCGGCACCAGCCTGTGGCTGCCCAGCAGGAAATAGCCTTTGGAGGTGGTGAAATGCCCGCTCAGGCTGATCTCCTGATATGGCTTGTTGTTGTGCGCACTAAAGAGCAGAATCCAGACATCCTGCAGGGAGACCCTGACACCGGACGGGTGCCAGAGCTCGATGTACTCTCCATCCTCGGCTGCACCAGGCGTGTCTGTGTTCAGCTCATTGATCAGGAAGTCACCACTGCTTCCCGGTGGGAGGTGACGCGGTGAATCTGTACCTCCAGGAATCACTAAAGTAGAAAAACAGAATATTTATTAAGAGCAAGAACAATTTCACTATAAAGCCTATACCCATACAATTTAAATATGAATACATGGGACATATTTATCACAATATTCATAAACATTCAACGTTTACAACTCACCCCATGATTTCAATGGTTCCAACACTTCTCAGGGCTCAGGGAACAGATACAATTTGTCATAAATTCGTTCATATTTACAAATAAACTTTTTTTTTTTTGAATGAGTAAAATTATTCTTAATTTCTTATTTTTTATACAATATAACTAAATTGCTCTAAACTAAACTCTGAAAATGCAAATAAAAAAATGGAACAACAAAGTTTTAAAACAGTTTTTTCATTAAACATCCTAAATTGACACGGAAAATACAACTTGGTAAGATATTCATAACATCCCAAAAGCTGATTTTGAAGTCGAAACAAACTTTTATAAATATTTTTCATAGACATTAGAAATAATATCAACTTTCAAAAATAAATCATATTAATTTTTTTGTTGTTGTTGAAAATAATAATCTAAACAAGCCTCTCCTTTTCCCATCAGTCAGATGCACATTTGGCATTTGCACAATAATCACTTCCAGCTGTGCAGTCTCTCTATGTGCCCAGTGCTTGCTCATCCAGCACTGCAGCCACACTTCCTAAGATTTTACGCTTTCCAAGCAGTCAGCTATAACAGAACACCATGTACTAGCTAAACACACAGATTTATCACATGCTAACTATGTAACTTTGCCCAAAAATAAGCACTGATTCAATCTAACTAAATAACTCATAATAACAGTTGTTGCATCATGACAAAAGTACGACAGATGTGTTGAGGACAATGAAAATAATGAGCAGAAAACCATGCTACAATCAACCAATTTATACTTTATGCACTATGCATGAGAATATACCAATCATACCAATATCCATTAAAACAGTTAAAAATTTTACTTTTAATAGCATGTTTTTCTGCTATAAATCAATTTCATAGACTTATTAATAGGATTTTGCAACAAAGAAAGTATTTAAAATCGGTGTTAGCTAAAGATATTTTTTGAGCAGAAAGTATGAATGCTGCATTTAATATCCAATCGCAGAAACACATTTAATAGTAGCATAAGCTACACACCTGAGATTCAGAAAGCTGTTTAAAACACAGAGGTGGAGCAACTATTAAGAGATACTGCATACTAGCAGTTTTTAACATGTCATAACTTGCTACAAATGTCTGATTCAAAACAGGTCCGGTTTACAAACAGATTAACGGATGGCATGCCTCTACTGTTCTATGCATGAGCGTCTGTTTTTCTTCTAACCAAAAACATTTCCTCTCCTCCTCAATTTGAAGTCATCATTGCAATAATAGCAATAGGTGGGGTATGGTTGCAGGATGCTGTTGTGGTAAAATAATTCCCATCCTGAGTCATTAAAACTAATTTAAATACAGGATCATAAACAAAAAAATGCTAAATATATTAGTTAGCAGTGTTGAAAGCACAACCTTTTCTACAATCATGGTGTGAAATGGCTGATGTTAAAATAGCAGATTTAATAAGTCAGTAAAAGCATGCTGACAGCATCGGCAAACTGCCAGCAGTAATTAAAAATACCACAGAGGTGGAGAATAATCGTCATCTCTCATTTCCAACTGGGTGTTGTTCACATGTTACGCTAAGCACCACCAACAGGCTGTTATATAAGACCACTGGTTTTATCCTGCTTTCCCTTAAGGCCATAAACACAACCGGCAGATATCCGGAGGCCTGAATCAGTCAGATCATGGCCTGTTTGCTCAGTTTCCATCAACAAGAATTCCTAGCATCGCCTGAAGACAAACATGGTGAGGCTCAAGAGAAGCTTTCCCCCCCCTCGGGGTATCTGGGTGCTCATTGAGAACATGGCCTGTGGCTGTCCTGTCATGCTTCTTTTACCACCACCAGTATGGGCTCAACAGCTACATCAGATTATATTAGACAAAGACAAATAAACAAAAACAAAACAAAACTGGGGCATTGCAGCCTCTAAAACTATAACTTTACATGGTGGTTTATACATAAGATCACGTTTCACTTAATTTACTTATAGGCATTACTAGGGTTGGGAATTGAAAAGATTTTCACGATTCCGATTCCCTTTTCGATTCTATGAAACGATTCGATTCTTTATCGATTCTTTTTTCGATTCCAATTTGGGGGAAAACGGAGAACAAACAGTTTGATTATCACCATCAACTTTGTTAACTTAACTATTGCACAATCTTACAAACTCAACAAGATCAAGATGTCCACAGGAAATGTGAAACTGGAGTAACATCTGTGTTTAAATGAAAAATGAATACAGGAACAAACTTAATAACCAACAATGTCTAATAACAAATGATGGGATAATAACCTATTTTAAATAACAAAAAATACTAATTATAAAACAGTAGTAGCGAAAATTAACAGTTCTTTTGCAGAAAGATAAGCATATCTGCTTTTTCTGGAAGATATGGGATCTTTCAGCGCTTAAGGTGTCTCCAGCCGTGGAGAACACCCTCTCAGATGGGGTGGAGGAAGCCTGTACACAGAGGTAGTTTTCAGCCAGTCCAGATAGCAAGGGCAGTGTATCTTGCTTGTTCCACCACCACAGTGTGGCGCTATCCCTGCAGGGGATGGAGGGCAAGCTTTTATAGAGCTGGATTTCCTGATCTACCTTCTGGGCTAAGGAAAGACGGGGCTTTGATTCACAAAGTGACCGCAGCTCGTTGTCTTCCTCCTCGAATACTGTAGTTCTTCCAACTTGCGTAACTTGCATAAAAACCTTACGTAAAGTCGTGCTCCCCAGAGCCGGCGCTCTAGGCTCTGGAGCTGCGGGAATCGAAAAAAGAATTGTCCAGCGAGCTGCCAAGCGATGCCATGGAATCGGAAAAAACAGAACCGGTTTTCGATTCCCATCCCTAGGCATTACTGATTAAAAATCCAATAATTGGAAGTTGTATACATTTAACAAAAGCCGGATAAATATATATTTTTAGATCAGCAAGTAAAAAATACAATCACGGCACTAAAGTACAAGGTGAGCCCAAAGCTAGTAAAGCAGTGACTGTGCATCTTAAAGAAGAAAAAACACAACAACGTTAAATTAGCACTGAGGAAGGGTAAACAGTGGAACAGTAATGGACAAATTATTAGCAGTTTGTTAACTCGGTTGGGACTGCAGCTCACCAACTGTTGGCTGCCGAAAACTGGTAAAGTTAGCCTTTACAGTACTTGATAGTGCCCTATAGGAGCTAAACTAAAGGTTATGTTTTTAGTTGAGTTTGTGTGTTTGTCTCTCTGTCTCTGTACAGGATAACTTCTAAAACTGTGAACGGATTTTAATCTAATTTTACCAGTCCAAGGAATGATCCATAAAATTTTGGTGATGATCAACTTTTACAGTGTGGATGCATGAATTTTTAAAGGATTCTTTCACAAAATTTGGTGGAACAGGCAGTTCCCCCTTAAACCAGAGGGAGGCAGCACTGAACATTGACAGCTTCAACATCAGGATAAAAAAAAGTCCAGAGGTATTACACTGAAGACAAAAACAGAGGAAAGGTCTCGAAGTCTCGATCTGCTGATCAAATGACAGCAGAGGGCAGAGTGATCGAGGAAGTTTGAAGCAGAACATACACCAGTGGCTGCAGACACACTGTGCCTTATTTATAAATTTATAAAAAGATTTTAAGGAAATTGTTACCAAAGGTGGACCTCATGTCAGGGCATATAAAATGGACACAATTATTGTACAGTTAATAACATACATGAAATAGATATTGTTAAATACAGAGGTGTAAGGTACAAAAGTACAAATAATTAGTTAATTAAGTAGAAATTTTGGCTATCTATACTTTACTTTCTATACCACTTACATTTTTTTGGCAATTATCTCTACTTTTCAGTCTTTAAATTTTAAAAATAGACTTGTTTTGTTTTATTTGAGCTCAGTTTCGTTATGACGTGTTGGCATTTAAAAAAATAAAGAACAATAAAATAATTTATTTCATCCAAATAATTAATTTCTTTGTGGTTGGACTCGGTGCTGTACCAACTTCTCATTCACTACATACCAAAATAAATAGTTTTTTCAAAATTATGCAAAGTTAAATTTAACACTGTTGCTGTTAGGTATAAAACTAGGAAATGAAGTATAAGGAAATTATCATCCAGAATTGTAGAAAAATGTCCTTTAATAAGCTAGTGCAGTAAAGCTTCTGCTTTCCCTGAATTACTTTTACTTGTATACTTCGAGTAATTTTACAAATGGTACTTTTAGACTTTTACTTGAGTAAAAAGCTTAAGTTGATTATTTCTACTTGAATAATAAACATGAATACTTTTGACACCTCTGGTTAAACATAGATGCTAAATTACAAAAAAACAAAACAAAAAGTGATTCTTAATTTTCCCCTATTTTTAATGTTAAAAACACATCTAGTTTTGCAAACCCAGTATGATGCATCGTGTCATGAGCCAAAACCAGAATTAAACCAATATTTTCCTTGATTTCCAAACATTAGTATTTGTTCCTGATTTTTCACTTCTCTATTTCTCTCAGTGCTTAACTCTTCAACCAGCATTCACTGTAATGTTTCAGTTTCACTAGATGTGCTTGCTTTGATAAGAGAAAAAAAAGGAGATAATTTTGTTTTTTTTTAAATCATTGGTGTCCCATAAAGACCATGAAACCAAATAAAATAATAATAAATGTATGCAAAACATATTGGTAATCCTCTAAAAACAATCTAATTCGACCTAAAGACTCATCCTACTTTGGTTTTTGACTGAAAGGTAATGCAGTTATTCACATGTTTCATTGTTTCTATTGTTACCTACTGTAGCCGGTTTTATTTTAAAGAAAAAATGTATTTGAGAAGACCAGGATGTATTCACCAACTTCTAAGAGAAACAGATCCCTGATCAAACATACATTTAAAAATACTATCTTTTAAAAACTATGTTATACAAAATAAAACAGAAGTTAAGGACCAATACATTTGATTATTTAAAAGTTTAGGCATTAATAAACAACACTACCTCTAAACATAACCTGCTAAAGTAGGATATTCAACACTATTAGCTTTCTTTGCATGCTTTTTTCGTCACACTAAAAGAATTAGGTCATCAAACCAATCAATCAATGAAAGTAATGTAAATATATAAGTTGGTTTTATTATCATGCTGACTAACTAAGCAAGTGAGAAATATTCCCCTCTTGCTGAACCATGAGTTTACTGTGAATTAACTGTTTCCTAGCAACACATAAGCCTGGTTATCATCAGAACGGTACAACCAACAAATAAAAAAGTTTGAATCTTTCTTTAAAATACTGAGGTATGCAAAAATGTCTAGATAAGACTTTGGAAGTCAAGTGAAACTTAACGCCATTATCCACATAGAAAGAAAAGATTAAATAATGTTACAGCTTTTAAAGAGCGATTTACCTTCCAAAAACTGATCTTAGAGGCTGCTGGCTCATCCAGGAAGTCCCAGAAAAACCCAAAACAACAACATAACTTCCTCAGGAGTCATTTCCTCAGTTAAGATCAGAGATCATGATTCAATAATAAGAGAGAAAAAATAAACCCTGGAAAGGTTTAAAGGTCAGAACCTCTGCTGATCCAAAAGAACACAAACGCTGGCTTTAGATTTACTGAAAAACAATAATGGTACAGTGTAAAATTAATATAGGGATTCACTGACAGAAATGTAATATATTATCTATATGTATGTTATGGCTCAATCTTTATGTTTGCCTTGCCTTAGAAATTCCTATTTAAAATAACAGAGTGGGTGTGCATTTGTCGAATCAGACATTTTTCTGTGCTACGGCAGCAAAAAGTTGACCAACTAGTGACTGTAGAGATTGCCATTATGCTCAAATGGGACTGCGGCAAGTAAGGCGTATCTAAAAATTCTACACAGACTAATAAAATACTACTCGATCTATGTAAACTAGACTTACACAAGCCAAGAGCAGCCTGTTTATTGTGATAAGTTTTGGGTTGTTTTCTAAGCTGACTCACATCATTCCGCTGCTCTTGGTCCATGTTTGTTTTGGTCAGAGGGCCCAAAACAGGATGACAATGATTTGGACAACAGAGGTAAAGGGAGTTGCTAAGCTCAGACAGGAGCAGACGGTAAGCAGTGTGAGGACAGAAGCTGAGAGAGCTCCATACCCATGATGAGCCGGTCAAATATGCTGCCCTCTGGAGCTAAGCAGCCTTAGCTGCAGAGGCGGCAGCTCGACGCAACTACTGTAGCTCAGGATGAGAGCCGAAGATCACAGCTTCATCAGTGCAGAGCGCCATTGGCCCGAAAGACGGCACTAGGCCAAGGCTTGCCTGTAGAGGCCAACCACTGGATGCAGATAGAAAACCACACCTGGCGGACCGTGCGTTGGAGCGTTCAAGAAAAGACATCAGCTGCTTATGGTTTATGTCGCTGCAGTCTGCAATCTGACCATCAGATGTCACTAAAAATTAAACACTGTAACTGTAAGGGGAGATATTCTAAAGATTTTTATTTTTAACAGTATTAAAAATACCATGTACAATCAAACACAGTCATGGTGTTTGATGTTTTGGATCTGATAGGACCCAAATTCTTCTTTGTACCAAAATGGTACCAAATCGGTTCAGCACCTTACAACCTTGGCAGGGCAACAGCACGTCTACCCATGAATAAAAAGAAAACTAAGTTAAGGTTGGAGTGGCCTAGTTAAAGTCAAACTGAGGTATGCTATGTGGTATAAACAGGTCAATTCAAGCCCCAAACCCTTTTAATGTGCCCTAAAAATTATTCTGCAAAGAAGAAGAGTCCAAAGCTCCTCCACGGTGACAGTAGAGACTGACTATTAGTTATCATCAGTGCTACATGGCAGCTGACCATTTCCTAGATTTAAGGGGCTAGTTACATGTCACACAGATCCAGGCAGCTTTAGATCATGTTTAAAGGCTTATTTTTTATTTTTGCATTTATTCATGTCATCTTTGTCTGGTAGTGAAAAGGTGTAGGATCATTGAAAATGTGTGTGCTTAAAAAGCAAAACCAGAATATACCGATGTATGATGCAGCAAATCTAAAATATAAACAATTAAATGTTAATTTAAACACTTACAAATGGTGTGAGGGCAGATTTTTGGCCAAGGACACTTGTTGGACTGCCCAGGGGTTTGTGGGGCCTCCCAGAAAATACCTGGATCTCTGGGCCAGGTAGCCACACCGCAGCGACTGAGATAGAAGCCTCCCTCTCGCAAACTGAAACCAAGAAAGAAGCAGCCATAAGCATCCTGACTGAAGTTAGATTTAATATCAGAGTCAAGCAAGAGTTGCATAGCATATCCACCTAAACATGTAGATGAGGTCTGTTTCTTTCTGGGAGAGAGCTTAAAGCTATATTAGCCAAAAATAAAAGAAATAAGAGAACTTTTTATCAAACCAACTTTTTTAAACAACAAAGAGTTTGTCATGCTTCACCCAGAATGGAGCTGCTCTTTAAATTATTATTATTTTTATTTATTTATTTATAAAACAATGAGTGTTACGGTATAAATGCATTTGCACTGCATGTTGGGGGATTTGTATGAATGATTTATTCACATCAGTTTACCCATATGAGTATTGTGCGATTTGTAGCTGTTCCGAAGATATTTGGTTTTGTTATATCAAAGTAACGTCTTCCTATGGGCAACAAGCCGAAGGCACAAACTGAACTGTTCATAACTTATTCTTTAAGGTACGCCAGCATTCATAACATGTAGGCGAATCACTTTCCCCCAGACATCTGCGGTTATATTTTTTTTATATTTATATTTCTTAAAAACAAAGCGGTGCGTGTATGACGTCATCCGTGCGCACCGGCTACATTCCGCTTTGTTTTAAAAAATATAGAAATATAAAAAATATTACTGCGGATGTCTGGGGGAAAGTGATTCGCCTACATGTTATGAATGCTGGCGTACCAAAAAGAATAAATTATGAACTGTTTAGTTTGTGCCTTCAAGTCGTTGCCCATAGGAAGACGATACTTGAAAATACCAAAACCGAATATCTTCAGAACAGCTCCAAATGACACAAAATATGGGTGAGCAGAAACTGCTGCCTTTAACCCTTTTGTTTTTCTTAGGTACTGTACATTAGCACAAATGTTAGGTGCAACCAAATCCTATTTAAAATCAGTTTTACAAGTTCACCTTTGTTTTTGTTTTTATTTACATCTATTTATGGAGACAATATTGACTTCTACACGATTAAGTAAAAGTCTGGACAACATAAAATCCTTTATTTGAAACAATTCTACAAGAGAAAATGTTGGTGCTTAAAGTGCCACATTGAACTACAAAAGATGAAACAACTCAGATATTCTTAGAAAAAAATAAAAAAATTTATTCCAAAATAAAAGTTCAAAGCTGGCCTCAGACTAAACATAATGAAAATCTCATGGATTATTCCTGCATTGCAGCCACATGCTGTTTTGATGTAGTCTGGTCCTCCTTAACCCTGGCCTTGGCTGAACCAGCTTTTCACACACTCTCTAGAGTCAACATCTTCCAGACATGGTCCATTTACTCTCATGCTTATCAGATCTTCTAATGTGTTTACCTGTAGAAAGTTTTAGTGTTTGAGTTGATCTTCTAATGTGCAGAGAAATGTATGTAAACAACAACAACACAAAATGTTGCTATTATTAATTCCTCTTTTTTAACAGTGGGGGAAACTAAGTGAAAAAGTAAACATCTTAGAGGATAATTAAAGGTATTAATAAAGACCTTGAAATAAAAATGATATAGTAATTATATGTTAAGCATAATAAGAAGAGTAGTCTATTAGTGTCTGTCAAAGCACATAAAGACTTTATTAATTTTTTTCATTGTATCATAAACCTTATAGTTCACATTTGTGACCAAACTGGTAAGATTGGTCAAGTTTTTTTGAGCAGACATATTTCTACTTTAAGCAGTGTGCCTTTGTAAAAATAAATTACAGTATGGTTTTAAACATTGTTTGAGATCTAATCTGTGACTGAGAAATTAAACACTGCAGATTATGAAATCCCAAAGTTTAAGCAAAACATGTTTTTTTTTAGTTTTTTTTTTTAGAAAAACTACCAGTGTAACATGTTCTCCCTGAGCATGTGTGGGTTCTCTCCAGGTACTCCGGCTTCCTCCCACAGTCCAAAAACATGACTGTTAGGTTAACTGGCTTCTCTAAAGTTCCCTTAGATGTGAGTTTGTGTGTGAATGGTTGTCCTGTTTTTCTCTGTGTTGCCCTGCGATGGACTGGCGACCTGTCCAGGATGTACCCCGCCTCTCCCCCATAGACAGCTGGAGATAGGACCAGAACCCCTCGCGACCCCACTTGGGATTAAGCTTGTCAGAAAATGGATGGATGGATACCAGTGCAACATTTATTATTTATTATACTTGTTCTCCATGCAATCTAGATGATTTAGCAAATTTAAATGGACATTTTTTATTTCTAGATTTTTCCAAATTCAGTAGAAACATAATAAAAATGATCTACAACTAAATGCAACAAAATAGGGTTCTAAGAAATATAGAGCGTTTACACAAAACTTTTTTAGATTTTATCTGTTAAAAATAGAAAAAAAGGAAAATCATATTTTTCCCATTTTGCTGCATAAAACATATATTTTTAATTCTATGACTGTAAAATGGGGGCTAAATTTCTACATATAGGGGTGGTTTTGCAGGGTCGTGTGAAAATACCGCAAAATGTCATTAGAAAAAAATATCCAAATATGAGTGGGACGGTGTGGTTAACCTTAAGTATTTCTTTTTGGTCAAGTTTGTATTTACATACTATTTATTTTAACTAAAGAGCTTTTATTAACTCAAATTCAGTGTAAATTTACTCTCAGTGGGTTTCAGCAAGTAGGAGGCTACCTCCATCACTTAAAAAGGGGAACTACACTACCATTCAGACCTATTCCTGTGTTACTCAGCTCAAAAAACTTTAAACCATCAAAAATAACCACAAGACTCTAACCTCACACATATTCAACAAATAGGTGATCAGAAACACTACTTATTGAATTAGAGTAGCTTTTTTCTAATAAAAAAGCTCTTGCCTGTTGCTGAGCTGGTATGGCTGTCTGCCTGGGATGAGCGTCTCTGTGAGATTGGAGCTCGGCTTGCTTCCTGGACCGGCGAACACGAACGCATCGAGAGGTTGCGTCTGGCTCAGCGGACTCCCCACCGGAAAGTCTGCAGCTCTGCCACTGTAAATAGCCACAGCGCCGGACTCATCTCCTGAGGACAACCAGTGACAGGAAGAACGAATTTACAAAGAAATGCAGCTACAAGGGAAATAAAAAAACAGCCAGTATAAGTGAGAATTGGTTCCCCAATGTCAAGGCATATTAGGCTTTTTTTGAAGGTTACAATAATCCTTTGTACAGTTTCTTGGTTTGAAATAAAACAAAAAAGGGCTGTAGAGATCTGAGTTATCAGAGATTTTAAGGCCCAACGAAGAGCTGCCTCCACCCAACCTTTGATGCTAAAAAAGTGCAACCCATTTCCTCAACTCACAGGACAGACACATTTAGCAGCCTGGAAATATTTCTGGTCAATCAAGGTGTGAAAACAGAAAGGGTGTCACCTTTTTATATTTGATTAAAAAAAAGTTTGAGCAGCTTATTTGCAGCTAACTCTTCCCATTGCCAATAACTCAATGTAGCTGGTATCAACATATTGAATTATTTGATAAAGAAAGTTTTTGCATGCAGTGTATGTAAATATCTGATACCAACTCCAAATGATATAGATTCCATTGCATCTATGCTGATTAATATCTTTGCAGGAGAGCGGAGAACTGTTGCGTTTCTCTTTTAAATGAAGAAAAAAGGATATATTTTGTTGAAGTTCCACCATATCTTTGTATTTTCAACTCTAGCCCATTATAATTCCCACTTTTTAAAAAAAACGACATTAGCAGGCATTTTACGTCATTCAGAGAACTAACCTTTCATGTATTTCTTGTCAACGGTCACAGAGAGGAAGCCAGATCTGGAGGTGTCCACGTCTATGCTGACACTAACCTTGTCCGTTTTCCCATCCCACACCACCACCGCTATAGGACCTGCAGCCGAGGTGTCTGTCAGCTCAACCATCCCGTCCACCTGTCCTCCCCCCAGCTTCAGCTCATTAATGAAGGGACTGGTCAATGGTGCAGGAGGCGGGGTGCAGTTGTTTCGTTGACCTGGCGAAGGCAGGGATAACTGGAAACCCCACTGATCTTCAGAGAGGAGGCACCTTTCGATTGACTCATCGGCCTCATGCGCCGCATCGTCTTCAACAAAGGGCTGCTCCCCAGGGGTCAGGGTCTCAGCCAGGAACTGTGCATCTGCAGAGTGGCGATTCATATAGACCACGGCATCCACCAGCCCCACTGGCGTGACGTTCATTTTTTCCGTGTATCGGGCGGCAGAGGTGCGATAAAGAACTATTGCATCCGGGCCATTCTGGACTGTGTTCGGTGGCAGGGGGATGGCCGGGCTGGGCACCAAGTCCACTGAGCCCACCAGGAAGAAACCTCTGTCGTCTGTGCTGTGGTCCTTGAGGTCTAGCACCTTGTAGGCTATATTTCCATTTCCATTATAAAAGACTAGGGTGTAGCCATCCAGAGAGGCCCGCTGTCCACTAGTGTGGTACAGCTCAACAAACTCAGAGGTGTCCAGTCTGGGGTTATCAGCATTGATTTCACTGATAATGAGGCAAGGGTCCGCTAAACTTAACCCCAGCAGGTAGAACCAAATAGATAAAGTAACAAACATTTTCTTCAGTTTTTCTGAATCGCTTCAGTTGTACATCAGCTTCTGAAAAATAGAACACAGGTTCATCAGCATACAGGGTGACTTATCGACTAAAGTCAAATAACAGGTTGACAAGCAAGATGGCACATAAAATAATTATTACAAAGAGATTTAAAGGGGGACCTTATAATTTGGTATGGTGCTTTCAATTTTGTCTGTTTGTAGAAATAGCTTTGGGCTGCTCAGTGGCGCAGTGGGTAGCACTGCCGCCTTGCAGCAAGAAGATCAAGATTCAGTTCCTGGCCCAGCTCTTTCAGCATGGAGTTTGCATATTCTCCCTGAGCATGTGTGGGTTCTCTGGCTTCCTCCCACAGTCCAAAAGAAGAATATGTGGTTAATTGGTTTCTCTAAATTGTCTTTAGGTGTTTGTGTGAATGTTTTTTTTGTCTCTGTGTTGCCCTGCAATGGACTGGTGACCTCTCCAGGGTGTACCCTGCCTCTCACCCGAAGACAAAAGAAACAGAAAAAGAAAAACCTCAGACATGGTGAAAAAAAAAAAAAAGAATGTGCAATTTTTTTTTCCATCCAAATTTCTAAAACTGATACTGAGGAATGTTTAAAGGGTGCCAAAAAAGCAGAACTGAAAGGAAAGGAAACTGCAAGAAATGAAAAAAATAAATCATATCAGGGTCATTGTATAGCCATTTCTTTTTCAGTTTGTCTGAACCCAGATGAGTCATGAGTTTGTTTTAAAGCATCAAAACTTGTGCTAAAAAAAAGACTATATACATTTCAGAATTATGTATTGTTCAGTCACAGTCCACCTGCTTGAGAAGCTGTAATTGCAGCAGCTATTTCTTATATAAGATGATAGTTTCTAGTTTCTTGCTGAATTTGTGAGGTTCCCATATATTAAAGTGCTTTTCACCCTTTAGATTGTCATTGACTTTGAAAGAGAGACCGAACTGGCTGATGGAGGTTTATGTCGCATGTTATTTGCTGTTAGATTTACAGTTTCCCGAGCTCTGTGGCTAACATTAGAATGTTTACTGATTAAATTTTGTTGGTTGATAATATACATCCATGAATAATCTGTATAGAAACTCTATAAGACAAACTGGATATAACATGGATTAACTGGATACTTCAGTTTAGGTTTGAGTTTATTGAAATGTATCTATATGCAAATTGCAAAAGTAAAGCTTTCAGAATACCGTGTAATGTTGCATTATATCAATTCCTGAATGAGAGAAAACACTGGATATACAGTATCTTAACTGGATTTAAGGACCAGTGGTAAGGTTGTTTTTAATGACAGTGGAAAGCTCACATATAACCACTGGCAAAGTGAATTCTCTGCCACTCCACTCTCCCTTACAGATTATGGAACATTTTCAAATAAAATGCCAGATAAACTTACATCTGAACAGAGAGGTGTGAGATTAAGATCACACAGGTGGTGGTGCATATTTTGGATATATCTGTATTGGTGTTCTGTTGGTGGAGCTCTGATCCCTAGCTAAAGGCCACACCTTGTGAATCTCCAGGAAACCTTTGAATGGGATCGACTTAATTCAGAATCCACAAAGGACTGGTTATTCCTGTTACTTGTCAATTGGTCATTTTAGGCTTAGTGGGAAGAATGGATGTCTTCCTATCTACAGGTGTTAAGATGGATTTCTGCTTCCCAAAACTGCCAAACTGTGTACCAGTATATAAGAAAAGTTTGCAATTTTGGTTGGATGAATGAGAATTTTAGTGCAAAAGTACAGTAGAAACATCAGAGGTGTTTACCAGAAATTATACTAAGCTAGAGCTGCACTATTTGATCGTACTTCTACTCAAGTAAAAGTAAGAAGTCCTCTAAATTGATGAAAGAGGCTTCTCACTGATTACTAAGTAACTGATATATTTACTAGGGGTGTGGAAAAAAATCATTTTGGCAATATATCGCGATTTTTGGCTGCCTGATATAATATCGATCTTTTAGTTCCTAGTATCGATTTTTTTAAAGGAAAATTTTTTACCTAAAACTGAGGGAAAATGGGCTACCTTTGTACCACCACTCTGGCAGATGGCGCTGTGGCGCCCTTTTGCTGTGCGGTGCAGCATATTATTTATAGTTGAGGCGTTCACAGTGGAAGACATGGACTCACTTAAACCCCAAACAACATGGATAACAAAATAACTGAACCATCAATTTCATCTGATGAACATAAACAGAGGTTGTTTTTTTTTTATCTATGCATTTAATTTGGATAGCAGGAAAAAAAAAATCGCAATATATGTTTATAATGCACTAAAGTGATAATATCGTATCGTGACCCGAGTATCGTGACAAACATCGTATCGCAACACCCATGCCAATACTGACCCCTAATATTTACTAGCCATGATGATACAATCTCATTTCATATTCTTAAAATTATATAATGCTCTTGAAATACAGTTCTTTGCAAAATCAAGTGTTTTAAAGAATGAGTTAAAAATAATGTATATGCAACGTAGGCAAGCAGAGGCGGTTCTAGATAGGAGCCAACAGGGGCCTGCTGTGCCCCTGTAGAACTAGTCCTGGCCCCTTTTGTAGCCCCTGTACTGAAACACACATAACAAAATTGATGCAATTAGAAGATGCAATTATAAAAATAATAAATTGCAGTGTAAGTAAATCAATTTCTAATGGTCATAAAGAAGAGACTTCTACTGATTTCTACCTTGGACCAACTTAATATTTTGCCTGGACAATTTACTTTAACAATAATTTAGAACTTTCAAGCAGTTTTAGCTTCACCCGTACTGAGAAATTCTCACAGTTTTTATCTGTTAGATCAAAATTGCAACCTGGGCTTTATGGCTCATTTACAATAAACACTCTTGTCCTTTTTTTGTGTGTGTGTGTTAGTTATTCTTTAGTTCTATTACCCTCCAAAAAAACATCATGCAACCCAGAACCAACACTGTAGGCAACATTAATTAAACAACAACCATTTCCCGTGGAAGAGATCCTTTTCAAAATATATTATTTTATTTATTTAGACTTAGATTTATTTTTCATTTTGTTTACACAAGTATTGTAAGACAAAAATACATTTAGTTTAGAACAGCTCTATAGACAATATAATTTTTTTTAAAGTGCAGCCTAGAAAAATAGTAAAAAAAATATATAAAAACAGTAATCTAAACAATGAATACACACACACACATCTATATATATATATTTATTGAGATAGTCATCCGAATTTACAGGAATAAATGGCTGAGGTAGGTCTATGTATGGATCTAAAGGAGGTATTAAAACCTTTATTTAAAGTGATATTGTATCTTATTGATAGGCACTTGAATATAATACTGCTGTCTTTTAATGGATTGGATTTAGCCTTCTTATAAAACACATTTAAACCGACAATAGTGCATTTAGTGAGTCTTTGTGCATCGTTTTAGAGCAGAGCTAATTCCCCTCTTATGCATGAGTCATGAAACATTGCGAAACACTTCAGTAAGCAAATGGAAACTTTGCCTAAAATGTGGAAAAGCTCCAGAAAAGATCAGTGAAGGAAATTATCTCCCAGCCTGAAACAAAGTTGCAAGAAAGCACCTTTATTTTAAATAAGATGCGATTTAGAAACTCTTAAATTGCATTCGGCTCTTTATGTTGTTTGTGTTTTTAGGCGCTTTTTTGGGTTTACATGCAGAAAATCCTCTCTGTTTAGGAAGCTGTGCTCCCATTCTGGTTTTTAATTATCTGCTGCATTCAACAGTTATTCCAGTCACGGTCAGGCTGCTGCTTTGCATGCATCTATCCATGGACCCCCCTCCCCTGCTGTCAATCTGCCCTCTAACCTGCAAACAGGCTCCAACCTACCGTGATTTCTCCCCTCTTGGTCCAGGATCTCCTCTTTTAGAGAGAGGAGCAGAAATAGACGCAGGCTGAGGAGATAAAGTGTTAAAGTTTGTTTTCCGCCGCTCCCGTCATTCACAAAGCTCCACTTTCTCTCCCCCCTCCCTTCCCTGCTTCTGGGCGGTCACACAGGGAGAAAGGAGGGGGGGTGTCTTCTACAAGGGATCTTTTTTGTTTTCCTGAGGTTCAGTTTCCTGTCCTACTATCCACAGACAGACCGATGCTAAAACACTAAAACTCAGGAGGAAAATGTATTACTGACACAGTGACGTGGAAAAAATGTCATTTATTTCCTAATTATATCTTCCAAGGCTCCCTAAGAGACATGAAGAGGGCCTCTGACCCCACTTTGAGAAAAAGCCCCGCCTATCATCTACGTCACTTCAATGTGAAGAGACTCGATCCTTATCTGCTGTGGAAGCAAATCGTTACCATATTTCAAAGGAAAAAGCATTTTCCGAAATACTTTTTCATTTTAAGAATGTGGCTGCACTGTTTGACTCATAAATGAAATTTATGTAATCAATATTTTCATTTTCTTCTTTAACACTTCTCATCCTTTTACTTAATTAAAATGAAGAAAAAGACATATGAGATTTATTTTTCAAAATGTACACCAGCAAATACATACCAAAATTAAATTTGAAATGTAAAATTTGAAAATGAAAAACCATTTCCAGAAATGCCTTTTCATTTAAGAATGTAGCTGCATTACTTGACCCATAAATAAAATTATTAATCAATCACCCTATTGCATTTTCATTTTCGTCTTTAAGACTGCACATTTTATGCCATAATCAAAGAGAAAACACAGCGGACATTGCTTTTTTGTTTTCGTGGTCTGACAGCAAAGTATTGTAAATAACTCGAAAATGAAATAGTCTTCTGTGTGAGTGTATATGCAAAGCCACACTTTTCGTATTTTTCTTACATTGTTCTGCTGTAGAATGTTACAGGAGGGGATAACTTGTGGTAGAGCAGGGGCGAAGCTAGATGGGGGGCAAAGGGTGGCCATGGCCACCCTTAGTCAATCATTGGCCACCCCTGTGGCCGCCCCTACAGTTTATTTCCCTGTAAAGCCGGGCGTACACTGTGCGATTCTTTTTTCAGTCGTTGCACGCATTTACTGCTCACACTGTACGACTAATCGCAGGGTTTAAGGCTGATTTATAATTCAAAACCAGGTCCTCTTCATAGGTGAACAAAAAGACGTCTCCGCACCCTCTGCAGACACTCCGCTGCACCTCTCCCAAATTGTAGCTGAGCGCAGACAGTGCCCCAGACAGGAGCCCGGCTTGTTTAGTTTTTATGACCGAAATTGCGGAAAATAAGTCGTGAAGTTTGACCAAAAGATCGAGGTGCGGGGGAACGCTCGGAGAACTTTTTCCACTTGCATCCCCACTCTTTTTGTCCTCATGTCCCTCCGTTGTCGGACTAAACTCGCCCCCCCTCCTCCTCATCGCCTCGGCCGTATCTAGACCCACAGCTTATAGCGCAGACCACGCTTCAATATTGAGTATAAATCAAAAATGTCTGTGTCAAGCTCACTGCGACACACTGCTGCGGGAGTATAACCAGTCGTACAGTGTGAGCTTATATTATATATCACACTGCACGACTAAAAACCACGTCGGACTCAGCTTTGCAGTGAGATGGAGCTGCTCTGATGACTCGTCTATCCGGAAGCCAAAAAAATAGAAGGGGAATATTAAGCTCACTATAGTGAAATGCGCTGCCTTGTCAAATTGTGCAATTTTGTGCTGAAAGACCTAAAAAGAAAAGGCGACAACGTATTTGGAAAAAAGACATGGCTGAGCAAACGTGGCTACTATGGTCTTTCAATTTTACAGACAACTGCATTTCACTCATTGCACTCCTGCCATGCTGCTGTGTTTAGAAGTTACAGTCAGCTTTGAGCTTCACCCGTATTAGGATAAGATCACAGTTTCTAAATGTTAAGGTAGGGGTGTGCAACATTGATTTTGGGGCTAAAGTATTATACAAACACACACATATACATTATATACACAGAAACAACTAAACTGAGATTAGAGAATATAGATCTTATAAATAAAATGTGTATATAAATTTAAAACTATAGAAAATGATCAACAATATTGCTTATCATCACACATTGCTTGGAATGATTTTTTCTGTTTCATTTGTCCAATCCCATGCTTGTGCTTTCTTTGTTATCTTGGATCTGATAAGTTTACAGTTTGGTATGAATTTCATAGGAAATCCAAAATTTCCTGGAAATGAGCGAATATGTTGGACATTTTCAGGTCTTGGCACTTGGAGATGGGTTTGATTCCTTTAATGGTGTTCACCTGTCGAAGTATCTCACCTTTAGTCAAAGATGCAGTTGTCTCTTTTGAGTTAGAATTCTATTCTGGAAACTTTGAAAGACTTGTCTCAGTCTCTGGTCAAGTTGCTCTTCATTCACTCTAAAGACCAGATCATCCATTAAACAGATGGTTCCCAGGATTCAACATTAGATGTGTGAAAATAAATAGAAAAAAAAATCTAAGATTAAGCGTAAAAAAGCACATTAATATAAGATGCTAACAGATAATACAAGAGTAGCACCCAGAATGAGTGTTGGAGTTCACTGCAGCAACAGCTAAAGCCTTGGAAACTGGCATGTTGATGGATGTGGGATTTACAGAGGCAATGGCATACATCAACGTTTATGTTGGATGATCTTGGCAGCTGGCGCAAAAACTCTTTTCAGGCTCAAAAAGGACTAAGAAAACACCATTGGTGACGGATGCTATATTGTTTTATTTTAGCATACATATTTTGTGCTTTTTTATAGATATAGTAAGTGACTAGGCCCCTTTAAAATAAATTTCTTTAAATAGTTTATTAACATTTAATTATATTGATTGGAGGATTTAGTGTTTTCAACACTAATCCTGATTTTTAATACAAGGCATACGTGATTCAACCAGTCAACGGTTTCATTAGTACCAGATGGTGTTGAGATACAAATTCTTAATTTCCAGGACTGGTAACAGTTTTTGGTATATAAAAGATGGTTAATTAACAGAAAAATCATAAACAGTTATGAGAGATTATTGCCTCAAATATAGAATATGACAGAAAAAGATAACAAAGGCCCTGAATGCACCATATGATATATTAAGGTTAACAGAATGGTAGCTATGCCACCTTGTGGCAGATAGAGGAAGTTAATAGCAGCTGTCACCATATTCCTGAGGAGGAAAGTGGTTAAATTGCTGGATGCATCAGACATGCAACAGCAGAGAACACGGGGAACAATTTTCCACAGTATGAAACAATAAATAGTGCAATACTCCATGTCTGCACGCCAGCACCCCAGCCAGCAGTGACCCCCCAAACAGAAGGAAAGTCAGCCTCAATTTGTTTAAATCCATTTGAATATTTGCTACGTTCATATATCCCAGTAGGGTCTAAGGGGAAGGTAAGTGGTATTTTTGGTGAAAGAAAAAATGAAGCAATCATGTTCAGAAACCCCCTGAAATATATATATAAAAATCTTTCTATATTAAATCACTATAAAATTCACTCAAGGTAATATATAAAAATAAGAATAAAATCATAGTTTCTTCACGATTTAGGAGTTGCTTCTAATATTCTTATCCATTTTACTTCTTTAAGTGTGAGAAAAACAGCCTTTGAGACCTACATTGTCCATGGATTAGTGCCATTCCATATATTTAGAAGAGAAAATAAAACAAGGCAAGAAAATGGATAAAATTACATACATAGAAAAAAGGAACAGAGCAGCTTAAGGTAGCCATGCCTACAGCGAAACATAGTGCTTGATCTTTGATACTTTGATGCTTTTTCCTTTATTTGGTTGTGAAAACTTGCAGCATCAGGGGGGAAACATTAAATTCATTTAGATTTCATGCCATCTGAGAGGTCAGTTAAAATCAAGCTGGCCAGTGGTAATATAATCTAAAAAAAAAAAAATACTTGGTTTTAGAAAAAATCCTTAACAACACACTAGATGACAACAGCTTCTTTAACTTTCACTAAAATTTAGACTTCCTGTAGAGATTGTGCTGTTTTGTTTTTTTAGTTTTCAGTTTTATTTTAAAGCAATGCTGAAACTATTAGCCACAAGAATAGCTACACATAAAACTTATATACTTATATATTACATGTTTACTTTTACAACCTTGATTAAAAATGAAGTTCTCTTTACTAGAAAGCAGGATAATAGAACTACTTCTGGACTGCAGGATAATAATCAACCAATAAAAGGAATAGAATGTATGACCTTTGTCGTATATTGCTTGTCTGCTTTCATTCCAGTTACATACAGTAGAAAGACATGATGCTACAGGAGAATAATGGATAATTTGATCCACTAACAAACCAAAGCTGCTATGATATTCATTTTTATAGGACTCTTGAAAGATCTACCTAAACTTATTTTGGTTCACTGGGCTCCTCATCCCAGCCCAGTCTAAGAAACCTTGGTGTTCTTTTTGATCAGTCGATGTCCCTGAATTACTATTCAAAACTTTTCATCAAATGTCATTTATCACATGAGAATTATCTAAATGTATGCCTATCATTTCCAAATCAGCTACGCTGTTCTTACTTGCTAAAAAAATATCTGCATTCATCTCCGCAAGGCTTAAATTGCATACCTGTCAAATTTAGAATAGATTTAGAAGTTTCAGTTTTAAGATTTGGAGCTTTTAAAGGACAGAACCCTCCTAATTCATCTCAGGCCTTTTAATCCCTTATTCTTCCACAACCTCCAACCCTTTCCCTAAAAACCTTCTAAAGATCTCTAAGGCTTGGCTTAAAACTTGAGGAGACCTGTCCATCCAAGCAGTAGGCCCCAGACCAGGCATCCCCAAAGATGGTCCTTGAGGGCCGCTGTCCTGCAGTTTTTAGAGGTTTCCCTGATTTAGCACAGCTGATTATGATGATTGCAATTAAGAAAAAGCCTGTTAATCAGCTTTCAATTAAAATCAGCTGTTGTGGAGCAAGGAAATCTCTAAAATCAGCAGGACAGTGGCCCTTGAGGACCCACTTTGGGGATGCCTGCCCCAGACTGTGGCAAGACCTTCCCATGTTTCTTCATGTGTCCGACTCTGTTTATGCCTTTAAAAGGTAGCTGAAGACATTTTTAATAAGAAAAGTGTTTACTTAAATATAAAAAAATTTCACGTTATAACCTGCTCTAGAAATGTTTCTATTTGGTGTTAATTTTGTTCTGTAGAGTTCTTTGTAATATTAACCTATTTACCTAAATAAAGTACCCATAAGTACCAGTACCCATAAACACACTTTTCTGAAAATGCTGTAAGTATATAGAACACGAACCTGGAAGAACAGATAGGATACAAAAATTCACAAACCCTCCCTTTTTTTTCCTTTTTTGTTTTTAAATGTGTGTCCCAATAACATTAAATTTGCTCCACTATTTATATATGTATTTTGGTAAAACATGCATTCCAAAAAATTTTTATAAATTCCCCGAACTACTATAAGCCAGTTTATGCACCATAAAAGCATGAAAAGTATTGCATGAATTTCTGGATATTTGCACTTTGAATATGTCAAAGTTTAAAAATAAAAACAGCATACCAGCAGTAATTTTTTATTTGCCTTTTATCAACTTGAAAGAAGGTAGAAGAGTGAACATCAAGCTAAGGTGACCAATACATTTATTTGTGTTATAACCTGCCATCTTAGCAAATATGTACACATAAAAGAAAGAATAACCAAAGTAAGATGACAGAAAAGAAAACTAAATAACCCAACAAAAAAAAGGTTACATCTAAATAATTCTGAGCTTAATACTCTAGCCAATGATAATATTAATAAAATCTAAGCAAATATGAGGCTTTTTTCTCTAAGACAGAACATTTACTGTTCTCCAGTAATCAGATTCTACTATCTTCCATCACCACTAGATGGCTCTCTAAGCATGTGTTTGAGTTGCTTCTGAGGATTAAGTCAGACAGAGCCATGCACTGACTCCTCTTCTCTGGACTAAAGCTGTTTGCAGGGGATATTTATTCCAGTCTGATAGCTGCAGTCAGTGCGCTCTTTGACAATATCCGAGTATTTTGACTCAGAAAAGGTCAAGCAAAATGTTAATGGTGTAGATATTTGTTTGCACACAGCATTAACTGCTCAGAACAGGAAATTGCATTTCTGTCATTTTCTTAAAAGTCAGTCTGCTAACAGCATTCAACTCATTCTTTGACTGACTTATTTTGATGACTCACAGCTTAATGCTGCATCTGATTCAGGACCTGCTTCCTGTCTGGGGAAAAAAATATACCTATTTATTTTCAGAGGTCATTCCATTGTGCACAACCGAAATTATCTTATAACCAAATGTGGACTGTTTTAAATAAATAACCTGTCAGTCAAGAAAAGTCAGACTTCTAAGCTGGTGGTGTTGAAATCCATGCAGATCTGCAGAGTTCACATTTGATGCCAGATGGATGTGCTGTCATGTCACCTTCATGTTTGCAGACGGAGCTTTGACAGTGATTGGATGTGAATGTTGAGTCATTTTGTGGGAAGAGAGGGCAGCCAGTATCATTACTGACTCTGCCATTAGAGGAGTTTCAAGAGCTGCAGGTCCAAGCTTTGAAGGATGTTTTCCCCTGAGCGTAATATCAGCCTGATTTCTGCACAGATTAAATGGCACTGAAAAGTGCAGAAAAGCACCATGGGTAGTACATCAATTCCAGCTCTAATCCAGACTGATTAAATAAGCATACATGAATTGTCCTTGAACAACTTAAAACTCTATCTCTCATTTATACATTGATTTATACACATAAGATGATTACGTTCCAAACACTAAATCATGACACTTTTATATATATATATATATATATATATATATATATATATATATATATATATATATATATATATATATATATATATATGACGCCAATGATAACTGCGTCATTAGGACTTCAGAAAATTTACATGTTAAATTTTTACAGTATATTGTTGATACAAAGCAGAAAACAGAGACTGAATCCCATTTTTCTACACATGAGGTGTTTGGATACTAAAGGAGTAAATCCATGCATGCAGAAAAGATCTGCTGGATGTTTAAAATTGTAATATTACTTCCATTTAATTTACCTTTTTACCTGAATAATTTAATTTAACACATGTAGATATTCTTATATTGGTAACAGCATAAGCACTTAATTATAAACTAAGTGACGGCAGTGATGTTTTGCAACAATTTTGGGGTTACATCACCCACATGATCAGGTGTTGATGAGTTCAAAGTCTGTCGTAACACTCTTTCTATGGCTGCACCTGATGAACCACCCGCCGGTGATTGGCTACTTTTCAGGAAATCACTTATCTTGAGTTTTGATGCGTCGCCAAGGTAACCAGGGTAAGTAAGGATTTTATGACAAATTATCCTAATATTTCCGCTAGGTGTTCCAGCGTTACATTTGTGTTTCTGATTGCTTGATTCGGATCTCTTTCGGCTCTCAACCACTGAGCCTGCCTGATACCATCTGATCTGTTTGCCTGACCTGTCTTAGGACGCCTGCTGGATTCTGTCCATTTGTTGAGCTTGGAGCTTTTTCTTTTCACCGACTTGAATTTCCCTTCAGAACCTCTTCGGACTTCTGATTTGCTGGTTCTGAATCCTAAACACGTCCTCTATCCTGACTTTGGCTCCACCCTCTGGATTAGCCTGCCTTCCTTCATCTGCTCGGATATCTTGTTCTCTGTCCTCTGGGGCTGCGGCGTCTGGAATACTCTGGGTGAGGCCCGCCGCATCTTGTTGGCAGGCCAACGGCTGGATCCTACTTTAGCCACAGAACAAACTATAAAACCAGTTTTGTTTTATAGTTTGAGTTTTCCTCCTGCAGAGGTCCCTGCCTTAGTCCTTGCTGTTTCTGCCGATCCACTGTTTTAATATAAACGCTTTTAATTTATTCAACTGTCTGTCTGCCTTGAATACTGGGTTCCCTGTTCTGAGCTGTGACACTGCAGCACTGGATCACAAGCAATAACTGAGCATCCATTATCCAATCAATCATCTTTTACCTCTACTAAGATCCAGTTTTTCAGCACAGGTTCAAACCCAACTCTCTTCATAGAAACTCTTTTCTCTTCAATAATCTAATAAAAATGACTTAGACAACCTAAGTCTTAGACTTAAATGTTAGCTGTCACCGAAAGAATAGAAGCTACAAAGTTTGCACAATATTTACATTATTCATGTTCTTCCCAAACTATCTGGCCCAAATAGAACATGGGCTACTTGTCCTCAAGATGTTATGCAGTTAGAACAGTGTAGAGAAGTTTAAATAATTTCATACGGGGTTTGAAATACCCTTGGTTACTTTGACACCATCTTCCTGAGAATGTTTTGTTTGTATGGAAGCATTGACTCCATCGAATTCTAGCTGTGAGAAATGCAAAGACAGCTGGGAAGATTGAGGTATGAAGAGGACTCAAATGTAGGACTAAGGCCTGCAGATGACAGAAAGAAACCATTTTATTTAGGCAAAGTAAACATGCAGCTAGAGTCAGAACCGGACTGTGGAGAGAAAACCAGGCTGAGTGACACCCTCATGAATTAACAGGACATCAAGCGAATAACAAGGAAGGAATCGAAGAGCATATAATTACTGGGAGGGCTAATTAGGGAAGTGAATAGAGGGAAATTAATGAGAAAGGGAAAACAAGTGGTAACGTGGCAATCTGGAGTCAAGATAAGGATCGCAGAATACATACTGTGCAAATGAAAACCCTTTGACTTTCTACTCATAAAGTTGCATTTACAGGTGGATATGTTTGTGGAAAACGTCTACCACCCTCTCCCTTCTAGAAATGAAAATGGTGCAGATTTTTCTTTGAAAGATAGATCATACTCAGCCAGCTTGGATCAACTGTTTTTGTTTCTATTTCCAAGGCATGCAACCCCAGTCCCGTGGGCCAGTTGTTGTGGATGCTTTACGTTTCACAGCTTAGTTAAATAAACGAGTTAATAACAGCCGTTTGCATTGTTTGAGACCATGCTGAGGAACAAGTGCGACCGTGCAGTGAGGAAAACAAGTATTTAAACACTCTGCTATTTTGCAAGTTCTCCCACTTAGAAATCATGGAGGGTTCTGAAATTGTAATTTTGCTTACTGTATACTGTATAATGAATGGTGCTGGAGCAGGGATATTTAAGCATGAAGCATGGGCTTGGAGGACAATAGTTAGGAAGACACTGTCGTTCATGGCTTGTGACTACATTAAAAACACTGGAACGCCTTTTCTGTTCTTTTCATGTTTTCCTTTTGTTCTATAACCGTTTGAGTTCACTGTAAGGTTCTCCACATGCTATTTGGATCTCAACAGCTCCTCCAAAGTTAATATGGCTGACTATGGCTCACCTTGTGTGGCCTATCAGTTCAGGTCAACAGTCCCATTTTGGTAGCCCTAGCTCAGTGTTTTTCAACCCTGGTCCTCAAGGCACACTGCTCTGCATGTTTTGGATGTTTCTGAGCTTCAGCTCACCTGATTGAGATGATTGCAGTTCAGCAAAGCCTGATAATCTGCTATCAATTGATAACAGGTGTGTGAAAGCTGGGAAACATCTAACATGCAGGGCAGTGTGCCTTGAGGACCAGGGTTGAAAAACACTGCCGTAGCTGACATGCTCATTCCAAGCTTAGATTATGAATGCAATAGAGCTAATGGAGATGCTTATTCATAGTAAACCAGTTTTAGAACCTAGGGGCATGAAACTCATGGTGGCCTTAATAAAAATAATTCATCCATCCATTTTCTGTCACGTTAATCCCAAGAGGGGTAAAAAAAAAATAATAATAATAAAAAAAAATGCTACCATTAACATTTTTTCTATTGAAAAATTCTGAAGTATTTTGTATCATTGTCTTACTTAAATATCCCCCCCCCCCAAATAAAGTTGAGGGTTTAGAAAAACATTAGCATTTTTAAAGAAGCACTAAATGTTTTAAGACTGCAGTTGAAACAAAACAAATGCGTGAGCGTTAAGTGTCAAAAGTAGTGCAATGATGAGAAATGAATAAAATCAGGTAAACTCTTTAAGCTTCAGGGACATGTCCTCACATAGGTAACCACCTCAGCCTAAAAATCAATTTTAAGACTGCGTACGTCAGTCCTGTATAGTAATTCAGAGCATCTAATCTGCAGCTGTGTCACACAATAAATAGCTTTGCATGCTACTGACCCTAAAAGCTTCCCTGGTGGGCCTCGAGCTAATTTTTCACCTCATTAGCCTGGGCAGACATAAAAAGTGGGACACTGTGAGGACAAAGGAGGCCTGTGTACACATGCACAGCAGGAAGGCATTGGCCAGTAGGATGGATGCAGGCGGAGGCCGTATCATTGGGAAGCGGTGATACTCTTTGGTTCTTGAAGCAAATTAATGACATAAAAAGAAAGGGCAGCGATTCATCATGAAAGGGGGCCATGTGACGAAATACTTCCACCTATATGTGGCACTATTTAAGCACACACATGCACATGTATGGGCTCACCAGGAGGACATTGGTAGGGTTTGACATTGATGAATCATGTGTGGAAGTCAGTTTTCTCTCTCCTCCTTTCTCTCTGTTCCTTCCTTCCTCTTGCTCTCTCATGCACAGAGGAAGCTTTCTGCAGCTTTTTAGTTTTTTTACCCCTGAAAAAGCAACCGGGCATTCTCATCAGGATTCCATGTGGATCTCCAGCCCACTGCATCCAATTACCACTCACACTCTGAATTTGTTTATGAATGGACAAGAAATGTTAGGAAAAAGAATCAGGAAACGGGAGAATTCACTTATTTGAGCATTCATGGGTAGATCTGACTTTGCAGGTCAGAGTGCAGGATTAGGATTTAGTTGTCTTCGGCACATCTGGGTTAATGGTAGCAGAAGCTGCTCTGACCAGATGTGGGTTGGATTATTGATCTAAAGTGGAGCCTTAGCAGAATGCAGTAAACCGTCACGTGCCTGCTCTCTGTTTATATTTATATCCTCATATAATCTGCCAGATCTAATCTGCAAGAGTTAACTGCCATGAGGTGCGAGAGTGGGAACTTGGCCAGAGGAAGACTGTGCCTACAGTATGTTGCCCAGTTCCCATGGCAACTAGCGATTGTGTTGTATCTGGCCTACAAATATGGTGTATATGCACAAATAAGAGACACCTGTCAATCGCACAGGAAGAAAACTTTTCCAGATAGGGGCAGATCAAACCAACACCACAACAAATGCGGGAACTAAAAAAACTTACCAAGCCCCTAAATTAACAAAGGAGCTTCTTTTTTGGTTTGTTTTCATCTTGTCCGTAAAAGAATTCTATTATCTAATGGCAATAATAAGGATCAGGATATGAAATTATATATAGTTAATAAGTAAAAGGTGTTTGCAAAAGAATGTCAGCTAACTTCAGGTCCGCTGCTCTGTAGGACATACATAACAGAATGATAAACTGGTTTTACAGCTTCTTAAATTTGCAACATGCTTTATTCAGCCTGCTTTCACATAATTTCAACTAGGAACTCTCAGCTTACTGTCAACTATTCAACAGCATTTCAGCTGTGCACATTGTAAGGCACCAAATCCGAATTATCTCATCCTATTCGCTCAGCATGAATTACATCATTCTTGGTGTGCAGAAGAGGATCGTCTGTATAAGCAGGTGGAAGTTATCTTTGCCAAGAATTAAGGGGAAAAAAAGGGAACGGAAAAGAGCATGCTACAGTATAGCTGTGGTCCTATTGTCTGATATCCTTGCAGAAAACATGCCGCTAATTATTCTTTTGCTTTTTTTTTTTTTTTTTCCTATTTTTACTCTTGTTTTCTGGACAAAGGACCATATTATACAGCAGTAATATGCGTTTCCAGATTAGGTAGGATTTCTGTAGGCATGTAGAGCGCCGTTATCTCTCTGGTTTCCAAGCATTGTGCTTCAAAGTTGCAGCTCTGTATTAAACCAAGGAGCCAGCCTCCTATTAACAAAGTTCTTCTTTTTCAAAGTGGAAACATTTTCTAAAAAGGTATGCAGAGAAGTAGTAACCACATTAAAAACATCATCAATTTCTGAAGGGGAATAAATTAAATGTTTACCCTCTGCAATGTTGCTCATAGATACAGAGGAGATTAAAAAATGAAACCAATTCTTTAAAATGTATTATTGCATTCTGTGATAAAGATCTGCGAAAGGGAGCTGTCTTTTTTGTTAGAAGAACTCTGTTTAACTAAATTTGGTTATTAAAAAGTGGTCAGAGAGGACAACATTGTTAGGAAATTATGTTATTTCTTCAGATCAAAACATCTCCTGACACAGAGAGCAGGAGAGAGGAAGGGGAGATTTAGAGGGACATAGAAAATGTCCTGAGGGCTGCATCCTGAGCCCCCTGCTGTTCATCCTGATGACACACGACTGCATCCCCAAGTTCACCATCAATGACATTGTGAAGTTTGCAGATGACCCACGGTGGTGTGGGTCATCTGCAATGTCTGAGATGACAACAACTAGGACTACAGAGAGGAAGTGGAGCAGCTGGTGGATTGGTGCAAAGATAGCAACCTGATCCTGTATGTGGAGAAGAGGAAGGAGATCATCTTGGACTCGACAGAAAGAACTGGCCTAACCACGCTCCACTGGTCATCAGCTGTAGAGGAGGTCAGCAGCACCAAATTCCTGGGGGTGCACATCACAGACACCCTCACCTGGACTGTAAACACCACCTCACAGGTCAAAAGGGCACAGAAGCACTTGTACAGAGGATGAGAAGAGCCCACCTGCCCCCACCCATCCTCGCCACCTTCTACAGAAGCACCACAGAGAGCATTCTGACCAGCTGTCTCACTGTGTGGTCTTGAGGCTGCAGCTCCACAGATTTAAAGAAGGTGAGAAGAGTGGAGAGAACAGCAGAGAGGTTCATCAAGGCTCCTCTTCCCTCCATAAAAGACATGTAATCATAGCACTGCATGTCCCGAGCCTGTAGCATTATCAACGACCCCTCACACCCCCACCATGGACGGTTCTCCCTCCTGCCCTCTGGGAAGAGGCTTTGCAGCTTGAAACAGCTTCTTCCACACTGCCATTAGACTGCTGAACTATTGAGAAAACTCTTAAATCATGTCTCTGACTCCGCATCACACCAAATCAAAATTGTGCATATTTGCATCTTAAATATTTAATGCTCTGAACCTGCATATCAATGTGTTTTTAGCACATGTTTGTTTTTCTTCCACACTGTTTACATGTGATCACTGATGCACTTTAAGGAATGGAAATGTTCTGAAAGCTGTACAAAACAAAATTTCATATTGTATATACTCTGTGTATACAAAAACTATGCTACGTTCATTTCCTCAGGCAATATAAAATTCAAGAGGAAGGCAAGGAACAGAGATGGTAAGAAGTCAGAGAGAAGGGCTGAAAAACATAGAAAAAGAAATGTAAACAACTATTGGTAAACTTTAAATGTAAAAGAATTGTTTTAATAAAGTAGGCAATTATAAGAATGGTATTTCAACTTTAAAGCCACAACTTTATAAAATAATTGAACAATTAGAAAAAAGATAATCTATCAACACATTAACTTGTACGAGAACAAATTTCTGCTGGACTTGAACTTTGAATAAAACCTCTTTTTAATGTCACCTAATATCATTGTTCATTTTATGATCACAAACACTTGTGGTATCACTCTTTGGTGTCGCAAGCGCTACGCATGAACGCATTTTTAAATATAAGTGCAGTTTACTCTGGAAAAGAAAAAACTAAAGAAGCTTAGAAATATCCACTGTTTCCATTAAGATATGAAACACGGTTCTTAATGTGCCTATTTCACTTTCCTCTTTATCTTCCTAAGAAGATGTTCTTACTCTCATGAGTTCTCTTTGATCCAAAATAGCCATTACCTTTTATCTTCATCTTACTCTCTTTCTCCCATCTTTCCTCAGTGCTTCATCGATTCTGCCTAGACAGGGCACGGGACAGTCTTCCCCCGTGGGGCAGTCTGGGTAATAAATCTCCTTCCTGTCTGCATGTAGAGGCTCCTCATGGGAAGATCACGGCCTACTTTTCATCCTGACTAAAATATCCACAGTGAAAAGAAAAAGTGGGCCGAAAGTACCATTGAGGTGAAACTGAATAATGAGTGACTTTGCTGAAATCTGGTCAGGTCTTTCATATAACTGATGGACCTACTCTCAGCTCAACTTTTAGATAATTATGTTTAATTTATTGATAGTAATAATAAGGCACAGGATTTCCTGAACATGTGGTGGGTTTGCTGTCTCCTTAGAAAAAGAAGTGGTTCTGTTATGCAAGAGAAGAAGCGCTGTTTTGTGTGCTTGGAAACAAAAGATCATCTGTTGTGGGAAATTGCTCCTAGTAAGTGTTTGTTGCCCAAGTTCAGCTACGCAAACCTTCTCCTCCCTGTAATTTTGTCTGAGAGCATATGCCTGCATCTTCAGATTGCTCAGGCTATTTGCTCTTGGGATGCTGTGAAAAAAGTTTTATCTGGGTCTGGCCAAAACATCAGTCTGGCTAATGTGGAAGTAGTCTTGTTAGAAACAATCAGCCATGTGAAATCTATTTACAGAGCTTGTAACACATTTGATCAGTATGCCCGCTATTCAGTATTTCAAATCACTTTACACAGAGAACAAAGCTATGTACTGATAATAGTGCTCCACATCACAGTAGAATATAATATTGCAAGAGAATACCCCTTTATTGCCATTGTAAAAAATAAGCCAAGATTAAAAAGTGCTGTCCAATTGCATAAGATATTAACCATATCAATAGAAAACATTCTAATATAAAAGCAGCAAGAATAAAAGCACAAAAGCAACAGATAACCACAGAAAGTACATTCTGATGTTGCAATGATCCCTGCAAGCATATTGCACATCAGATGTGTTTTTCAGCAATGATGGTGGGAATTAGAAGCTGTTACACACATCCCACCAAGCAAAACACTGACCAGAATAACACCGAGCTGTTGCAGCCTCCTACAGATGGTAAGATCAGATAATCTACATTTGATACTTGTATGTTCTGCTATACATTACTGACAGTCACTGCTTATGCTGCTTCATAGGATAAAGACCTTCCTTGCCAAAGTGATGAGTTAAGCCTGATATACACTCACCGGCCACTTTATTAGGTACCCCATGCTAGTAACGGGTTGGACCCCCTTTTGCCTACAGAACTGCCTCTATTCTTCGTGGCATTGATTCAACAAGGTGCTGGAAGCATTCCACAGGGAGTTTGGTCCATATTGACATGATGGCATCCCACAGTTGCCGCAGATTTGTCAGCTGCACATCCATGATGCGAATCTCCCGTTCCACCACATCCCAAAGATGCTCTATTGGATTGAGATCTGGTGACTGTGGAGGCCATTTGAGTACAGCGAACTCATTGTCATGTTCAAGAAACCAGTCTGAGATGATTCCAGCTTTATGACATGGCGCATTATCCTGCTGAAAGTAGCCATCAGAAGTTGGGTACATTGTGGTCATAAAGGGATGGACATGGTCAGCAACAATACTCAGGTAGGCTGTGGCGTTGCAACGATGCTCAATTGGTACCAAGGGGCCCAAAGAGTGCCAAGAAAATATTCCCCACACCATGACACCACCACCACCAGCCTGAACCGTTGATACAAGGCAGGATGGATCCATGCTTTCATGTTGTAGACGCCAAATTCTGACCCTTCCATCCGAATCTCGCAGCAGAAATTGAGAACTCATCAGACCAGGCAACGTTTTTCCAATCTTCTATTGTCCAATTTCGATGAGCTTGTGCAAATTGTAGCCTCTGTTTCCTGTTCTTAGCTCAAAGGAGTGGCACCCGGTGTGGTCTTCTGCTGCTGTAGCCCATCTGCCTTTAAAGTTCGACGTACTGTGCGTTCAGAGATGCTCTTCTGCCCACCTTGGTTGTAACGGGTGGTTATTTGAGTCACTGTTGCCCTTCTATCAGCTCGAAGCAGTCTGGCCATTCTCCTCTGACCTCTGGCATCAACAAGGCATTTCCGCCCACAGAACTGCCGCTCACTGGATGTTTTTTTCTTTTTCGGACCATTCTCTGTAAACCCTAGAGATGGTTGTGCGTGAAAATCCCAGTAGAAAAGCAGTTTCTGAAATACTCAGACCAGCCCTTCTGGCACCAACAATCATGCCACGTTCAAAGTCACTCAGATCACCTTTCTTCCCCAGACTGATGCTTGGTTTGAACTGCAGGAGATTGTCTTGACCAATGTTTACAAGCCTAAATGCACTGAGTTGCCGCCATGTGATTGGCTGCTTAAAAATTAAGTGCTAACGAGCATTTGGAAAGGTGTACCTAATAAAGTGGCCGGTGAGTGTACAGTTTTATATAACCTGTTGGACAGTTTGGTGTACATGATTGTTTTTTTTAATTGTGCTTCGGTTTGGAGCTGAGCATAATTGAATTTGTTTTCACATCAGAAGTCAGAACTTTGTCAATAAAAAGAGGAAGAAAAAAGCAAGAAAGTGACCAAAGGAACCACAAAGGAATGAAGTAGCGACAGTAAAGCATGTGCCCCCAGCTCACCTGATCAGTTTTTCATATGGACATTTCTTTTGTGAGAAGAAGGAGCAAGAGAACAGAATCAAGAGCATCTGAAGGAGTAGCTTAGAGACCTAACAAACCCAAACCCCCCATAGGGTATTTGTGAGCTCAGTGTGGTGAACATGTCTTTTAAAAAAGTTTTGAATGAGTTATGAAAACTTCAATGTGACAAAAAGGCTTTAAAGAGCAAATTGCATGTTAGATTTTTGACAAAATGAAAACCAAGGGCTGCCTATTTGAGGATATTTGAAACATTAATTTAGGAATTAAGGTGTTTTGGTGGCCATAAGAAGGAAAGTTTACCAACACAAGTGATATATTTTAGCAGCATCTCTAAAAACTGAGTTATTTAGTAAGTTGCATCATTTGATATTACGTGGATGAGTCAAATAATCACCTTTGCTTCAGCTCTGTGTGGAGAGTAGGTAGTTACTGGGTAGAGCGGATGTGTAGTTGAGTTTGGGAGAAGTTTGATACTGAATTTATTGGTCAAAAACATGGTCTATGTTGCATTTATGAGGGCTGCACAAGCTCCAACCAGTTAGGACATTGGATCCACACCTTTCCAAACAGGAAAGTGCCCATCCCAATGCAAACCTAGCAAGAGACGATAAATCAGTAAACAGGAGATCCTCTTGCTAGTTGAGAATGCTGGAGAAACTTTATAGAAAGGGAAGAAAACCAGATATATTTTCTCTGGTGGCGCAGCACACACACACACTAAAAGTATTTGAATAAGTAGAAAAGAGTCCCTTTATTGTCCTACAATGGGAAAATTCTGGTGTTTACAGCAGCAAAAAGATTATAGAAAAAATGGTCACACAACTGTAGACCTTATAAAAATGTATAAGAATAACACAATAGTAAAGAGTTAAAAGATAAACAATAAAATACTGTACTGTACAGTGTTTTAACAATATAAAAACTGTGCACCTGGAGAATACATAACCAATATACAGCTATGGACATTTTTACAGTAATGGATATTTGAAAATAGCTGCAACATCAGAGATGTGCAAAATGACAACAGCATGTTATTTACCTGACTAAGATAGAAACTGTGCAAAATCAGCATGAACAACTTATTGTGGTTGTTGGAAACAGTGGTGGTTATAGAGTCTTAGAGCTGTTAGGAGGAAGGGTTTATGATAACGTGCTTCAGTCTGTCACTCAAGGAGCTCTCCAGTTCTGGAACAGCTTCATGCATGAGGTGGGAGACATTATCCAACAGAGATTTTAATTTAGGGTCCTTTTGTTTCCCCATCTACAGCATTGCTTCCAGAGGGCATCCAATCACAGAGCTGGCCTTCCTGATCAGCTTATTCAGCTGCTTTCTCTCAGCTACAGATTTTAGGAGAGCTCCCTGCACTACAAAAGACCTCAGTCTCTTCAGCAGGAAGAGTCTGCTCGACCTTTCTTATACAGAGCCTCAGTGTTGTGAGTCCAGTCCAGTTAGTTATTCAGATGAACACCAGTACTTATAATAGTCCACTATCTCAATGTCCGTTCCCTGGATGTTCACCTGTGTCATTGGAGTGGATCTGCTTCTTCGAAAGTCCACCACTGGTTCCTTGGATTTCCCTGCATTAATCAGACAGTGGTTCTGCTGGCATCAGACCATAAAGTTCTGGATCCACTGTCTGTACTCTGAGTCGTCCCCATCTGTGATGAGGCCAACTATGGCAAAATCTCCAGAGAACTTCTGGAGGTGGCAGCATGGGCAGTTGATAAAGAACTAAAAAACAAAGCCCTGAATGTTGTAACTGTGACTAATATACGGTTGTATGTTTGCATTATCACTCCTGCTTACCTTTATCATGGCGTCACTTTGAAAAAATAAAAATGTCTTGACAGCTGTACTGAACAGAATTTCTTTTTGTATACACTCTGTGTGTACAAAATTATAAAGTCTAAATCTGATGAAGAAGTCTGCAGTGTAAAGGGTGAAGAGGAACGGTGCCAGCACTGTTCCCTGTAGGAACCCTGTACTGCAAACCAACCTATCAGGGACACAGCCCTGTGCACTCTGATACTTCGGGCGGCCAGTGAGGTTGTCCAGAATCCACTTGGACATGTGCTGGTCCACTCCTGACAGCTCCAGCTTGTCCCTTAGGAATCCTGGCTAGATGGGGTTGAAAGCACTTGAGAAATCAAAGAACATGATCCTCACAGTGCTTCCAGGTGATTCAGAGCTTGGTGCAGGAGGAAGATGATGGCATCGTCTGCCCCAAAGCCAGGACAGTAGGCAAACTGCAGTGCATGCAGCACACACACAATAAAAGTATCGGACTTTGCCCCACCAGCAAATGGTGTTTCTCACTCCTAACTAACCAAGATTTTGAGCTATGATTTGTTTTTAAGTTCTAAAAACAGATCACCCCTGAAAATCTCTCAGAATGATGCCCATGGTTCATGAAAATAGCAGGATGCTGCTAAACTAAACCATCGCAATAAAACTGTCTGAGGACATGCTGTGACACTATGACATAAGTGATCTTATTCTTTCAATACAGCAATGAATGAATTTTTACCCCGGTCTCTCTCTTTACTCTTCGGCATACAACAGGCTAATAATTATCAAGTTATGGTCAATCATTTGTAGCCTCGTGAGACCATCCTGATTTCGCAAGCTTTCAAGGTTTCACTCGCAGATCAGTCTGGCTACTCTCCATTAAAGAAAATTTGGAGGCGTTCACCAAACGAACGTCCAATCAGCGTTGGCTTTGAGGCGGGTTGAGGTGTGACGCAACGAGAAGCGCGACAGTTCAGTCTAAAGAACATGGCGGCTTCAGCCGATGAAACTAGCGTTAGCGTGGCTATCGAGCAAGTTTTATCGGAATTACAGAGTATTTCTTCACTGAAAGAAGAGCAAAACACTGCTCTGGAGGCTTTTCTCAGAGGAAAAGATGTTTTTGCTCTTTTCCCGACTGGTTTCGGCAAGAGTAGCCTGGCCTGTGGTTGTGTTTTCGTGGTCGCTCTGTTCGTACGTCATATGCTTCGTTGATCTGATTGGTTTATTTGGCCCGTCTATCACCAACATAGGCCAATCAGCTAACTAGTATTTTCGCCCCTTCACAAAATTACTTCAATGGAAGGTTTCCAGATGGATATGCAGAGCAAATCCATCTGGCAGAGTCAGGTTAAGTCATTTGTGCACTTGTACACATTTAAAGTATCTTTTTGTCTGAATTGGCATTGGCATCCATTGCTTACTTCTGTAAAACTAAGGGGACTCATCTACGTTAGGTCATTTCTGATGCCAGCTTTTTGATACAGGTAAAATGTTCACAAAACAACCTAAAAAGCTTTAATAGTTCATATAGAGAATCAATTCCTAACATATTTTAACACTGATATTGTCATGGTGTCTGTGTGTGGCTGAGACTACAGGTTTCCAATCAGATCTCCAATTGGAGGGCGTGCCAACCCGACAGGTGATCCACCTGTTTCTCATCTGGTGCAGCTCTTATAAGGAGCAGCTGGACTACCCTTCACCGCCTGATTGTCCGACTAAGTTGGTAACTTCAAGCCTCACTCCCTGAGTAAAACTCTCCCAGAGATCTTTATCAGAACCGTCAGGTTGTTGCTGACTTACCTGTGCTCCAGCTCATCCAGCTGTCTTTTTCCTCCAGGCTCCGCTGTCACTCCATCTGCCTGCCCGCTCTCCACCGTTTGGTCTCCAGCCCACCTTTGCAATCCACAAGCCCCCTCCGGGATCGGCTCATCTTCTGAAACAGTAAGCTTCCTCACGTTCTTTTCCCCACTTGGACAGATTCCCTTCCTGAGCCCCCAATAACATCTCCTCTCCGTTTTCAGAAGCAGCTGAAGCAGCTGATCAGTCTGAACCCATCTTGGATTCTGTTTTCAGTACAATAAAGAGATTGATCCTTTGAATCCTGCTTGTGGTTTCCTGCATGTGGGTCAGAAAAATCCCCTCGATCATGACAGAACAATCAGGCCAGTTTGACCCAGCAGAACCACGAGCGGGCTCCTCCCCCGAGCATAAGAGCGTGCTAACACAACACCAGGAGATGTTGCGCTCGTTGTTTGAACAGCAGGGGTTTGCTGCTCAACGCATGGATCAGCTGACCGCGTCGATCCAGGAACTGACAAACAAACTCTCCATTACGCCCCATTCTCCGGCTGGCGCAGCGGCCGCATCTCTCCCGTTACCGCCCCCAGGTGGTCAATTCCGGGATGTCACCTCGCCAGTTCCTGAACATTATTCTGGGGAGGTTGGAAAGTGTGGAGGCTTTTTGTTGCAATGTTCCCTTGTTTTTTGTAGGTCACCCCAGTCTTTCTCCAATGATGCATCTAAGATTTCTTATTTAGTGGGACTCCTACAGGGGAGAGCACTTCAGTGGGCGGAAGCTAAGAATAACTCTAATTCTCTGTTTAACCAATCCTTCGATGATTTTGTTTCTGAATTCAAACAGACTTTTGGACATGCTGAAACCCAAACAGAGGTAACTAGGAGACTCTGGACCCAGAAACAGGGCCAGAGATCCGTTGCAGATTTTGCTATTGATTTCCGAACTATTGCAGCCACTTCAGGTTGGAATCCCCAGGCTCTCAAGGGGGCATTCATTAACTCACTAAATGAGCATGTTAAGGATGAGTTAGCCTATCGGGATGATCCCCCAGACCTCGAAGAGCTAATTACATTAGCTATAAGGATTGACAACCGGTTACGTGAAAGGACAAGAGAACGAAGGCGTAGGCCGGCTTCCCCTGTTGCAACTCCACCTAGGGGCCCCAAAGGGCTAGCCCCCAGCCAGATCTACCCATGGAGGAACCCATGCAGGTGGGACGTGCCAGGCTCTCACCAGAGGAGCGCCAGCGTCGCTTTGAAGCCCGGGCATGCCTGTACTGTGGCCGGGCTGGACATTACATTTCAGTTTGTCCCCTTCGGCCAAAAGAGAGAGCCCACCAGTAGCTACGGGAATACTGGTGGGTAGTCTCAGTAACTCTGTTTCCCGTTTAGCCTTACCAGCTTCCCTTATCATTGAGCAGGAGTCAGTTCAGCTCCATGCTCTGATTGATTCTGGGTGTGAGCAGAATCTGATTGACAGTGAGTTGGTACAACAGCTAAAGATTCCTACCATTCCCCTGGTTGCTCCTCTCTGTGTATCTGCCCTGAATGGTAAGGCCCTACCTGTGATTTCACACCAGACCGAACCTATTGAAGTCGTTGTGTCTGGCAACCATAGAGAGAAACTTAGTTTGTATGTTTTTTCTTCTCCTCAGTCTCCCCTAGTTCTGGGTTACCCGTGGCTTTCTCTCCACAACCCCCACCTGGATTGGAGCAATGGTCGAGTGGAGTCATGGAGTCCATATTGTTTATCCACTTGCTTGCAGTCAGCTGTTCCACCAACCTCATCCAGTGCCAGGAAAGAGGTAAAAGCACCTGACATATCCAATGTACCCCCCGAATATCATGACTTAAAGGAGGTTTTCAGTAAGTCCAGAGCCTCGTCCTTACCACCACACAGACCATATGACTGTGCTATAGATCTGTTTCCTGGGGCTACACTGCCATCCAGCCGGCTCTATAATCTATCAAACCGTGAGAGAGAGAGTATGGAGAACTATGTGAATGAGTCATTGGCCTCAGGCATAATCCGCCCTTCCTCGTCCCCATTAGGTGCGGGTTTCTTTTTTGTAGCAAAGAAGGACGGTTCACTCAGACCCTGTATTGATTACAGGGGTCTGAATCAGATTACTATAAAGAACAAGTACCCTCTTCCGCTCTTAACTTCTGCCTTTGAACCTGTTAGAGATTCCACAATTTTCAGTAAACTGGATCTAAGAACTGCCTACCACTTGGTCAGAATTAGGGAGGGGGATGAGTGGAAAACTGCTTTTAAAACCCCCCTAGGACACTTTGAGTACCTAGTCATGCCTTTCGGGCTCACCAATGCTCCTGCGGTCTTTCAATCATTAATCAATGACGTCCTGCGTGATTTCCTGAATGACTTTGTTTTTGTCTACCTGGATGATATCCTGATTTTTTCTCGCACACTAGAGGAACACAGAGTACATGTAAGACGAGTCCTCCAACGACTTATGGAGAATCAACTCTTTGTGAAAGCTGAGAAATGTGAATTCCATGTTTCCTCAATAACATTTCTCGGATTCATCCTTGAGAGCGGGCAGGTGAAGTCAGACCCCGAAAAGGTCAGGGCGGTTTTGGAGTGGCCAACTCCCACAACAAGAAAACAGCTGCAGCGCTTTCTAGGCTTTGCCAACTTTTACAGACGTTTCATTAGAAACTACAGCCAGACCGTTGCACCTCTGACCAAACTCACCTCCACTAAGAGACAATTTTCGTGGACGTCTGAGGCTGAGCAGGCCTTTTCTGAGTTGAAACAGAAATTTTCGTCCGCTCCTGTTCTGACTCAACCAGATCCTACTAGACAGTTTGTCCTGGAGGTTGATGCTTCAGATGTGGGAGTTGGGGCAGTCCTCTCTCAAAATTCTGAGGACAATAAACTCCATCCGTGTGCCTTTTTCTCTCGTGCCCTCACCTCAGCTGAGAGAAACTATGATGTGGGTGACAGAGAGCTATTGGCCATTAAGTTGGCTTTTGAGGAGTGGCGCCACTGGCTAGAAGGGGCTTCTCACCCTATTGTGGTATGGACGGACCACAAAAACCTTTTATACCTTCAGGAAGCTAAACGGTTAAACCCTAGACAGTCTCGATGGTCCTTGTTCTTCACTAGATTCAACTTCCTAATAACTTATCGACCTGGTTCTAAAAATACCAAACCAGATGCACTTTCTAGACAGTTCTCCTCAAATGACGAGACCCCTGTTGACACTATTGTTCCTCCTTCCTGCATCATAGGTTCCCTAACCTGGGACATACGAGACAAGGTACTTGAGGCTCAAAAATCTGACCCTGGTCCTGGGAATGGCCCCCCCAATCGCCTCTTTGTGCCCAGTGCTGTTCGCTCTCGTCTTATACATTGGGCTCATACAGCTCGCTTCTCCTGCCACCCAGGGGTAGGCAGGACCGTAGCCCTGATCAGACGTCACTTTTGGTGGCCCTCCTTGTACAAAGACGTCAGGGAATATGTCCTCGCCTGTGTTGTTTGTGCCAGGAACAAGTCTCATAACCAGCCTCCCAGTGGTTATCTGCAACCCTTGTCGGTTCCCAAGCGTCCATGGTCTAGTATAGCTTTAGACTTTGTGACTGGTTTACCCTGTTCCAAGGGCTTTAACACCATTCTCACAATAGTGGATCGATTCTCGAAGGCCTGTCATTTGGTTCCGCTAAAGAAACTCCCCTCCTCTTTAGAGACTGCTAATCTTCTAGTGAAACATGTGTTTCGTCTTCATGGGATTCCCCTTGAGATCCTTTCAGACCGTGGGCCTCAGTTTACCTCTAGGGTATGGAAGGAGTTTTGTTCGGCACTTGGTGCCAAAGCAGCACTTAGTTCAGGTTTCCACCCTCAAACCAATGGCCAGACTGAGCGCATGAACCAAGAGCTTGAGGCCACCTTGCGATGTCTTTGTTCTTCCCGTCCCTCGACGTGGAGCTCAAGACTGGTGTGGGTGGAATATGCTCATAACTGCCACGTCTCGGCTGCCTCTGGTTACTCTCCATTTGAGGCATCTCTGGGTTATCAGCCCTCTCTATTCCCCCTGGAGGAGAGGGATCTGTCTGTGAACTCAGTTCAACAATATGTCCGTCGGTGCAAAGAAACCTGGAGGGCTGTCACAAAGGCTCTGAACTGTACTGCCGAGCGTAACCGCCGGATTGCTGACAAGAGACGTTCCCCTGCACCCCTGTACTCACCTGGTCAGGAGGTTTGGCTCTCTACCAGAGACATCAGGCTGAAAGCCTTAAATAAGAAGCTGTCTCCTCGATTCATTGGTCCGTACAGGATAAGTTCAGTTCTTAGTCCTGTCTCTGTGCGCCTTGATCTGCCTCCAAGCCTGAAGATCCACCCAGTCTTCCATGTTTCCTTACTCAAGCCTGTTCTGTCTAGCCCCTTGTGTCCTCCTCCCGGGTCCCCTCCACCCCCTCTGGATGTCGATGGTCACCCTGCCTACTTGGTCAGAAGTATCTTGGACGTTCGTCGACGGGGCAGGGGTTTCCAGTACCTCGTAGACTGGGAGGGTTGGGGTCCAGAGAACCGTTCCTGGGTTCCCCGTTCATTCATCTTAGATAAGTCCCTTATCAGAGATTTTCTTGCCTCTAGGTCCTCTGGATCTGGGAGGCCGCCAGGTGGCGGCCCTTGAGGGGGGGGCAGTGTCATGGTATCTGTGTGTGGCTGAGACTACAGGTTTCCAATCAGATCTCCAATTGGAGGGCGTGCCAACCCGACAGGTGATCCACCTGTTTCTCATCTGGTGCAGCTCTTATAAGGAGCAGCTGGACTACCCTTCACCGCCTGATTGTCCGACTAAGTTGGTAACTTCAAGCCTCACTCCCTGAGTAAAACTCTCCCAGAGATCTTTATCAGAACCGTCAGGTTGTTGCTGACTTACCTGCTCCAGCTCATCCAGCTGTCTTTTTCCTCCAGGCTCCGCTGTCACTCCATCTGCCTGCCCGCTCTCCACCGTTTGGTCTCCAGTCCACCTTTGCAATCCACAAGCCCCCTCCGGGATCGGCTCATCTTCTGAAACAGTAAGCTTCCTCACGTTCTTTTCCCCACTTGGACAGATTCCCTTCCCGAGCCCCCAATAACATCTCCTCTCCGTTTTCAGAAGCAGCTGAAGCAGCTGATCAGTCTGAACCCATCTTGGATTCTGTTTTCAGTACAATAAAGAGATTGATCCTTTGAATCCTGCTTGTGGTTTCCTGCATGTGGGTCAGAAAAATCCCCTCGATCATGACAGATATAAGTGAGGCTCTTACCTGCTACGGGCTCTTTAAGATAAACACTATTACCTCTATTACACTTCTGACTTTTATTATTTCTACGACATGCACCATCAGATATAAATTCTCCCAATGGTGTCATTGGATAGTTTATACGTGCATGTCTTTGTGACTGAATAGCAGCCACTGAAATTAATTTTCTATGCATATAATAAAATAACTGTTATACTTATGAGGATTTAACAGCATTGCCATAACGATGTTGTTAAAGCAGTATTCTAAGGACCCTCTGTCCCCTTAAAGCCATTTTGAATTAATGCTCCTCACAAAAAATAATGAATCACTGATGCAGCCATTTATTATGAGTAAACAAAACATGCAGGAGGACTTATTGAAAATTTGGTTATTAAAATGATTAAAGTGATCTACATGGGGGTTTTATACAAACAGAAAACATAAGAAAAATATCCTATAATGAAGAACTTTTTGTCTAAGGCACTATCACAAACAACGGTGGTGGTCACCTTAAGGGTCTGACATCAACTGGACAGCATGACATGCATTGTGTTTTGTGCTCATCCCTGTCAATTGGGTTGATATTTCCTTGAAAGCCAAGATTTTCTGTTTCGCTAAAGTCCTTTATAATCCCAAAGCAAAAAGCGGCTCATAAAGAAAGTATTATTGGATCAAGGGAAAAAAACTCTCAAGTTTTAATCATTATTTTTTTATCTACATTCTGCTCGCCACATCCTGTCTCTTTTGACAAAAAAAATAAAATCGCTTGAGTAATTGTTCTCATATTTTGGTTTTAAGAAAACAATCCCTGTTCATTTTTCAAGGAATTAGCAGAACCAGGCTGCTGTTCCAGGAGATCCATCGATCACGTTAGGATTTAATCTTAGGACTTGGAGAACCAACTGAGTAAAAATTTGTAAAAAGGATTTATTGACAAAACATGAGAAACGGACAGTTCTAGTTCCTTCAGGAGTGTAAAGAGGTTATTTGAATGGTGTCTGGACTGGGAGGATATTAGTATTGGCCAGAAATCTTTGATAGGAAATTTGAAGAAATTGAGCTTATTTCTGAGTAATTTGAGAGGGCCGTGGAGGGAAGATGGTCTGGGTCCCGTGTGGGGAGGTTGATGGTTTACCTCTGATGGTGCGATATGGTTGGAAATACAGAGTTCTGATGTAGCCAGGTTGGAAATGATTGCTGGTGGAGCGGCCAGGCAGGTTACTTGCTGGTAAATCCACTGGAAGGCGAGTCGGAGAACCGAATCCTCTGAAACTAAGCGTGTGAAAAACCTAGAGACAACAAGGACAGGGATTGCGCAACTTCAGGCACGTTCACTGGAGATAATCAAACTATTTAAAAGTTTCAACAAGAGACAGCCAAAAGGTCTACCTGTAAATGTTAATCATCCAACGCTGAGTGAAGGCTCTGCTGCACTTCTTCTTCTCCTTTTTTTTAATGACGGTTGGCAAACAACTTATAGGTGCATTACCACCACCTTCCAGACAATCTATTATATTCTCCCTAAAATACCCGTTCTTCTTAGAAAACCAAAAATACTCCCAAAAACTACATCCACCTGTGTAGGCAGCCCAGGTACTCCACCAAGATCCTCTCAGGAGAAGATGCATGACTTTCCATTTGAAGATGCTTGCCTCCAAGGGCTCCATAGAGTCAGAAATGTTACTAAAAAAAACTTGAAATATTTAGTGAAAGGGAGCTACAGTATAAATGAACACAGACCTTCACTATTTAGTGAATGTGCGTTTTGTTTTTCTGTTTATGAAGACTGTTTGTCTTCAATGTGATAGAATTGGCAAATAACTCAAAAAGACATCTGATCTTTAGCTTCATAACATAACTCGTATGATACAAATCATCTGGGTCAAAAGAATTATGGATATAAGACATTAACTTCATTATTGAAGAAGAAAAGAAGCCTAGAGCTGAAATTGTGTAATTACATTCAGCCTGTTGATAAAGATAATGTTGGACGTGCCATGTATGACTCATGTTTGCTGAGTTTTTATCCTCTTTTCTCTTTTGTGTTAAAATAGGAAGAGAGAGAGATGGTCGAGCACCTCTGGGACAAAACACTCCAGCTGTAGTTATGATAATAAGGCCATGAAACAAAAGCTGAAGCATTATTTTTCGTCAGAAATTTGTAAGGACTGTGTGGTGGTGATTATGATGATGCAGTGGCCAAGTCTAAGAACTTGGTATGAGTTCACTTCAGGTTGTTAAACTGTAACGGAAAACTATGCCCCATTTTTTCCCCCACAGACTAATATGCAGAAGGTGTTGTTATGGTTTTTGGCCATATTTCTCCATCTTCATCTTCCCCATCTCCTCTTCCAGGAATTGTTTTCCCATTTGGTGCTACTTGGCTTTGCAGGAGTCTTTCTGCGTAAATTTGTCATCATAACTAAAGATGGAATTTCACAGCCCAGTGAGCAACAACTTCCCATCTTCATTAAGATTTAATACTGTTCTTTTATGAGAATAGAGGAGGAAATGACATAAGATAATACAGTGCACTTTGAAAGCTGAAGACCACAAAATAAGAGGAAACAATTTTAACTCTTTTTTTGTCTTTCATAAAAGCAGCCAAGTTCACCCGCGTTTCCCTTTCACCACACTTATCTTCCCTCGACAATTGTGAGACTGCTAAAGTCTGCAAAGTTCATGCTGATACATAATGTATGAAAAGGCACCACAATTAGCATAAAATGCCTTCTCTCTTAAGTATATTTTCCCTCAGTCTTTCATAACGCCTTTTAATTTTTTTGTTTATTAATAACAACGTTCTCTGGAGGAACAAATGAAGAAACCCCTCAGTGCAGGAGAGCCTTTTGTTCCAAACCTACGGTGAGCTGGTTGACTGGTACTGTAACCTGGATTATTCACACTGGATCATCAACTCCCATTTAGTGACATTTCCACAAGGCTGTGTCTCTTTGTCTCTCTTCGCAGTTGTTATTGTTTTAAACCAGACTTATAAAGGCAGTCTCTCTGACATGACACCTTGAAAGTACAGTCTGCTCAGTGCATATTGGTTTAGAGAGCAATTCCTTATGATTCCACCCACACTTTCTTATTTTCAACAGTTTGTTAAAACTTGTTTATACTGTAGGAAGTGTAATAGTGCTCAAAATTATTTAGTGAATAATCTTATTCTGTAATTATTATTCAATAGTGAATAAATGTTTAAAAAGATATCCAAAAAGCGTATTAGTTGAGTCGTAATAAACTTCCAGGACTAGAAAAACTTTATAAGACAGAAAGGGGTTTATCTCCAGCATCAACAACAGCCACAGACGTATAATTTCCTCCACGGAAACTTGAACTGTATCCTGGCATTCCTCTGGCTTCAGGCCGTCTGTAGGAATAAATCAGCTAACTCCAGCCCTGTCGCTCTAGTGACAGAAATCCTGATTGGTCATCATTCAGGGAAAATTGTTCCCAGCTGCAGCCGGGATTGGCTGCCGGCTGTTTTCAAATGATCACAGCAGGTTTGAAAATACCTAACAATGATTTTCCTGAGCTCTGAACTGTTCATATTCTGCAAGGTCACATGCTGACGAGTGTAACAGCGTACAAGGCTGCATATTCAATCAGTGCTGTCTAATGAGTTGTGCCAGTTTAATCATGCTGAAGGATGCTTTGAGTGCCTTTTTTAGAGAGTGAAGAAGGGTCTACTCCAGAAAGTCAAATCCTCAACCATCTTCAAAACGTACATCCAAATGCAGGAGCTTGTTCTTTGCAACAATTCAGATTGATGACTGGTTTAAGATTGTACATGCAGCTGTGTCTCATGAGACACAAAGGAACTGAATTTATTGCTAATTTTAACCACCCAGCATTAGGAAGGCTGTTCATCTTTTGTTCATGCTGTTCATGTTTGATTAAAATGATCACAGAACATCATCACATGTTCTGCTTGTGTGATGCTGCTGATTACTTATTTACAGGTTTGCTAAAACCCATTAGAGCAAAGCAACCCTGCTATGTGAAAGTCTCCTTTTTGCATAAGCTTTTTAGTATGACAAAAAACCATCCCAGTTTTTTTTTTGTTTTTTGTTTTTTTACAAATATGTGCTTTTAACGTCAGAGCTGTAGGGAAACTTACTTTTTTATATGTATATTTCTCCAAGTATCTTTGTCTTTTTGTCAATTTTCTGGACACAAAGAACACAGTTTTGGTGGTACTTGAACAATGCTTTTCAAACTTGTTTGTTTAAAACCCACAACTGACTAAATATGAACCAACAGCATTGAAGGGTGTTGGCTTTGCTTTAAGTGACACAGGATATTTACAGAGATTTTAAAGGCAGTGATGAGGAGAACAAATTAGAACAAATGAAAATGTACACAATTTTCAGATATCTTGTTTTTTTCTCTTTCATTTAACATCATATACTTTGAATTGTAATTGAAAGGGGATTTATGAATAACTTCCATTGCCTTGCGCTGTGGTCAAAAGTGGACACGGTTCCAGACTAAATAGTTCTTCCAAACAACACCAAATAAATTATTTTACCAATGTGTCTTGTCTCATCAGACTTTAAGTAAACTAATCTAATGATGGACACCAAACAAGATATAAATATATATATATATATATATATATATACATATATATGTTTCTTATACATGTGTTTACATTTGGAAATGTATATATTTTCCTTCTCCTTATACATGGCATTGTTCTTTTTACATTTCATCATCTCCTGTTCTTACTCTACCACTTGCATTTCTGCCTCCTCTTTTTGTGCCTCTTTATCTTCCTTTACCCTCCGCATCTGTTTCTCCTCTTCCTGTGCCTCCTCTTCTTCCTTAACCCAATGCATTTCTGCCTCCTCTTTTTTTTAACCCATATATTTCTTTCTTCTCTTTTTGTGCCTTGGCTTTCGGGGTTCTTTCAAAATAAAAGGCTGAGCTGCAGACAAAGTATTTTCCACATTTAAACAGACAAAATATATACACATAAACATATTTTTGTAAACTTATTCATAATGGCTGAATTACTTTCCAAAATTATGGTTAATACATGGACAATATACACGTATAAGAAAAATGCATGCATAAGGAAAGGGAAAACAACAATATATACATATATATATTTCTGCTTTTATTTTTAGTTATATCAGTTTTGGTCCTCCATATATTCATATCTGTATGAGTGAATTTTATGGCCTATTTATTTGGTTCCTAGTAAACCATTACCTCATCACTGACCTATCCACACAGGTGCACATGTGGTTTGTTCCCTCAATGTTCCTCTGTAAATGGGTCAGACAGGACCGGGGAAGATGGGGAGAGACGCTAAAGTACACAGCTGGCCACTGCTCCCACTCTCTGCAGACATGCATGAGGCAGCCCAGCACATCTGGGAAATGTATTATCCAGGACTCTGAGCTTCAGATGAAGATCTAACCTATAGTGAGAAGCTGTGTGTGCGTACATGTGCGTGTGCGGTCGTGTTCAAAGAAGAAGCTTAATGTTTAATAGGAGGAGGGCTGTGTTTTGCAGGAAAGCAGAATTCATTATTGGTTACTCACCATCAGGATTATGTCTTCATAATCACCTCGCTCAGCCTCCTAAGTTAATTACTTTGACTTTTCCTGCACTGCATTTGCATAAAGACTAAAACATGCAGTAAATATTGACATTCCCCTTCTTCAAAAGGATACACAGCCACGTCATCCCTGCTATAACGTTGCAGACATATGTGGTTCCATCACATGTGTCCTGGTCATATTTTTAGTGGCTCATCAGACTCCATGCCAAGTAGTCTGCTCCTGACAGATGGCCCTTTCTGTGAGTCACGGCTTTTCAAATACATGCATGACAGGAAGCACAGGCTTACACTGAATTGAACCAGCATGGAAGGAAACACAGGAAGCAAAACATATAGTATGAGTAGAGCCTTGCTCCTAACCAACCAAAACAGAAACAGAGCATTTGTTACCACATTTAAGGGACTGGTTTATATCCTTTCTAAGTTATTTCTAAAGAAATAAAGACTTAATTCTGAATCCCAGTTTTTTCCTGGCTAGTTCATGTGTGTAATTTCTGCTTTTTAGCTGACGGTTTAGAGGAGATCCATTCTTGGCAGATTCTGACGCTGGTCAAGCCTCAGTGGACTGTGAATGTGAGCGACCAAATATTTACATTAATAACTGAATATGTTTCTGTTTAGTGAAACAGTAAAAAAGTATTCTAGCTTCAAGTCTTTTCTCCGTGACAATTTGAATTAACTCACAATTAACAGGCTCGTCTTCTCTGCTTTAGTTGCTGTTTTCCTTTCAAGATAAATCAGAAGCAATTAATGAGAGGTAAGTCCCAGAGCTGTAATTATTACAGGCTAACCTCCCCTCAGCAACAAGGCAGCTTATATGATGTCCTAATGCCATCAACTTCGAGGAATTGTGTAATTTCTAGCAGCCCATTTAATTTTCACATATTAGGTGAGGGAAGCAGTCATGCAATCTGAGTCTGGAGCAATGCACTTGGCCTTTAGTGATTTTATAACAAGGCAATTCATGTAAACAAGAGCAATAAGCCAAGACAGCATCCTTTAGTTAGCTGTAAGATTTTTTTGTTTTTTTTTTTTAAATAAATGATGAACGGTGTGTGGTTTGTTTTAGATTTAATCAGTAAACAAAGTGCATATGTAGAAGCAAACAGCAAAGCAGACTTATATATCACAATAATCCTCTGGAATAAAACTTGAAACGTGTTTATTTTATGTTTTTGTGATGGTGTCTGTCCATTTATGTGCTTATTATATAAAGACTCCACCCTACCTGCCTCTCTTGCTCTGCTCTCCCCCACAGGTGCATGAAATCAATGGTTGTGTATAGACTCTTTAACTGCTACAGGGCATTAATTTATTTCACTTTATTTTCTTTAAAAAATATTATTAAATATTGATTTTTTTTTTTGTCTTCCCACATGTTATTGCTGTTCCTGTGCCAGAGCGGTATAAGCTTGTATACATTAGCTTTGTGTCTCAAATTATATCACTAAATTAACTTGATTATCTAAAATAGCAGTAGATATCTTTGTATGCTATTGTGTTTAAGCCAATATTAATATATCTATATAAATATCAATATTTGTAAAGAATTAAATTTGCTAAAACCTGCACAGCCTCTTGATCTTTTATGTGTTTATGTTAAAAAACCTCATCGAAACATTTGTGCACGTGGTTTTCTCTACTTCTTCTGAGCTTTCTGATAAAGAGAAATTTATCAAGTTTCACTGGTTTCTGGTTAGACAGCTGTTGAAGGGTCTTTTCGCCACTCAGGTTTAGTTCATTTAAAACAAACTATGGCTTCCTCAGGGGTTTATTTTGTGTAGATGTGAACACATTAATCACAATAGTGTGTGGACCGAAACAACCATGTTTGTAGGAGGCGGTCTTGGTACTGATCTTAACAAACTGTAAAGCAGCTGATGATTTATGTTGGGAATATGATCCAACCCTAATTTGACATAAATATGCAGGCTTATGCAAAACATGTTCCCGTTTTTAGGGTAGTGTTTCATTCGTAAATATTTATATACAAATATATATATCCATCCATCCATTATCTGACACGCTTGTCCCAATTGGGGTCGCGAGGGGTGCTGCCTATCTCAAGCAGTCGATGGGCGATAGGCGGGGTACACCCTGGACAGGTCGCCAGTCCATCACAGGGCAGCACAGAGACAAACAGGATATACAAGCATTCACACACACACTCACACCTAAGGAGAATCTAGAGAAGCCAATTAACCTAACAGTCATGTTTTTGGACTGTGGGAGGAAGCCGGAGTACCCGGAGAGAACCACACATGCTCAGGGAGAACATGTAAACTCCATGCAGAAAGACCCTGGGCCTGGAATCGAACCTATAACCTATATATATATACATATAAAGCGTCAAGCTTTTGTGCACTTGGAGCTTTATACATTGGCAGTTCTGGTAGTAGACCCTCAGTAAAAACATTAACAAAATGCCCTTACACAGTTACAGAATAGAAACAAAGATTCTTTTCATTAGCATTACAAAACATGAGTTGATGAAAAGTTAAAAGAGATGTTCCATGTCTGTACTTGATGTATTTTAGTTATTAAAATTACAAACATTTCTTTCCTTTTATAAAGTTTGACAGGACCTGGTGTCATAAAAACTCTTTGAAAATGTATTGCCCTTTCTGATAGCTGAAAATTAAAAGAATATTAAGATCAAAAGGTCTAGATACTCCAATTTGGATTACAAGAATAAAACAGGAAACACATTATTTTCAAATATAGTACTCCATACAAAGTGGAATGAAACAATTTCCGCCTAAACTAAGAAAAACTCTGTACTCATTTTTTTCCTCTTAATTTCCTGGCTGTTATTTTCTTAACAATTTCCCCTCCTCACTACTTCTCAAACTTATCTAAATCTCTGAAGGGTGCGTTAACCCCCTCCCCCTACCCCACGGGATCATAAAGTAGGTCTGACGTCGATGCATGGGAAGACTGACGCAAATGCGTTCATGTGAGTAGGTAGTGTAGACCTCAGGAGAGAATCAAGTAGGGAGGGGGGTGCAAATGGGAGGCAGGGGGACACAGTATTACAAAGAGGAATGGAGAGGATCAGAACATGGAGAGAGATGGCAGTGGGAAACGGATGATAAGAGGAAATATGAGAGGGGACAGATTGATGATCACATGTTGGTGCCTGCCACTGAGAGGCCAGCACCGATTTACCACACCAACGAGCGTTTCAAATTAAAGTGATGTTCAGAAAATGGCTGGGGGGGTCAAACTCTTCACTCTTCCTTGTTCTTAATATCATGTTACTGCGGCTACTTAAAAACAGCAAAATAACCCCAATAGATTATGATCATAGATTATTTTCCCAATTAGGTATCTCAAGCATGATGGGAAATCTCACGACAGTATCCTAACAGAGTGAGGAACTGTATTAGATCATGGATCCACCATCAAAGTAGGCAAACAGTGTAATTAACCAACACATTTTTTAAACAGTTCATATCCTTTCAAAATATCTTAATTCGCACTCTACTTCAGAGTCTCCTATGGTTATAAATATATCTTTTTCTTTTATAAAGTAGGTGCTTTTAGGAAACACAAATCCCTGTAGGACAAAACAAGATGCCGAAAAATGTGTTTTTCATTATGAGGATAAAAAGATTAAGTTGATTGTAAAACTGTTGTTTTTTTGTTTTTTTTTTATGTTGAAAATACAATCCTGAAAAGTCACTTTCAGGTGGAGTTTTCTCCGGGGGGGGGGGAACTAAATTCAAAATGGACGTATACCAAAAACCAATCAAACTTATATACTAAATTAACCCACTAGTATATTTAGATGAATTCCAACAACAAAACAACCTTATGAAAACACTTACACGTAATTTCATGTACAGGTTTAGTTTTTGTACATAAATCAGCCCTTCTGAGGCTTTGTGAAGGTAAAAATCTGTGTTTTGCATGGTCCAATATAGTGTCACAAACCTAAAAATATTATGTAACAGATTAATAATGGATAAGCTAATGGTCAGCCCGATATATTTTTAATATATAATAAATAATATTTTTTTGAGACTGTGTCTATTTAAGAGCAACTATGCAAATTAACAAACATCTAGAAAAAGTGCACTATATTATATTATTTTCCATGTGAATCCTATGTCAGGAATTGGTTGAGTTTGTGGACCCAAATGTAGAGTCAGGGAGGCAGAGGTGAGTTTCTTGATGATTTAATTATGAATAAACAACTGAACACAGAGGCAGGAAATCCAAAAATCAAACATGAAAACAAAGTCAAACAAACCGGAAACCATGGAGACATCAGGGGGGAAAACTATAACGAGGAGGAAGACTCAGAGAGACAGAGTTGGAGGAAGTTAGACGAGGAACCAGCAACAAGGAACTGAACAGAGAGTGTATTTATGGGAGACTGAAACAAAGAGAGGACTAACAAGCAGATTGGGAGCAGGTGTGGACAGAGCAGACAGGAAAAGAGCTAGAGAAAGAGGAGAACACAAGAGGGCAGCAGAGGGCAACAAATAAAAACCTGAAGACAGAAAAATAACCAGAGACAAGACAACAAAATAAGAAATAAACCACTAAAACTAGAAAATATGGAGCAAAGCAAAACTGAACACTCAAAAGAAAACATAACAAAACCAGAACTATAATATCCTAGATTGTTCATTATTCTTTGCCTTTTCTAAAAAGTGCTTTAAACCAGTCCTACCTGTTTTTATCTGCGCTGGGCCAGAACCTGACGTTTTAAGAACGATGCAGGGAAAGCAGAATAAAGCGTTAGCCTCGCTGCATGCAGTTAGCCAAGCCTTGTAGCTAAACCACGTCCTGGAAAAAGACCAAGTGAACCATCTCCATCTGTCTTTGGACTGCTGAATAATTTTGGTGTTCGGCTGATCAGGTCCAAACGATTTCACCTCCAACTTCTCTTGGTAAGTTTGCTTCCCTCCCGTGCCTCGGCCTGTCAATCACCAGCACAACTGTGACAACGGTTCCTGTCACCGCGGGGCGTAGTTTTGGTGCACCCTGAGCTCTTCTATACCTCTCCATTGCAGAGGAGCTACTGCGCCCTTTTATCGAGATTCAATGGATTAAAATCTTTGTGCCATAGGGTGGAAATACCTCACCAATTCGACGAAAAATAAAACACTTCACTTATCAATAAAGATAAAAAATTTATTTTGCACATCTAAAAAATATAAATCAATGTATTTAAAAATATTTTACTTTTATCATTTAATTTTAATTCATTTTTTTATGTCTTAATCAAGGTCATTTGGTGGGTGGGACAGCGCCCTAGCGCCCTCTATTGGCCAGCCACCACTGATTCAACATCTGAAAAAACTAAATACGATGAAAGCTGAATTAAAGCGTCACTTTGCACCTTCAAAGAAACAATTTAATGGACCAGTTGTCAGGAACGCGGACAGATGGACCCAGTATTCAAGGAGAGACAGTCAGTAGAAAAGTTCAAAACGTTTATTAAATAAACAAACAAAACAAAAGCGGAGCTGTGGCTCGCGGACACTGCAAGCGGGGGGGCGGGGCACCGCCCAATCTCAGACACTCTGTAGTGGGAGAAACACAGGTAAGTGACCACGATCATCTGACAGAAGATTATCTGAGTTGGTCACTTATTTGGTTTAACAGTCCAGACCAAGAATGTCCCCAAGTGCTGCAGTCCCAGAGGTCATGCTGGAAGACGATCCTGGTCAGGGATCCAGAACAGACAGGAACAGACAGAACAGGCAGTATCCAAATCAGGCAGGAACAGAAACAGGTGGCAGGATCCAGACTTCCAGGCATCCACAGGCTTCCAGGAGGGTTCAGAGTCTGACTGGGACCAGAAGCATGACCAGGTGGTCACGCACAGGAGCAGACAGGATAAGGTGCAGACAGACAGGCTCAGTGAAAGAGGGTAGCCGAGACAGGACGTGGAACCGGAACTTGAAGCAGGACTTTAAACTGGTCTCCTCCCTTGAGCCAGGCTTACTGGATAAAAACTGAACCTCCCCACATATTGAGCCAAAAATCCAGAGGACTCCGCGGGGGAGGAACAGTGGACGATCAGGAGACGAGACAACCACAAAAACCCTCTTTCCACTGGCTGCTAGGATAAAGGACATGAACCATGAACTAAAACTGAACAGACAGACTGACAGAAAGACAAGAAATTATCTGGCACTGAATGCTCAGGCTGAACTGAATTTAAACCAGAGGAAACAGGTGAGAGGAATAAATTGTAATTGAGGCAGGGACAGAAAACGGCAGGTGAGAGGAATTACTAATTAGGGAGGAGCAAACAGGCCAGATCATGACACCAGTTTGTGTTGCATATTTATGATTTCCCTTACTTAAATTCTATACATAACCTATCGGTGGCTGCAAGCACCTGCAAGACTTACCTTTGCCGTAATCTATATCAAGGGACTTTTGTGGCAACACATCCTCCTGATTACTGCAAAGTCAATTATTGCGTGGCTTGGATGAAAAACTTTTGTACTTATTAAAACAAGCTGAACTTTCATGTTTTGTTAAACAGTAGGCTCTTGGGCATACAGGTGGCACAGCGGTTAGCGTGCGTGACCCATGCACGGAGGCCTTAGTCCTTGATGCGGTCGACCCAGGTTTCGAATCCAGCCTGTGGTCCTTTGCCGCATGTCTCGCCCCTTTTCTCATACCCCCTTTCCTGTCAGCCTACTGTCCAAAAAAAAACGAGCCACTAGTGCCGTAAATACTAAAAAAAAGGATCTTATTGGATCTCATGTAATTGACTTTGAATCTGTTTTGCTGGTTGAATTAAACCAAGATGCTATTTGTTGTGAATTTCTGGCATATAAATAAACTAAACTGCAGTGGTTTGTATTGAATTAAACATAACAACCCTATGTGGATGTGGTATCTGCCTGAACCATTAAACAAAGTTCTGTTCTAAATTTTTTCTACATTTAATCAAAATCATGTTGTGCTCTGTGTGATTTTGCGCAGCGTAAGCACTGTTGCAATGATTTTAGCCGATAATGAGGGTGGTGATGGTAGAGAAGCAACAGCAGGGCTCTGCCACCGCCTCCAACATCAGCCTGAGGACGCTCATGAAGACAGCATGAAAACATAATTATCAGATTTTCTGAACTGTCCTTCGCTAATCAGAGAAGCTGTTAGCAACAAAGGTTTTGAGCACACACACCACTTGCCACACATGACTTACAGCATTTCATGGTATTTATGATCGATGCCTAGAATTAAAAGTGATGGCAAGGGAGGAGATAAGAAAATATTACCAGAAAGGAGAGTCAAGAAGGCTTATGTGATCCTGCAGCTCAAATGTCTTCTGCTGCATTAATGAATTGTTAGTAAACTATTTCTTTATTTATTTGAAAATAAGAAAAACACAACAAACCATTTACAGAGCTTTGCAAATATTCATATTTTTATTTTTTATTTAAGGTCCTGGATTTGATGTGACAGACCAAAGCACTGCAAAAATTTGTTTGCAAAAATTTTAAATGCCACTTATATTTAGCTCCCTTTTCTCTAATATCCTTGAACAATGTCCAAAGTTGCTGTTTGCTGTTAGAACACCTAATTAGAGGCAGTTGAACTGAATATAAATAAAGCTTTTCTGCAAATGTCTCAGAAGTTCTTTAGAGAACATTAGAGCACAAATGATATGATGAAGAACAGGCAACTGAGCAGACAAGTCAGAGAGAAAGTTCTGGAGAACCATTAGTTAGACACTTTCTCAAAAATGACCAATTTATAAGACAAAACATTCCTTTTACAGATTTTTCCATTTGTCACAAGTGAATACATTTCAGATGAGGCTTTGGTTGTTTAAGGTCAAAATTAAAATTTTTAGCCTCCATGCAAAATGAAATTTGCACATAACACCACAATGTACACTGCTAAAATGATCCAAGAATTAGTATTTTCTAATAGGTATATTTACCCTTAATTTCAGAAGGTAAATAAAATGATCTGCCAATAGAATGAGCATAGTGTCTTTCTTAACTGCCCAATTCAAGAAAAAATACACCTACTTTAAGAAAAATGTACTTACTTAGATATAAATTCCTTGCAGTTAGCTCAAACACAACACCCCAAAAATGAAACATAGCAGTGGCAGCATCATGCTTTGAGATGCTTTATATAAGCAGATTCAGAAAAGCTGGTAGGAGTTGATGGGAAGATGGATGGAGCTAAATTCTGGACAATTTTGGGAAAAAAGCTGTCAGAGGATGAAGAATCCTCTTTGGAATCCAGCAAGAGTCCAAAGACAGGTCAGGCAAACAGATCAGAACAGGAACAGTCAGTTTCAGAGGTCCAAAGATAGAACAGGTCATTATCAGGCAATAAGAAACAATCAGGTATCCTCGAAAAATCTCACCAAGGGCTCGAATAATCTGGCATTGATGACTGGTAAAAGGCAGGTTAAATAAAGGTTGGAACAGGTGGATCAGATGAACGGTTATTAGAAACTAGTCGTAGCTAGACAGGTGTGAAATTAGTAATCAGGCCAGTCATCAGTGCCAAGATAGTGACAGTACCATCAAAATCCAGATCTAAGACCAACTGAGAGTTTTTAGCATGATTACAATTTGGTATTTAAATACCATTTCTCGTTATCCTACATCTTTGCAGCTCTTTCTTCCCATCTGCCCTATAAGAACCACATACAATAGCCAACTTGAATTCTGTGTTCTCTTTATGGGTGTGAATAATTTTATATGGCTTAGTACAACTATGTTATCCAATATCTCATCTGAATGTTTTGGGGTTGTTTTTAAAGTGCTGGTCACCATTCATGCCCACCAGATACATAAATGAAACCCATGGATCTTAGCAATTATGGAAGCAATTAGAGGATAACTGTCGATAAAGTCCACAGCGATGCTATCAGAATAAAAAGCTGCACTGTAATTATGATGAAAGTTATCAGCTATGCCCTGTCAGTGCAGCGCTCTCGGCATTATTATCACAGCAGTCAATGGAATGAATTTGTGCAGGGTACAAATGAGCGTGCTCAAAGCAGACAATACTTCTGATTACCTTCATTACATTGGTCTCTTCCAGAAAAGGCGATGCCTGCAGCAACGCAGGGGGAGAGGAAGCTTATAGGGTGCCTTTGGTTTGCTGCTAGGCAACCCCGACAGCAGATTGACAGACGGGATGACAGCTTAAGTTTCTGCTGATAGTTTACTGAACTCTAATGTCTGGCTGAGAGGATTTTAATCCAAGAATGTCATGAAATCTTACACTGAATCAAATCATAAATAAAGGTTTCTTGAAAAAGTGTATTTGCCCTTAACATAAGCAGGTAAATAAGGTTATATGCCAATGAAGTAGGTATGTTTGGTCTTAAAATCAGATAATTGCTATTATGATAATGTTATATTCTGAACATAAATCATGGCATCACATTGATATATTGTCTTATCTGTTTAAAATGGTGGATAATACACTTTTTTCAAGAAATAAAAAGACTTAATATATTTCAGTTTCTGCAGTTTAGCAGTCTGGCATGCTTTCAGCTTCAAAAACTGTGTTCCTCAGTTTGTTCAGATATATGCTAGCTGTGTCAAGGCTCATAGGGGAGCACTCAAACAGGCTAAAGTACTTTACCAATGATTAAAATTTAAACTCTTTCCTGTTGCCTGTTATTACATAACTGGTTGAAACCCTGCATTGAAAAAAATACTTACACTCTGGGAAATCTAATCAAAAACATCACCAAGAGTGTTGCGTAATAAGCTAAAAACAGAAGCCAGAAACATTGTGACGGTATCATGGGGGTCCCTTCTCAGCACAAAAAGCAAAGAGGGTCACTTAAACAGAAGCTGTTGTGGTTTTTGTTTTTATTGTGCTCTGAGTGATTCTGTGGCCTCATGGGAGCTGAATGTACAGCCAGCTCTAAACAGATTGCTGTAGGTGGAGTTGCATCTTTTTCCAAACTCTTTATTTCATGTAACTGGCAGTCCCTGGAACTTATGCAATCATTAGGTGAAAGGTTATGTTCTCATTGTTCTTCAATACTTTAGAAAAACTCTGCATACACAGAATATTATGTAACCTAAAGTGAAAGAGATAGGGCTCTGACACATAGGGCCGGATCTTTCAAAGGTTTGCGTGTATAAAAACGTGAGCTATTTCACTGCACACGCTAAAAAATGTACAAACTGAGCTATCAACAGCGTGCTAAAAGGATTTGGTCTTTAAAACATGCTAAATAGCGCCTCTTATCCATTTAGTTCTTTTTCTGCAATGAATATGCAATATGGGGCGTTTACACGCAAAAGTACGTCTTGTGGGAGGAGAACATGTAAATATATTAATTTAGCACTCGCAAAGTGATTTATTAAACCTGAAGGCAATTTTGCTAACGGTATCTGACTCTATATTTAACACGTTTCAAAAGAAGGTGCAAATGGTCTGTATGCGTAATTGCGCACACATGGCAGCGGTTATTGTCGCAAGAAGGAGACATCGAAATGAAGCAAGGAGACGCAGAGAACGCATTTTTTTCACTCCGTGTGAATATTTTTGCAATGAAGAAGGAAACGATCATCAAAACATATCGTTTATCCAGCATTGCTGTTTTGGAGCTGTTGGGGGAACTCCGAATGGATTTGGAGCCAGCCACAAGGAGGACCCACGCAATACCAGATATCACAAAACTCCTTGCAACATTGCACTTTTTTGCATCTGGGTCATTCCTGCGTACGGTTGCAGCGAGAGCTGGGATCTCCCAATCTCGTTTTTCAGAAGTGCTGTCCGAAGTGCTGTCCGACGGGGTCAGGGTTCTCCCCCTGCGCCTGTGGAGCAACATGCCAATGCTGCGGGGATGCGTAAGCGCAGTAATCTCATCTTGTGAGCCATTTGGTATGTGCATTTTTCTACAGGCCAATACAAAACACCAGTTTTTTTTGTTTTTTTTTTGTTTTTTGTTTTTTTACTGCAGTGAAGTAGAAATTCAGCCACATACCACCTTAGGGAATGAAGGTTGCCAAAGTTTTTTCTTTATATATATATATATATATATATATATATATATATATATATATATATATATATATATATATATATATAGGCCTATATTTTTTTTTGTTTTTTTTTTTGTTGTTGTTGGGGGTCACTGTAAGATTTAAATTTCTTAATGCACTAGTTTGTAGAAACTACAAACTACTTTGCCGCAAACCACAAAACGCGCAAAACCATCATTTAAATAGGGCGTCTCCAACAGTTTTGCACCTGCCACCAGTTACGCAATCACTCTTGTTAAATCACCCGCAAACCATGGTTCAGCCCCTCGCGCAAAATTCCAGTTTGCGAGCGCAAATTACTGCACGCAAAATTGGATCTTGATAAATCCGGCCAAAAGAGGATTAACTTTTACTTGTGGATGTTTTCCCTCACAGATTTGATTGAAGTCCAAACCAACCTGACCCTATAAAAAGTAATTCCCTCCTCTTCAAATCTTTAATCAACTTTAACAGCTTGAAAAGTAGAGTCTAGAAATTCCTTAAACAGAACATGTATGACAATATGGATGAACAACTCAGGAAGTTACAAAATACTCAAAAACATGATTTAAAAGTTAAATTTAAATAATAATAATAATCCTAAAGGGAATTTAAATATATTATCTCCCATCCCCTAAGTTTCTCTAAAGAGTCATTGTGGAAGCTGATAGATTTAGACGGAACAGATCCAAATCTCAACTTCCCAGAGGAAAGGAAAATCTGTAATGAGAAAATGTTTAATGTTCTTTTCCTAGGAAACTATGGGATTTGAATGACACCAAAATTAGACTATGGTTTATTTTTCCATTGTCTCTGGAGAAATAAGATGTACTAAAGCTCGATTTAGTCTTATTTCAAGTTTTAGAACAGATCTAAACAAGATCAAATATAATTATCAGACTTTCTCAAGTATAGTGTATCCTTTTGATCCCAATCAAACTAAATTTGTTGGGGAAAATGACTATATTATAAGTAATGGAAGAGTTTACAGTACTTTGAAAATATTTTTAGTCAGAGTTAATTTGCTAGTTCTTCTGCTTCATGAACAATCCGTTCACGCTTCCTTTCCCTCAAACGGGTCATTTTAGAGGCCATCACCTTACTTTCATTACAACAAAAAATAGCTTTTGGAAATCATTACATGCTGAGATAATTACACCAATAAACCCGCCATCGTGACAAACTGAGCTTCAAGGAAAATGCTTTTAGGACAATTCACAGACAAGACTGGTTGGTTTTTTTTAGCTGTGGCCTCATGCTGTTGTGTAAATAAGTGTCTTGTCGTCTGTCTTGATAGGATGGGATATAACCTCTCTGCATGCTCTTATCTTTTGAGATACAGCATGTTACAACCTTCCAGATAAGCTTTTCCACGTCAATCATCATTATCATATTTTCATTTTTTTCTAATGAATGTTGTTTGGAAAATGTTGTAAATATAATTTTTTTTTGCAAAGATTCCAGCACCATGTTATATTTGAAGCGCTGTTAGACCCGGCATCCTCTGTATGCTAATTTACTAAGGATTCTGACTTTCATCATATCTACTATTTAGATAAGGGAAAATAGGAGAAATCCTTTAGATACCGATTCACTCAGGGTTGTAAATCTGCGTTTAGCTTTTGCCCCTACTGGGGAGATGTTTTGCAGACTGTACTTTATCAGTTAAACTCCTTGCTTCAAGGAAAAAGACAATTTCTCCTTTAGTAGAGTGAATATTGGAATTTCACTGACTAATGTGAAATAAGAGATTCCTGATGAAGTTCAGGAGGATCGGGTGCTGCATCTGATGGGATGTGAGACTACTGTAGCAGAAGCTAATGGGATCTCACTGTCCTTGGTCTTATTTGAGTGTTGGAGTTTGAGGCAGGGCGTGCAGGCAGGCAGGTGAGTGTTTTCCAGGAGAAAGGTAGGATCCAGAAAATTAAATCTACTCCAAGAAGAGGTGAGAGGACCAAGAGAATTCATGGCAATGAGGAGAACTAAGAAGCTACCAAGGAAGGCAGCAAGGATTTTTTTTTTTCACTATGACTTTTGACAAATATTTCCATCCATCCATTGTCTGACACGCTGACACGGGGTGCTGCAGCTGCTTACGGGCTAGAGGCGGGGTTCACCCTGGACAGGTCACCAGTCCATCGCAGGGCAACACAGAGACAAACAGAACAAACAACCACTCAAGCAGACACTCACACTTAAGGAAAATTTAGAAAAGCCAATTAACCTAACAGTCATGTTTTTGGACTGTGGGAGGAAGTCGGAGTACCCAGAGAGAACCCACGCATGCTCAGGGAGAACATGCAAACTCCATGCAGAACCTGCGACCTTCTTGCTGAAGGGCAGCAGTGCCACCCACTTCACCACTGAGCAGCCCTTTGACAAATACTTCTCTCTGAATTATTAAATAGTTCATTTAGAGATGCATGATCTCCTTTGTCTGTCGGTGCTACTATGAACTATTTTACATGGTAATTGGTAATTATTTTAAGCGTTCTAATTAGTACCATGTGACCACATCTTCAAGATATATCCTCTTCTTTCCTTGTTTTACTACAGTCTCTTGATACCCACTTTTTTTGTGTACTATAATAATATCTGGTTTATATTCTCTGTCCACTCTTCTCACCATTTTGTCTTAACATTATATTTTATTTATACTCTTGACCTTGTTTATTTTCATTCATTTTGATAAATACATTTTTACTTTCTGAAATTTTTTAAATTTCCTCCACCAAATTATTTCCCTCTATAACAGGGCTCCCCAAACACGGTCCTCGAGGGCCGTTGTCCTGCAGGTTTTAGAGGTTTCCCTTCTTCAGCATAGCTAATTTTCATTGATAGCTGATTAACAGGCTTTTGCTGAATTTTAATCATCAGAGCCGGCCCTAAAACTTTAAAACCCCTAAAACCTGCAGGACAGCAGCCCTTGAAGACCGACTTTGGGCAGCCCAGCCTCTTTACTAATATATGCAGGAACCTACATTAGTTTGATTTCTGTGGCATAACTTTAACACCTGAAAAATAAGTAAATCTATGTTATCTTGAATCTGATGCAATCTAATGAACACTTGTGCCGGTCGAACCATTACACCCTTCCTGTCTCTAACTTCTTTTACCTAATCTAACACCTTCATTTTAACTATTAATTCTACTGTATAATGCCACTTTGTAATTGTTTTATTTTTCGTAATATTTAAATTAGTTATTTTAACTCTGGAGACTTCATCTTCATTCATCCTTCCAAGAAACCTTTTGATGAGTTCTGACAAGCTGCAGCTGTGGCTGATCATTTCTCCCCACCTGCAGAGGAGTGACAAACAGCAAAACACACTAGAGCTGCTCTCAGCCCCCCAGATCTGACAAGAAGTAACAATTTTACCGAAAATTAATGACATGCAGTTTTCTATATCTGGTATTTGTGTCAGTTTATCCGGCTGAGTCTGGCATAGAGTTCAACTCTGTTTCCAAGGAAATTTAAAGTATTACATTGAACTAAAACAGATAACACACACACACACACATTGCAAGTGATGGCCATATAACACACTGTGTGTAATTACGTGCGATGATTACATATTTAAAGGATGAATTATTGAAAGACATTAACGTTTCAGTGTCATTCTAATAAGTTGAGATGTACCTGTATTGCATAAATTAGTGAAGTAAGTACTGGCTATAATTATATTGGGATCAATCTGAGAAACTAAAGTGATAACTACAACCTCTGGTTTTCACTTTCTCTACATTAAAAACAATATTTAGATGTACCCTTAACATTATCCTTTCTACAGATGTGCATACTGTATGTACTTTCCAAACAATTAAACAGCCGTCATTACCTTCTTCTTCTTACTTTTTTATTTTCACTGGAAACATGCAACCAGATGATGCAGCTGTGTGCATCTTGGTTCTTGTATTTGTTACATTGTAGGATGCAATTTCTGGAAAAATATCACATTGTGGGTTGTAAATGCTCCTTGTGGTGGGGTCCAGATGCTTAGACCCCATGAGGGGAATTGTTGTTTTAGGGTCAGGGGTCACATTCAGGACTATGGTGTGAAATTAAGTTGAAGCGAAAATTCAGTCTGGAAGACTTATCAGCTTCTCAAGCTTCGGCCAGTCAATGTCGGGACTACTCTAGTCCGAGGTTACTCATCCAATCGAATGTCAAATCACGGCATAAAAGTCTTCTGCCAGGGCCCGTGCTCCAAAGAACCTATTTCATTTCGGTCAATAAAGCTTTTCTAATTGCAGCTTTTCTCCATGTGAGTCTGTTTTGGTTGGGTATGAACATGTAATGGTTAGGTTTAGAGTAAGGGTCAAACAGGGTGAATATTGTAACGGTAGTTTAATGTAGTACAAGTATGTGAATAATTTAATCTTGTATTAATACAAACTGTTATTTTAAATGGTAATTGAGTCAGATATGTGGCGGAAAATGTTGGACTTATTGAAAGGTTTTATCTGTCATTGTGCAAATGGGTTTGGCTGATATTTAAGCAGAGATTCCCACATCCCTGTAGTGTGGGGACTATAATCTGATATCTGTGACGGCGGTACTGCTGCTGAAGCTCCTCAAGAAGGAAACTAGCCCACAGAACTGTAGTAAGAAGTGTCGGCATCCATTCTTTGCCTGCTTTGTGGGTCAATTGTCAGGGTTGCTAGGCGACAGAGCTTATGCTGAGTTAGGGGTGGTGACAGCTGGAGAAGGCAGGAACTGTTTGAATCTTCCGACATAAATTCAACTCTTCCGACAGACTTATTTTCACATCCTTCGAAGGACCCACTCCAGGTAAGATTTTCCACCAGAGTACGCAGGCACCAAAATGGATCAGACTTTATATGTCTGCTAATTATGCAGGGCTGATATTCAAGCAATGTGGCACCTTCCTGCTGAGATCTATATATGTGTTTATTGTAAAATTAACAAACTTAACATATTTATTTGTATCAAGGCTCTAAACTTGTTCATTACCTCATTGCTATTGCTTTTTCACGCGGCCTCCGGAAACAGGTCCGGATTTTATCACGTCTCCTCCTGGTAAATGTAGTCTGCCTTTTGGTAATACAATAAAGCTTTTGTTCACAGAGGGGGGAGCCAAAATTGACCAAAATGGAAGGTCATGTAGAACTGATTTAAAGAGTAGATTCCCAGAGGTAAATTCTTGATTATTTTTGCTCTCAGTGTGGTAATTAGGCCAAACTCATCTTGCATCCACATTGTTCTCCAGTCCTGACAAAAATTTGAATTTTTCCTCAATTTTTAGGAAGCAGTTCACATTCAAGGGTATTATTTTCCAGAGTGCTGCATCTACAGGTGCTGGTCATAAAATTAGAATATCATGAAAAAGTAGATTGATTTCAGTAATTCCATTTAAAAAGTGAAACTTGTATATTATATTCATACATTACATACAAACTCATATATTTCAGATGTTTATTTTGTTTAATTTTGATGATTACAAATGACAACAAATGAAAATCTCAAATTCATCATATCAGAAAATTAGAATATTGTGAAAAGGTTCAAAATTGATGGCCCCTGGTGCCACACTCTAATCAGCTAATTAACTCAAACCACCTGCAAAAGCCTTTAAATGGTCTTTCAGTCTAGTTCTATAGGCTACACAATCATGGGGAAGACTGCTGACTTGACAGTTGTCCAAAAGACGACCATCGACACCTTGCACAAGGAGGGCAAGACACAAAAGGTCATCGCTAAAGAGGCTGGCTGTTCACAGAGCTCAGTGTCCAAGCACATTAATAGAGAGGCGAAGGGAAGGAAAAGATGTGGTCGAAAAAAGTGTACAAGCAAGAGAGATAACCGCACCCTGGAGAGGATTGTGAAACAAAACCCATTCAAAAATGTGGGGGAGATTCACAAAGAGTGGACTGCAGCTGGAGTGAGTGCTTCAAGAACCACCACACACAGACGTATGAAAGACATGGGTTTCTGCTGTCGCATTCCTTGTGTCAAGCCACTCTTGAACCACAGACAGCGTCAGAAGCGTCTTGCCTGGGCTAAAGAGAAACAGGACTGGACTGCTGGTGAGTGGTCCAAAGTCATGTTCTCTGATGAAAGTAAATTTTGCATTTCCTTTGGAAATCAAGGTCCCAGAGTCTGGAGGAAAAGAAGAGAGGCACTTCATCCACGTTGCTTGAAGTCCAGTGTAAAGTTTCCACAGTCAGTGATGGTTTGGGGTGCCATGTCATCTGCTGGTGTTGGTCCATTGTGTTTTCTGAGGTCCAGGGTCAACGCAGCCACATACCAGGAAGTTTTAGAGCACTTCATGCTTCCTGCAGCTGACCAACTTTTTGGAGATGCAGATTTCATTTTCCAACAGGACTTGGCACCTGCACACAGTGCCAAAGCTACCAGTACCTGGTTGAAGGACCATGGTATCCCTGTTCTTAATTGGCCAGCAAACTCTCCTGACCTTAACCCCATAGAAAATCTATGGGGTATTGTGAAGAAGAAGATGCAATACACCAGACCCAACAATTCAGAAGAGCTAAAAGCCACTATTAGAGCAACCTGGGCTATCATAACACCTGAGCAGTGCCACAGACTGATCGACTCCATGCCACGCCGCATTGCTGCAGTAATACAGGCCAAAGGAGGCCCAACTAAATACTGAGTGCTGTACATGCTCATACTTTTCATGTTCATACTTTTCAGTTGGCCAACATTTCTATAAATCCTTTGTTTTTATTGGTCTTCAGTAATATTCTAATTTTCTGATATGATGAATTTGAGATTTTCATTTGTTGTCATTTGTAATCATCAAAATTAAACAAAATAAACATCTGAAATATATGAGTTTGTATGTAATGTATGAATATAATATACAAGTTTCACTTTTTAAATGGAATTACTGAAATCAATCTACTTTTTCATGATATTCTAATTTTATGACCAGCACCTGTATCTTCCTGATAGAGAAATTCTTCCTAAAGATTTGAACAATTTTTCTGTTGACTGATGAGAAAAACATGGAGATCCATTTGAAGGTGTATGTCCTGTTAAATCTGGGGGAAAAGAAATACAACATTCAGTATATAATACTGGCTGTAAATTATAAAAAGGGCAGTGTGATGATCTTGACCTGCTTTCCTGCTTCCAAACATAGCCGCCTTATCATAAATGATGGAGCCATGAATTTAGCTCCTAAGAAGAAAATCCTAAAGGAGAAAGTCTGGTTATCAGGGTCTGATCTTCAATATTTCACACATTGGTTGATTTGGAAAGCTTTTTTTTCTATCTAAAACTATGTTGCTCTTCAGTTAATGCCTATTGGTTTGTACCCCAGAAGTTGCTGAAGATGGGCACCAGCTACATCTAAAGACAAGTGGGAATAGAAAATCATTATCCAATAGGATGGACATTATCAGGTTAGGTGGAGCTTTTGGAGGTCCCAAATGTAGAGAATGAAGCTGAAGTGGTGTCTTGCAGTTTTAATAAATTAAAAATGTGGCACCTGAGGCAAACATCCAAAAATACAGACAACCAAAATTTAGGAGACATCAGGGAAAACACACAAGAGGAGCCAGGAAACGGCGAAGAACCTGCAAACAGTGACTGAACAGGATAAATGGGAGACTGAACAAAGACCAGACAAATCAGCAGACTGGGAGCAGTTGTGGACAGAAGAATCAAGAAGTGAGCTAGGAGAAGGTCACTGACACAAGAGGGAAACAGAGAGTAATGAAGAAATACATTACAACTCATAAAATACAACCAAAAATAACTAGAATAACACAAAATGGAAAGGAAACCAATAAATTCATTAAACACAGCTGGACTCAAATCAAGGAGCAGAATCATCTCAATGAGGACCGGAAGAACTGGAGAGCATGTCAGTTACATATGAGTGTCACAGCAAAGGGCCTGAAATTGTAAATATTTCTACATTTCTGTTTTTTTCTGTCAAGATGGGGTGCTGAGTGTACATTTATGAGGAATAAAATACAATTATTTGATTTTAGGAAATGTCTGCAATGAAACAAAGAGTTTTAACTTTCCATACCCACTGTAAATATTGCCTATTTCTATTTTTACAACCCATTGTTTGGTTCTGTTTAATTAACAACAAAGCATCACACTGATTGTTTTTCCTTCTCAGCCTGTCACTCTAAATGCAGTAATTAACCGGATTCTTTGAAAACAACTTTTTTTGGGGGGAATCTTTTACACGATGACCTCATTTCACCTCTACCAGAAATAATAAATGCTCTTTTATCTGATGAAAGTAAACTGAGCAAGTCCTCATCAGTCCACCTGTTAGAAAAGAAATTCCGGCAGAGAGTCAGTTTGCTTTAATGATGTGTAGAAACGAAGGACGAAGCCCAGCTGAATTAATTACATTATACTCACTGACATAAATACTCCAACGGTCTGTGCAGGCCTGTATATTTGGTGATAATAGGATTAAATTAGCAGAATGTTCTTTTTCACGCAGCTTGGACAAAAATTATCCCTCATTTTATTTCCTCTAGTATTATAAACACAAAGCATTTAGATTGGCACATTTAACCATCCTCTGAGCTGCTGGGTTTCAAGAGCATCTCATCTTTTTTCATGATGCATTATCTTTGACAGCAAGTGGAAGCTCTCTCAGCGGGCCTCCTGCCCGCTTCCTGAAAGCATCTTTCTCTGCTCAGACGTTTTTGGGGGGTTTTTTTAACGACAAACATCACGCATCCAGTCATATCCTGTCACCAGCCATGCTGTTTAATTGAGATTACCTTGGCAACAGAAGTGTGTGTTTACACCAGATGCAAAAACAAGCACTTCAGACGGTGTGGAACTTGTTTTAATCACTTCAACAACACAGGCACCATGTGCTGTTGCCACTGTGAAACTTTCCGTTTCACAGAATTGGGTCTGAGCTTGCAGAGATGAAAATGCAGGCTGTTATCACATTTTTCCATTTCATTCATGGTGATGAGCAGAGTACCAATCAGCTGACTCTTTACACCAAGCACCTACAGAAATATGTCCAAATGTTTTTGCCCCATGTTTATTTCTAGACCCTTCTGAGTGTTTATCACTGCCTTTGCCTCCTGTTGCAAGGTGTGGAAGAAACATGTTGAGATGTATTTTTCTATATCTAGGGTCAGCAACCTGGTGCTCAGGTTTTTCATGTAGCAATTGAAAAAAAAACTGTACAAAAGGAAATGCACTTTCTGTTCTTGAACTTAAAAATCAAAACATGCTTCCTTTGCATTATGAGAAAAATGGTTTTGTTGGAGCAAAGGTAAGAAAGGCTCTCAAGGTTTTAAGGTTAGCTGACCTTTGTTCATTGTTACTGGAGCTTACCCAACATCTAATTACTAATTCAAACAGATTTTGGCCTTCTAGTGTCATGATCTTGGCGCTGATGATCCTAGCTGTGATCTTAGCTTCATCACCCATTCCATTCACCTTCCTAGCTCTGACCAATTTCTCATTATCACTCTTCTGTTCCACCTGCTCCAGCCTCTATTGAACCTGCCTCCTTCCAGTCATCAGTGCCAAATTATTTGAGCCCTTGATAAGAGTTTTCTAGTGATTATTAGTGTTTCTGTTTGCCTGATGGACCTTGGACCCTGACTGCCTTTGGACCTCTGTGCCTGCCTGTTCCCATTCGGATCTGTTTGCCTGACCTGTCTTTAGACACCTGCTGGATTCTGTCTGTTTACCAAACCTGCAACTGCTTCCTGACACCGTCCTGGATTTGTCTTCAGTACCTCATCTGATCTTCCTGTCTGTTCTTCTGTTCTGGACTCCTGTGAACCTTCTTGATACTGGTTTTGGCTTACCCTTTGGATTGTCCTGCCATCCTTCATCTGCTTCTTCAGGCTTCGGGGCCACAACATCTGGGACTCTCTGGGCAGTGTCCGCCGTTTCTTGTCAGTAGCCGACCGGTTGGAACCTACCTCTTTCTCTGGGCATGGACTAAACTACGAGACCAAGTCAGTGACTCACACGATCATAATCTTCCTCTGCCAAATTGATGTGGTCACTTAATCTTAGTTTTCCTCTTGCCTGAGACACCCTTGCTGTTCACCACAGATCCATAATTTTAAAAGAACGCTTTTTGGGATATCATACAGTCTTTCAGCCTAAATACTGGGTTCTCTGTTCTGAGTTCTGACATCTTGATAAAGCCATTACAATACTTTCTGTCCCCCTAATGAAATCATTGACTTGTTGGTATAGATATATACTTCTACTCACAGTATATCAGGATTTGTGGACCCAAACGTAGAGATGTGTCTCGCAGTTTTAATGGTGAGGTAGATGGTACAAAAACATAAATACTGAAATAAAGGGCTGGGAACTTAGGAACCAAAACGAGGAGACACATGGGAGAAACATACAAGAAGAAATGAAGAGAATCCAGCACTGAGGAACTGCAGAGGACAAGTATATACTGTATGGAACACGGGAAAAAGTGGAGCAGTCACTTAATTGGGAGCAGGTGTGGACATGAAAAACAGAGCTAAGGGGAAAGGAAAGGGGCACTAGGGGGCAACAAAGAGTAATCAGGGAAAACAAGGTTCAACTGTAACTAGAAAGTAACTTAAATGAGGCTAAAGGGGAATAAAATGATTGACTATAAATTACTAAAGGGAAAACTAGGGAAAAGGAGAAGGGACAGTAGATAACTGAAGCCAGGGAGAACATAACCTAAAGACAACAGAAAGAATAACTAACTAAAACTACTCCAATATATAAATAATACCAAAAATTCTGAAAAGGGATAACAAGGAATAGTAAATATAAGAATTCAAAATGATATAAATCTTGATAACAACACATAACGCATGACTGAGAACCAAAAATGAAAACTTAAACAGATCCAAAAAGTCCAGAATGACAGTTCATGACAAAGTGATGGATGAAAAATTAAATTCCTTGTCATCTTCGCCATCTTGTACATATTGGCAGGTTTCCTTAATACTTTTTATAATTTCTGCCACCTTAAAAAAATCATAATAATACAATTGAAAGCAATCCTCAGCAACGTTTTAAAATATTTTAACACGGATGATTTCTGTGTACCGAAATTATTTTGTTTTGCAACCCTAAACCTTAGATACGTGCAGAAAACAGGACATCTGTGTCACATTTTTTTCACTGGAGTGAAAATAGCATAACCTTTGAAATACTTTTATTAAAACTCATTTTTAAACCTCTAACATATTCAGTAAGTTTCAGATACCACCAAGGTAAATGCAAAGAACCACAGGGAAGAAAATACCTGACATGGTTTTCACCCTGAAATGACTTTCCTAAGGGGGTGAGCTATCCCTAACTGACTGTTTTTTCAATAATATAAAATCTTTAGGTCTCAGCAGGTGCTTTAAATTCACCCTCACACTAATCAGAAAACTGACTGAAGGGTGGTCACTGACTATGGCTGCAAGTGGAAGCATCGATTGGGACTGTTTCAGACCACATGGCCAGTTGTTAAATGTCAAAGCTATTTGGGAAGCCAACCTGAACCCAGGCTCCCTTAAAGAAAAGAAACCTGCTTTGTTTTGCTTCTATTTATAATCTTAAAATTATCAATTTCTGTGTCTCTCATTCAAATGAGGAACCACACAAATTATCCATTCAGAACAATGCAGAAAAGCTTTTTGTCCTTCTAATAAGGAAAACTGATTGGAGGTTTGCTTTTTCTAAAACCGACTCCTGACTGAAATCCGTTATCACTGTTAAGCCACAGGCCTTTTTGTCACAGCTGCGCATCTTGTTATACAAACTCATTATTGCATAATTGAAAGTACAGACACTGATTATGAGAAATGTTTGTAGGATCCCAGGGGTCTTTGCATTTTTATAAGCATGCAATCATATCTGGATGATGGTCTTTACCTCATTCCAGCAGGGAGCCATTCTGCTTTTAAGCAATAATAAAACATAATTGGTTTTAATTACTGCATAATCTACTCTCTCCATACTAGGTCTTGGAGTTTTGCATGACATTTCCTTATTGACTTTCCTTATTGTCCTGCTTTAAGTGTATGTTTTTCTGTGGAAAATTCAAGGTTCTGTTCATTGCCTTTAAACTGTGGTGTGTTTTCCCAAAGGTAGTTTCCATTGTGGGTCCTACTTCTTATACCTTATGCTTGGCTTTGAACCTCATCAAATTGAATGTGTTGAGTTTCTCTATAAAGCTTCAATATTAATGAAATTATGTGCATAATATTTTACATGATTTTGCAAGCTGTGTAGGCTACCCAAAATAGGCCACCATAAAAAGTAAAAAAAAGTCTAAGCCACAGACAACACCAACATAACCACGATGGACGGGCATCAAATCCTGTTTAACAAAATTGTAATTTAGAAATCGAGGATAGGACAGAAAACTAGGCTTGGCTTGAGATGATCAGTGCATTCTTGCTTTATCTTTTTAATGAATGCCAAATTGGGCTCAGGGGGTGCAACTAGTCTGAAGATAAACTGGGTTATTAAATAGCCTAAAACATACATATATCAAACTACATATGAAAAAATAGTAACAATGCTCACATGGATAGTCATAGAATTAATAGCGGTAAAGACTACCACAATGTTTTTAAAAATAATAAGTCTTTCGTAGCACTGGTTTTTTAATGTAGGCTTAAAAATAATACCAAAACACACAAATAATAAAACAGTCTCTGACAGAACAGGATTAAAACTGACTGAAGAGATAAGCTGCAGAATTAACTAAGCCTGGCTGTTAGAGTCTGGAGCAGGCTAGCTGCACAGAAACAATCAACATGGTAACTTATTTGTTACTGCTTTTATGATACCAGGCCAAAGTTTTGTTAAACCAGAATATCCACAATAATCACAGCTTAATCTTCTAGATTAACCTCGATAAAGATCAAGAGCTGACATCTGAAATCTGATCATCTTATCTTGGATGTGTGTCATAATAGATTTAGGAGAAGAAGTCGACCCTGTTAATTTCACCTTTACCCTAATACCATCATCTACACTGCTTTTTGAATTATGCACATATAATATGACTTTAAGGAGCACAGTTACATTTACATGACCTTGCGACCAGGTAAACACATTGCAATGATTTAAGTATACAAATCCTGGTTTCCTGATTTGATAAGAGATAAGATACTATTTGTCATTTTATCCTTTTGCTCTTCCTTTGCTGATTACATATCCTTACATTGATTTACAAAAAATATTCGGATGCTCACTAAAGGTTACAGTATTTTTCAAGCAATTTCACATTGCAGCATGAACACAGGGGACCCCCCACAAGGAAGTCTTACTTCTAGAAGTCAAAAGAAAAGGAAAGTACAGCATCAGCACTTCCTTCTGATGTGAGCAGAACATCACAGACTGTTTAAACGCATTGAGGTGGTGGAACCGCTCTTCAGGCTTCGGGTGTGAAGACTGGAGTACTGAAGCATGGAAGATGACAGATGTCAGTGGGTGGCACACGCGTGTCTCATGACAGCACATGTTCAGTCTCCAAAAATGCAAGCAGAATATCATTCCTGTCTTCATGATGAACCAAATCATGCGAAAAGGGAGGAGAAAAAATGAAGGAGCATATGGAAAAAAATCAAAAAGGTTCAAAGGCTTGATGGAGCAATCCTTAATGATAGTAAAAATTTGAATTCAAACTGTGAAACACATTGCCGGGACAATTAGCAGCAATGAGAAGCCAAACATGTCACAAGTTGTCTTGTGGCTCTGGTGAACCGCAGCTCTTACTGCTACGTGTCTGAGTCGTGTTTGCATAAAGATCCATACAACTACTACAGTTAAAGCTCACTGTACCTTTGGGAACCTTTCTCATTTTGTCATATTACAACCACATATTTTATTTGCTATATGAAGATTACAGAAAATTCAACCTAGAAGACTCCTAGCAGCGTCACCTGAGCAACCTGCGATGTCCTTCATTCAGCTTCACCCAATCAGCATTGGGGCCGCACCTCCGAAACAAATCATCTCTCAAGATTCCCTTTATTTAGGCTCTTGCCTCGCTACTCTGCCGCATATAAGAAAAATTTTCACCCGCCTCCACCTCATTCCTCCATCATTCTCAGTCTATTCTCAATCCCACTCACCCTCTGGCTTTTTCCACCACCAGTGTCCGGGTCCCTGGCTTTTTCACCTTTCTAATCCTTTTTCCCAGTCCTCATCCAAGCGAATGACGATTCTCCACATCAAGGTCTTCTCCCAGGGCCCAAGCGCCGAATAACTTATTTAATTTATGTCAATTTCTGTACATTTGCTTCTATCACAAACTCCAGTCAGCCTCAGCAGATAGCCTGTCACACTGAGTCTAATTCTGCTGGAGGTTTGCTCCTGTTAAATAGGGGTTTTCCTCTCCAATGTCGTTTCATGTATGCTCAGTGTGAGAGATTGCAAAGAGTAAATTAGTCAATTCAATCAGCTGGTTTTCCCGGGATAGAAAACTTTTGACCAATCTGTCTGTGTTACCTGGTTGGGTGGAATCTATGGAATAGGGGGTACGTGTGTGGATTGGTGCTCGATTAATAAACTGAATTGGATAAAACTTCTCTAATGGCAGCTTTTCTCTGTGTGAGTCTCTCCAGGTTAAAACGTTATTAGACCTTGTGGTGATTCTGTAGGGCAGGATGGAAAAACATTTTCCCTTAAAGGAGCATTAAGTGATATTTCACCACTAGGTGGGATGCTGAGCATTGTCTTGATCAAAACTTCTAAAAAAAACAAGCAAAGCCTCTGGCTACCGCCACACCAGCTTTGTTTCCCCCACTAGTTGCCTGTGAAGAAATACTGCTAGCAAGAGAATTTTACTTGGGCCAATGATCATCTTCAGGTGTGTGTTCAGCTGTTTTTAACAACACGTGATATTTTGGGTGAAGTTGGTTAATTTGGATGCATTTTTTTATTGTAAAATTTAAAGCAATTAACAGATTTAACTTATCCTTTTTTTGTTAAATAAATGACCCCTGACTTTTTTTTTGCAAATGTTTTTAAGACGTTTACTCTATAGTTTGGTCAATAAGCTTTATCAAAAGAAAAAACATGTTTGCACCAAATGTTTTGGTGCATCTGAGGTCTCTGGACTTCATATATAAACCTCATACAATAACTTTAGTATTTGTAAATGCATGGGTGGCCCAGTTTGCAAACAAGAGTCTGGAGAACAACACAGAGCAATAGTGTGTGATGTTACACCATATTCCATCTAAAAACATGCCTTTAGTTTTTCACATACTATTTTTTTATCGATCAAAAATAAAAAGCATTTGTATTTCACCTCCCTACTTCAATACAATTAAATAAATCCATTGTCCTTTTTTTCAGAAGTAACACAACTAAAGAAAAATTGATTTTCCTGTAATTTGTCACCCATTTTTTTGTATTTTATTCATAAACAGAGCTGCATGTAACTGCATTTTCTTACCCTTTAATTGGCAGGACAGCTAATGTATGTTTCCTCCACACAGCTGATCTGTATGGAAGAGAGGCAAGAAGAAAGCAATTTCTAAGAAAAAGCTTTGCAGGTAGAAAGAGTGATCTGTCCAAATCAGCAAATATTTTTTGAAAGCATTTTCTTGTGGTGCACTGATCCACATTTTTTCCACTTCCGATCTGATCCCGATCCCAAAATTTAGGTATCTGCTGATACCCAAAAATTTCCAAGAGCACTTTTTGATTTAATATTATTCTTATCATATTGCTGCAGGAGTTGAAATATCTGAAGGCCCCAGCCTCTGCTCGGCTGACTTATCCGATCTCCTGCTTTGGTTCCTTAGCTCCACAGGAGCACAGCTGGCCGCCTCATCCCAATTCTGATATTCGCTCTGCCGGGTTTTTTTGCACTGATTTCCCTCTGCTCTTTCTGAGCCCCAGAATACCGTCTCCCTTACCTCTATTGGTTATTTGTCCCCTGACACAGGACAACAGGGCCACAAACTGGATCACAGATGGCAGAAGTACCACTGAATATAACCATAAATGTTAAATGTAGACATTTACACCTGGATTTCTTCCTGAGAGGGAGAGGAAATGCTGCCCTGTATTGGAAATCCTTTCTGCAGTTAGCAGACAGCTGCAGTCAACAGAGAGACTAGAGACTCTGCAGCAGAAAATATTACAGCACAGACACATTTTATGGATCAAAAATGTCCATGAGTTGGATCAGAACATTCTGGGCTTCAAAATACTTTGCTTTTGGAGCCCCATAGAAATATTGGGTTGGATCTGATCATTTGGAGGTGAGCATTGTACTAGAAAATTGTTATTAAAAATCCTAAATAAATTATAATTATTCTATTAGATAACCTTAAAATGAAGCTTGATGCAGTGTATAAATTGGGATTACATGGCAAAGTTTTCAGTAGTTTGATTTCTTATCCAGAGTATGGGCTTACTGTACATTTCAATATGGGGCACAAAGACCTGTCTTCATGTGGATGTGTAAATGGGGCAGGTTGTGCACATGCAGCACAAGCAGTCGTCTCCCTCTTCTAAGAACCCTTTTTGTGCTGAAGACAATACACCCCCTCTAAGACAAAGAATAGCATGTTACTGTGATATAAACAAAACTAAAACACACAACGAAACATCAAGTCCTCACCCAGTGCCTCCTCAGTAAAGAATGCGTGGGACTGGTTTCTAAAACGAGACCAGAATTTCACAGCTCCTCTAAATTGGGATCGTCTCCGTTGCCATGGCAATGGTGGCAGGCGACCAAGCTCTGTCTGAGAGTATATATCTCAACAACATTTTCTTACATATCATAAAAAGCAACCTGTAAGGCGATAGGCTCACAACGACCTAAAAACTGGCAAGGGAAATGTAGGCTAAAATAGCAGAATTAAACTGAAGATAATTGGGTGCCTGTTGTCTTCCTGTAGCACATTCTGGCATACACACAAAAACATAATTCCCTCATTTCACATCTGCTGCTCTGACATTCTTTATTTGCATCCCTTGCCTTCTGTTTTCCACATTTCTGTGAGCAGAGGAATCATGTTTTCTCATTTGTCCCCTGCTGACTGAATTTACAACTTTTACACCTCCATCTTATTTTTTCCCTTCCAAAATAATTCTTCCTTTTCTGCAACAAGCATCAGCAGAAGACATGAAAGTCCAAGGCTCAACTAACATTGATGTAGTGATTCATCTTTAGGAGAAGAGGCAGGAAACTGGGGTGACGCAGGAGGTTTATTATAGGACTGTGTGCTCCCTGCAGTGTTAAAATAGGCAGAAAAAGATGTGCAAAGTGTGGGCGATGCTGATCAAAACTTCTGGTTCCATTTATGTATACACCCGCATAGTACATTTTTAGAAAGTCTGGAGGAATGAGGATTTTAAAATAGTTGTTTCCAGTGCTATTGAGAGTAGATTTTTAGATTAGCATGGAAACAATGGTTTAAAATCGTGTATATACTGAAAAATGCATCAAAATTCTCATAACAAAGTGAAGGTGATAGTTTTTTTTAAAGAGATTAATGATTTTAGACTCACCTTAAAATCCTCAAAAATGTCAGAGCTTAAGATGAAGCAATTATTTTCATATAATCCTTAGGCTTTAAATGAATGCTTTAAAAAGAAATACAAATTTAAAGATCGATCAAGAAACATGTTGGCGCCTCATAACAATTTATGTGTTAAAATCCTTTGAATAAATATTTTATTAGTGTCTGAAATGTTGAAAAGCAACTGTAAATTTTGATTTGATAAATTTGAACATTTATTCAGTGGAGGAAAAAAAGAAAACATCAGGAAATCATTGGATTTTTAAACCCTATCTGCGAGCCTTTTTAGCATCCTTGTTTTGCACATATCCAATTTTCCCAGAAGGACATGGATGAAGGTTAATTTAATCTCTGATAAACAATTTATGTTTTGGTTTGGAAATAAATTTTTGATATGAATCATGCTAAAAGACCCAGTGAAGACCTACATTCAGTTTTTAAAGAAATGCAGAAGATCTGTCTCGCAAATATTCTGGGATTTCAAAGACTTAAGAGCATTTTGGCCTCATAGGTGTTCCAGACATGTTTGTTTTAGTTTTTTTTAAATCAAAATATCATACTTTGGGCTATTTGAACAAAGTACAAAGTTATAGTAAAAAGCATAATTTTGCATCCAGTAAGCTCCAATATTCAGATATGTTATAGTAGGTAGACATACTAGAAGGGTCTTCTCTGATGTTGGCTTGCAGATACAAGTACGGAAACTTGGAGAAGCTCACATTCAACCTTTATAGAATTTCTCTAACACTAAGGTCTTTTTTACCATATTTACTATCCTCTGCACTTCATATGGTTTCAGATAAGCCTTGTGGACCTTTCATATAAGACCTTTGGACCTTTTCCCTATGTTATAGAAACACATAGTGGAGAAGATAGACAATTATGTATGTATTAACAGTTGAAGGTTAGAAATTGTGATATACTTAAAAGATTAAAGTAAAAGTTTCAAAAAATTTTCAGTAAATTTTAAAACTTTCAGGGGTAGATGCTGTGCATGAAGCATAGTTATGCACAAATCTGCTTTTTTCATTGTTAGATACAAATATTTATAGCAACTGTTTGTATTTTATTTGCTTTTTAGCACATATATATATATATATATATATATATATATATATATATATATATATATATATATATATATATATATATATATATATATATATATATATATATATATATATATATATATATATATATATATATATATATATATTATTCACAAATGATAAAAACAAATTTAAATGTAACAGACTTAAAGAAATTTAAAAACATTTATTATTACATCAAGTGGAGTCAGACTCTATGTTCTTTTATGGGTTTTTCCATTGGATTAATTACTCCATAACTTGCTGTTTTTACTTAAAGGCACTTAAACAAAACTCTTTATGCAGTATTTCATTGGTCTTTGTACTATGTTTCACATATAATATCTGATTTTTCCATGTTTTTTTCTGTTTTTTAAGGAACCTTGCTAAACTGTAAAAAAAAATATTTTCCTCCAAAGAGTTAGAAAAAGCCGGTTCTGTAATTCTGGTGAAAGATTTTCTGTATTTGAGTGAAAAGGTTTTCCTTTGACTCAATCTCTTTATTATTTGGGGTCCTACCAGATTCAGTCAAGTCCACTATTTTCTTAAATTTTCTTTAGTAAAGACGTTTTTTTCTAATTTTATTACATCTTGCTGATGACATTCAGCCGTTGTTGGGTTAATTAATTGAACATAAGTTATTCTACTTTAATCATATTACTTTAATCATATTATACTTACACATTTTGTTATCTCTATCTTACTCATATTACAAAGAGTGTTAAAACATTTAGTTTTGTTTGCTGTGTCATTAATGTTTTTTAAGTCTGTGCAGGAGGGATGTTGACTGCGACTGCTGTTAACAGATGTCGTTAAGGGTGTGGAGGAGAATGGAGAACTGTGCAACTAGATAAGGAGAGGGGTTCTCCTTATCCTCTGATGTTGTATGATGTTGTACGAAAATTCTGGTTTCAACTGGGTTCTGTTCCCTCCCCCTTTAGCGGTTGAAACCACATTGTAATCAGGGCGTTTTTTCAATAAAGGGCTTGGAGAGCAGATACTGCTTCAGAGTGGGTTTGAAGTTGTAACTGAATGCAGTTTCTGATCCCCTCTCCTTGCAAGTAAAATATACTAAATTCTCTGTGTCATTCTTTGTGCAGGTTGCTGAATAAGGTGTTTGGTGTTTAAACCTAACATTAATTGGTCCTTCGAGCCGGATTGCAAGATACCCGACGACCCCCAGCAGGTGAGTGAGATCCAGATAAGCCTGCGGCCGCAGCAAAGAGACCCTTTACGGGACTGGTCTCTCCCTTACAAGCTGGGGTCCGACGGTTGAAGCATTTCGAGGACGCAGAGAATTGTGAGTAGTTTTTCTTTTAATAAGGAGTGAGTGAATTATTGGAAGAAAAATATATAAAATATAAAAAATTTATAAAATATAATAATATAAAAAAAAAGAAAAAAAGATCGAAGTGAAGGGCGTGGGGTCACGAGATTCCCCTTTTGAAGTCCTCTCAGCGTGGGGTCACGAGATTCCCCTTTGCAAACAGTTTAAACCTCGTGAAGGACGGCGGTGTCCTCTATCTTAAATAGTTAAATTCCGCATGGGGTAACGAGGTCCCCCTTTTGTACTAAAACCCTGACAATTCTAGACTCTATCAGGTAAAATAGAAATTTTAAAACAGTTAAAGTCCGCGGGAGGGCAGGCTCCCCTAGTTTGTAAGGGCAGGCTCCCCGAGTTGTAAACTAGTTAAATTCTGCATAGGATGGCGGCGTCCTCTGTGTTTAAAATAAGTAAACAGAAATAAAGTAAAAGTTAACTGCGCAGTGAGTGTGTGTGTGTGTGTGTGTGCGTGTGTAAGGAAATATAGATATCACTAGATATCTGTATTTCATACCAAAAAGACAAGGGTTAAATGGTGAGCTTTTGTGGATGTTTGTAGACAAGAAAACTCCACCTGTAAGGGTTGAAGTGAGTTTTACCACAAAAAGTCGTTGATCACCATCTTGTCTGAAGCCCCAGTGTTTAGAACACGACAGGTGTTGAAAACCCACTGGGCCCAAATTTAGTTCAAAATGGGAAAGGGGCAAAGTAAAGAAAAACAGAAGTTATTAGAGAAACTCCAGTGCAAAGATTGGAAAGCAGTCGAAAATGATGACCCATTGGCGGCAGAGCCGTTGTGTTACTGGATAAAAAACTACGGTTTTAATGGTAAATTGAGCACCACAAACATAAAGGAATTGCAGCAAAAAATAAAAACAAAAAGCAAAAATAAAGACACTTTGATGGCAAAAGAAGGTTACATGCAAACCATGGTCTGGATGAAATTGGCAGGACAGAGAGAAGAGGGAGAGTGCAGAGCTAACAGAGAGAGGGAGGAGAGACAAAGAAAAGCAGTAGAAGGAATTCCCTCTCCAAAGAAGGATGTGGAAGAATGTGTAATTCAAGAATGGGTAAATCGTCACCACATAGAGATGAGTGGTGCAACACTCCAAAAGTATATAAACCACGCCCTGCATGCAGAGAAAGTCATAAAAAGTAAAAAGAATCACAATAAAGAATCCACTGTGTTTTATCAGGAGGAAGAGGACACTGTGTTTTATCAGCAGTCCAGAGGTAGGGGCCGAGGCCGTGGAAAGGGAAGAGATTTTGGATCACGCTCAACTGATAATTCCAGAGCGTGTTGGTCATGTGGAAAAAAAGGCCACATAGCTAGACACTGTCAAAGTAAACCACAAAAGCAGGAAGCTCAGCATGACTAGATGATCAACCATTTTCTATTAGAGAGATAGAGGGTGAAAATATGGATGTCTTAAACCTAGAAGATTTTTTTTTTAAAGAAATGTTATAGACCAGAAATAGTTCTGATGGTCCAGGGCACTCCTGTTAAATTTTGTGTGATACAGGAGCCTGCAGAACCACAATAAAAGAACCCATACCCTTGCACATACCCATCGTAAAGATGATTTACCTGTAGGTCCATATTCAGCATTATTACAGCAAGCACAAGCAGCTGCACAAGCAGCTTTACAGCAAGACCCAAATGAACTTGGTGCTGCTGCTGCTGCTGCTTCTGCTTCAGCCCCAGTCTTGCCAGCTCCTAAAGTTGAGAATCTACCGGCTTATTCTCCTATGCCCAGCACCTCCACAAGGGTTACCCATTCTGGGGGACCTGTGGGGGCTTGGTCAAAAGATATGGGGGGAGGCTTAATCTCCCCACAGCCAGCCCCTGAACCCAAACCTGAAATTGAGTGTTTCCTTTAATTGAGCTGCCAAATCCTTTGGCGGGTCAGGGGCCAGCTGAAAATCCATTTTTTCCTGTCATGATGGTCTATAGGCAGGGGCGGATTTAGGAAATTTGGGGCCCTGGGCATGGATGGGCAGGGGGCCCCCCCTGACAAGAAAACCTATAAAACAGTCCTATTCTACAGATAGAGAAATGTTAATAGAATAGACATTCATTATTTGTTCTAGGTTTTGTCCCTCTGTTCTTGTCCTTTTTTCCTCTCTATTTATCAGCCTTCTGATGGCATTTTAGCCAAAGCATTTTTATCAAAAACATAATTAATATGCATAAATAAGGATTAGTTGTATTAACTATACATGTGAATAGCACCCCAACAGTTTTCCTGTGTGACAGTGGTGCATGCAGAACAACTGTTAAACAACAAATTCCAGGTGCTGGCCAAGGACCTGAGACTGTCATAGTCCGATTAGTTCAAGGTCATTTAAAGGCTGTGCAGAAGATCCAGCTTGTGTGGTTGAGAGACCCTGAAGGACTCTCCTGCCGGCTGTCTGTACTGACTTTACCTGAATGTCCAGTTAACCTCTTAGGCAGGGATGCTCTATGCTTTGCTTAGACAGAGGCTGGGCATCCCATCCCTGGTAGGGACACTATTGGTCTGGTGTCATTGGTACTATGCATTATGCATGCCTTTCTTTTTTTATGCTTGATATGAGCATCAGTACTGATGAGAGGAATTCATTGTTTAAAGAAAAAAGGAGCATTTTGCTACATTAATAAACATTTTTAAGCACTACACTAACTAGATGCTGTTTATCAATGTTGGAGTATCACCGGCTCTGATGAATGTGGAATTAGGACTGTTTTCCACTTTGTAAATGATTTTATTTGAACAACTGAGACAGACGGTAAATACAGTACTTTCTTCTAAATATATAGAATCGTGCAGAGTTAAACCCCACTCTTATATTTTTACCTACTATGCTTCATTAAAAATAATAACTTCACTATGAAAGTTGAACATCTGGGCTGTAGTTACTCTGTGTTGCCCATCTCATGTATTTTATCTGTGGCTGAAAACATGAATCATATTCATTGTTTATTTACATATTCGTAAACAAATTTAGTGATTCATCATTAAATGGAGTATAGAGACTCTAACACATAATATACATGTAAAATCTGGCTTTCTCCGACAGAGTAACCCACTTGGATCAGTAATCATACCAAAACTGTAAAATAAATTTATAAACATTTTGCAAATACGATATAAAATGTTTTTGTCTGTCAATAACTTCCGTCCGGAGCTCTTCAGGAGGAAATGTTTTGGTTTCACCTGGTTTAATGTCATTAGTAATCTTCTTTACAGAACTTTTGGCTAACCAATTAATCGAAATAATTAACGATAGACTGATCGATTTACGAAATAATTGTTAGTTGCTGTCCTAATTTCATCGTAACATTGCATTAAACATAACATTTCTTATTAAATACATGTGAAGTGGGGATGACATTCAACGAAACAAACATGTTATTCAGCCAAACTATCATAAAATCCATGATGGCCCCTATATGTGACCAGAACATGAACCAATCCTTCCAAATAAAAAAATTTCTTTGAATGAGCTGCTATATTGAGTCATGATTTCACTCATGTCTCAAACTGGGGGATTGTAGGATTGATTGAGCATTGAGCATCATTATACAGCATATGGATTTATATTTTATGCAAAAAACTTTTGTAAAGCATGTCTAATATGTGCTAAACATAATCTTCAAGGAAATTTAAGACCTAAAAAAGGTGCTTTCCCTAAACCTATTTATCCTTTCAATTCTGTTTGGTTATAATAGATTTGTTTTCTAAATGGATTGCAAGAAAGTGATAGTTAGATCAGATGAGTAATAAGTAAAATCACTTTCTTAATTATTCTGTGGAACCTTACCATACTGCTTAGCACTCTAGTAATTCTACTGTGGTACCTGTTATAGAATACGCATTTGGTCTCCTTCACCGACCTTCAGAGGAAGTCCATCGTACAAAGGGGGTTGTATTTTTAGTATACAACCGTCTCAAACTGGTGATGATTGTACACAACTCTGCCGAGAGGTCATAGGAAGTAGACCACTGTGTAAAAGATTACCCATAGGAAACTTTTTGAAGTTTGAACCTAGATGATGTTGCAACTTTTCATATTAGTTTTGTTTTTAGCTCTCACTCAGGGCAAGGATTCTTGTTGCCCCCATGAGCCAGCTATTTGTAAAAGGGACGTCTATCTCTGCTATAACTCTACTAGAGTAATCAGTGTAGTGACTATTCCTTTTCAAACATTCTCGCAAAGATTTAAAATTGACCCGGGAGATTGGCGAGGTTATGATTTCTACCTATATCCCCGTGTAGTTCAAAGAACTCAAAAGAGTTGGGGAGACGTTTTCAGAACCACTGGACAGTGGAAAAAAGGATCGTATGGATGGACATCTTTAGCTAAGAAATGGATGAGTAGAATATCAGGGTTCACTGTTAACCATGCCTCCAAAGTTTTCACTATGACAATAAACTCCACAGCAGAACCCCTTGAGAAGGAAGGCTGTTCTTCCTCATTTCTATGTGCACGGTCTAGTGAAACCGATCCATGTTGGACATTGTATCTGTGCTCTGCAAATGTTACACAAGAAGAAAATGAGATACAAGGGATTCTTACTTCTGCCCAAGGTGAACAGATAAAAATTCAAAATATTAATGACCCGCTTAAAACGGATGAATTGTTTCAAGTCACCACTGGAATCTCTGGGCAAACAAACAACTGGCTTTTAATGGCAGAACAAGCAGCTAAAACAGTGTCCACTGATTGTCTTGTGTGTATGGGAGCCAGGCCGCTGTTACGTGTGGTTCCTGCCACCATAACTCCTCAATGTCTTCTAAATATAATGAATTATACAGTTCCAACTGATAATTGCACCTATTGGGATAAGATCTATCCCCTGACCACAGATGAGAAGAAAAAACCAATCTTTTTGAAGAAAGTGGCTGTGGCAAATTTCACCTGTGTAAACAGGACCGGAGTGGGCCCAAAATTGGGTACACTAAATGAAAAACAATGTGCAAGCATTTTACTGGTATCCACCTTTTTTAAACCTCAATCCCGCAGTGACATCTGGTGGTGGTGTGGAGATGACAGATTGTTTGACAGACTTCCATGCAACACCACTGGATTGTGTGCTGCAGTCACCTTGATTTTACCTGTTTCTATTACTTCACTCACAATGGATGAATTGTTAACGACTGTAAACAGTATTTTACCACATACATGGCATACTAGAAGAAGGAGGGCATCTGAAAATGCGTGGAGTCCAGATGACCCTACTTATATTGACAGTATTGGAGTACCCAGAGGTGTTCTAGATGAGTATAAACTAGTGAATCAAGTTTCTGCAGGATTTGAATCTTTCTTATGCTGGTGGTGTACTATAAATAAAAATGTAGACAGGATCAACTACATCCACTATAACGTCCAGAGGCTGGGAAATAAAACAGAACAAGGCTTCTCCGCCATCCATGAACAATTGTCAGCTACCTCTCTGATGGCTTTCCAGAACCGTATTGCTGTTGACATGTTGTTAGCTGAAAAAGGTGGTGTGTGCTCTATTTTTGGAGATCAGTGTTGCACCTTTATTCCCAACAACACTGCTGCAGATGGCAGCCTCACAAAGGCCCTTGAAGGCCTTCGCTCTCTTAACAGCAAAATGAAAGACCATTCTGGAGTTGACACAAAAATGTGGGATGGATCTGGAGACATTTTTGGTAAATACAAACAACTGGTACTTTCTATTTTGATGTCTGTAGCTATATTTGCCGCCATCCTGACCTTATGTGGATGTTGTTGTATTCCATGTATTAGAGTGCTGCTAAATAGACTAATTACCACTGCAATACAACCCATTAAAACAGAAATGTATGCCCTTATGTCCACTGAGGAACACCTATCGGATGATGAAGACAGCGAAGAGGATGAATTCTCTTTACACTTTCCTGACTTTTATCCTAATCCCAACGACAATAACCCACCAGTTTAAAGTACCTCTGAGTGTACCCTTTACAGCTAAAAAAAGAAAAAAGAATGATTTCTTAGTTGAAAATCTGAAAAGAAGTAACTATTGAATGATAAAATAAATAGCTTAAAGTGAATAAACAGGAGGGAAATGTTGGGTTAATTAATTGAACATAAGTTATTCTACTTTAATCATATTACTTTAATCATATTATACTTACACATTTTGTTATCTCTATCTTACTCATATTACAAAGAGTGTTAAAACATTTAGTTTTGTTTGCTGTGTCATTAATGTTTTTTAAGTCTGTGCAGGAGGGATGTTGACTGCGACTGCTGTTAACAGATGTCGTTAAGGGTGTGGAGGAGAATGGAGAACTGTGCAACTAGATAAGGAGAGGGGTTCTCCTTATCCTCTGATGTTGTATGATGTTGTACGAAAATTCTGGTTTCAACTGGGTTCTGTTCCCTCCCCCTTTAGCGGTTGAAACCACATTGTAATCAGGGCGTTTTTTCAATAAAGGGCTTGGAGAGCAGATACTGCTTCAGAGTGGGTTTGAAGTTGTAACTGAATGCAGTTTCTGATCCCCTCTCCTTGCAAGTAAAATATACTAAATTCTCTGTGTCATTCTTTGTGCAGGTTGCTGAATAAGGTGTTTGGTGTTTAAACCTAACAGCCGTAGATGTAATAAGCCTCACCAGTTGGACTTCTCTACCCTGATCTACTGGGTTTATAGAAAATATCCTTAAATCCCAACATGATTCATATCATTATTGTATTCCAATCTGTCTGGCCTACAGGAATAATTTGACTTCCTTTACTCAAATCTGTAATCCCTATTTCAGTTTTCATTTGTAGTAGTAATCTTTCTTTTATTCCCATATTTTCATTTTTTTAAAGAACACATGGTGTTAAAATATTTCTGTGGTGCTCTTGTAAGATTTTCTGTTAGGAATAACCATCTTTCTTTCTCCCCCAAAATGTCTTTTTAATCTGTGGAGTTCCGTAAACTTTAGTTCATTATTATCTCTTTTTTTCAACATTTTGAATTAGCTGGAATCATTAAATTGTCTTTTAACATTAACCTTATATTTTTAAGCACAACTAGTTGCACAGGCTTATCAGTTTAACCTGGATTATTAACTGGCTTTCTAGCTTGTTATCTTAAAAGCCAACATGACAGAGTAATATAAACTCCATCAGAGTTCCATATAGAAATAAGTAAGGCTCAAACTCGCAGGCTCCAGAATGCATCCAATGACCCCACCTAATAGGCTGTTGCTTTTAGCTTTGGTCACAGGATCACAATCAATTAGTTCTTTTGGAAAACTGTAGAATTTACTTAGAGAATTTTTTTCAAAGATTTACAATTAAAACCGCATCATGACAAGCATTTAATTTAAGCCATTTTTCCTCCTTCCTAGGATCCTGGAACGAAACAGGACATTGAACGGCCTCCCAGTCACCTCATGTTACCCTCATCAGCAGCTGCTCAGAGGACTTAACACTTGATCTCAGGGAGACAGCTGATCCAGAGAGATCGCTTCCCTTGCTGTTCACTCTCATGGACCATCAACTGTAGGCTTAACGTCCAGCTTTCTCCAGCGCTGGGAAGCAATTAGGTTTAGCTGGCTGTCTTTTAAAAGCTGCAGCTAAGAAATAATCCAGCAGCAGTGTTGGACCTTACCGGGTCAGTTCAGCCCAGTCAGATAAAAATGATTCTTCTGTTAAAGGCTCTCGGTGTAACCTGACAGAAAGCTGTGGAAATGGCAAACCGCTGGTGAAAATCTGTTCAGATAATTTGCTGTAAATAAAATCTCCTGAGTTGTGAAACCTGCTGTATCATATTTTGTTGGTGTCTGACTGTAGCAGGACCTTGACTGTTACCACCAGGCTGCTGCAGCTGGCTAAGGTCAGAGAACAGGCATATCACAAAGGACAATCTTCTGCTCCCTACACAAACATGGTGTGTCATGGCTGACCTTTCCTTTCTCTGCCACTGTCTGAACCAATTAGCCTTCCTCAGTGGCATATACACCAGCACTTGCTCTCCTGCTGTCTAAACTCGCCTTGATAACAACTTTTGCTAACTCTTCCTTTCTGGCACATCAGCTGAGAGGCAGCAAAAAAAGGAAGCGCTGACGATGACGAGGACGGCAGATAACTCCTATCTACAGATGAGCTAATTGGGCTGTTTTCAGATGGAAGCTGGCACCATTAAACCAGTCTGGAGGCTCAGTGGCGAAACAGGCTCTGAGCCAAAGCCTTGGGAAATTATATGTGATTCACGCTGACCTTCATCTAATGGGATGGGGACTTCACAAGGCTCAGATGAGAGTTTGCATGGAAAAAAAAAAAAGAGTCACAGTATTTTTAAATATGCCTCAGAAAGACCCAGGAGCAATAGAGTTTGGTGCATTAATTTATTTCAACATATATTAACATTTCGTTGATACCTCTTTTGTCTTAAGGATACAGGCTGTACATTTTTTATACAAACTGGAGGGCAGAAATACCTTCAGAAATACCAAGCGTAAAGGGAAAGCTAGGAAGAGTGGATCATAAAATAATTGTACATCTATTCTTATTTAGCTTTTTCTTTTCCTGCGATAACAGTCCAGAAGAAACAAAAGTTCACATATTACCTAGTGGTAGTTGTCTGTTACAAAATGGTGCAGAGGAGAAACATATAAAAGAAAACCCAAAGCGAAACCTTTTATTTTAGTATGTGATGCAATGTTTTATGTGGTTCTACATCAGGTGAAATAGATGAAGATTTTAAAATGCCTTTAGGACTGGATGCTGTTTCTTTATATGTTGCACAAGAGTAAGACAAAACAGGTAAAGTTGGTGAGTTTTAACATTTTCAAGAGTTTGTTTTTTTTGCTTTTCTAATAAAGGCTGAAAAAATGAGTCTGGGTATTTTTTTTCTCTCTGTAGCCTCATTATGCAAGTAACCAGACTAAAATATCTTAAGTCAAAATATTGACGAAGAAAAGTCTCAAGCAGCCCCTAAAGCAACAGACAATATGGCTGCCATGCTAATAAAAACATAGTGAAAGTTCCGGGACTAAACGAGAGGAATAAAGGATAAGGAATAAAGGAAGAATAAAGGAAAGGATAAGGAATAAAGGATAAAATGCAGATCCTTCAGAGGATCTGCATTTTACTCTCTCTTGTTTGTTTTTTTTTTTTTTGTGAACTTTTCCCAAAACTTAAAAAATAAATAAATAAATAAAATGAGAGCAATTGATTATTATAGTTTTTTTGTTTTTTTACTGGAAAGATGTACCTCAGACTGTTTGGACCCGGCACAAACATTCCCCCAATTATCAAATTTTCCTCTCACCACCTTTTAAAGGCGATCTGAGACGCTTCAATCAGCATTGGTTTCTCAGCATTAGAACAGCAACATGTAGAGAAACACTGTTTAGATCCTCATGGCTAACTATAAAAAAATTACCCGCTAAGAAATAAATAATACACGCATCACCCTCATTTCTGGCTTCATGCTCCATGACAACATGAATTCAATTTTAATTTAAATGTAATTTCTCTTTGGGATTAATAAAAGTTTTTTATTCAATTGAATAGTAGTTTTATTCTCTGTCACAATATGAAGACAGAACAGGAAGTGAATGATGACAGAATTTAAGCTGCTGAAAAAGCACAAAAAACAAGCTTTCATGAAACACGTACAGACTTTAATAAGTTCAGTAACTCTAATGAAGAGATGAGTGTGGCTGGGAGGGAGGGGTGCATGCAACAAGTAGACTCATTAGTGTTCAATTAGGAATGATGCTCAAGATAAGGACAGACTTTAAGATGGGGTAGCTCCCAGTGGTGTCAACAAACTGACAGAGGGGATGAGCTGTCCTGGCTTGAACCAAGAAACAGACCAGACTGACATTAGTGAGAAACATAAAGGTAATGAGAAGCCTATACCATTTAGATGCATTTTATAATTAGAAGTGTCTGGATGAATTGAAAGCTGAAGCTGTTTTCACACGCTCTCCATCTATAAGTTCCTTTCACGATGTCAGCAGGGGACACAGTGATCGTCCTTCCGAGAGGGTCAACCTGATCAAACTGGCGGCAGAGACACCATGTTCAGACCATTAAGATGTCAGGCTGAGATAAAGACCTCATTAGCTTAACCCAAGTGAATAGGTTGAATAAGAGCTATTAGAAGGGGAATGGAGATTATGGTCACAGTTCAATGCAGAAATCTAGAGTTGAACCCAGATATTTACATCCATCCTACAAAAAGACAAAGTTATTCTCATCATTTACAATTAAAACATACTGAGGTTTCTAGTTTCAGGTCATTTATGAAAACCAATATTCATTCTTTTGGCCAAAAGCAAGATTGGAAACATAGTTTTTCTCCTAAATTAAGAAATTTACCTGAAGTCACTCTGCTTTTAAAGTATTTGGGAAACCCTGGATTATGATATGATGGCTGTTTGAATCTGGCGGATTAGCTTACAACTTTTGAGTTAAGTGAATTGATCATATGTGGAGACGTCTTAAGGCAACACCTCAAAATAATAAGATAGGCAAGATTTTTTGGAAGAGAATAGTTGACTTTCTTAACTGTTGTTTATCCTTTTAGATCCCTGAAGTTGCCATTTTTTATTCATTCAAACCCTTATTGGGATAAAAGCATTGAAACCCTGGGGATGTACGGCCATAATACTGTTTGGGAAGGAGGTGGATTCTGGTAAACTAATGGTTTTGAAGCTGCAGATGAGAGAGCATCACTATTCACTGCAAAAATACATTTGAACCAATATTGCTTAGAGGCCAGAAAGACAACAAAAAGACGGCATCATTGAAGGCAACGGAAATCACCATTTGAAAAAACAAACCATTTTTAGACAAGTGAGGTGCCCTGTTTAAAATAAAATGGAGGTTAAAAGGGGAAAAGTCTAACCCCCTCCCACTAGTGAAGTAAGGCAGTGGTGGCATTATGCCGTGGGGGTTATTTGCTGTAAGAGGGATTGGTTTACTTCATAGATTATGAAGTATAATAGTAAGATGAAGACAGATAAAGGGTAAATACTGAAGCAAAATCTAAAGAAATCGGACGTTAAAATGGGTCACAAAACGGGACCATGTTGCTGAGCGTGCAACTGTCATCAGTGTAGAGCAGCTCTGATTTTGGTCCCATTAAAAATGAGAGTAGAAACAGCAAAGGCTTTTTTGAAGCAGACGCGGTTTACAAACCTGACCCAGTTACACTCGTTCTGCCAAAGTTTCAAAAAAGTAATTATATATTCGAAAAATATCTCATTATCTGACATTTTGCAAGTAGAAATAATATTGTTAATTCAAATGGACCTAAAAGTAGGAAACGTTTAGTCTAAATTTAAAACAAGTGTATTAACAATGTCCTCGTAAATATCTGGTTTCAGCTGTGCTCATTAACCTGTGTGGAAAAACAAAAGGTGCAGTTCAAACAAAAGAAGCATAAATGATCAAAGTAATGGAAGACACTACAGTTATACAAAGCAAATGGTCTAAGTCACGAATCTTCTTATTTCTATCTATGATATTCCATTTGATCATGTTCTGTTGCTACATAGACTCCATGAACTGAAAAAGCCTCCACTGTCATACAAAGAGTCCAGCTACATCGAACTACCTGATTACATGATGAACTCCTGCAAATATCGACTTATGTACAAAGTGTTTTCTAACAGTAATTAACCTTTACAAATAGAAAAGATATTGTGCTTTTGAAACTTTTTACACTCACACACACTCACACACTAAATTCATTTTCTCCACCTCCTCTTGTTCATTTAGAGAAAGCCTGTTTTTTTTTCCTAGCATCTCACTAAAAAACTCGAGTCCCACTGAGAGTCATTCAAAAGTGCCAGATGCAACTTCCAGCCTCCACATGTGTTTGAGTCAGTGATTAAACAGGAAGTTTTTCCACTGAAGTGTCCTGAGTTGATTCTTATTACAGAGAATCCGTCTCTCGAGTCTAAATACCGTCATAAAGACACGTCTCATCCACACTGCTACATTAAGGGTTTTATTTTTTATTCATCTTTTCTTTTGTATATTTCTCTTAAATAGTCTGGTTTTCTTTACTGGAAGTCAATGGGAAAATGCAGCCAAATGCAGGATCTAATTAGTGGCTTCTTTCTCACTCATCTATCCAATTATTTAAGCTAAATCTCCTTTTGCTCTGCAAAAATATTCCCAACCTGTGAATTTTCTTCCACAGTTAATCATGTCACAGCAACATATTTCAATGTAATCCTTTTTTTTTCTTTTTTAGATTTTATGGAAATGATTGCTCAAGTTCACATAGAGGTGGTGGCATCATAGTGTGGAGATATGCTCTTCTCGAAAAAAGAAACGAAAGAAAAGCAATCCCGAAAAGCAGTAGATTGCTTTCAGTTTACTTTTTTTTTTACTAACTTCGTATGATCAATCACATCAAATCCCATTAAAATACATTGAAGTTTGTGGCTACAACGTGAAAAATGTGAAATGGTTTATTAAGTGTGGTGATTACCACACTATGTAACTTTAGCTAAGTAAACATTGAAGTTCTGCAACATGGAGGGAATCTAAATTTAGAGTAATTAGCACCAGCACAGATTGTTTTGGGGGGTAATGGGTGATGTGGAGCATTGAGGAGCATCAGTGGCCTGCTAAACGCCGTCTGCAAGGCTTCTCTGCTCGGGAAGCAGTCTTTGGTCACAAATCAACCCCTAAGTGGAATTGACTTTCATTGACAGGCTGTCCAAATGTGTACCGCTGATTGATGGTGTCCATTTAACAGAATGGTACTGGACCCTGAGCTTCTCTTTTAAGGTTTGAGTACCTCTTTTGTTTCACCGTGTCTCTGTGGAAGTCATTAACGCCTTTTCTCAGCTTTATACAACTATAAGAAGCCATCTGCTTCTCAGCTCTCACATCAGAATGTTCAAACGCAGATTTCTATGGCTGTCGCCATGACCATCTGGCTTTTGTTCTTGTCTCGGCCCACAGTCTGGTGCTGTCCCGACTCATCTCTGGGAGAGAGTGGGTCGGAGAGGACGCTACGTTTAAGTGGTGCTGGGCGGAGACAGGAGGTTCCTGGAGGGGTGGAGGGCTCCTGATGTCTGAGGGAGGAGCGTGTGGATGACGAGGACGACGTGCAGCTGCCCGTACAGACTCCAGAGCTTGACCTCTCTCCTCTTTTCGCTCTGTATGATGCTCGGCGCCTCAGTTCGCTGACAAGCTCGTACTTGATAAAGCAAAAGACGTCCTTGACCCCGCAGCGTTTTTCTGGTTCAGCAGCCAGCAGCCTCTGAAACATGCGTAGGGCGTCGTCGGTGAAGCGGCGCCACTGAGAAGGGTACGTTCCCACAGGACAGCCTGCCTTCTGCCAGCGCCGGAACTCCTCGTAGAAGGCGTCGGCCTGCATTGCCGCCTCCCAGGGGAAATTGCCCGTGAGCATGCAGAAGACCAGCACTCCAAACGCCCACACATCCATACTGGTGGTAACCAGGAAGCCTTCGGCACGGTTAGCGCGACAAACCTCTGGTGCCGTGTAGGGGATGGTTCCGCTTACCCGTTTCACACGGCAACCCACACGTCGGGTCATGCCGAAATCAGCCAGCTTGATGCGCCGACACTCGCGGTCAAAAAGAAGCACGTTCTCGGGTTTGACATCCCGATGAACCAGGTTTTTACTGTGCATGAAATCCAGAGCCAAACCGAGCTGCTGCATGCAGCGTTTCACCATCTCCTCTGGCAGACCCACCTGCAGGAGACACCAAAGAAAAAACTTTAACCCTTATCCTACTGGTATTAATCTTATGTTTTCCTTTCACATCTTGAAGATCGTTAATCTCATTTAAGCTTCAAAAAGAGATAACCTAAGTAAATGAAAACTGTTGAAAACTGACTGTAACATGACTCAGCAGAAATAATAAACACTCATTGTTGTCACAAACACTTGATGGTAGTCGATAAAAAACAAGAGTTTATGTTTTTTTGTTTAGGTTTTTTTCCTTTGTTTTTTTTTATGCAGCATATTGTGAAAATAATATTTAGCATGTTATGTTATGGAAAGATCTACTTGAAACAAGAGAAAATTCAGTTTTTGTTCTTGACATCATACATATGTACCTGCGGCGGAATGATGTCAAAAAGGTCCCCGGAGGGGGCATATTCCTGTCCAAAAACATAGCTGTCCTCCGTCTCAAACAGCACGTCCAGGACTTTGATGATGAAAGGGCTGCAGTTGAGAGAGCCGGTTAAACTGTACTCCCGCAGAAAGCTTTTCAGCTTCGTCTTGCTCTTGGTGACAAACTTCAGCGCGATTTTGGTGCCTGAAAAAAAGAGAGCCTGTTGGATCTTTGAAGTCAACATGTTGCTACTAAATATAGCCTTATTTTCTTGGAGAACTACTAGAACGTTTAGAAAATGTTTTTTCACAGTCGCCACTTAATCTGAGTGAAATTGGACAGATTTCATCCTCTAAGGAAACTTCCCATGAAAGAAACGACTTTGTGTTGGTCTATTATGCAAAATCTACCTACGATACTTTAATGCTCATAGCTAAAACCTTTTTATTAAAACAATTAAGTATTAAAATACATTGAGAGAACATCTAAAGTGGTACAGAATAAAAGGAGTAGAAGTACTAATTTTGCTAAAGATATATAGATAATTAATAATTGATTTAAAAATGCTGACATTTCCAAAATATAGAAATATTTACATCTGGTTGTGATGCCAACATAAGCATGAAATGATTCTGCACCAATAAGATAAGTGGCTTGAAGTTCAGGAGTTGCCAGATCCTAACGTCTCTGTGATGGCCTTGAGAAAGGGCTTTTTACTGCGTTATATTTCTAAAATTCAAGCCAAAAAATAAACAAAGTAGAAGCAAAGTTAGGGTTTTTAAGCATTGGTGTTAACCAGGCTCGGACTGGTAATCTGTGATACCAGCCGGTCAAACTTTCAGCGTGCGAGGGCCGGCCCTCCTTAAATCATATCGGCCCCAACACTTCCCAACAGTGAAATTATGTTGGAATATTTTGCAAAAATTTGTTGCGGTGCATGATGGGGTTTTGCATCTATACGCTAACGTTTCCCATCTTCCGCGCTAGTTTAAGATAAAGAATGTTTTTCTTTACATTTATGGCCTTAGAAATCAATAGACTTTGGTACTAACTAGGCAAGATTTTGCAAATCCAGGCGGTTTATGGCGGCACTGTAATAGATGGAAAAATGCCAGGGCAGAAAATCATTCCCAGTCCGAGTCTGGTGTTAACTTAAAGAAGCAAAAGGAGCTTAAAATTCACACTTAGGTTTCTGACTGCCATTTTTCTTCTGATCAAGTAGGTTAAATGTTTGCTAATTAGCATTAACTGATCTGGCAACTTGCTGGTAAACAGTATGGAATGAGAACGGCAAGCAGGACTGCTCCACTTACTGGCCGGGAAGAAAGTTTGTGGTTGTAAAATCAGAAGATAAGGACATTTTTAGATAAATCTATTTTTTCAAGGCACCGTGTTATGCATAAAATGGTACATCGGACAATTACAGCGTGTCGTAGATCTCCAAATGAGTGATTCTGACTAAGAATATAGGTGGATCGCATATCTTTTGCATTTCAAGCGGACTCACCGTGTGTCCTGTGTGCCACCAGGTCCACCTTGCCGTACGTGCCCTTCCCCAGCTCTCTGATGTGCTCATACTGTTTGGCTACATCAGCTGCAGATAGCGAGGTGATGGCCAGTGCCTGCATGTCCTCCACCGGGACCCCACCACAGCAGCTGGTTTTAGATGTCGGGGACCCCCCACCGCTGCCTGCCCGCCCCGGTCCGGATGGAGATAGGGACAGGCTCGCCTTAACATTCTGTGGCACACTGGTGAACAACAGTGATAAGAATAAAGTCAGACTGTGACGACGAAAGAAAGTTTTCCTATTTATAAAGCAGTGGTAGGAGTTTTATTTTTTAAGCACAATGGTCTGACATGAGAGACCCTCAGCATTAATGCAATCGATCTGGGGTAAGCATCAATATGAGGGGAACTTTCAGGAAATGTATCAGACTTCCTGCTGCAGAAAGATGACTCCCCTCAGCTTTTACATCTAGCAGATCTCAGACAGCACTTACTGGCAAGCAGCTATGGAAAAATCAATAGGCAGAAAGACGAACAAATGGCAACAAATCCAAAGCCGACAACTTAATACATGCTTGCAAGAAGACCACCTACATATGTAGTTACCGTGATCGCTGTAGAAACAGGGGAAGCAACAAAAGAGGAGCTGCTCGGTTTTAACTCTTCCCCCACTTGTTTTAAGCATAAATTATTGAAGCAGAGAAATATTATCAGAATGCTTAAAGTGAACTCAGACGTGATTGTTTTCATCGCGGCTACTGTTTCAACAATAGCTAAACTAAAACAAATGACACACATCCCGCTAATGATATTTCAAACCATCTCCGTCTCTTCATGCACCTTTCCTACACACCCAATTAAATATAATCATCCAATCATGCACAGCATGCACGCACACAATACTAATAGGCACCAAATCAGCACAGTCCATTCTGCAGATAGCATTTTTTCATCCCATCATTCAAAGCTAAAAGCTTTGCTTTTGTTCCTCTTCTTTCCCTGCAGCCAATTTCACAGCAGCGCTGCTTTAAAGCAGTTTCAAAGCTCCTAAGAAGTGTTGTAAATGTGTCTGCCACTCACTGGGTACCTCTGGTGGAAAAAATTGAAATAACGATGCGCTATGGAAGTGAATGTGGATGGGAAAACATGGATAAGAAAGTTTTATTCAGGAGTTTAGAGAGTAAAGATCAGGTAGGAGGAAGGAGATAAATATAGTGAAGGGACGGAATCTAAAAGAAGATCCAATCCTTCACAGCTTTGTGTTCTTATTATAAAATCAGAAATCTGTAAATAGGAAGGATGTTCTGGGAACGGGAGTCCGCTACTCTTGGCCAACAATGCAGAGGATTATATAAGACAGGATGAACTTTTCCACCAACTCATTCTAAGGTTTCTTTAACTGTATTGTGGCTCAAGAAAACCTGATCACTGCCCCAGTTTACTACTGGTTCCAGTTTGGTGATTAAACATTTAAACAGGCAAACACAGTGCTAGTTTCCTTTCAATCCACCTCATGTGGCCCTGTGAACTAATTCATCGCAACCTGAGTGGAGTGCAGGGGCCACTTCATTACCAGCAGAGCTGCCTTTCACTCAGCTGCATGAGTACAATGTTCAACACTTACCGTAAGCAGGCCTCCTAATCACATTACTAGCTCTGACAAAGACAATTCCCACTCCTCCATTTCCTTCTAAAAACTGCATTAGGAGTCCTAAAATGTAATAAAAAGGTTAGTCCTCTACATACCCTGGCCAAAAAAGTGGAGCAAAGTGCCTCAGAGGTACACCAATGTAGTGATGTTATATCTAAGGGATGATTGTGTGGAAGCATTTGGCAGAAGAGCCAGGGGTGTTCTGGTGTACCAGTCCCACAGAGACACTTCATCGAAGGCCCTTTGTGCTCTCGCCTCTCAGAGGAAGCAGCTGCAGGCTGCAGCACAACTGCAGCATTTGTGCCTAACTGCTGCTTCATGCCCCAGTGGTCTGCACACAGTCCTCCACTCCGCTTCTGTGCTCTCAGGCGACCAAGAAGAGGTAGCAATCACACGCTCCACATACGGATGAGACTCACCGTTTTATACCTGAGCTTGAGCGATTCGCTCAGCGCACCCCTCCTCCTCCGCTGAACTGTTGAACCAGATCTGTTAATGTTGCCAATGTCATCAAATGGGAGGAATGCTCACTAAGCCATTTTCAGTATTTTTATTACAACACAATGGGGTGCCCTTCATAGTTACAGAAATTGCTTATTTTGTGAATTTAATTTGTGACTCTGTTGGAGATGAACGTCTAAAAGATGCTTTATAAACAAAGATTAAACAATTTCAAATCATTCCTTTCAGTAGTGATTATAAAAATGAGCCAATGAAAAAATTATCTATTTTTTGTTCCTAAATCTTTGCAAAGCGTAGCAACAGATTATTTTCCACCCACGGTTGAATACATGGTATCAAAGAGTTTGGGCCTGATCTTCTACATAAGGAACGTAATATTTCTCTTGCAAAAGATCACATATAATAAGAAGGAACTATCATGAGCTGGGTCAGACCAACCTGTTCACATTAAGAGGTTGTGAAAGTTTGAAGCCATGGATTTGGACATAATAATGATAATTATAACAATATTTATAAAACCAAATAGAAAATATAATGAACTTTAAAAATAAAGTAGTCAAAGTACTTAATGCAACAGTAAATATACTAAAAATATGGAAATAGTGAGAGTTAAAGACGAAAATGTAAATATTTATCATAATAAAGGTGCATGAAAAAAATCATAAAAACTGGTCTCCGTCGCCAATTTAACCACTATTGTGAATTTTGGCATCTATTAAAACATACAACATTTTTTGCTGTAAAAGCCCCGAACTTCTAGAATTAATTTGAAGCCTGTTTGATGTTGGTAAACAAAAGAGAATAAATGGTGCAGCCGGGATGGATTTAAGCAAAATTGTATTAAAATAAAGAATGAATATTTCTTGCTAACTAAGCTATGAAAGCCACTGCCTTTGTTTCCCATCGAGTTTAATTTTAGCTGAAAATCTCCAATTGGCTCAGAGAAGTCAAGAGCCAGTTTGCTTTTGGCAACGACAACAGAGTAAATGATGCCGCTTCCAAAGCCCTGAGGCCAAGATTCATGGAAGTAAATTTAGATCTCAAAGAATATAATCAAAATCCATTTTCTGTAGATTCGGAAAAAAACATTTTGACGTATGCAGAGAATACATGACTGGGATGCAGACTGAAATCAGCAGCTACTGGTTCATTCCTTCCACTTTTCATCCTTTTCTGCCTGTTGCAAACACAAACAAGCAACTAATGAAAGAAATAAATAGACTGCAGATCCTTGCTTCATCTTTACCCCTCTTTGCTAAAAGATTAGCCATTTTGCTCTTAGGAGAAGAGCCACTATGGAGAAAAACTGATTTCTCAATTTGTCAAAACGCCGAATATACTCTGCCTCCAGGTCAAAGAGAGAAACCCAGCGTGACCAGAGCCCTTTCTCTCTCTGTCCTTCTGTAAATAAAATAACTGGATGCAGCGGAAAAAGCCCCGTAGATATCTATTTCTGTCTGCTTGTCTTTTTTTGTTTGGTTAGAGCACATCAGTCAAACATAACTGGGATTTTCTCAAGCTGTCATTTTTAGCTAAAAAAAAAAAAAACCTTTTCCCACTGAAAAAAAATGTAGATTTAAAAATAAAAGTGTTTCTGTCAATCAAAGTAAGAAAACAAAAAAAAAACTCTGCAGCACTCTGAACAATCAGGCCGGGCAACAGAAGCTCACTTTGACAAATCAGCTGTTCTTTGCTCTGTCAGGCTCCCGTATGGATCCCTGCTGTTTTACAGCGCTCCAGATTCACCTTGCCTCTACTCTCCTACTCATCACACTTCTGTCTCACACTCTATTGTGTACCTCCTGCTGGGATGACCAACGATCCAGGAAGGACTCGACTCAAGGTGAAACGCTCCCAAACTTTGAAAGTAGAGCCTAAATATATGCAGGGACAGTCGAAGGACAAAGTAGAGGGCACAGGTGACTCATATTGGACGGTGTTTGCTTTCAGTAATTAGTGTCACTACGAAAACGCCTCCCCTCTCCCGTAGGATGACGTGCATTTGCAAATTTGTTAATCTTTTGAATGAATGCAGGAACTGGTAAACCCCTTATGGACACATATGGCTGATATAATGGCTGACAAGATATAGAGACCCAGAAATGATCCCAGGCAGCAGTAGCAGGTGTGTTACTTGTCGACAAACTTAAACTATAAGCATCTGTGACATCATGGTGGCCCAGATTTATCCTTGTACATGGCCACAGACTTGCATAATTGGCCTTTTGCTCCTATTCCCTCAGTTTGTAATGCAATTAGGGAATGGCATTTAACAGACACTGCAAAGGTCAAACTGAGATTTTGCAAAAAAACTTCATGAGATAACTCGAAGTCAAATCAGTCCCTCATCCCTCCAGAATGAATGGAGAGCAGGCATCATTATATGCTGTGCAGCAAAACTTAGATTCATGTGACCTTCGTTATTTAAAAAATTCATGAATACATGGAAATTCTTTAGCTGCTTTTATTTGGCTTTTATTCTGCTGCAACCTAAATGCAACAGGGAGCGTTATCACAGATCCTTCCTCCCAGCAGCTGCAAGACTCAATAACCATCACTGTTCCCAACAACCACAATAAGTTGTTAAATTAATGCTAATTTTGCACAGCTTTTATCTTATTCAGTTAAATAACTTGCTGCTGTCATTTTGTCATCTCTGATGTTGCTGCTATTTTTCAAATATCCTTTACTGTAAAAATGTCCATATCTATATGGTGTTGGGATCTGGAGGTCTGTCCATTTTTCTCCACCAGAGGGCGTTCTAGGTCTTCTGGAGCTGGAGCTGACTTCACCACCTGCGGCTCGTTTGCTCATCAGGAGACCAGTATATAAGGAGGCAGAGGACATCACTCCGACGCCAGAGTGTTTTGCCAGTTATGGTTAGCAAGCCTGAGCCAACCTGCCTGTCTGAATCTCTGACGCCCAGAAAGCCTGAACCTGAACCTAATCCGTTTTGTCCTCTCTGCTTCCCAGGTTGAACCTGCCTGAAACCTGAAACCTGGAAGAGTTTCTCTGCTGGAAATCTGTCAGTCTGATCTCTGAAGAACCCTGGAGAATCAAACCTGTCAAAGACCTGCCTGCCCGCTCTCAGAAGAATCTGAAAGGGAAACTCAAACCTGTTAACTGCAAACTCTCAAACCAAGCTCTGCCTCTGCCAAGCCCTCAGCCTGCCGACAGCCTCTGGACCCTCCTGGTTCCCCCTCTCTGCCGATCTGCTCAACTCCAGATCAGGTACAGACCTGCACTCTCTAACTCTGCAAATTACCTGGACTTCAGCTAACCACTCTGTCCCCCTCTGCAGTGAACCCAGTCGTGACCAGTCCTGGTTCAAATAACCCCTTGGATCAGTTCTTTATTCTCTGTGTTGTTCAATAAACCTTTGAACTTTTTCCCTTGAGTCCGTGTGTTCTGCATGTGGGTTAGAAACCTTTAACCAAACATGAAATGTTGGTTATTTATTCTCCAGCTGCACAATTTGATATTGTTTAAACACTTTACAATACAGTATTTTATTGTTTACCTTTTAACTCTTCACTATTATGTTATTCTTATACATTTTTCTAAGGTCCACATTTGTGTGAAAATTTTCTCTATAATTTTTTGCCTGCCTTAAACACCAGAATTTCCTCATTGTAGTACAATAAAGGAATTTTCTATTCCGCTGTATTCTATTTTGTGTTCACCTATATCATTGAATGTTGGATCTGAATGAGCCTGATATCCTTCATGTTTCAGATGCGTCACTGCTCCTGCACATTTGATTCAACTCTTCCTCATTAAAAAAAAGAAAAGATCTGAAGAAATCTGCTCAAGTCAGGGCTGGGAAACATCAAAACATCCTGGAGAGTGATCATCACTCAGGACCTTAAGAAACACCTGAAGAACATCTGGGCCAGAAACAAAACATCTGGATTTATAGTGAGACTGCATTGATATCACAGTCAAGATCAGCCACTTCTGTAAATTACATTGGTAGCAGGTTTTGTAAAACTATTGAGATTTTTTCTTTTTCTCCATTCATGCACAACTTTAAATTAATTTAGCCCATAAAATATTAATAAAATATAACAAAGTTTCACAACATATAAGAATGCTAAACTGAAATAAGAAGAAAAGTTAGTCCAGCTAGAGAGAAAGTACTTTTTCGCCATAAGGATAACTTAAAGCTTTCTTGAAATTAGGTCATCTTTCACAATTTGATCCCCTCTGATTAGAAGATGTTATGAGAGTTTTTTTTTCCAGTGATTTGCATCCCACTGCATTTCCTCCGGCAGTTTCCATCATCGTCAGACTTTAAGATTAAGGCTACAGCTACCAAAATGTCCCCTTAGGCACCTGATTATGAATGCCAATCATAATAAGAGTCATCACCATCACCCTCGGTTTGTTTTGCTGCACTGGCATCAGCTATCTGCAGAACACACTATCCCACCCCATCCCCCAACACCATTATATTTGCACAACCCACTAACCTCCGCCTATAATAGAGAGCCTTCGTCCGAGGAAGAGGAGATGAAGGAGAGGAAGTGTGGAAATCCAGCGAGACGAGAACAGAAGCACCCCTTCCTTATAGCACATGGAAAGTCTCCCTTTGATGTGAAATGCATAAGGGGGGGGAGTTCTGATGCCAATATTAATTCAATAATATGGGGGTGTCGCTAAATGATGTAAGAGCAGTATAAGGTTATTAGTTATGCTGCTCGTACACAGTGGGCTCCAGATATAAAGTAGCTAATGTTGATTAGTTAAGCTGCTCCCTCTTTCTCTTTGAAACTAAAACAACTGTCCTGGGTTAAGTCTGAAGCTGCCTCTGCTATGGAGAGCTGTTTTTAATCAATCAATTCAATTCAGATCATTCACTTAGTAACAATTCACTAAAAATTATACCATCAGACATTTTACAAACAGGCCCAATTCATATTGGCACGGTCCAATCATAGAGTCCAGTTTAGTCTTAAGAGTCAAATTGACTAAACTGTGCAGTTTTCATATGTTGTATACCAAACAAAATCCTTAAGGTCAGTTTGTTAAAAAAACTCATTTATTTTTGCTTCAAATTGCATAGACTAAAGCCCTTTGCATACTTACGAATACCCAATAATTAACTGGATCAATTATATGTGTAAATAAAATACCTAGTATTATACCAACTAATTAACTGGGGCCATTCTAGTGTGAATAAAGCAAGTTAAGGCATTCATTTGCATGTTTATCCAAAGACTTCGTAGTGAAGCTACCCAATAATGACCCCTGCTACATGTTTGTTAACCTTTGGAACAACAGCGTGCCTGACGAATGGGTTGGCAACGTTTTATCAAGCAAGCAGCCAAGTTTTTAATGATGGCTGGAAACTTGTTGGACCTAAAAAAAGAAGATTTTCTCTGCCTGCGTGGAGTGTAATAGGACAGTAGATGTTTAAATCTTTCCCTGGTGTCTACCACTTGCTTCTCTGTAAAATGCACTAAGATGAATTAATGAATTTCTTCTGTAGCTTTCTTCTTATAGCTACTAAGACTGTAAGAAATACTGATCGGTTTTTACTAATCAGCTGTTTGACGGACGGGCTTTCAATCTAAAATTCCTCTTTAGAGGTTAGCTTGATCAGTTAAAGCTATATCCCCTGTATTACCGCCACCTGCAGGTGATGTTTGGTAAATCAATCACATCAAGCTGTTAAAAAGCTAAACAGACAGGTACTGGGACTGGATTGCATTTATGACACACATTAAATAAAATTTGGACTGAGATCCCAGGCAATTTACTGGGACTTATGTGTGAAAGGGGCTTAAGACTATGAATTCTGAGAATATAGAAATGCCTTGGAATGATATTATGGCTTTGAAACCTTCTTATAGGTTAACACTTAACATCCAAGTTACATTGAGCCAATTGTCTTGATCAAGCCTATTTGTCCTGTCATGCAAAGGACTATGGGCAACTGTAGGTTATAATGCTAAATGAATTGGCACTAGGGAGCATACTGTTCTGGTCCTAGCTCCTTGTAACTGCCATCACTATTCAGATAGAACTTATTATGGGGGCCGTCGAAGATCTTCCCCTACGGCTGAAGTGTCCTTTCCAATTTAGAGTATTGAGATCCTGCCAATATCTCTAAACAGCCAGTTTGCAAAAACACTCCTGGAGAAAGACCTTTGTTTAGATGGGAACAGAAAAGAAGTTTGATTTTCTTGTGACTCAGGATTTCTGATCGGGAGCTCGTCTTTCGGTGCCAATCACCTTTCGTGACCTAGCCTGGGTGCCATTCCGAACTTAGTCCCGCCCACAAGGTTTGAGGTCGGGAAGTTCGGTCTGGCTCTGCTCCATAGTAGCGCGAGTATGATCGCCCACCCTCTGGCGATCCAATCAAATTGTCAGGGCGGGCTTTATAAGATGATGGATCAACAGTAACGTAATCAACCACGTGACCAAAGCGCGCTTTGGTGACAACAACAATGGCTGCCGCTGGAGAGTTGAGGTAAGTAGATTCTGCTATTAGGTCTGTTCTAGAAGATATCGACAGCAAATTAATTTTAAAAGAGGAACAGAGAAACGCGATCAAGGCTCATCTTCTTATTCTAGGCGTGCAACTGCACGCTTTGATTTTTGTTGACAACAACTATGCATCACTTAACATACGTCACGCACTCCGTTGCTCTTATTGGTTGTAGGTCTATCCAATTGAGTGCAGAGGCATTTTTTTTCCTGGTTCGTTCAAAACACGCCCCATAATCACAGCTCTATGGAGCAGTATCAGACTCATATTCTGACTAGAATTGAGTAGGACTACGTCAGGCTACTCGTGACCCCCTTGTATTCTGCACGACACACAACACGAGATTTTACCAAGATTCCGCCTGATCCACAAATCGTCCTAAAAACGTCCAATAATCGCACAGTGCATGCAGCGCGTAACCAATACCTCCAAGCTGTTTACAAAACTGATCAAGGACAGTGTTTTGGTGTGCCCATTACAAAGCCCTAATCTTAACAGTAGAGAAATGTACGCAGAGGTGAAAAAGATGTGTGAAAGAAGTGGTCAACAAACCTGACCAACTTACATCAGCTCTGTGAGGAATGGGACAAAATTCCAGCAAACTGATTGAAGGAAACCCAAAACATTTGAACCACATTCAGTCCTTTTACCCCTTGGTTGCACTGGAATTGCTTTCAGAGCCGAGCGACTGCATGGTTGGACTCAGATCACATCAGTACTGGATTATCATGTTATATAGTGTACTTGTATGCTTTAAATAGAACAATAAACCAGTAAAGTGTTTATTTTGCCAGTACTAAAAGCAACTTTTGTGACTGCTTTTATCCAATAACCTCATCATTTTTCCTTTGGATATTTTGTTGAACTCTTTGTGAGTGAAAATATTTAGTTAATTTTAGTTATTTTTTAATTCTATGGTCATATTTATTATCGCTGTTTACTCACTGTATGAACAAAATTTATTAATTACTAAAACTTAGAAAATGCAATCCAGTTTTCTTTTACTTGTGAACTCGACCGGATCCACTTTTTTTCCCATCAACTGACTTCCTGCCAGAACGATCCGCTTTGCTATAGACTGTCACAGAGATCGAGTAGTAAAAATAAAACAGGCTCCTATTTTAAAGAAGCGGTTACACGCTCAGAAACTGCCGCAACTGGAGCCACTCTGACTATAATGTCTGCAATCAGGAGTGACTGCGATCAGGAGCAATCGCATACAGTAGAACCATGGAACCGGGAGGTTATTATTTCAGACGGTAAAAAAATTTTACAGTTGTGGTCCATTTTATACAGCAAATCTAAACATTTGGTTCCTAAGAAATTTGGATTTATTCATGCAACATAAAATCATTTAAATTGGATCTTGCTGTTGTGCACTGCTAGGTAGCTGAGTAAAAAAATTAACAAAATCAATATTTGGCTTATAGCTATAAAATCCCAAAGCACGATTGAAGATTTTTCGGGCTATATTGGAAATTTATTTCAAAATCTTCCATTAGTGTTTCTCTCATTTAAACTTCATCTAATGAAGATACCCGAAAATATGCCAATCAGCTGGCTTATCGAAAACTTTTCGCAAGCGTTTAAAATTATATAAGCATCAATCATCATTCCTCCTAAAGGTACAACAGTTTATACAAAAGGTAATAGACAATGATAGAAGTTCTTGATACAAATGAAAGTGCAAACAAAGTGATAATGTCAAAATGTATTATCTTTACTTGTGGTTATCATACCATGATAAACATACCGAACCATTCTTTAGTCTATGTATGACGTCAGCATCATCTGTCTCAGGAAGCCGAGCTAATTGCATTGAGTTATTGACTTTACAAAGAGGTTAAGATTTAATTTAAAAGAAGCCCCAATGGTGTAGAAGCACAATAAATGCTTAAAATATTTCATGTTTATGACAAAAATAAGGTGGCAGTTGTTGATGTAGTTCAGTAAGACTTGTTTTCACTGTTCATAACTTATTTACATGGGTTCGTTTATTTCCACCCTGCAAAGTGAGTCAGGTACTGCATTTAAACAGCCTACAGCCAGGAAGTCTGTGCAAAAGGCTCATTGCATTATTAATAAAATAAAAAATATTTTATGTTCAACTAATATTCATAAACATTTAAGTTCAGTATGTAAATATTCATTTCTTTTGAAGGGCTATGGGTTGTTTATTCCTGCTGAAGCAGGTCAATTTTCTCCTTATTAGTCTGAAACTCATTTTTTTCCTGCTATATGTACCATCTCCTTTGAACATTCAAGCTACAATTGGAGAAGACAATTTCTGGTAATATGAAATCATGTTTTTCTGAGCAAATAGAGATTAACCTGCTGCTCCTCAACAGTAACATGTAGATTATTGTTGTGAACTCATAAACATTCTTAAATGTAAATTATTTATGTAGCATCAGGGAGGGGCTGCCTAGTGAGAGCGACTTTGCCTATGAATTGCATTAGACTGACCTTTTTTGCACTCGTTTAACAAAACAAGGTCTGCAGGACCAAAGAAAATATGAACCATTATGCTTGTGCTCCCTCTGCAATGTTTTCATGATTGTCAGTGTGCAGAGCCATTACCAGCCTTCAAGGTTTTACTCTTACAGGATTTGCAAGTCAGCTGCTTAGTTAAATGCATCAGACATGAGGAAGTACCTGTCTGGTCTGGATTAAAGTATTACTGGTCCATTATTCTGTAAGTCCATCCATCCTAATCATTTAGGAACAGACATGGGCAATCACAAAGCAGGCAAAAGAAAATGTGTATTTTGTTTAGAAATAAATAAAGTCTTAGCAAAGAGGTCATTAAAGATAAGAATGTGTAAAATGTCTATTGATTGGTAAACAAATCAGATTTTTGTTTCTGTTTATTAAATGTATCAAAATTGGGATTTTACACCATTTTTGGTATGTAGATATTGCATAACTGATGTGCTTTCTTATTTAAATAAAAATGCTTATAGCCTATACTTTCACACCACCCCTCACTGACATAAACAGATTTCATCTTTGAATTCCTTCATTTTCTGTTCTGTCTCTCTTATGGGTTATAGCCTATTTAGGAACATGTGCAAATTCACCAAAATTTGTGTCCTGGAAGAAAACCCAGATTATTGCATTTTTTGCACCCTATGAAGAGTATAAATTCACATTAAAATAAAGAAATACGTTTTAAAATGGGGGCTGATTAAAGGTTATTGGATTGTACTTAATAATAGGGAGAATCCTGGTATGTTATATTATACATTAAATGATCTATATTTTCCAGATTTTGTTTTTCTTGACGGTTTCCTCTGACCTAGTTTGAGGCGCCTCGGGGCGCATCGGGGTGTTGCTCACCTGCTGGCGACCTGTCTCTCTCCATGGTCCTGCATCCGCTCGGTGAGCAGAGCTTCTGCGCTCTGCTCGGATCAGCCTCCACCCGATCGGAAACGACAGATGGATCTTGGCTTTCAAATAGCAACAAAAAAAAAAAAAATGTATTCGGAATTGAAATGAAGAAAACAAAAGTTCTTATCCCTGTTTTCCCTACTTCTTTGAGACTTTCTTTGAAGAAATCAAAGCCACATGTGGGGCTTTGAGCTGCAGGACGCGGAACCCGTTCCGTCCACCGTTTCAACCTGCCAAGCAGCAGCCAGAGGGGGCTGCGTGTTTATCTTCCGCTCCTCCAGTGGTCTGCATGACCCACTTCCACTTCAGCAGCAGGAACAAACATGCATAAACAAGAAGAGGAGCCCATTCATTCACATCGGCGCTCCGCAGGAGTGCAGCTCTGATGTCGGTTGCGCGCTCAAACAAGTCCGCATGCTTTCCTGCTCATATTGAACCCTGTGTTTCTGTCACCGGCTCGTCCGTCCTGCAGGACTTCACAGGTGGGGAGGGCTCTGATTTAGATGATCTACCTCTACTGGTCCTACCATTTAGCTCTCTCATTGTTCTCCGTCTCCACCCTCTGGCCAACTACATGCGCTCCATGCGCTCACGTGTCCTGGGTCCTAGCGCCGGGTTACATCAGTCCTTCAATGGATTTTATCTTGTAGGACAAGAAGCCTCTCCAGTGGTTCTAGGTTAAATTTACAAGGGGGGTCAGGGCGGGGACTACGGAAGCGTATGAGGTCACGGAACAAAAAGAATAAAAAAAAAAAAAACAAGAAAAGAGTGCATCACCAAAGAGGTTGCAGACTACTTAGATGCAAACTGTGATCCTATATTAGCATGACTGAAGCTTAACTGCATGTTGTATATATTAATATGGGACCTATGGGGACAAATCATTTCCTTCTCTTCTGCACATATTATAACTTCAGTATTATAATATTAAAACTTGTCTAAAAAGTAACATTTTTTTAGAATAAGTGTATTAAAGTTAATTGGGCTGCTCAGTGGCGCAGTGGATAGCACTGCTGCCTTGCAGCAAAAAGGGTCTTTCTGCATGGAGTTTACATGTTCTCCCTGAGCATGCATGGGTTTTCTCTGGGTACTCCGGCTTCCTCCCACAGTCCGAAAACATGACTGTTAGGTTAATTGGCTTCTCTAAAGTCCGCATAGGTGTATATGTGTGTGTGAATAAGTCCTATTTGTCTCTGTGTTGCCCTGCGATGGACTGGCGACCTGTCAAGGGTGTACCCCGCCTCTCGCCCATTGACAGCTGGAGATAGGCGCCAACACCCCTCATGACCCCACTTGGGATAAGCGTGTAAGAAAATGGATGGATCGATGGAAGTTAATTGGGATTTTTTTATAATTATCATTTTAAATCATCATATTTCATTGGCAAATTGTTTAATTTAACTCAATTCAGTTTATTTCTACAGCGCCAATTCACAACACATGTCATCTCAAGGCACTTTACAGTTCACCAGATCATACAAACAAATTGATTCAAAGTTTTCTATCTAAGGAAAACCAGATGATTGCAGCGACAGTGGAGAGAAAAAACTCCCATTTAACAGGAAGCAACTTCCAGCTGAACCAGTCTCAGTGTGGCCATCTGTCGAGGCCGATCGGGGTTTCAAGGAGACGGAAGCAGAGATACAAAAAGCAGGAAACACACAGCCAGGCAGACGAGCTCTGAGCCAACTCCCATGTCAGAGGATGAAGAGAGCACATCCAGCCTGTCACAGTCAGAGAAACAGGACTACACTGGAAAAACAGGCCAATCTCCAACATCTATAAATAAAGGTGTTGATGGCAGCAGCACAGCTGATATTTCTCTCCAGGATGGAGTCACAGCCAAACTGAAACAGACGAGGCAAAGATACTATTAACTTGATCAAATCAGAGAAAATAGACTTATTTCAAGAAACATTTGCTTCATTATACAGTAGTTCTAGCTTTGTAGTGTATGTTTTCAGACAAGGGGTGTGATGGCATCATGTGCAGCCCCTCAGTAAATGTCTGATAATTATTTTCATTTAAATGCATCACTTTATATTAGTTCACAGTACTAGTATTTACATAGCATTTCATTATTTTTACGTATGTGATTTGGATTTGGGCTGCTCAGTGGAGCAGGGGGTAGCACTGCTGCCGTGCAGAAAGAAGGTTCAGGGTTTGATTCCTGGCCTTGGGTCTTTCTGCCTGGAATTTGCATGTTCTTCATGTGCATGTGCGGGTTCACTCTGGGTACTTTTGGTTCTCCAAAAAATCATGACTGTTTGGTTAATTGGCTTTTCTAAATACTCCTTAGCTGTGAATGTTGTTTGTCCTGTTTGTCTCTGTGTTGACCTGTAATGGACTGGTGACCTGTCCAGGGTGAACCCCGCCTCTCACCCATAGACAACTGGAGGTACCAGCACCCTTCACAGCGCAGCTTAAGATAAGCGTGATGGAAAATGGATGGATGGATGGATTTGGTCTTGTTAACTATTTGGGTGCACACATTTGGATGACTCATTTTGCCATTTTCGTTTGTGTGGTTTATTTTAAACTAATATATTTTTCTCTTGAGTTGCCACTTGCTGGGAGGCTGCCATGTGGGCTTGGCCGCGCCAGAGTCCCAGCTGCAAACAGTCTCCTAAATGGCTCTGAGACTTGATTGGACTCTTCCATTTATTTTAGAAGAGGTGTGGTAGGTTAAATTTGTTCATCTTGTTAGGCTTTTTATAATTAAAATTGGAGAGTTTAATTACTTAAGTTATTTTCTCTCATATGTTGCTGATTTTGTATTAGTTTGATTTTTGTATTTGTTTTATTAGGGTGACCATATTTTCATTTGGGAAAACCAGGACACCTTGGAGCGGGGTGGGGGGGGGGGGGATTTGATTGAAAGAACAAATGTCTCATCATCGTGATTTGAGGAAATGTTACTTGGCGCAGAACAGTGGTGAAAATTGGAAGTTCAGTTTAATATAATACAACTCTGTGAATAGTTCCGTCTGAAATGAATGAAAATAGTTGTTTTAATGATTATAGAGTCAGATATGTGGCGGTAATGTTTGGTTTATCTAAAGGTTTTTATCTGTTACTGTGTAAATTAGTTTGGCTGTATAATTTAAGGACAGATTCTAATAGATCTGCAGAGTGGGGACTATAAATCTGATAGGAGTTAAATTTTTTTATTGTTGTTTTGCACAATATGCTTAACTAAGTATTTTTTGTTGTTGAATATTAGAGATTTTGCAGATATATTTTGTAGATACATTGTTTAGATTTACTTATATATTTCTAACCCTTTTATAGAATAGAATAGAAAATCCCTTTATTGTCCCACAATGGGCAAATTTACAGCATCAGAAAGATTATTGAAAATGGTCACACAAATGAGGACCTTAGAAAAATGTATAAGAATAACATAATAGGGCAGAGTTAAAATATAAACAATACAATTCTGTAGTGTTTTAACAATATAAAACTGGAGAATTAATAACCAATATGCAGCTATGGACATTTTTACAATAATGGATATTTGAAAATAGCAGCAACATCAGAGCTGTGCAGAATGACAGCAGCAGGTTATTTAACTGACTAAGGTTTCTATCATTACATTTGATTTTATTTGTTCCTGCTCCCGGTGGTTGGAACCTTTATTCCACTCTGGATTCTTGTGAGAGTAGTCTTTGTTCACTTTAACTTTAAAAAAATAAATAAATAAACAAACAGTTTTGAAAACCTCGGTATTCATTCTTTTCCTGCTTTGTGTGTAAACTTTCACGGTTGCTAGGCAACAGAGCATACGGCGGTAAAACCCGCTGAAGGGTGGACCTGTTCGAATTTACAGCCAAAACTCTTCCGGCCTCCTTATTTTCAAGGACTTCGAAGGATCCAGTCTAGGTAGACCGCGTCCTTGGAGGACACGTCCTAGGTTTTCGAACAGAGCCTCTGATTAAGAACAGGGCTGCCCGCTCTGATGCGGCTCAGGGATTACGTCACACAGAGCGTCGTGCGCAGTGAAATCAGGACATTTCCTCACTTTCTAAAAAAAACCCGGGACGCCCAGGACAGGACGTGAAATACGGATATGTCCCGGGAAATACGGACGTTTGGTCACCCTAGTTTTATAAAAGTATATAATGTTCTCTTGTTTCGAAATGGCCTGGTCAGCCAGTTTATAATGTTCCCCTTGTGCATCAGTTTGTTAGATCAGTTAATACTTAAGTTTGGTTTTGTTTACCTCATTTTCTTTTTGTGCCCAGATATATGTTTACAGGTGCTGGTCATAAAATTTGAATATCATGAAAAAGTAGATTGATTTCAGTAATTCCATTTAAAAAGTGAAACTTGTATATTATATTCATACATTACATACAAACTCATATATTTTAGATGTTTATTTTGTTTAATTTTGATGATTACAAATGACAACAAATGAAAATCTCAAATTCATCATATCAGAAAATTAGAATATTGTGAAAAGGTTCAAAATTGATGGCCCCTGGTGCCACACTCTAATCAGCTAATTAACTCAAACCACCTGCAAAAGCCTTTAAATGGTCTTTCAGACTAGTTCTATAGGCTACACAATCATGGGGAAGACTGCTGACTTGACAGTTGTCCAAAAGACGACCATCGACACCTTGCACAAGGAGGGCAAGACACAAAAGGTCATCGCTAAAGAGGCTGGCTGTTCACAGAGCTCAGTGTCCAAGCACATTAATAGAGAGGCGAAGGGAAGGAAAAGATGTGGTCGAAAAAAGTGTACAAGCAAGAGAGATAACCGCACCCTGGAGAGGATTGTGAAACAAAACCCATTCAAAAATGTGGGGGAGATTCACAAAGAGTGGACTGCAGCTGGAGTGAGTGCTTCAAGAACCACCACACACAGACGTATGAAAGACATGGGTTTCTGCTGTCGCATTCCTTGTGTCAAGCCACTCTTGAACCACAGACAGCGTCAGAAGCGTCTTGCCTGGGCTAAAGAGAAACAGGACTGGACTGCTGGTGAGTGGTCCAAAGTCATGTTCTCTGATGAAAGTAAATTTTGCATTTCCTTTGGAAATCAAGGTCCCAGAGTCTGGAGGAAAAGAAGAGAGGCACTTCATCCACGTTGCTTGAAGTCCAGTGTAAAGTTTCCACAGTCAGTGATGGTTTGGGGTGCCATGTCATCTGCTGGTGTTGGTCCATTGTGTTTTCTGAGGTCCAGGGTCAACGCAGCCACATACCAGGAAGTTTTAGAGCACTTCATGCTTCCTGCAGCTGACCAACTTTTTGGAGATGCAGATTTCATTTTCCAACAGGACTTGGCACCTGCACACAGTGCCAAAGCTACCAGTACCTGGTTGAAGGACCATGGTATCCCTGTTCTTAATTGGCCAGCAAACTCTCCTGACCTTAACCCCATAGAAAATCTATGGGGTATTGTGAAGAAGAAGATGCAATACACCAGACCCAACAATTCAGAAGAGCTAAAAGCCACTATTAGAGCAACCTGGGCTATCATAACACCTGAGCAGTGCCACAGACTGATCGACTCCATGCCACGCCGCATTGCTGCAGTAATACAGGCCAAAGGAGGCCCAACTAAATACTGAGTGCTGTACATGCTCATACTTTTCATGTTCATACTTTTCAGTTGGCCAACATTTCTATAAATCCTTTGTTTTTATTGGTCTTCAGTAATATTCTAATTTTCTGATATGATGAATTTGAGATTTTCATTTGTTGTCATTTGTAATCATCAAAATTAAACAAAATAAACATCTGAAATATATGAGTTTGTATGTAATGTATGAATATAATATACAAGTTTCACTTTTTAAATGGAATTACTGAAATCAATCTACTTTTTCATGATATTCTAATTTTATGACCAGCACCTGTATTTTGCAAATAAATTTTCTACTATTACTTTTCTCAAACTTGCCCGTGCTTCTTTGATTTCTTTTGGCTTGGTCTCTTATGAGGGGCCAGGACCAGTTCTACAGGGGCACTGGCCCCTGTTAGCCTCTGTCTAGAACCGCCCATGCCAAATGGTGTATAAACTTTGTCATTAAAATAAATTTGATTTGCATTACACAACATTTTCGTTTTCTTCATGTTTTTCGTCATGAAGAAAAATAACTTTTTATAATTTTGCTCTGTGTTTTTTATTTTCTTTAAAAAAGCAATAAATTTACTTTCATAAAATGGGTAAACCAGTTATAATTACATAATGGCGATAAAACCAGACATGTTGTTGTTAAAGTTCCAACAAGTTATAAAAGTATTTAAAAAGGCTAAATATTTTTCACTGACTTCTTCGGCTTCAAATATTATTTTTATAAGTATTAATTGTAATATAAATACTGCAGCTTTTTTACTCTTATTTATGAATCCATTTATGATCACACAATTCTGAACCCATAGAAAATCTTCTCCTTCAGATGATCTGTTTTCTACAATTTGTTTCAAAACAGATCTGTGTGATATTTTAAACAAGCTGCTGAAGTGAGAAAATATTCTAGCTTTAAATCTGAAAGCATTAATGATGTTTGTCCTGTTTTCTCACCTGTACATCGACTACATGAGTTCACCACCAAGTCCCACCATACCCCCAGCTGCATTCTGACAGGTCTTATAATAGTCACTGAATTTATTGATTTATAAAGCCATCAGTTTAACCAAATCTGCCTGTATGCTTCAGTTACATTGAAATATTTTGTTATTTTTTACTGAAAATAAACTGGATTCATTTAACTGTTTTGTGAATAGTATTATTTATATCTATATAACTGAATTACCATAATAAATGGCTATTGTTGATCGATTTGATCATTGGTACTATGTGCAAAATAATTAACCAGCTGTTTCTTTCCACCTAACAAATATGGCTGCTGTTCTTATTGCTGCATTCAGGTCTTCCATGGTGGGGACAAACATGTGATGTTGGTAGAAAAGTTTTGCTTGGGTTATTGTACAAATAGGGCTGTCATAAATCATTCTGAAGGCAGAGCTTTGTACATTAGCTGGCACAAAGTGTCAGACCCATATAGGCAGACACACATATGCACATACACACAATCACACACATCTGCAGCAGCAAACCTTGCCAGTTTACTTTCTTCCTCTCCTTTTTTACTTTTTCCAGACACGGGACTCTTGTCCCAGTTTATACGTCTGTATGCCACCAACTTTCTCCACCGTTTGCATATAAAGAATGTCCTTGTTTTCAATTGTATCTCCAAGTTATGTTAGTCAGTGTGCTTATTGCACCAGAGCTATCAAGGTGGAAAGGATTTTCATGTCTTTCATGTCTTTTTTGCACCATAAAACTTTTTTTTTTCTTCTAATTTTAGCTTTGAATTGAAAAAAATGAAATGAAATTAATGGCAAAAAATAAAAAATAGAATTAGGAGCAAGAAACCATATTATTGTGGTTGAAAAAATACAAAGAGTATGTTTAGCATTATTCAATTCAAATCAATTGAGTTTATTTATATAGAGCTAATTCACAACACATGTCATCTCAAGGCACTTTACAGTTCAACAGATCATACAGTCAAATTGATTCAAAGTCTTCTATCTAAGGAAAACCAGCTGATTGCATCGACTCATTGACTCTGATGCAATCCCTCACACTCGGATGCAATCCCTCACACTAAGCATGCTTGTAGCAACAGTAGAGAGGAAAAACTCCCCTTTAACAGGAAGAAACCTCCAGCAGAACCAGGCTCAGTGTGAGTGGCCAATCTCTGAAGCGACTGGGGTTAAAGGAGACAGAAGCAGACATACAAAAAGCAGCTGTAAAAGGCAGCCCCTTCCAGGAAACACACAGCCAGGCAGACGAGCTCCAAGCCAACCCCCACGCCAGAGAACGTAGAGAGCACATCCAGCCAGTCACATCTAAAGAAACAGGACCACACCGGAAAAACAGGCCAATCTCCAACATCTATAAACAAAGGTGTTGATGGCAGCAGCACGGCTGATATTTCTCTCCAGGATGTCACAGCCAAACAGGAACAGACAAGGCAGAGAGAGCATAACATTAGAGATTAAACTAACAATTTTTGTAGAGTGGAGAATAGCGATAGAATGAAGCAGAATGATGAAATAGGGATCTCTATGTCCTCCAGCAGAGATAGCTCAGGATAACCTGAGCCACTCTAACTATAAGCTTTATCAAAAAGGAAAGTTTATCTGCATTTTGTTTAAAATCCTTACAAAAGCAGTTGGTCAGACCAAAATGTTGTCACTGAATCCTTTTTTAGAATTGTTGAAATAAAACATTAGATCACTCTTGAACAGCACACATGCAGCTGTAAAGAACTGGGGCTCCTTTAGTGACAGAATGATGCCTCCCAGGTGCACTAAGGAGCGTTAGATTGCTGCACCCAGCTGCTGTTAGACTTTATAACCTTCACTTCTCCAAGCAAGCATAGTGTTTATATTCTTGCTCTAATTTACAGTCTTCTGAAAAAATGCATATACCACAGTTTGTATACTTTTTTTAAAAGACTGTACCCAGTTAATACAAATCCCAAATATGAGCATGATATTAATTAAACTGTAACTACTGTTCCATTTTTCATATATGGTACCTTAATATTCACTCTATAGTGCTTTTGTATTGTTTTGTATGATTTTACACTTGTGGACTAGCAGCAGTCCCAATCTGCCCACCATAGTTTGGCCCCACTTTTTTTAGTGTTTCTCTCCTATAGAGATATTTAATGAATCAAAACTAAAAATTCTGAGGTTCTAAATATTTAAACCTGATCTTATGTCTCATTACTACGGAAGAGCGTTAGGGCCACTGAAAAAAACGAAAAAAGTTAACTGATTTTTACATTTTATTTCAGTATAATATGAGAAAAATGTCAGAATTCTGACTTTAATCTCAGAATTTTGGATCTTAATATAGATGGGCACCATAAGTGGGAGCACTCAGCTTCACTGACAAAGATGTGAGTTGTTTGGAAGGGCCAGTAACACATTGGTGAAAAATGACAAAATGAGTCAACTTTTTACATGCCCAAGGGGTCCAGGGTGATGCCATTTCATTAATGCAAGAACAAAAGGTCATTAAAAAGAGAGAGTTACTGTAGTCTCTAAAACAGACATGGCTACAGCTTGATTCTAACATGTTTGTTATTTGTCGGAATTCAGTCAGAATTCTGAGAACAAGTCAGAATAGGCTCTATGCACAGCTCCACTACTTCCTGAATTTAAGGCAGCTCCTTTGTTTCCTGTCTTTCATGATTGGATGCACTGATTAATCCAGGTGTGTATGACCTAAGTAACTGGCCAGACACACCTGGATTAATCAGTTCGTCCAGTAATGAAAGACAGGAAACAAAGGAGCTGCCTTAAATTCAGGAAGTAGTGGAGCTGTGCATAGAGCCCATTCTGACTTTTTTACCATATTAAACTGAAATAACATTTAAAAATCAGTTAACTTTTTTTATTTTTTTCAGTGCTCCTAATCTCTTCCGTACATTACTTAAAAGACTTTCAACAAAATCCTGAATCCAAATGCCCCATCAGCCAATGTGAAGTTTCAAGTTAGGAGGACTACGTTTCCCAGAAGGCCACTGTTAGGGCTCGCTGATGACGTAGAAACTGTGCGACTGTAACCTTGCGGCTGCGTTATGTATTTAAGTTTTAAGGGATTTTTTCCGCAGCAATGAGTAGATTTATTTTACCGGTTTCTGTGTTCGGAACAGTGGCCGGATGCGCTGTTTTACTTAAGTGAGTAACTCATAATAATGTGTCTGTTAGAGTAAGGAGTGGATGGAATCAATATACACATAATGTAGGCTGCCACATCTGTAGCTGATAGACTGATATATGCAGAAGTTCCCTTTAGACTGTTGTTCTTTTGCTCATTGTTTTAGTATGTTCTTGCCCCTTTAAGCACCAGCTCTTTATCTTTCAATTATTCTATTTTTAATAACGCCGGATATCAAAAGCATGTTTTAAAGATACTATCCTGTAAAGAAAAAAAGGTTTCATTGTTAGTTACCATATTTTATACGGAAGAGGATAAGGGCCAACGACGAAAAAATTAAAGTTTTTAAAATTTATTTCTGTATAATATAAGGAAAAAAGTCAGAATTCTGACTAAAATCTGAGAATTCTCCTTTTTTTCTCAGAATTCTGACTTTAATCTGAGAATTCTGATTTTTCTTAGAATTGTAACTTTTTTCTCAGAATTCTGAATTTTCTCAGAATTCTGACTTTTTTTTCTCAGAATTCTGATTTTAATCCCAGAGTTCTGACTGAATTCTGACAGCTAACAAACATATCAAGCTGTAGCCATGTCTGTTTTAGAGATTAGCTCTCTTGTTTCAATCACCTTTTCCTCTTCCATTAATGAAATAGCATCACCAGGGACCCCTGGTGCTCGTAAAAAGTTGACTCATTTTGTCATTTTCCACCAATGTGTTAATGGCCCTCCCAAACAACTCACATCTTTCTCTGTGAAGCTGAGTGCTCCCACTTATGGTGCCCATCTACATTAAAATCCAAAATTCTGAGATTAAAGTCAGAATTCTTAGAAAAAAAAGAATTCAGAATTTTTTCCCATATTAACCTGAAATAATATTTAAAAATCAGTTAACCTTTTTTTTCAATGCCCTTAATCCTCTTCCATAATTATAGGATCAATAAAGCCCTCTAACAGAACCTGTCTGACAACATGAAGTAGGCTAAAATTGATGAGAAACAAACTACTTGTTGTATATCAGGCTTTGATCAAAGAGCTGTTTCTGAGGTGCTGCACCTCAGCTTTAAGACTTCAGTTATTTTCTAACGTTTCTAATGTTTTATTACAACGTCCAACCTTTCTGTGTTAGCCAACACAGAACAATAGAAAATATGGAGGTGAATGATGCAATTAAATTATGATTTTCTGCCAACTTGTCACTTTTCATTGAAATTTGAATTGCAGCTTTTTAGGGATTATTTCTGCGAGATCCAGACATATTGAATAGGATTTTTTTTTTGCCATTTGTCTTTTTAATTAGTTCCAGTTTCATCTGATCGGCTGCAGATCCAATAAGATTTGAAACAAATTCTTACTGAAGTGTATATTTGGGCTTTGACTGTGTCTTTCTAACACATTCATATTTTTTCATCTAAACCATTCCATTGTTTTTCTGTATATTTTTGTAGTGTAGTAGTTTTGGCTATATTTGTAGTGTGGTTGTCTTCCACCCCAGTCCCAGGTCTTATGAAGCCTCTAGCAGGTTTTTCTTTTTTCCAGGAATGTCCTTGATTTGATGCAACCTTACAGTCAACACTGACCAGGTTGACTGTAAAAAAAAGAAAAAAGCACCATATTTTTTACATTCATTTGACATTTTAATTCATTTTACAGAAACCATGTGACAGGAGGCCGTTGTCCCAGTAAGGCTACAATCAAAGGAAAGACAGTAGTGATAACAGGAGCTAACACGGGCATCGGAAAGGCGACGGCTCAGGAACTTGCCACAAGAGGTCTGGTGACAGTTCTTCTCTGCCTTTTATATTTTTTTGTTTCCTGACGCTCTGTATCCTGCATCATCAGGGGGTCGTATCATTATGGGATGCCGTGACATGGAGAAGTGTGAAACGGCAGCGAAAGAGATCCGAGGAAAAACTCTGAACCCTCATGTTTATGCTTGTCACCTGGACCTGGCCTCCATGAAGTCCATCCGAGAGTTTGCAGAGAAAATAAACCAAGGTGCTGGAGATGCATATACTGGAGAATAAGCCAAACTTTATTATAAATGGTTAAATATATATTTATTTTTTATTTTACTGCAGAGGAGAAGCGGGTGGACATACTGATAAACAATGCAGGAGTCATGAGGTGTCCAGCGGGGAAGACGGAGGACGGCTTTGACATACAGTTCGGGGTTAATCATTTAGGTACTTTGCCTGACTCAGATCAGCTCCCACAGTGCTTTGCTAAGGTTTTAACATTTTCAAATTCAATTATATTAAATTTCTGCGCTGAGACTGCTGCCATGCCAACCCAGTCCGATAAAACAGAAGGAAACAAGTTTAAGCTCAAAGGTTTTTGTATTTTATGTGACATATAAACACACAGTGTTGGCTAATTCCTAAGTGGTGAGAAAAGGAGAAATGGATTTCCAGACTTTATTTTACTACAACTATTCTGAAAAGTGTGGCTTGCATTTAAATTCAACCCCTCTAGATGCACGCATCAAGAGTTACAAACATGGCTGCTGCTCATTGCATTCTGGGACGGCAGGCCCTAAAAAGTAAGCACCATATTTTTTGATTACAATGGCCAACTTTGATAAAAAGGAATCATTAAGCGTATAATTTGAAATGTAAGAATTGTGTCTTCCCAAAAAAGTTAAACAACGAACCACTGGACTTTGTTTTCCCAGTTTGAAGATATTTCGCTTCCCATCCAGAAAGCTTCCTCAATTCAAAATGTCTGGAGTAGCGTTTGAGTTCCCGGCTTATATAGTAGCCCAAACAAAAGCCAAAACATGCAAATTGAACCTAAAAACAGGTCTACCCCTTAGTAATATGGAGTCGTTTAGGTCGTTGGCCTGCAAAACCCGATACTGTCCCATGCCTCTGAAAATTGTGTGAATTGTGTCTTTTGTTTGTTTTTTTAACTTAAATTATGAGTTCAAAAGAATTGTGGACAAGGAGATTATGACGGAAGATTTCAGCTTTGTTAAACTTTTCACTGCTGTTTGTGCATCCAGTAACGATGCCGTTTTGATGTCCAAATCCTGTTTCTAAGTAACAGAAAAAACTGGTCATGCACTTAATATTAGGAATGCAACTTGTTGTTTTTGCCTATATTACATGGGAAAATATAATAAAGCTGCTTCATAGCACAGTTACAACTTAAGTCTGTGCACAAATGTTTACTAAAACTTGATTATGAATATTACAAATTAAAGCTCGAGTTTGCCAATTTTTAAATTCACAAAATAATGTAACACAGTAAACACAAACTTGGTTTTAGGTTAACTTTTTCCAAATATGTTTTAACTGGAACCTTTTGAGAGGGGAACTAAGCGTTCCTCATCCAGTGAACTGAGGCGCTTTGTACCTGCATCAGGGTGCTGCATTGTTTTGGTGCTCACTTTTTAGGGCTCCCTCTCCCAGAATGCTATGCGTGGAAGCCATTTTTTTTAAACTCTTGATGTCTGTATAGCATCGACTCTCAGCCTTTCTGGAAGACTGGAGTTTATCCTCTCTACTCCCATCATTCCGCAGATGGGAGTAGAGAGGACCTGAGGATATTAACTTTTAGTCTTGGCTCAGATTCTTAATCAGATTTAGTTCTGGGATTTGACTGGGCTGCTTCATCACGTGAAAATGATGAATATGCTTTGATCTCTAGACCCAAGGCTGTGATACAAGTACCACTAGGGGACCTTTGTTCACTTTAAATGGTACTCTGTTTTCATCATGTAAAGCAGGTGAATTGTAGGGTCGAGCCTGCTTGTGATAACAGTGCAGATTGCTACAAAAGCTTAAAAGGGAAATCCAGTGGAGGATGTTGATTTATTTATTTTTTTCTTAATTTCTAGGGGTTAAAAAAAATGAAAAAAGCAGCTTCTGTTTTTGTGCAGTTTTGAAATAATCTCACTCTCACACTTTGGTGGCATTTTGAAAGTTAAAATTCAGATTTTACTTGATAAAAACCATCTGAGGGGAGTGCTGGTGGCGCAGTGGTGCGCACGACCCATGTGCGGAGGCCTTAGTCCTTGACGCGGCTGACCCGGGTTTGAATCCAGTCTGTGGTCCTTTGCCGCATGTCTCTCCCCCTCTCTCATAGCCCCTTTCCTGTCAGCCTACTGTCAGAAAAACAAGCCACTAGTGCTTTATAAACTCCAAAAAACCATCTGAGATCCACTGATCTAACTCATCAGGTTGTAGCCCTGGCTGTGGAGGTCAATCAGCTGCGAGTCTTCTGCTACATCCAACAGATTTTCTTCCAGGATTATAATGGATTTACTTCTATCCATCTTCCTATCAAGCTAAAACCTGCTCCTGGTTAAGCATCTCCACAGCATGATGCTGCTGTTTCACTATTGGGATGGTGTGTTATTGAGAACTGCTGTGTGGGTGACTCAGTTTTATTTAAGCACATCAGTGTTAAGTAGTCTTAGCATAAGTGCATGCTACACTACTTATTCAATAGAAATCATCAATATGAATTTCTGAAACTAATTGAAATATTTATGTGGTAAGATTACTTTTGCAAAGCACTGAAAACTGTAAGAAAGAGCCTAAAGATTTCTGCTCACTCCTAACCTTTAGACTTCCTCCAGGCCACTTCTTATTGACAAACCTCCTGCTGGAGAAGCTGAAAGAGTCGGCCCCCAGCAGAGTGATCAACCTGGCCTCGCTCGCCCACATCGTTGGAAAGATCGACTTCAATGACCTGAACTGGGAGAAGAAGAAGTTCGACACGAAGCAGGCGTACTGTCAGAGCAAGCTCGCCAATGTTCTGTTCACCAGGGAGCTCGCCAAGCGGTTAGAAGGCGAGTCTGCGAGCTGCTGCATGTGTGGGAGGGAGTTGGGCCTGCTGTCCTGCTGGTGATCAGCTGTAGAATGCATTGTCCTAAATGCTGGTTTGTATGCGTGTACCTGCAACAGGCACCAGAGTGACCGTGAATGCTGTACACCCAGGAGTCGTAGCCACGGAGCTCGGGAGACACACCGGTCTGCACCAATCACAGTTCTCCAGCTCTGTGCTCAGTGAGTCATTACTGAACTTATGTAGATAAGATGGTGAATTCTCTTCTGATTCATATTAACAGCTCACTCAGGCTGTATAGACTCTGATTTGAAGGTTTGACAGGTAGTTCCTCTAATGTTTGGAACTGCAAAAGCAGAACTCTAAAACCATGTTTACTTTATTTAGTGATAGAGATTTTATTTAGGTAAAAAAACTGCAACGACTATCAAAATGTTTTTTTTTTTTTTTTTTTTTTGTAGAAAACTTTCTGATATGTACCATGCATTTGTTTTTAGACCTCTTTAGTCTGATACCCCTAAATAGAATGTAGTGCAAACAAATGCATTTAAAGATCTAAAAAAGCGCTTCATATTGTCAGATCAATAAACCGTTCTAACCCCTAAGTCTGTTGTAATATAAACTAGGGCTGCAACTGATTAATTTCCAAATTGATAAATCTGTCGATTTATTTATTGATCAATCAATAATCTGTCCAGGTTTGGTTGTGGTTTGAGGACCCAAGTGCAGGGACGCTGAGGATATTTCTTGCAGTTTAATGGGGAAAAAACAGTAAGCAAAGGCAGGAATCCAAAAAAACCATCTACTAATGTAAACCCAACCAGAACCATGGAGACATCAGGGGAAAATAATCACGAGGAGCCAGGGAGAGACGAGGTAGGACAAAAACAGCATTGAGATCCAGCAACGACAAGGAACCAACAAAGAGTGAGAGCAGAGGGAGAATATATGTAGCTGACTGAGACAAAGGCAGGGCTAACGAGCTGACAAGGAGCAGGTGTGAGAAGACAACGAGGGAGCCAAGGGGAAAGGAACACACACAAGAGGGCAACAGAGGAAAACAGAAAAACCTGAGGACATAAATCTAGAAACTACAACAAAATAGGAATTAAACCAATAAAACTAGAAAACAAGGAGCAAAGTAAAGCACAACAGAACCAAGACCATGACATAATCGAATATAAAAAGGTTCCTTAAAGAAGACATTTTGAAAAATTAAACCAGGTGAAACATATCATGTGGATAGACGAATAAGATTTTTATCTTAAATGCAAATCTTAACTTTTTTTTGCTCTAAGTGGGTTGCTCTCTCAGCTAAAGGAAGGTTTTAGAGTCTCTATACTCTAGTTAACGATAAATCAAATACTAAATTAGTTGATGATTATTAAAATAATCGATTAATCACGATTAATCCAATGAATTGTTTCATCTCTAGTGTAAACCTTGCAGTGTATCTCTGGCCGTATGTTTACAGTGGTTCTGCTGCAAGTTGCCCCTGTCTCCTGTTTTCTGCAGCTCTTAACAGGTCATTTTCATTGTTGATTTAGCGTTATCCATTTTCCCATAAACTCTGTAGGAATCCTGTCCTTCATGCATGATGCTGCCATCGCCGATGGTGTGTTCAGGGTGGCACAAAGTTTAGCATGAAAAATGCTGTGTTTAGAACACATATGTAAAGGTTCATGTATTTAGTGCTCCCTGCAATTACCCCCCCCCCCCCCCCCCACTCTGTATTAAAGAACAAATTTGTGTAGTTATTGGTTTTCCTGTCGCTGAATCACGCCGCCTCAGCCGTTGCTCTTTGCAGTCCCTCCTACGTTAATATGGGCCTTTTTTATTTTCCGTTTAAGGATAATCTACTATCTGCAAGGAGATTAAAAAAAAATATTTTACTTCTTTACAAGTCTGAACCACTTTGTGTTAAACTGTGTCCAATTCTAATAAAATCTGCTATAATTTGTAACTTTAAGGTACAGATTTGAAAAGCTAAAGGGTGTTTGGATACTATTGAAGTGATTGTAACCCTCTGATGTCCTTCACAGGCCCCTTCTTCTCTTTGCTGGTAAAGAGTCCAGAGCTGGGCGCTCAGCCCAGCGTCTTTCTGGCCGTGGCTGAGGAAATGGAGGGTGTGACGGGGCAGTACTACGATGTGATGACTGAAAAGGAACCGGCACCCCAGGCCCTCGATGATGAGGCGGCTCGTAGGTTGTGGGAGGTCAGCAGCAGGCTGGTGGGCCTGCAGGAAAGTGGACAGCCATGCGAGGCAAAGCCATCGGTGGACAGACAAAGCAAAGCCGGGCTGACAGATTCAGCACAGACACTGGGGCAGAAACTAGAGCAGGACGTCAGTACTGTTGGATCTTAGCTCTGCTTCAGCTTCAGGGGATAATCGATCTGGACCCACTTTCTGACATATGAACACTTTTCTCTCTGAGGATGTTAATATCTGTGTGTAAAGATGGCCCTTTGTTTCACAGAAGGAATACTTAAAATACTTGGACATATAAACTCAATAAAAAGACAAAAACAATCCAATGTTGATTCCAGACGTAAACTCAGGGATTTAGATCAGTACTTCCTCTGATTGTGTTTTCTCAATCTTTTTGTAGCAGAGAATTAAGAAGCATAAAGCTGGTAAAAACTGACTCAGCTTATGAAACATTTATTAAATAAAGACATTCTGGCTTCATAAGGAAATAAAAGCCAGATATCTTGAATAACTTCCATCACTATCATGGGAGGAAGGTTGGATTTTTATGCAATAGAAGAACACCTTGTTGCTCAAAGATATCAATGATCTCATTCTTAATGTGATTTAAATTGATCAACAAATCTAAAAAAAAGAAAATCCCTCAATCCAAATATGGAATAGTTTGTGATGAACTAAACACTCCAACAGTGGGGAAAAAGGGTTTATATGACATGTACTTCCTTTTTTTGCACATGTATGAGCGACAGTGGCCCAGAGGTAAACATTACTAGATGTCTTTTCAGCTGTTTAGATTGTAGCCTCCTGCTGCCACATCGTGGTGTGCAGCTGAGCAGGGCACCTTATCCTCAAGTGTCCTACTGCTCCTCCAATCACTGTATGAAGGACTCTCTAGTGTAAAGTGTTGGTATGAAACTAGAGGTTTTATATATATGTAAAGTTGCTGCCTTCAGCATCTTCCCATATTTTCTGTTATCAACGCTAAAAGTCTCAGTAACTGAATCTGTGAACCGTTCAAATTTTAGCAGCTGGATTTTTGTAACATTTTTGCCTCTTTTATGCAGAGGATTGCATCATGCGCTTCTGTTTGAGGCTATGTCTGACCACATTGTCACCTCCATGAACAATAGACAATTTTTACTAAAGCATTGGTAGTAT